>NW_026000241.1:12287558-12330743 GCF_001458135.2 Marmota marmota marmota
CCGTCGTCACGATGCAGGATGCGAGGCAAGGCACTGCACTTGAGTGATCCCTCAACGGACCTCAAGGAAAGCATGTCCTATTGCATGCGGGTTTGACGTCCACGCCCCGCCCTACGAAAAAAGGCGTCGGCTGATATGGGACCAGGTCTAGGGAAGGGCCCTCCTTAGGACTGAACCATACATTGCAGCCACTTCTGCACAGTGGGATAGGACCTCTACTTTCGCCTGCATTGTTTTATAAAACAGAAGGGGGAACTGTGGTGAGCCGTTCTAATTAGACCGTGGCCGCCATTAGAAGATGGCGCCGGCTTCCACTGTGGCCTGTGATAAACAACTCCTAATATGGAGAATTGGCACGCAATCCCTTACCACCCTATGAGAAAGGTCCACGTGGCAGCTTAAGATTGGTACGCGGGAGGCTTTATTAGGCTGTGCTTGGGCGCTCGGCGACGGGTCACTAGAAGATGATACATGAATCAAGGCCTGAATAAATTGCTGAAAGAAGAATCCTGTGTCGTGTTTTCCCTTGCCGGCGAGGGGTCGCGGCACCTGCTCCCTAACAAATTCTCACCCAATGGTTTTAGTATCCATTCCTGTCTGAATTAGCTATGAGAATTATAGCTGCACATAGTAGGTCATTTAAATTCTAAATTCCCACTTGGCAAATCCTGCCCATCCTTGAAGACCCAATACCAGGTCACCAGGCCTCAAAGCCTTGCCTGCCCCTGCTGAGCAGGTAAACCACCCATTCTTTCTCTACCCTTCAAGCAAGTTAGAATGCAGTTGTCTGGCCTTCTCAGGGAGAGCCTGGGCAGGGAACCAGCCCTCCTGCACAGAACTCCCACCTTACACAGCAGTTCTCAGACTTCAGTGTGCCCTAGAATCACCTGGAGGGCTTTTTAAAACAGTTCCCTGTTCCCTCCCCTGGGGATTCTGGGACGCCCTCCAAAAATCTTACTGGTTTGACACAAACGCTTAGTTAGTTCTCTTTCAGATGACAGGTCTAACACAGGTTCATGGGGAATACTCGTCCACGTACTTGGAGATGCTGGATGATGGAGACTCCACCATTCCAGTGTGTGGCTTTGAGCTTTAACACACAGAAAGAGAGGAGCATGCAGAACCATACCTGGGCTTCCTGCTGCTCACAGCCACTGGCCTGCTCAATGGCAGTGGCTGGGAAATATGGTGATCAGATGGGCTCTTTGGTGAGTATCATGGTTTCTTTGACCCTACAGCATTCCATTATCCTACCAGCAAATGACCACTTGGGCCTTCTTTCTGTGATCCTCACTTTTCTATCCATGGGTCTTTGCACCAGCTCCTCTCTCTGCCCAAACACACCCAGGCAAATCTCACATGGCTGATTCAATGCCCCTCCCTGGAGAGGCTTTCCCTGACTGCCCAATCAGAAGTGGCTGCCCCTCCCTCACACCCCTCTGCTGTAATTCTCTGCATAGCCCTTCTTATTCTGTCGGGTGTTGTCCTTCTCCATTCGGTAGATTGCATACTCCACGACAGCAGGACTCCTCTTGTTCATCACTGTCCCTCTAGTACCTAAAACATCTGGCACATGATAAGTGCTCAAAAAATACTTTCTCAACTAATTAACCCAAAGGTGTCATTACTGTCCCCATTTCACAGATTCAAAAGGGAGGGCCTAAAGAGGACAAGTGGTTTGCCCAAGGTCACACCAATACCGAATGGTGGTACCTGGTTTTAATCTATGTGCTATGTCCCACTAGCGCTGACAGGGTTTCATGGCCTTCACCTACCAAGGTGGCAGAATAAGTTGCATCCGAGCCTTTCCTTCTTCTCTCAACTGCCCCTCGGTGGGCCTCCACTGTTCTTGGTTCTTAAGTCTCTTAACACGACTCCCCAGAAGGCAGTTGGTAATGTTTGTCTGGGAACTGGTTTCACAGATGTGCTCACATATGTGGGAAATCACATACATGCAAGCGTTTTTCACTCCAGTGCTGTGATAGCGGAAGATTAGAACTGACTCCATGACCATCTGTACTGTTTGCACTGTGGTAGGTGTGCACAGTGGAACAGGGTGTAGCCCTCAGAGGGGAATCAGATTTTGACTGGGAAAGTGTCTCATCATAAGATATCTCATGTAGGAAGAAAGGGAGGCTATTGCAGCACGGGCAGTGCATGCCTTTCACTTTCCCCAAAAGAGATGAACACCCTCAAGTCTGAGAAACCCATCTCCTTGATGATGAGAAGACACTAGTCAGAAAACTAGGGTGGTTTCCATCATTTGAATTTATTTTATTGATACTCGTTCGCGAATAAAATTTTATTGATTTTTTGATGCATTACAACTCACTTTTTGGTAGTGGTTGCATAATGTTGATCATTTAATTTACTTACTATACTAAATACTGCAACCTCTGAATTGCCCATTTTTACACTGGTGTTCCTGATGGGTGGGTCCTCTCTGAATACATAAAGTGGTCCAATCAGTCCATGGTTTTTCATATTCCTTTGTTATTCAACCTATTGCTTTAAAATACATTCAAATAAAAAGGTGTAAGTTACTTGCAGAGTACGGACACACTAGGGTGAGGGGAAATTGAGAACATAACCAGTGCTCTCACAGTCAGAGGACAAGTGGTTTTGAAATCATGGGACCGAAGCTTGCTCCACCGGGACTTCCTCAAAGAATCCTTGGTGGACGTAAGGTTAAACTCACTCAACTGAAGCTCACATCTTTAGCTGGGAGGGAGGGCACAGGATGACAATTTCAGGTATAGAGGATATTATCCTTCCACAAATATCCGGAACAGGTGGTCATGGAACACCTTGGTGGGCAGTATTCCCAGATTAGAATAAATAAATTATCTGCTTGGATTGCAATGCCACAGACACACAGACTGGAGCTGGAAGGGTATTTGCTTAAAATACGGCACACACGGGTAATAAATAAAAGTTCACAACTTACTCGGCTACAGCAACAAGACCAGGCTCTCTTGTTGGCTTGTGGTTCTTTTCATAAGCACCTCTAATCTCTCCCTAAGCACAAAAGGAGGCACAAGGAGACAAAGGGCTTTGGGGGGAAGAAACTATCTCATTGTGTTTTGAAACAAGAGGGCAAATGTGTGGACACTGAATGGCGACCCCATGAGTAAAAGTGGGTTGCCCATTTCAGAGCCAGGGCTTGAGCCAGCCGAAGGCCGATGCCCGATTCCTGTCCTGACCAGATGGGTACGGTTTAGCTGGGTTTCTTCTCCTTTACCTTTACTGTTGAAAATTTTCTTGAAGAACCCTTTTTCCTATCCCCTTTCCTCAGTCCTGCTGTTAGAGTTGTCTTGGGTCTGGCCTTCAATCAACCTGCTTGTGACACTGGGTCCCAGAAATAAGCTGCTCTCTCATTAGCAACTCGGTGTGTTTGAAATTTGCATTTTGGTGTCATGGAACCAAACAGACAACAGACACTGCCGGTACCATTGCTTCCCTGCATGTATAAAAAAAAAATGGAAAAAATAAAACAAAACGTCACACAGAACACAGAGGGACTGCTGAACAAAGCGGTGGGAGTGTGAATACATTCTCTTCCGGGTCAGCCTTGTGGTCTGACAGCTGATTACAAAACACAGGATGACTTCAAGTTGAAGGCATGAAAACAAAAGATCACACCTAGAAAAGCAAAACAACGGTCCACTGAGGCAGAGTAGTGACGGTCTTGAAGAAGCTGGGCCACCCGTAAAAGAAAGAAAAGCTCTCGATTGTGAAAAGCTACAGCCAGGTGCGTGTGGCCAGGATGGAGGCCCCTTAGGCTCTTAGGGTGGGCGAGGCATCCAAGGACCCCCCGGGGCACCAGATGCATTATGACCTGGGCCGCTTGACAGCCCGTGGGGTGCGGTGGGGAGCTGTCAGACACCGGATTCACTGGTTCCTATCCATGGGATAAGAACACACTTGGGAGTTTCAGTGCTTCTCAAAAGGAAAGAAGAAAGGACACCACCATTCCCAGACTCCACAGGTAAAGTCCTCACCAGAGGACAGCGCAGGGACACTTCCTGTGGAACTGGAAGAAAGGGCGGGGCAGACACAAGGTCTCCAAGTCCTATGTACACACTTTTTACAAAGTTCCACTCTTCCCCCGTTAGGCACAAGGTTGATTTGTCTAGCTCAGGAGGTGGACAGGGACGGGAAGAGGGGGAGAGTGCACTGCAGGGGGAAGGGGAGGCAGGGAACAGGGTGGAGAATGCCCATCTCCTCCGGGGCACAGGACCCCCAACCTCACCGCAAGCTAGTTTGTTTGGGGAGCTTAGCACCCATCAAGATGCCCGAGGTGAGAGTCACGGGGGCTTTCATCTGCATGCTGGATCCCACCATGGTGGGGAAGCTACGATTCCGTCGGATGCCGCTATTGAGCTGCAGTCCACCGATGGCACTGGTGACGGTGGGACATCCGAGAGGCAGGCCCTCAGGTACCAGGCCTCCAGGAACAAGGGCTTGTGCTGGCCCCGGGGGCCCACAGAGGAGAGGTCCCTGATCTTCAGTCAAGGTGGGGACATGGGCTCGCCCTGAGTTCACCACTTTGGCCACCCCAAACCTCCTAACTTTGTCCACGAGGTTGAGGTTGGAGACGGACACGTCTGTCTGGCTCTCGCTGCTCCTGACGTTCTTCTTTTCTCTCACCTCCCTCAGGATGGAGCTGGCTGGCTTGGAAGCCAGGAAGTTGTCGTAGGGAGGGCTCGTGCACTTGAACTCAAAGGAGGGCGGGGAGGACGTGGGTGTCTGCATAGGCGAGTTCGGAGGGGTAGAGGGGATCACGGCCATCTTGGGAGTGTAGGAGTGCAGGAGGGAGCCCCGGGCGGCCCTGTCCCAGCTCTGTGGGTCATACACAGCCGCAGAAATGCCCCGCTCCTTTAGCAGCCACACCAGCCCCAGGGATGTGCTCATGGTGGTTGTGGACTCCCGGATGTTAGTGAAGGACTCGGCCAGGCTCAGTCTCCGTGGAGTGCACGGCGTGGCCACTGGTGTGGACTTCAAGTGGCTAGTGCTGCCACAAGCTGGAGTCGGGGCCGAGTTAAGGCTGAAAAGAAAAGACGACAGGTGGTGACCCATCAGAAATGCCCGTGAGCACCATGGGAAGGGTCAGTGGTCATTCCACAAGGTGGACCTGGGATATAATAGGAGGACTCCCTGCAATGGGAGCCCCAGACACCTCTGTCCACATCTGTTCCTTCCTCTCACCCATGGAGGCTTGGGAATCCCTTAAGTAGGACCCTGGTATGAGTTGATGGAAGGTGCCTGTGATTCCCTTTGCTCTCCTCTGGTGGGTGGTGTAACTGTTCCCCTTGCAGACCAAGAAACAGCCTCCAAGGTTAGGTGGCTTCTTAGTCACGCCTGGGTATTAAGTGGATAATCCCAGATTTAAAGTCTGAGTGACCCCAATGCTCTCAGATGGGGAAAGAAGTTGATTGGCAAAGAGGCCTTCCTCCCCCACCAAATCCACTCAAATTCCAGTGTTCCCTCCTAATCCCTACTTCTCCCTCAGGCAAGACACTAACCAGAACTATGGGATACAACGGCTTATTTTGGAAACAGCAAAAATGGCCCCAGGGGTGGGCCAAGGCCAGGTGGCGAGCACCTCAGCCTCCTGAACACCAGGACAGTGCTCTCTCCTCTGCACCTTGCTGCCCCTCACCACCTTCACATGCTGTCCAAACCCATTTTGATGAGCGGAGTTATGAGGTCAGTGGAAGGAAGCCATGCCCTGTATTATGGGACCTTCATCTACAGAGTTTCCCAGCTTCAGGCCCCCGAGTGACTAAAGGAAAGCTGAAAGACTCTTCCTTCACTCAGTGTCATGCTGAGGACCCCTAGGGGCCCAGCAGCTGGGGTCCAGCTGCAACAGCCACTAGGACAAAGAAGTCTACAGGAGGGGAAGCAGGGGGAAAGGCTTTTCTGTCTGCTTATGAAAACAAGGAAGACTGATTTTTAACAGCTGCTCCAGGGATTGGGGGGCGCAAATAGGCACGAGCCCTGCCCTGCTTCTGAATGAGCAGCCAAGGGCAAAGGAGTACCTCCTTCCAAAGGTCTCCTGGGACCTGCCCTCCGATTTGGCATAGGCAGGTCAGGTGAGAGTCCCCAGCCTGGCCAGGGGAGGCCCAAATACCATGGGCAGAGCACCAACCACGGAAAGGGAAGGTAGGGGACCCCTTCTGGAGCAGGTCCCTGGAGTGACCAAAGGGGCCCTTCCTGGGGAAACAGTTCAACAGGAAATACAGGCTGGAAACACCATGTGGCTCCACACTCAGGTGACCTCACCACTGGCCAATCAGCAAGGGCAGTGACCATAGAACAGGCCCATCTCCCACAAGCTAAGGAGGGAGTAAGCTGGCCGATCAGGAGTACTCTGAGAAATGTGAGATTAGAAACCACAGCATATTCCTGTGGTTGAAAATGTGGATTTTGTAAAGGCACAGGGAGAATTTTACAAATATTGATGTATCATTAAGACAGGGTTTAAAAAAAAAAATTCTAGACTCAAAACCTTGTGTGACCATCCTCAGGGAAATTTAATTGTGTTTCTGGCTACCTTTCTTTCCAACTCTGGTAAGAAAGCCCTTCCATACTCCTGACTTCCTATGGTTTTCCTGGTCTAGGACATAGCTGGGTGGTCTTCCAGATGAAGATCCACTTGGGTGCAGTCTGCATCCTGAAGCTGTAGTCAGAAAGGGCATCTAGTTGCCCTGCACCAGCCTTCACTGGGGAGCTGAGTTCTGTGGCTTTAAAGACAGTCTCTTCCAAACACAGAGCCACAGGATGGGAAAACCAGGTTCTTCTGGGCCAGAGGGGAGATGGAGAAGACAGAACTAAAATTTAGAGATCCACAGGATGAGACCTTCGGGTTAGGCCTGTATTAGCACTGGCACTCGACTTGCTGGGGCAGTTTAGAGGGTTAGGGGTGTGGACGGTCAAGGCTCTGTTAGCCAGGCACAACCACAGAGACACATCCAAGCCTAAGTCCCCAGGTTAGTGGCGGCCACGCGTGCACACACAGCTCTTTCCATGTGACCTGCCAGGGCAGGCACTGCTGGCCGTGTGCTCACCCCCTGCCTCGCCCGTGGGCTCAGACTCTCTGCCCTACATCTCCTCTCAGCTCAGCGGGGCACAGGGCTGCTTCGTGGTCCTCCTCACATGACCTGTGGAGAATTATTCATAGTTTAAGGTGCTCCTGGGGGTGGCTGCTCCCTCCAAGCTGGCCCTTCTCACCTCCCTCCCTTTCAGCCTTACCTTCCATAAACCTCAGGATCTTGCTTGATTGTACCACAGAGGGAATGGCTCAGGGGGGCATTCTGCTATGTTGGGGAGACCACTTTCCCTTTCACTGGAAGGTGTGGAGGGAAGTTGTGCAGCTGATCAAGCCAAACAGACCAACCCACGACATACAAGGCCTCTTGCCAGATGCCGCACCAGAAGGAATTGACCATGCTGGGCTCTGGCTTGGTCTTGGAGACTCCTTTTTATCATTTGGGTCATTATAGTCTGGCTGTGGTGCATGGTTCCTGGGGCCTGTTCCAGAGGTACAAGGGCTTCCACAGAGCTCCGTAACTCCACCATGAAAGAATGCCATGCTCTACTGGCAAGCTCTGGGGCAAACATCCAGCAGATTTGGCTGCAGGTCTGTTGGATATCAATTGTTCGCCTGTTAAGGAAGGGGCTGAGAATACATTCTAGGGCCAAGAAAAGGGCAATGAAAGGTGGGTTGAGGTTTCTCCACCTGCGCTGCATCTGAATCAACAGGAGCTTCAATTCAAAAGCAAAGATCTGACTCAGCACAGGTGACTATAAATGCTCCTAAAATGCTCAAGCTGGCTAGAGTTGGCTTTTGAATGAGCTCCTTGACCTCACTTTGCTCCATAGGAAGCCTTGCAGGAAAGGGAGTGCCCGGGTTCACCCCACCTCTGCCCACCAGGGGCCAGGGACCCTTACCTTGGTGTGACCCGCGTGAGCTCGTCTGAAGGATGCAGGATGCGACAGGTGGTGAAGGTGAAGGTGGAGTTGGTCTGTGACATGCACTTCCCAGGGTGGTGCGCTAAATCGGGGAACAAAACATATTCCTTGCATCCAAGTATACCACAGTAAAAACAAAACTCCAGCACAGCCCTGAGCAGATGCAAGAAGTGATGAGCTACCTTGTTAACTGGATCTGGGTGAGGAAGGTGGTCCCTCAAAAAACGACCACATTTTTGAGCACTGGTCTGCAGAACATCGGATCCCAGCTTCCGGCCCAATCCAGACAGGGTTCCTCATCATATTCCTGGGCCAGTAGTGGATCCAGTTCCAGGGGGAGGTACTAATGGGCCTTGGGGGTAAATTTGGTTTTCCTCCACAGAGGTCAGGATCTGCTTTCTTCTTTTGTTGCTTTACATGGGCAAACAGGTGCCAAAACTCGGCCCAGGGGAGGGGATGGAGCGGGCGGGGAGAGGCACTTGGCACCTGGCAGTTAGGCAAGGCTTGTGGTGCTCCCTTTTCTGCTCACACAAAAAGGGGCGCGGGAAGCTGGCTCCACTACTGTCCACCTGTGATTGACATGGTGGGAGGTGGCGATCTCAGCAGCCTCAATAGCAACCTGGCAAGAGTTCCAGAGATCAGGGCCCTCTGGGGTGCCCCAGCTCCAAGAAGTGTCTGACACACAGTGGTGCAAGTGGCATCACTGCTCCCTCCTTGACACCTCCCCCTGGCTCCTTTCTTGCCATTTCTAGGATGTCTGATTTCAAGTGAAGTCGAGAGAGCAATAAGGGTTCCTCAATTTATTTCCTTTTAATGTTCTAACAGGTTGTTGTTGAGGCGGCTGAAGATTGTGGTCTGGAGCAAAGTAAAATCACAGGTATTAAGACCATGCATCAGAAAGCTGGTGAAGGAACAAGTAGTTATGAGACATCATGATTGTAGAGGTCATCCTCATTCATAACTCAAGCATTAGGGGAAAAAAAGAAAAAAAAGAGGCTGCACCAAAAAGCATGCACAATGATGTCCTGGGATGATCTCCCCGACCCTCCCCACCCACCTATGCCTCTGCAGCAGCTCAGCCCCCCAGAGACTTCCTGGGAGAAAACGGATTAGGATCTCAGAGGCCATGAGGAGTCAAAGGCCAGGAAGATTCCAAAGGCTGTGAACTAGAAACTTCTAGCTCCTTATGGGACGTTTTCTCTCGGGTTTGACAAAAAAAAAAAAAAAAAAAAANTGACAAAGCCAAAGCACAAAAATGGTGAGCGGGGCCAGAGGAGCAAGGCAAGACTGCTGGGCCCCAACTGTGGTCTGGTCGGGCTCTGTGTGTCAAAGGAGGCTCCCGTGGCCCCTGGCACGGCAATCAACCCCACAGCCACTGGGAGCTCCAGGCAAATGGGAGGGAGAGGGAAAAATAAAAAAATTTAAAATAGCCTTTATGAATCTTTGTTCCTCAAGCAATAAATGCAATGGTTCAGGAACTCAGATAACCGAGAAATTACTGCAAGCCAAACAAAAATGGACGAAGCTATGAAGAGAAGGCAACCGAACAATCACGATTCTCTTGCTGCAATAAGGTCTAGAAACAGAAGCAGCAGAAGGCCTGGAAAAGCCATCCCAAATATCAGGGATGATGGGTTATTCAGGAAGGAGAGGGGGAAAAAGCAGTCAACAGGTAGAATTAAGACAAAACAGTTGAAAGAGAGAGAACATTAAAAAAAAAAATCAAATAAGGCAAGGCTGAATTTAACATTAGAAATGTACCCCCATTGAAACACATGGCCAGAATATCAAATGAAAAGGTCACAAATGCACACTTTCTCCTCCACCCCATTAAGTATTAGATCTTTGATCACAACAGGTAGTATAAGGATGTTTTAGAGATACAGTTGCATCAACAGAAGCAAAACCCATCTTAAACAAATGGGTTTTGGGGATAAGAAAAGGCTGCTAAAAATTCAGAAGTCACCACTCCCCAGAGCAATGGATAGCTTTAGAAGATCAAGGAAGATCAACGAGGGTCAAAAGTGCCAAAGCGGGAGATTCGGCCCCTCCAAAATACCACTGGGATGCCTGGATGCGGGAGCTCTCCCGTGTCATCATGGATGGCCTGGCCGCTGCTGCACCTCCCTTCCTTGGGATGACACAACACAGAGACAGTGAGTCACCTGGGGATGGGCTTGCCGGAGCTCCTCGTGCTTGCCACAGAGAAGCAAAGGGATGCTTGCTACAGCCCTGGGTGCAGGAAGAGAGAAGATTCCCAAACCAAGAGACAAGTAAAACCTTCTTCTTGGCAGGCAGCAGGGGCTCAGGGTGAGGGTTCACTCTGGAAGTCACCAAGACTATTTCACACACCAAAGCCCCTGCCCCTCTAAACAAGTTCTTTTCAGAAAATGGTAATATGGGTTCATCTCATGCTACTCACTTTGGGGACACGAAGGACAGGACTTCTTAGAATTAATGCTTTCTCTACTTAAATTCTTCCTCTCTCTCAACCTGACAAGAAGGCTTCTGGGTGCTACAGTGGATGAAGGAGGTATTACACTTGATCTCAGTCAAAAGGCTGAGATGCGATTAATGTGCAGAGATTAAAATGTATTAATTTACATTTACCAATAAAGAGCCCCAGACTTTTCTTAAATTCAATTGCTTTTCCTCTCCCTGAATTCTGATGCTGATACAGAATCTGGTAAGTTTTTAACTCAGTTAATCCTCGATTATTCAAACTCTTCTACACTGGCAAACTGTAGGTAGTTAGCTTGCAGGTTTTTTCTTCTGAAAACACATCACACATAAGCACGCGATTTTGGTGAGCAGCAGGTACACACACTGAGGGCTTTCTACGGCTGAGAGTCACCCTTCTCTCCTGTTCTCTGATGCAACCCTGGTGCGTTTTCTGCCTGGAGTAAGTGGCGCTGACTGCCCATGCTCCATGATGCCTGGTCCTGACTGGAGAACTGAGTAACTGGGATTCTTTGGCTGCCACCAGTGGTAGTAACACAGCAGTAGAGTTGCCATATAAATCTGGATGGCTGCTGCCTTGTGGAGCAATCAGGCCTCCTGAAGACTCAGGCTAGAAAGCCCACTGCCTCTCTACAGCCCAAAACAGAGGAGAGGAACACACACAAGGCTGGGGTGCTCTGGTGGGCCCAGAATCTCCACAATGGCTGAAGGACGACTCCATCTGCTTGCCCACAAAACACATTGACTCATACATTTTAATCAGTCCCAGTGGCGCTCCCCTCCCATCCTCTGGGAAGGGCAAATTTGAAACGTGCTAGGTTCAACAAAAGTTTTTTGCTCTCTAAAAGCCAACACAGAATCTAGTCCTTAAAAGAGCCCTGCCATGAGACACAGAGTTATGGAAGAGAGCAACTTCACTGGGTGTGTCTCTAGGGAGATGCAGCACACACCCAGCTGCTTCAAGAGAGGTCTTTGAGATGGAGAAATACTGGCCATGCCATGCACCCAAACCATTTTTTTTAAAGGCACATAAATAATTTCTAAAAACACCTGCGGTGCAAATTTCTTTTCAAATGCATCTCAAAATCTTGGACAAGAAAAAGGGACCCTGTCTTTGTGGTGCACGGAGGCCTTCTATTTTCTCTTCCCCACTCTTCATGGAAAGGACCAACTTATATGAAATGAAGGAAATGACCTTGAGCTTTTTTCCTTTTCTTAACCTGACCATGTAGTGTTGAAGCTGTTGTCAGGACTTGGGTCTTTGTAATTTCTATAAATTCATAACCAACATACGTATGCGCTCCTCCCTGCACCGGTTATTCCAGTAGCTGCCACATCAGGGGTGGCACCCAGGGGCCAGGCTTTTCTATCCAAGCAAAAACAAAGCTACTGTCAGTAAAAGCCACTGTCAACCCAACGTAAAGGCATGGCTTGAACTAAGCCCTAAGAATATCAGTACATCTTTTTAAAATGCTTGGCTTGTAATGAATTTTGAATTTTGCTTAAGGGGGAGAGGAGGGGAGAAGAAGGATATCTCCCTGCCTGTCAGCTACATGAGAAATAGCTCCCTTTCCATTAACCTCTCCCCCCCAACAAAAAAGGCAAAGCAATGCCTTAGAATTTCTGCCTAAAAGACTAAAATACCAGGGCATAGGAAAATGCTTTAAAGATTTTCCTGCCACTTCATTATATAACTCTGCCTATGAATTTTTCTGGGGGAAAAAAGTTCCATGATGAATTCATACACAAAAACTTCCATAAACTCTCATGTGCCCAACAATCCATCATTAATACTGATATGGTAAGAGTGATCAATGTGGTTTCAACTGCATTTCCCTTGGAGTGGGGGATATTATGAAGAGTGGGTTCAGATAAAGTGGCTCATCACTTTAAAAAAAAAATAAGATAAAAAGTCACTTTAAACTAAAAAGTACTATACAACTATATAATGATACTTTTTAAGCCCTTGTGTTCCAGGCCTCACATGGGCCAGGTAACTCTTCTCTGTTTCTCAAACATTTCTTGGACACAGCCCTGATCTGGTCCTATAACTCAGAGGAAACTCCAGGGCCCCTGCTAGTCAGGCACATGGAGATTTAAAACCTCATCAGCATAGAATCTTTTTCCAGTACAACTTATTCTTGGTTCCTGCAACATGAACAGTCTAGTCATCCTACTCCACCAAGCTATCTACTGTCTTTCATCTAAAAAGTATGTGATTTAAGAGGTGAACAATTTCACAGCACTGTGCAGAGGGCCAGAAAATCTCTCAAATGCCCCTGGGGTATCATCTAGAGAAGAGATTTTTTTAGAATGCTGTTAAAATGTTAAAAGGGCAAGTACAAAAATCTCCATGGATCCTTTGGATGTCAACAAGCTGACCTGCATGCCCTCTGTCTTTTTGTCCTTCTTTCTGTGGCTGACACCAATAAGCAGGGGAGCTCGCCTGGCTGAGCTGTCTGGAGACCTTTCCGGCTAGCGTCTTCAAAGCCAGTCCAAGAGGGCACTCCTCCCTCGCACTGAACCCTGACAGGCGAGTGCTTCCACAAAGGCCCCTCCATGTAAGAAGAGTCAAGAGCTGATGCCCACCAGTCAGCACCCATGTGGGAGCCTCTGGACTCTGGAGGGACCTCCTGTGGTTCTCCCAGGTAAGGACACCCTAAAGAAACTGCTTTTAGCAAGTGCGCTCTGCTCTGGAAGTTCTAAGCAGGGCTGACTCTATGCTGTTGGTCTTCAATTCTCTCCTTCTTCATTATTCGACTTCCAGGCTACAGTTGGCTTTCTCCGCTCTGGCTTCCCATTCACGCTGATGCAAGAGCACAGGGGCTTCCTTCGCAGGTCCTGATGTGGGTGGGTGGGGGCAGACTGCAGTAGAGCCAGGCTGGATCAAAAAGCGCTTCCTCCCACAAGACACTGGGAAGGAACTTCCCTACACCATAGACATCTGAAGGCCTGTCAACCAGTGTACCAGCCTTTTCTGTCTGGTTCTGCTGGGTCCCTGGGCCACCTTTCCTTCACGAGCTTATCTGGACCCACTTCTGTGGACATGAGTGAGACTGAAAGCAAGACAGGATACAAGCTGATGAAGGTGTACTGCAACTGGCCCCTGCCCTGTGATAAAGCTATAGGAACACATGGCTGCCAGAACTTTCTGTCTGGCTCCTTTTCCCACACTCTGTAACTGCTCCTGAACGGAATTTGGACCTATGCATAAAACAAAGATGTGACGAAAGCTGATTCTTGGCTCTCACCTCTGGTGGCCAGGTGTTGGAGACTTAGGGAAATTCTCAAGGCCTGTTTTGACCAAGTGTGACCGCCTTCCAATACCAACTTCAGGATCTCAGCCCCAGTTATGACACATCTCCATTGCAGCATCACTCACTACCAGATCAGATGCCACGGTCTGCATGATTCGTTTCTCCAGGTAAAATGGGCTCCATGTGTATAAATGCTGAATAGACTGACCTGCAACGTCTTCTGTGGGCATAGCTTTAATCCCACACTTTCTTCACCTTTAAGGATCAAGGCATCCAAGATAATTCACCTGAATGGTCCATCCGACCAGCCAACTACTGATGTAACTGTGTGAACTTAACTCTTAATCATCTGCCACATAGAGGCTCTTCCCTACACATAAAAATCTAGAATACAGAACACTGTCAGGACAAGATATGGACTGTTTCTAATCAAGGGCATTTTCTATGTGAATTAGAACAAAAAACATGTCACTGAAATAAAGTAAAACTATAATCTAAATATTGTTTAAAACAATCCATTTTAATCATCTAAATTATTTACAATACAATAACATGGATCCTTTTAAAGACATTGGATTTTTAAAAAAATCACCAAGTGATACTTCAAATAACACATTAAAATTATATTAATAAAATTTTTTCAGTGCTCAAAACTCCCCCCACCCCTGACGTGGGGCAGCAGGCTCTAGATGAAAGTGTCTAATATACAAATCTTCCCAGTTTGCCCATCACACCAGTTGTTAAGGAAAAAGATTAATCAACTTGTTTTTAAAATTTCTCCCTATGAAATTTTCCTAGACAGAATGGCGGATCCCAGGACTGTGGCTAAGTGTGGATGATGGACCAAAGCAGAGACCAGACCAGCTGGATACAAATCCCCAAACAGAGGATGCCCCAAGTCTTCCCACCGAGGCTTATCTGTCTGCCTGTGACTCACTGGTTGTATACAGAGAGTCACTTGGAGCCTTGAGGATGATTTATGTATAGAGTAAAATGCTTCCCGCATTCCAAACATCAAAATGGTTCTGTCATTCCCAACAGAGAAAAAAAGAGCCAAGTCAGAGTACATCCTTCCCCCTCTGATGAGCTTTTAGAGATGGGTCTTATCAGGAAAACAAGCTCAAAAGAACTCTAGGTCATTCAAACAATGAGACCGTCCCTAAATTACTTTTAGCCACCCAGATAATTCCTTTTTGAATTCACATATCTTGAGCCTGACCCTTCTATAGTTTCAACTGTAATTGTGCATGCCTCACCTCAAATAACATTGCTGGGATGGATTTGTTGCAGGTTTCAGTAAGGAGGGCCTAGGAAGAACGATCATTGCTTATGGTGACTTTTTAGTCCTCATGACTAGTTTCCTGGCTCCTTTCCACCAGGAGCTGCTCCCTTCCTTTTTACGTAAGCCAGTGCTTATGGTTGGGACTTTAGTCCCATCACCAGTTCCCTCTCTCCCTCTGTCCTCCAAGAGAAGTTGTTTGTTAACATGATAGCTTCTGTTCAACTTCTCGAAGATGCACCTAGTGGTGGTCCTTGAACTTCCTGGATTCACTTTCTACCTGTAAAGCTGTGGGGAGGGCACTGTCTACCCTTTCAGCACAAGTCACTCAGACACTGTTCTTCAAGGACACCTGCCTGCCAGATGGCCACTATGACAGGGGTAGGATGGATAACACGGCTAGTTGCCCTTTGTTGACTGTGTAGATACTACATAGATAAGCATCTTCATTTTTGCACAAACTTAATCTGGTAACTTAATTGCTTTAAAAAAAATCAAACCATAAATAAATCTAAATGCTAAATAACTCTCAACTTTACCTATGGCTCCTTGGAAGTTGACAACAAAGGAAAAAGAAAAGTCAGGCCCAAATCAAGTCTCTTGACCACAGCTATCAGAAATTAGCCAAGGGATGGGAGACACCACCAAGAACCTTGGTTCCTTCCTGCCTTGTGTTTTTGTGGGGAGTGTTGGAGTCTCTGCAGATGAAAATTGTGAATCACAAAGATGAATGTCCTTCCTTCAAACGTGGTGACTCAGAAATGTTACAAGGACGACAGCACCCTTTCAGTGTCTGTCCCCTTATCACACAGAGCTTTGCAGCATGTGGATCTGGGAGATCCAGGAAGAGTAAAGGGTAACTATCTGGGGCATATGGTGACCACAGACCCATGTTCTCAGGGCCCTGAGTAGAAAGCTTCCCATTCTAGGGGCAACTGAGATGTGGGTCATTCTACAAACTCAGTCTCACCTTCAGAGACTGGGGTAGGGGAGTGGGGAGGCAAGATCAGCTCAATGTCTTTTCTAGTTTCATCTAGAGACCTCTGGAAGAATTTAATGACATTCTGTTAGGGTTTATTTGGTTAATCACTTTGAAAAATTCCACTTTGAACATGTGTAAGCTAGAAAGAAAGTGACATATATGCCTTCATTGAAGTAATTAAAGTCAAAAGGCTGGTCTATCAAGTGTTGTCTGGAATCCTGAAAGTTTTCTGGGCTTCTCTTTATCTCAGTGCAACCCACAGGTAACAGATTCTGTCATTTGCTTTCAGAATGACCCAGAACTCACAATTCCCCTAGCACTGCCCAGGTCAGCCCCATTCAGTCGGGAAATCACTCTAGAATCTGCCCCTCAGACATGGGGTGACACCGATAACAGGAAGAAGGGTCCTGATGTTCTTGGGAGGCCAATAACCCACTTCTTTTTAGCAGCCTCTCCTGCTCCCATTTAAAAATCCCTGCACCTCCAAGATGGGCAGGGGCTACGCCCATTTGTTACAAAAAGGAGGCATGAGACTCTGTATTAAAAAACAGAACGGCACAATGGGAATGCTTTAATTGTCACCCACACAGACGAGCGGAAGCTACAGACAAAGAGCCACTACAGATGATGCCCGGAACAGAAGTGAGAATGGCCCAGAACTCTGCCTCTGGTAAAGGTGCCAGGTTTACAGGACTTATTGTGGTGCCCTCACCAGACCCCTCCTCCTCCTCCTCCTCCTCCTCCGTGGCTGCTGGCATCTCCTGCATCTCCTCTGGGGAAGCCTGAGGCCGGCTCGGGTAACTTCTGCTGCCTGAGACAGTCACGTGTGCTCGGGACCTCTCACCTGAGGTCTCTGGGTGCTGAACTGGCGTGGAGGTAGCTAGGCCCGGGAGAGAAATGTGGTCACCTGTGTCATCTTCTTCAAAGTCGTTAAGGCAGTACACTTCATCCAGGTCAACATCCAGTGTCCGGAAGCCCTTGGTGACCACACCGGGACGGGGGTCCAGGATGCCCCCAAGGTGAGGCTGGGCCAGCTGCTGCCAGTGGTGAAGGGTGGCAGAACCTTGCAGGAAAAAAAAAGAGAGAGAGAGAGAGAGAGAGAGAGAAGGAGGGAATAAGGGGGAGATTTAGGATGGAGTCTAAGACGCTGTGGCAAGGATAACAGCACTGGGACAATTCATCTTTTTCAGGGTCTGTCCCCTTATCACACAGAGCTTTGCAACATGTGGATCTGGGAGATCCAGGAAGAGTAAAGATGCTTAGTGTGAACCCAGGGTAGGGCCTAGCCTGCTCTGGGACTGCAGAAGGCACATCAGTATAGCTGCCTTAGCTCTTCCTGCTGTGAAATAGTCACTAATCCCCACCACACCCAGAGGGGGCACCAATTTAAGCAATCGACCTTTTATTTGTGGGGGGGTGGTACTAGGGGTTGAACCCACGGCATCACACATGCCAGACAAAAGCTCTAGCACTGAGCCACACTCCCAGCTTCTTAATTTTTATTTTGAAACAGGGTCTTGCTAAGTTGCCCAGGCTGACCTCAAACTTGCAAACCTCCTTCAGCCTCCTGAGTAGCTGGTATTATAGGTGTGCACCACCATGTTGGGCTCAAACAATTTTTTAAGTAAAATGTTACACTGTATGTCAAGGATGTTTGGTGATGCTCTTTATTTTAATCAACCAATGCCAACGCCCCAAACCAACACAGATCATTTTACAAATACAAGAGGGAAAAAACAAGGGGCTGGGAGTGTATATATACCAATTCCGTGCCAAATCCACCCCAGGAGACACACAGAGTAAAGCAAAAGGAAATTAAAGCACATGGAGGTAAGTGGTAGTCTGATTGTCACCTCCTTTACTTGGGTTTTCTGCATTCTGCCAGCAACCTTGAAAGGCTGCAGGGTTAGGGAGGGGGAACAGGGTTGAGAGAGGTGTGATTTAAGAACACGGTAAGTCTGCACAGAGGTCTAAAGCCGAGCAGCCAATCTCTTCAGTGACACCAGACCCTGGGACTCAGATGACATTGTGGAAGGTCTGTAATAACACCGGAGTGTGTCTTTCAGGACTTCAAGGTGTCCCAGGTGCGGTACAAAGATAAGTGTTCCAAGGCCAAGCATGCTTGGGAAACCTAGGTTCAGAGGTGTGTTTGGGGAAGAACATCTCAGAACATCTCACCACCTGCTCTGGTGGCCTGAGTTTCTGCCCAGCCTATTTGATAGAACAAGCCTTTTCTCCCCTTGAAACACTTAGTCATGCCTCACATGAAACCAGCACTCTGGGGCCAGCCTGGGAGACTGGGAGTTCTGGATCTACTATATAAGGACAGGAGTCACCCAAACATAGCCACATAAATAAATACCCAATGCTCAAGACAGAGATGTTTAGAGAGGCATTGAAAGTGCTCTTAGACACCCACCTCAAGATCTGCCCCAGCCGTAAATGTGCACAGGTAGGAAGGCAACCCACTTAACCTGCATCTACTGACTATAAATAAAAAATATTCTATGTGCAAAAAAGGAAAAAGATAACACAGAGGTGAACATAACAAAAGAAGTTATATCCCAGACCTGTCAGAACATCTAAAGCAGTTGTTCTCAACTGGGGACAATTCCGCCTGCCCCCCACCCCCCGCCCCAGGGAACAGTTGCCCAAGTCCGGAGATATTTTTGGTTGTCACAACTGTGAAGGGAGAGAAGGATGCTTATGACACCTCCTGGGCAGAGGCCAGAGATGGTGCTGAACATCCTAAAATGCACAGGACAGTTCCACCACAAAGAAAGATCCAGTCCCAAATGTCACCAGCGATGAGACTGAGAAGCCCTGTTCTGGAGCTGTGGTTCTTAATGTTCAGATCTCCTGAGAATCTGAAGGAGGCCGCAGACCCTAAAGGGAGCGCATGTGCCAGCAACGCTATGCAGATATGGTCAGGGATTCGGGGGGATCCCAAGTCCCCAGTGCCACAGCATCTTGTATCTTGATACAAAGCTACCTTGTATCGAGACACATCTGCACGCCTGTCTCAGTGTTTTGACATGCATCACATCAACTAAATGGTTTTACATATAAGTCCATTAATTCACTCCTCAAAACCACCCTAGGCAGCAAGAATTATCACTCACTCACACTTGCCAGGTGGAAAATGGAGCATTCCTGAAGTTTGATGATTTTTCAAAATCAATGAGTGATGGCAGAGCCAGGGTTCAGTGACAAAGGCCAGGTTCTTACACTGCCCCCTCCCTAATGTACAGGTCGGAGAACAAGCCAGGTCATCAGTGTTCGGCTAGGAAGCCGGGCAAGGTGAGCAGAAGTGGCTAGCCCCCAGCTGCATTAAAAAGTCAACAGCAAAATTCCCAGGTGGGTATCTAGGTCCCAGCAGGAGACCCACACATTCCTGCGGGGGCCAGGGGCTTCTCTGCCACTATTGGGACTCCCATTTATACTATCCAAGGGCCCACTGGCTGTGCCGGCACATTCCTAGCAATAAAACAGTACTAGGGAGAAGACTTAAGCCACTGTCATGTCTAACTTGGGACTGCACCCTAGGGTCTTAAATGATGACAAGAAATTCCCAGTACAACATGTCCATGTCTCCTCGACCTGTGGAAGGGAGGCCAAGAGACCCTGGAAAGTGAAGAACAGTGGAAAGGAAGTGTCACCTTTCCTCATTCCTCCTAAAAGGGGCTCAGGATGCTTAAAATCCACTGGGAAAGGACTCAGGGAGGTTGGAGGTCTAAGCCCTAGAAAGAGTCCCATAGGCTTGGATCTTCCACCTGTTTCACAGGTTACCCCTCACCCACCCACCCATGGATGGGGCTCTAGAAATGAGGCTACAGTGGGTCTTTTGTTTGGATTTAAGGAGGCTACAGAAATGCATGGAATTAATTCATTCCTGAAACCACACAGCCTAAGAAACTCAGTACAATTTCCCCTGAAATATGCTGAATGGTGTATCATACTTCAATTTTTACCCCACGCCTTGGGCATCCCCTATTCACATAAGAATAGTCGACCTTTACTGACCCTTAAGTGTCAA
Organism: Marmota marmota marmota; assembly: GCF_001458135.2. Classification (NCBI taxonomy): domain Eukaryota; kingdom Metazoa; phylum Chordata; class Mammalia; order Rodentia; family Sciuridae; genus Marmota; species Marmota marmota. The sequence continues at coordinate 12,307,547 of NW_026000241.1, forward strand.
ACACTCTTCTGAGAGGTCTATGTCTATAACTTGTTTAATTTTCACGATAACCCTGTCATCTTTATTTTACAGACAAGGACACTGAGCACAGGGAAGTAAAAGTAACTTCCAGAAGGCACACAGGTGGCAAGCAGCTCATCCGGGCCTGAAACTGAGATGGGGAACGTGTCCATTCGCTTAATCATGTAGAAGGCCTCTCAGCAATGAGGCAGCCTCATATATGTAAAGCCTCGGGAGTCTAGAAAATAACGTCCCTGAATGGGCCCGCCAGTCCCCAAGCAGGCATTTTATATGCTGCACAAGTGACTCCTGGTGAAAGTCATCTCCAGCCCAACTGTTCAATTTCAGATATGCCAGGCTGTGGGGCTCAGGAACCCTTTACTTCTTACTGGTTCTCAGGCTCCAGCAGGGGTTTGCTGAACCTAGCACCTGTGCAGAACACCTCCTACCTCCCAGCCCTGCCACATCCTCAGCCAGAACCAACACCTAGGAATTCTACCCATATCCTGGCTGCCTGAAGTCCTTCATGTAACACAAAGAGGCATGAAAATTAAAGAGTACATATGAATCACATATTCAGAGCTGATCCCAGGTTGCAAATTTCCTAGGCTTCTTTTTTTTTTTTTTTCCAGTTCACTACCCTGCCTAGCTTCCTTTACAGAGCAGGAGAAGCACTGTGCTGTTAGCTAATATCACCTAGGACTTAGGACCTGCTTAATCAAATGGGTAAGGAATGGTCTGTCTGCTAAGATCCTCATGATTACAGGCTGGGGAAAGAGGCAAACTTTGAGTTCCTGGTTGGCACCAAAACAAAAGAGTTCTACAGAACAAGGGTGTGGAGAGCAGGGAAAACATAATTATGGTCACGGCCCCCTTCCCTCTGTCTGCTTTCTTCCATACCCCACTGTTTTATCTGAAAAGTTTTCCTCTAAAGAGAAGAAAACCAAATCTACTATGTCAGAGGAGCATTGGGGCTTAAAAGTCAGAATAAAACCTGCAGGATAACACACAGCTTAGAAGTGTATGCTTTCCCTTATTACATAGTAAGTTGTTTCTTTGAAAGTATCGCCTCAGTTATAATGAATCAGAAAGGAGAACAAAACAGAGGGAAGAAATACCACCTTCCTCAGTCTTTTTAACACTGATTTATCCCTCTTTCCAGTTGGAATATTTTGTTTGTTCTTTACCTGCTTAAAACTCATAAGATGCAGACACAAGAGTGCTAGGCTAGCATTCTTAAACATCTAGCTCAGCTATTTCGGTTGACACAATAAGCAGATGGCAAGATTAATCAAATGGGTAAGGAATGGTCTGTCTGCTAAGATCCCACCTAGCATTCTCCAAGGGCTTCAGCCTAGATGCCTTCACCTAGGCTGGTAGATGGAGATCAAGGGAATCCTGTCAGGTTCTCATCTGGGTCAATGGAAAAGGATAATGTAGGAACATGATCCCAGCACAATGCTGGCCCAGGTCTCAACACTGATACCTGGGCCCTTGAGACCTGAGCTGCTGGAACTAGAGTAAATTTGAGGTGCCTAAGTTTTAATAAGTATCTGTTGGGTGCTAGGCACAATACAAAACACACTTCACCACAATCTATTTAACGACTATAAGCCTATTTCACAAATAAGGAAAACAGTTAAATAGATGGGTTATCTTATCAAATACTATAGTTACAGGGTACAGAAGCTAAGCGTCAGGCAGACTTCTATGTCACATCCCCCCTTATCAAATTAAACACAGTAACACAACAATTATAGAAGGAGTAATAAAATATTGCTTGTATTTTAAACAGCTAAGAAATCAGAGAACTACAAAATGGAGCCCAAAGGATCTTTATCATGAGGATGAGTTACAGGGTGTAGTGATAAGACATGACTTTTTAATGGTAGTAATTTAGCTTCTTGGGAACAGGGTGCTACAAATGAAATTTACCTTGCATATCAAGTGGGATTTTCTCTTATTCTATTAACTTATCACAAAAATATTTCTAAGTCAGAGGTTAGAAGAAATAAAGATGAATTGGTCAAAATAAATTTTTAAAAATCTCATTCTGCAATATACTTGGGAAATTAATCCAAAAAACATATTCTTAGATGATCCAATGAAACACAGTAAAATAAAGAAAGGAGAGGATAGAGATGATAACATCCAATGATCTTTGAGAGACAAAGGAAGGAAAAGAAAAGAAAGGCAGAAAGGAAAATTGCAGAAATGGAAGATTTTATTGAAAGGAAAACAGACATAATTGAAAATCAGAAAACAATTGCCAAGCTTACAACTGAATAAATAATTTTTAAAAAAGAATGAGCCATCCCTTTTCTGAAATCTAGAAAGGCCCTAAATTATACAATTAAAAATTACCATGGAAAAGACAAAAAACAGCCCATTTTCTTCCCTCCGTTGGAAAATAAAGGATTTTGTCATGTCTTACATTAACCTTACAGCCTGCATTTTCAACAGGGAAAAAACAGATGTCTTTGAGGTGAGAAAAATTATACTCCTTTTAGGCACAGAATATATATTTTTATATTTGACATATATCTACATATAGATTATATATGGAGTACATAAATGATATTTCTGTGATATTAAAATTGCATGGTGGGTGCAATTAGGTAAAAGTGTCTAAAAATGGTTCTTAAAGAGGTAATAAATGTTGAGAAGTATTGACTCACAGAAATTTTGGCTTTGCATCAGAAATGTAATGCAGAATTCTAAAACACCTTCTCAAAGTCTCTATGCGTTTCCACACTAAAGGAGTGAAAAATGAAAACTACAAACATGGTGGCTCTTGGCAGGTAGCAGTAGGCACAGGGAAAATGTTTTATAATACCCAAAGCAAAAAATGAAAAAAGGAGAAAGAAAACGAAAGTTGAGTTTTCCCATGAGTCTAATCAACCAAGAAGCCCTGACACTAAAAAGTGAACTGCCCCTGCAAAAGGGTGGCTTAAACTAGAGAGCTACAAAGCTCACTGGCCTACACAGCTACCCTTTCCTGGTCACCAAACTGCAGACTCTAGGAGTCTTGCTCAGAACACTGCATCTGTAGAAAGCCATACTCTTTGTATGAAGATCAAATCAGAACACATGAGCCCACAGATCATTTTCACGTGGTTATTGAAAAAGAAAAAAGAAAAAAAATTATGGTAGTTGCTTGGCACTACTCCTTGATGGCAAAATGTCTAACAAGTGAAAGTGTGAGCTCCCTATATTCCTCAGGCATGGCTAATGGTTTTCGGGGTCTGTCGGCAGTGCCTCTGCCTCTCCAAAAGGTCTCATATCTAAGGCACTAAGGCAAAAGCAAGAGAATTAGAAGGCTACTGTGTGCATCTCCCTGGGGTTACTTCGGTGGCCCGGGCATGCACTGCCAAACCCACTGCGGCAGCAACAAGGCCAGGTTATGGGCCACCCTCAGAGGAACTCGAACCAGCAGCGTGGGTGGCTGTCACGGAAGAAAAAGGAGTAGGTGTGGCAGCGGTGGCCACGCCTACTGTGGTGGATGAGGGACCACAGGGAGTCACTCAGGAGGACAGAGAGGGGCCGTGGCCCCTTGCGATCACCTTCCAGCGGCTTGACGATCTGCAGCTTCTCGGGCAGGTAGGAGCGGCTGCTGAAGGACATGCCCGAGAAGCCAGTGAACTCGGAGCAGCGCGAGTGCGTGCCCAGCGACATGATGCTCTCGGTGGGCGTGAGGGAGCCGCTGCGCAGCTCGCCCTTCTCCGCCAGCTCCCTCAGCTTCCTCTCCTGCTCCTCCTCGAAGAACCTCCGCTCGGACAGGTAGTTCTCCCGGCGGAGGGACAGCCGCCGCAGGGCCGTCTCCAGGTCATGGGAGCCGGGCGTGCCTGGTGTGCCTGGCTTCTTGCTCCGCTCCTCATTCCTGCAAGAAGAAATGCCATGAGGGTGCAGCGGGGCAGCCGGCAGGACTGTTGAGATGGGACAGACCCGGAGGACAGCTCCAGGGAGGGAGCTTGGCACTGCACGCCGGACCAAAGAAACCAAGGCCAGCGGCTGGAATCAGGAATGGAGAAACAAATGCCTGTCGCCAAGAACTACTTCCCTCTGTGGGTTTGAATTAGTTTTTCTTTCAGAAGGGCCATGGCACTAGAGTAGAATGAAAATCTAAGTAAAATTCACCCCCTAGTAGCATCTCCCTCCTGAGACTGCAGGAAGAAACCTTCTATAGGCTGCAGAATGGCAGCCAGCAAGTTCAAGAGAGGTATCTCTTTCCTCTTGAATTAAAGGAGCTGAACTTTCAACTCTAAAGGAAATCAGCTCTGATCAAAGAGCTTCTCATCTGTCTTACTCTGTTGGTCCAGAAGAATCAGTTTTGATAAATAAGAGGACAAGGGTGTAGAAAGTGGGCAGTGCAGGGTTGGGGTCAGGATCTGCAGGACTTCAGGACAGAGAGGAACTGACCACTGCACAAAGCGCCTAACCTGCAGACCCACAACATGGCAGACGTTTGCTAGGTGCCTGGGATGCTTGCATCCCACCTCCACAACAAACAAGACAGAGAGCCTGAGTCGTAAGCATTTTCAACATTCAACTACAAAGGGGTTCACAAAACAAATGTCAGTGATGATTAATGGAAAATCATATTTATCAATCCTCCTCTTCAACAGAAAAGCATCAACTTGTTACACCTCTTTCAACTGGGTAAAATATCAGTCTCAAGGATAAAGGATGAGCTTGGTGGGTTTGCAGAATGTATTTGGAGAAGTACAGGTCTAATTTTCCAGGCAATTCTCATCAAGCTCCCTCTGATGACTAATGAGCCTGTGGTTCAACCCATAGTACTTCTCTTTTCTCCAAAACAGACATAGAAAACTCCCAGCTCACTCACCCCAGATCTGCTGCTTCAGTTTCCAAGATAATGCTGTTGGTCTTGTTATCAAGGACAACATTGCCAACATCACTGCCATAGAAGCTGGACCGGGGGGTGCTGACACAGCTGGACAGGAGGGAGTTCATGGCTGAGGACTGGTTGGAGCCAGGGATGTTCATGGGAGAAGGGGTCAGTGACCTCTGCTTGACAACCTGGTTGATGTTTCTCACAGTCTCAAAGACACGCTTCTGGTGACTGCAGAGAACACACAACATCCATGAGTAAGCAAAGGCAGAAATGACGTTGGAGTTAGATCTCCCACAAAAGACCAACTGATGGCCCACAAAGGCACCTGGCCCTCAAGAAACCCCTGAGCAGTCTACTATATCCTGTGCTTTCAACGTCTTTCTTAGGGTGTTGGGTGCCTCCTTCACAAAGTGAAACCAGAAGACTCGACACTCTCTGATTCCAAGACTGTAATGCACAGTTGTATACTAAAGGTGATACTAGCAAAAGTGACATTGCTTTTCATGTCCCGAAAGCTTGACCTACAAGTAAAAACACCTAAGTATAACTTATGTTGGGCTGGGGTTGTGGCTCAGTGGTAGAGCACTCGCCTAGCACGTGTGAGGCCCTGTATTCGAGCCTCAGCACCACATAAAAAAAAAATAAATAAAATAAAGGTATTGTGTCCAGCTACAAAAACAACAACAAAAAAAGTATAACTTATTGTCTCCTAGCAAATTCTCTTCTTTCATAATATCCACTCTAAAGCAAGCTCTAGGAGGGCAGTGTTCACTGTTGAACACTGTGGCAGCAAAGTTATGGGTAGCCCATAACCTTGGCTATGCTATCCCGGTGCAGCTCAATAAATCTTTGTAAAAGGAATATTTATTGACCATTCCTATTAAAAAAAAAATCAAGACCCCAATCAGTCTTAAATTTCCAGAATGAAATGATAAATATCAGTTTTTTTCTGTTTTCACAAACATCTATTTCTAAGAGCAGAACCACACTTTGATGCTAATTCATTCTCTTTTGAGGAGAAAAGGGTAGATATGTTCCATAATGGCGTTTCCTTTGGGGCCACAGAGGGCTTCCTTCGCATGAGTACTGAAGTCCTTTGGACACTGACACACCCAGGGTCCCATTAGAGATCTGTCTGTGGAGTTTGGATACAGAGAAAACACCACAAAACCTGGTCTACAGGTTCCTTATAATAAGCACCTTGGAGCAGGCCAAGCACCAGATCTTAAGTTAGGAAGAGAGATGTTGAAGCTGATGTCCCTACATGCATCCAGAAAGGAAATTGAAGCCTTGCGCACACCACTGAAGAGCCCTCTGCACATAGTGGGGCTTGATAAATATTTGTAGAAGGAATATTTGTCGACTGTGCCTATATGCGCATCAGGTCCTGGGTTTGATCCTCAACACCACATACAAATAAATAAATAATAAAATAAAGGTATAAAAAAAAGCAAGACTTAAAATTGATCTTAAATTTGTACAATGAGAGGATAAATATCCAATTTCTTTTTTTTTAGAAACTGCTCTTTCTAAGAGCAGAATCATACTTCAATGCTTCACCTCTTCTTTTCCAACTTTCTAGAAGTTTGTAATATATCTTCACAACCTCTCAAGAGGAGATGAGGGATGATGTTAACTGCATTCTCTTATGTCCCTTTATCACCTGGGAAGGACCACAGTCATTGCTGTTGATACCTAAGACCCACACACATGCTAGTTTTTGAGCACCATGGGTCACAAGTCATTCTCTGGGAGGTTTAGCGCTATAAAAGTGGTTTAGCCTTACGTGATGTCTGGAGACTCAGGCTCTTCCAACTGCAACTCCTTGCGCATCGTTCCCTCGATCTCTGCAGCCAAGGAGTCCTGAGAAAAGCCAGAAGACACATGAAAAGAGAGCAGCAATTCAAAGGGTCTGTCTCTATAAGAAGCTTGTAGCCAGGGGAGCCATAAAAGAGTAAACTGGGGCATCAGAAACCCACAGACTTTCTGAAACACAACATAAGGTTAAGAGCATTCTCCATGGTCAGAGACCCTGGTTATGCTATCACCAAGGCAGGTTCTGAACATGGCTGCACCATCAGGCCCTGAGTATAATGTCTAAAGTGCTGCTGAGTGTCTGAAAGATGCCATGTTCCCTTAGCCAAACCGCGGAGCTACAACTATGGCCACAAAGAAGAATAGAGAATTGGGGGGGAGCAGAGGGGAGTGTGTTCGGAACAGTGGGGACAGATGAATTTGAAAATACCCCCGAGCTTATAAATGGTTAGCTATGACATCACAGCCCACACGGGCCACACTAAGTTATTGTCCTCCCAGGCCACAGGGTCTGCTGCAGCCCCTTGGCTCACCCAGGGTTCTGGTACTGAGGTTGGATGAAGGCCCTCCAACTTTGCTTCCTAGGCAGGTACTCCCCACCTTTATAGAGCAGTCTGGTTCTACACTAGAGAGAGTCTCTTTGTAGACACTGGGTTGTGGGCACTATCATCTCTAGGCCTCTGTCCTTAACCTCCCCTGGCCTCCCACAAGGGAAGGCCCTCTCCCCACCAATCCACCCACCTTCTCTATGAAAGGCATGATTCCTATTCCACTAGGAGCCTTGCATTTCCTCCCAAGCAGACCCCAAACACAAGTTCTTGCTAGTTTTCTGAACAGCTCACTCATTTCTCTTTCCACCTAGGATGTGAGCTTTGGGATGAGGGAAGAGCCAGTCAATGATGACTTCTCACTTCCCCAATGGTCCAGGCTCCAAACTGAGACTCAACAATATAGACTGCCTGATGGAACCCCCCCTCCCATACCTCGCTATATGAGGAAGAACCTAACACAGTCCCTCCTCACATTGATGTGGCAGATGCCCATGGGGTCACATGTGTTCAGAAAAGCAGCTGAGCACCAGGGGAAGACACCAAGGTAGGACAACCTAAAGGGGAGGGCTAACTCCACGCTAACCAACAGAACTTTTGGCAGTGATGGAATGTCCTCTGTATTGTCCAACATGGTGGCCACTAGCCTAGCACTTGAAATGAGGCCAGTATGACTGAAGTCTGAATTTTTAATTGTACTTAATTTTAATTATTTAAATTTACATATTCAGGTGTGGCCAGTGCTTCCCAGCGGGCAGTGCATGGAGTCTCCTGGGCATCATCTCCTGGGCCCCATGGTCCGCAGGGACACTCCAGTCTGAAGCTGAACCAAGTGTGGAGACTGCAGAGGAGCCAGCAGGAAGCTCCATAAGTAAAGGGCTAGTGAGCTTGTTTTCAATCCTAACTACAAATATGCCATTCTGCTTCATAATTACACCCACAGATTGCCATAAGCATAAGCCTTGTTGAAGGGCTTCCCCAGGTGAGTCTGAGGTCTGATAAGGTGAGGATATTTTTCTGAAGACTTCTGTTCACCATGTGGTTTATATCCAGAGTTCTGTGGAACAGAGAGAAAGAAGGGACCTTCGCATACACTAAGAAAAATGAGATACCAAACTACTAATTTCAAAACCATGCTGGGGCAAGTCACAAGCGGGCTCCATGACATTTTGGAGCCATGACCCCCTCTAATCTGGCAATCCAGGGAAACCTATGGATGCCTTCTCAGAATACAGTTTTTAAATGAATAAAGTAACTAGGACTACAAAGAAGACAAATTATTTACTTATGTATGTATTTGGCTTCAGGACTGATAACTGATTTTGACACGGAGATTAGTTAGCATCACTGGTATTTTGAGGCATCTGTGACAACTGGTATTGCTATATAAATACCTATGATTTCTACTGGTCATAGACGGTGTTCACATCACATGTGGCTTGTTGCCTACCTTCATGGAGGAAGGAAATACTGAATACAGTCAGGGATTGATGAAAATAACACATAATTTTCCCTCAAAGTTCACAGGCCTCCTGAATTCCATCTGTGGATCCTAGATTAAGAACTCCTGCCATAAGGCAAAAGAACTGGGAACACCGCTACACAAACTACTACTCGCTGTTTTATTCTACAATTAGAATGGCAGGGAGCAAAAGAGACAGAGCTGGGCGTTCTGCTCTAGAAACAGTCATGGTATGATCTTTAGAACTGTTTTAAATATCTTCAATGCATAACGCACTTTAAAAATAGCCATCTTCAAAAACTGGGCTTGCCAACAACTACAGAAAAAAGCAAACAAAAGCTTTACTTCAGCAAATATGAAAGCTGAGACTCCTTCCAGAAGGAAAAAAAAACAAAAAACAAAAAAATGAAGTACGTGTTTTCAATTCAACTTTTCCCTTACAATGGTTTGGTTTTCAAAGACAGATCTGTCCTTGAGAGCTGGAAAGGCAGTGGAGTGAATCCAGGTACTTACAAAACAAAGCAGCCCCAGGAGCTCACTACATCAGACTGAGAAGCCAGGAAAGAAGGAAACCCAGGCAAGAAGCCTGCAGAGCTACACAGGCCAGGGGGAAGCCTCAAGCAGTTACTGCTAGATCAGGAAACTTGGGGGACAGAATATTCTTTGCTTTTATTAGGATTCCCGCAAACACTGAATCAGCCATCTGCCCCTTGGAAAGCCGACTCTTAATATTTTTCTTTTTGGTTTCCCTTACATGTCAATCAAGTTTGTTTTTCTTTTTTAATTTTTTTTTTTTTTTTTTAGTCGGAGATGAACACAATACCTTTATTTATTTTTATGTGGTGCTGAGGATCGAACCCAGGGCCTCATACGTGCCAGGCAAGCGCTTTACCACTCAGCCCCAGCCCCAGCTCCTCAATCAAGTTTTTAAGAGAGAAAGGGAGAAAGGGTCTGAGGTTGTACCTCAGTGGTAGAGCACTTGCCTAGCATGTGTGAGGCACTGGATTCGATTCTCAGAACCACATATAAATAAATAAATAAAAGATCCATCAACAACTAAAAAACTATTTAAAAAAGAAGAAATAAAGAAAGGGAGAAAGGTCTAGTCTGACTCTAATATGTAAAAGCAAAGAAGAGAGATCAGGATTTAGGAAGAAGACCCAACACAGTGGGGAATGGCGAGATAGTATCCTCCAGGGTCAGCAATGGGAGAGTAAAGGGAAAGAGCTCAAGAAAAGGGGGACCAAAACCAGAAGGGAATTGGTTTTACAAACTTATACAGTCATCCATTTTTGTCTCATTGAGGTGAGCTTCTTTCCAAATCTCTTCTCATCTCAGAGAGAATTTGGTATTTCAACAAATCATGAAAATGAAGCCTGAATATAAAGAAGTTCTTGATAGTTTGTTCTTTAGGCCTTCTATCTATCAATCATCCATTCATCCATCTATGCTTCCTTCAGCCATCATCCATCCATTCAGCCCACCAGCCAGCCAGCCATCATCCATCCATCCATCCACTGCCCATCCATTCATCCATTCATCATCTGTCCACCCATCCATTCCACCCACCCACCGTAATTCAGCATCTATTAAGGATCTACAATACTACCACATACAAATTGCTGCGCTTGGTACAGAGTATTAAAGAGAGGAAGGGAGAGAAGAAAATTACATATAAGACATTCCCCTCTCCTTCCAGGGCTTTATACTGATAGAAGATAAAATAAGTAAGCTGATTTCCCTGTAACCAAATGCCATGTAGAAATGACCAAACAAGGAGCTTAACCCTAACGCTGTCCAGCTTCTACAGAGAGATTAACCTCCTGAAAAATCCCCTTCTCTACCACATTCCCCCTAAAGCCCCAACATGAAACAAATTAAGTGGGGCTAAAGAAATAAGGTCATGTGAAAATAGTATGAAAAAAACAACAACAAAACAAGAAAAGTTGTTTAGAGATCACAGACACTGAAAGTCACCAAGAGAATGATTCATAAGTATACAGAGATCCAACAGAACTGTATGACACTTTAAGAATTCTGGAATATACTTCTGGAGCCAAAAGAAATAACACATACTCTAATAAGGTCAGAAGAAAAGTCATGTAGAAAATACATCTAAGTAAATCAAGTTCATAGTAAATTTATGTTTTAATGGCAGGAGTAGGAAAGACAACAGATTTAGAGGGATGGAAAATAAAGCAGCAATCTGTCTTATGCAGTTAAGAAGACATCTGTTGGCCTCACTTGCCCTTGACTGTGAAATAAGAGGCTAAGTGTAAATGCCCAACTCCAGTGGTCACAATATCAGGCACCACAGCCATCCTACCCGACAAGCCTCCCTGTGGGTGGGAAGAAAGCACCAGCTCACCATGGGAAACAGGCCCAGCGAGTGGTAGCGCCGGGACGTGGTGTTGGGCATGGTTTTGTTCCTGAGGTTCTTCAGCTCTTCCTGCGCTTCGTGAAGCATCTCCATGCACTCTGCATACTTGTCCTCCAGCTCACGCAGCTACAGAAGACCGAGAAAGATGCAGAGGGTCAGGACCTCATGAGTAGTCAGGCGCATGCCCCCCACAAGAGCCAGAAACACACATGCAATCTAACCAGGCCTCCAGTGTGGAACAGCTGCCCTGCTGGCCAAATAGCAAAAACTCTCAAGATTGGTTTTTCTTTAACTTTTACTTAGAGTGAGCCTACAGTCTCAAAAATCTCCTAAAATACCAACAATGAGCAACGCAGATAAAACAACTTTAAATGAACAGAAAAGCAAACCAGCACACCCTGCTTCAAGGCATATCCTTGAACAGGCTCCTCTCAAGCCATATGTTGCATGGTTTACACTGGTGAGCATTTATAGAGCCAAGATTTAGCATGTGCCAGGCCCTGGGCTGGTGTGGAGCATGGCCTCCCTGTGCTCACAACCAGCAACAGGGGCAGCAGGCGCAGAACCGAGGTGAAAGCAATATTAAATTCAATATAAAAACAGTTGTTCCTCAGCAGCTTAGTGAGATCCAGTCTCAAAATGAAAAGTAAAAAGGGCTGGGGATGTGGCTCAGTGGTTAAGCACTTCTGGGTTCAACCCCTAGTACAAACAACAACACCAACATGAACAAAGCCTGTCAAGGGAATATGCTCTACCTTCGCTGGAACCAAAAGCCCTCAAGAGGTAAGGGAGACACACCCACCTCGGCCGTGAGCTGCCGCTGGGCATCCTTGGCAGCTCCCAGGTGTTGGACGAGTTCCTCATTTTCCACTGCACACTAAAACACAGCAAAGACACGAAAGTAGACACCAGATAAGCCCAACTCTTCCCCTCATTACCTGATCCATTATGACTCCATCCCCTTTCTACAATGAAATGTGTTATCTCAAACTGGAGTAAAATTTTGTCTTATATAATTTTGAAGGCCTTACAGTCCAATTTCCACTCCCTACCTCCAATGTAAAGGCTGCTTTCTAGAAGCCAGTCTCTCTCCTTCCTTCCTTCCATCTTTCTTCTTTTTCTCTCTCTGCTTCTTTCTTCCCCCTTTTCATTTTTCCAAAATTATTTAGCCTCTCACAGCAAAGGTTTCATATGAGAAACAAAACTAGTTTTTGCCATTTTACTTAATCCTCAAGGGGCTACTTCTACTGCACCACATACTTGGTGCACTGAGTTGAAACAAATACTAGGCAGTGATCAAATTAAATTTCAGAACTTCACATCAACAGCACCTTTTTATTTTATTTTATTTTCTAAATAATGTCCTCCTGTGGGATTTCTCATTGGCCAAACTACCACAAGGACAGTCATAACTGCATTGTAAATTATCTTAGTTGAGTTCATTGAAAAATAAGAATTAAAATCCATTTAATTACAATAAGTGAGGAATGGATACACAACAAGTAATGTCTACAATAGTCCACCCTTTGACTACCCAACATCATCTGTATAACTCTTCATGACCATAGAGTGAACCCCCATCCTTACCCCCAAAGCTCATCAAAGTACTGAATCTATCTCAAAGTGGAGACCTCTGGATGAAGAGCACTGTGCTTCATCAGGTCTCAATTTAGATTCTGGGGAACTGGTAACTTAGACACTTTCAAATACATGCCCTGAGCACATCATATAGAAGTGCTGAGAAATAATAATAATAATAATAATAATAATAATAATAATAATAATACCACCTCCCATTAAGGAAAGAGGAGGAAGGAAAACATAGAGTGGCAGAAGTAGAAGAAAGTAGAATTGGGCAGGAAGAGAAGAATTTCTTATTTTGTAAGTACAGTAACTCTCATTACCCTGGCCTCTGGCCTCTGGAGGAATGTTACTTCTCTAATTAATTAGCATGGCCACATCTAGGGATGTCACACTCAGAGGAGGATGTACTCATGGAAGGCTGCTCCACTCTAGTAACCCAATTCCTGCTGATGTAAATTTGGGTGCTGGGATTGCACTAAAGACTGAACAACCACAGGCTATTGTCAAGCATAATTACTGTGGCCAGTATATTAGCTTATAATGAATTCCTGCAGCACCTTTTTTGATGAATTCTATTAATCTGTAGATTATTCTCAGGAGGTAAGAGGTTATGAAAAGACCCTTGGCCAACTCAGGGCCACAAGACATTTTATTACTGAATCCACTAAGCTTTTTCTCCAAAGGGGCAGCACATACTCTTCTAGAGTAATGTCCCCTTCCCATCTTGGCACAACCACTGTGGTGTTAGCCAGAGTGACAGAGGCCTTACAGCTTTTGCCTTTTTCTGCAAGTCAACGATCTGTGACAGCAGGTGCGTGATCTCCTCTTGCTGGCGGGCAGCATCTTCAGTCTTCTTGGCCAGCTCCTCGGAGATGCTGGCAATCTGCACGTTGGCATCCCCTTTGACAAAGAAATGACAATCACAAGAGTAAGAGAGAAAACTACACACACAGACCAGAGAGAATGGTTTCCTGGTCTTCACACATGAAACCCCATCTTTATGGGGAGGAGTACAGAGGGTACATGATGAAGGGATGCAGTGACTGTGTTCTTCCATGGTGAAGCAAAATGGCTTCTCAGGACTCAGTCAGTCATGAGAAGGGACATGGTCTTCCCATGGGCTGTCATCCTGGGCTCAGTGTAAGGGCCTAACCCCACTGATTAAGACTGTCTTCTCAGAGCCAATCAGACAGGCACTGGGAGTGAGCTGGGAGGGGACAACCCAAACATATTGCATCTGGCCAAATCCCAACATTCCACACATAAACAGATCCATGTCACCAACAGGAAGCCCTGCTACATGCACCTTGTTCTAGAAATCCCAGTTGCTAATGCACAGTACAATTCCCTTTGGTTTTCATTCCTATTCAGACATAACCCATTTTATAAGACTTAAACATGGGGTGTGGTTCATTTGCTTAGTATTTTGATGAAATGCAAAAGATTCTATTTGCCCTTTTATCTTACCTTGCAAACTTACAATGGAGAAAATGGTAGGGGAGTACTTATTTGCAAAACTGAGAACTCAGGCCTCAATTTTCACAAATCAAATCACTAACAAGCAGTTTTCTTCACATCCTCAAGCCAGACTTCTGTATCTGGGCCTAGCTTTGGCATTTAATGATTCTAATATTATAGCAGAAAGCCAAAATTAAATATCCATCTCAGAAGAAAGTGACATAATGTATGGCTAATGGCCTAGAACCCAATTCATTAGTGGGGAGGGGGTGCCACACAAGGTCAGGTCTCGTTTCACTGATTTCAGGCTGGCAGGGAGCCTGCTCTTCATCAAAGGCGATACAAAGTCATTGGGTCATGACAATGTGAGATACAAGGAAGTAGGAACTGGGGTGGGGGTTGGGAGCAAGTGGGCAGGGGACATACTCAGCTCCTTTACACAGTCGTTGACCAGCTGCTGCTCCTTCTCTTCGTAGGTGATGGTTTCTGTCTTTAGCTGGCAGGCCTGTAGAAAAGGCTCAGGTCAGGGCCCAGCACTCACACTGCACTGTGACTTGCCATGCATGTGAGGGCGAGGCATGGAGCAGGGGCAAACCCGAGTCTGGGAAGTGCTGGTCGGTATCTCCTTACCTGTCATTAGTTAGACCCTCAAGTACAAAACATTTCCTACTTAGTTAAGGGAACACTCTCAAAGCAGAAAATTGAAAAACACATACCACTAGAGGGCGCCACACAAAGCCAGAACCCAAGGGCCTCACACAGCAGGCTCTGTAAGATTCTGCAGGAGGGTCTGCCTGTTCATTTGTCTGTCCAGCTCATAGATATGGACACTGCTGTGGCTCTCACAGTGCCTAAGACCCTGCCCTGTCTATGGCAGGCATTCTAAGGATAACCACAGGACTGGGGCTGTAGCTCAGAAGTAGAGTGGTTGCCTAACATGCATAAGGCCCTGGGTCCAATCTCTAGTACCATCAAAAAAAAAAAAAAAAAAAAAAAAACAGCCAGGTGTGGAGATCCTAAGGATAAGGATAAGCACACATCATATGAAGCTAACGTACACTCTATCACTACTCTGTGCCACGCACTGAACTATGAGGTTCTGAGTTGGAGTTAAACATGCTGTGTTCAGCATATGGTCCAATACAGAAAATTTAGAGACCCAAGAGCCGTCCCAGGACCCTGGTCGGCTTCCTCCAGGAAGAGATCTGAAGGCCCAGTGAAAATGATGCAGTTTGAGAAAAGATGTCTCAGAGCCCTCTGATCCTGGCCGAGGAGAGATATATACTACATTTTTGAGAACAAAGGCAGGACAGTGAGAATCTGTAGATGGGATCAGATTCCCTCACTGACTTTAGGTAAGATTCTGACAGAGGTGGGATTGCTGGGTACTCAGAACTGGGGCATCTCCCAAGGGCTGGAAAGGCAGTGCTAGACTCAGAATGGGAAACTGGGCCTGCAATTGCCTAAGCCACTGGCTGGCAGAGCACACTGGGGCAACCTTGGCAACTCAAGGTTGTTTTCATTAGGAAGTGAAGAGCTGGAAGAGGTGAAGTCTACAAGAATAGGTCTTGCAGAAAAGCATCTTGTTAGGTTCTTTCCAAGGCACAGCAATTTCAAGATGACAGACGGTCTGCCCCACTGAAGGGGCTCAAGGGAGTCTAGGGCCAGCTTAGGTGGGCACACAGCCTGAACCTGACATCATCCCTCTGGCTAGAGAACACAAACCCACTGCCAATTAAGCAAACAGTACTAAATTTTTATGCATCCATGTTTTTAGAGAAGGGCAGTAGGTGAAGAGGAAAAGTGTGGGCTGAGAGTCACATAAATATCCAAATCCTGGCTTTGTCACTTACTACAAACTTATAGGACCCTGGGATATCAAAACACTTAGCAGCCTGGAGCCTGGTTTTCTCACTATAAATGAGAATCAAAGTAAGCAACTTGCAGCCTTGTTGTAGAAGATTAAAAATTATAATAATAACATACGCAAAGTGCCAGCGTAGTACCTTGCCAATAAAGGGAACTCTCTAACGCAGAGTTTCCAAGTTGCCTCAGCTCAACCTTTTTAAGTCAACTGTTCAAGGAACATGTCTCCAGGCTCTGGGGGCACTGTTTCTTTGGAGCCAATCTGACTTCAGTAACGTGAAAACTGGCTTCACCTCCACTCTGGGTCACTTCCTACACATTGAGACCAGAGCTGAAGAACATGGTGGAAAGACCCCATGGTGAAGGAGGAGAGGTTTGCACCTCTTCTCAGTCCACATGCTGCAGGATTCAGCTACTGGGAAGGCAGTGTCCAGTGCAGGGGTGAGGCCTGTCTGCTGAGTATGCCCAGCAAGCCCAGGCTCAGTGGTTCTGCCAGAGATGGTGGCCTCTGAGGACAGCACTGTAACTGTGGCTATTCTCGCCAGATACAACAAACAGGGCCACCACTCTTCCAGTGGGTGACAAGGACAGGGAGGGAGTGCACTTCACCTCGGATCGAAGTACGACGTTCTCCTCTTCTAGGTCCTTCAGCTTCTTTTGAAGAGAATCCAAATGAAAGTAATTCTGGACTGAGGAGGATGACTCATTCCTCTTCAGCCTGGGAGAGATACTGCGCTCACCATCTGGGGAGGGTGATGTCTCCTCCACTACCTAGCCAGCCCCATCTGGAGACCCAGAAGGGCTGCTTCAAAGAAAGTTTGTGAGGCTTGCAATCAGACTGCTCCCTAATGCTCAGGAAAATAGCACCCCAGTGTACCGTGTACACCCCTCTGTCCACAATTTGCAGTTGCTACATTACCTCAGAATTCAGAGGGATGGGATCTACAGAAAGCCAACACAATTCTGGAATGCCTGGAGGTTTATTTGATATTTAGGATGCACTTCTATGTTCTAAGAACTGCTGTAAGTATTTTGCATGTATTAACTCGATGCTAGAACTTTATGACTTAACTGCTATTAGTAGCTCCATTTTACTAATGAGGAAACAGCACAAAAATATAAGTAACGTGGCCAGGAGCATGCAGGTTAAGTTGCAGAACTAAGATTGAACTCAGGCCATCAGGTTCTAGAGTTCCACACGGGGCTCTGCTGACTTTCAGAACAGCCTCCACACCTTCTGTCCCAAGGACCTGCCATGGCACTTCTGGCTTCAGAACCCTGTGTTCCTTTAACAGCAAAGCCCACCACCTTTTTTGATGAATTCTATTAATCTGTAGATTATTCTCAGGAGGTAAGCGGTTATGAAAAGACCCTTGGCCAACTCANACCCAGAGTGGAGGTGAAGCCAGTTTTCACGTTACTGAAGTCAGATTGGCTCCAAAGAAACAGTGCCCCCAGAGCCTGGAGACATGTTCCTTGAACAGTTGACTTAAAAAGGTTGAGCTGAGGCAACTTGGAAACTCTGCGTTAGAGAGTTCCCTTTATTGGCAAGGTACTACGCTGGCACTTTGCGTATGTTATTATTATAATTTTTAATCTCTTAACATGCCAGAGCAAATCAAATGACCTGACAAGTAAGCAAAAGACCCAGTAAGAGGAAAATTTAAAACCTGCCCTTCTATGTCCCACAAAAATAGTACAAATCAATCCATCTGAGGCACTTAGAGATGCTTATTCTGGGGAAGGCTGACCTGTGCTGCTGGTGGAGGTGACCCTGCCTAGGTGACTCCAATGACATCAACAGCAGCCTGTGCCCTGGCCTCCAGAAACACAGCCTCCAGGTGACTTACGGGGTTGAGCAGACAGACTCCGGCTCGCTCTCCTCCGCAGCACTGGTGTAGAATTGGAGCAGCTCATCCTTCATGGACAGCTCATGGCGGAGCTGAGAAACCTGCACAGACAAGAGCCAGGCCCACCTTTTGCTTTCTAAGAGATGATAATGTCCTCCTTGTACTCAAACACTTACTACTTAGAGACAAATTTCCCGTTGAAAGTGAAGGCACTAATCGATTATGTGCTACTCAACAAAATAGGGGTTTCTAAGAGTTGAGTCTGATCCCACTTAAGAAAAACAGAATCCATTGCTTGAAGGCAGAAATCTTCTTCTCTAAATTAATAATTTTAATTTTGGTATAGAAAAGGGACACGAAGGCTCTAGAATGATGATGGAGGACATGAGATTACTTCTGGGCTTTGGAAGTAGTTAGATAACCATCTGGACACACTACCAAATGAAAGAAGAGGCCATTCACTTCTGCTGGAACCAAATCCAACTCAGAACAGGATCATGGAGGTGCCAGCTCTGGTGGGCTGCCATAAGCAGCTAGTCCACCCTACCTGGAAGCCCACACAGCCCCACCTGGTGACTGATACACTTTCATGGGGCTCCTGGCCACTCTCGGTCAGTCCTTGCTCTGTGCTCAACAATCACTAGACAGAAATTTCAGATACAGGAGGAAAAGAGCAACTATCAAGAACTGATCACACAACTACTGCTACGGTGGTTTTGCAAATCATGGAGACTTATTTCAGGTTTTAAAGTAAAAAAAACTTTTGCTATAAAACTCTTCATTTGCCCTTCCAATATTTAGTAGTGATAAACATGAAATCAGTACTAAAAAGAGTGTGCAACCCTGTTTTCTTTCTTATTTAGAACTTGATGTGAGGTCTATGGTTAAGTCCAATTTTCAACCCAACACAGGGAGTGAACTGTTTCTCCTGAGGAGAAGCCAATTTATTATATACACAAAGGCTTCAACACCTAGACTGATCATTCAATGATGTACCAAAGAGGAACATGCTATACTTTGTAAATTCAAAGCTTTTTCAAGGCAGGGGAACAAAACATTTCCAATCCCAGAGAATAGGATATTCTTTGTATGTGGTAAGGAATTCCATGAAAGAATGGTAATGTGATTTATTGGTTCCTGAGAGGCATGTTCCTCTGCCCAGAAGGGGCGAGGTGGCTACTAGGGAGGCTGAGGGCAGAAGGATCACAAGTTCAAGCCCAGCCTGGGCAACTTAATGAGACTCTGTCTCAAAATTTAAGAAATAAATAAAAAGGTCTGGGGATATAGCTCAGTGGTAGAGTACCCCTGGGTTCAATCCCTCGTTTCAACAACAACAACAACAATAACAACAAAATTGCAGTCTGAAAACTATAGAAGCAGCCTAAATGTCCATCAATAAATGGACAAGGAATTGATTTTTTAAAACGTGGTGTATTTATACTATGGAGTTTTATTTAGCTATGAAGAGGAATGAAAATATTTCATTTGCAGGAAAATGAATGGAACTAGAGAACATGATAAGTGAAATAAGCCAAACTCAGAAGGTCAAGGGCTTTATGTTTTCTTTCATATGTAGAAGCTAGAGAGGAAAAAAGAAAAGAAAGTGGATAGAAATCTCACATAAATCTAAGGGAGATCAGTAGAGGAGAGGGTAAGGAACCAAGGGGAGGAAGGAGAAAAGGGAAAAGGGAAATACTGGAAAATGATATTGTCCAAATTATAGTGTTATACTGTTTGTATGTAAGAATGTGTTAACAAAAAATCCCATCATTAAGTACAAATATAATGTACCAATTAAAAAATGAAAAATTGTAAGAAGGGTCCCAGGCTAACCCCCACACTTTCTTCATGGTCACCTAAGAGAAGGGAGGACTTCAGGTCACGATGCTAGGGGCAGGGAAGACAGGGGTCAATTTTATTTCTCCTAGAACACAACAGTATTCTACTTCACCATCTTTAAAGATAGCCTGGGATTAAATCTTTTCATATAGTATGACAACTCAACTTCATTTTATTAAAATTGCCATTAAACCCAGGTTGGGAATCACTTCAGTGAGAGAAAATTTGATTACATCTTAGGGACATGGGTAAGGACGGACACTCCCAATAAGGAAGTTCCTGATAGAAAATAAGAGAGAAGCTTCCTATAAAAAAAAAAACTGACAAAAATTCACTGCGGAAATAGGGTGACAGGAAACAAGTCCCCCAGGGGGCCTGGCTCTCAGCTTCCTACTCCTGTTCCAGAAGCTGAGGCTGACTCCATTGTCTCCTTCCTCCTGGCCACACCACATGGCTTCAGAAAACAGGTGTGGATCCTCCTCATCCTCTTAGGATAAGTCTGATAAGTCTAAATGTTTCATGCCCTTCCTGTAGCCATTGACAGTCATCAGCCAAGATGGGCATCATGAAAATAACAGGGTTTCTTCCATGAAAACAATAGCTATTTTTTGTTTTTTTTTCCTATACACACAATATTACATTACAAGGATGAATGCCAGTCACCACCCTCCCCTGCAGCAGGAGCTGGCCTTCTCTGGCCCAGCCACCTTCTGCTCACTTGCTGTTGTGTTGGCCTGTATGCGCTTCTGCCGAGCACAGAGCAGCTCTGAGGTTGGAGTCTGCACTTTGAGAGGGTGAGGACTGTGGCCGGTCCCTGCTGCCCAGCCTGCCTACGTGACAGGGTACTAAAGGCCTACCAACTAAGGACTGTGCCTACCCTGAGAGACCCGTCCATGATGTATGAAGAAAGGAAAGAGCTGCAGGACACCAGCTTCCAGCCTCCAGGAGGCCACTTCTGACAGGAGCCCTGGCTCAGGTCTGGGTGCTCCCTCAGGGTGGCTTCTCCAACCCATCTCCCTCCACCTTGCTCCCAAGCCCATCGTGCCTCACCTCCTCCCTGATGTGTTCCACTTGCTCCTCTAGCAGCTCGTTCCTCTCAGTTAAGGTCTTGTTCTTCTTCAACAACGACTGGCCGATCCGCGCAGCCAACTCCAAATCCCGCTCTTTCTACGAAAGGCAAGAGGGAGAAGGAGGATTCAAAAACACCCCCGTGTCCTGAAGGAGCCATTAGAACTTGATGTCAAGTGAGGAAAACAAGGGCATCCAGAAATAACAAAAGAATTGATAATTCACCATCTGTGTCAGCATTTGACGCCCGTTAAAGAGGAGTAAACTCTGCCCACGAATGTACGAGAGCTACGCAGACATGAAGCAACCAAAGGGAAGCCTGGAGATGTGATGAAAACAAATCTTTGTTCCCACAGGGGGAAAAATGCTTCCAAAGATACTTCTGCACAACTGCTTTTGGTGTTTGTGCCATCATTGATAAAGCTTCTCTCCACCTGCCACTGGGGTGCTGTAATGCCAGGGCTCAGCACATGGAAACACCAGTAACTCTTTGTAAGAGGAATGAAGAAGTTCTAAAATGCTCTCACAATGCAGCTGAGATCTGGCACAGGGGGGCAGCCTCTGAACCATTTACTAGGCTGGAATGCACTGAGTTCCTTATTTTTGCCTCATGTGAAACAAAAACATTTAAAGTCACTCTGAGACACAACTACGTCTGTTTTGTTTTGCTATTTTGTGTTTTGCTTAGGAGGGTTATGGAGGCTTTATTAAAAACAAACAACAGTCTTTCAAAATGCAGAGATGATGCACACATTTGCCCTACTTTAGAGGCAATGTGCTCAGACACAGGATTTTCTGATGGTTTGGTCAATGACCTCAATTAGACAGAGCAGCACACGCTGGAAAATCCTGTGTGGCACATAAAGACAGGGCTGTCTATGAGAGAAGAAAGATGTCCTGGATGATGGACAGATGGCTTCCCTGAGTGCACACTCATGATCCCCACAGCATCCATCCTTGCCTCTATGGTCATACTCCACCTGCTCACTACTAGGTGGGGACAGGGGATGGTGAGAAGAGGGGGCTCTGGGAAAACACATTTCTGTAGCAGTCTTACACTAATTACTCTGTTTGCCAGTATTTTAAAAGCATGGAAACATGTAGTTTGGGGGAGAAGAAACAAAGCTGGAGAGGAGTCCCAGGTTATGCTTCAACACCCACTTATTAACCACCCACGTGGTCTGAGGCAAATGGCTTTGGCTTCACCAGCATCAGGAACACTGTGGGTTAGTTGTTCCGAAACACATCTTATGACCCCTAGGGTGGGCTGAAATATCATTTTAGTCATCATTCAGTTACCAGAATTTTGTTTTGAATTCAAAACAACAGCACAAAACTGAAAAATACCAGAGTGCATGCACATGATAAGGGCACTATTTCATGTTTAAACTTTTGTTTATCACATGTTTACCTGTATGAGTACTGGGACAAAAAACCTAAGACTCATTCCTTTTCTCTTTTCTTTGGTGCTGGGGATGGAACCCAGGGCCTGGTGCATGCTAAGAACTCACTCTACCCCTGAGCCACATCCTGGTCCCTAAGCTGTGTTTCTTACAGCAGGCACTGGTCACCAGTTTAACTGCTCCCAGGTGAGCCATCCTACTCTAAGTTGAGTACAACAGTTTGAACATCCCAGTGGCCCAATTCCCTTGTCTGTTAAATGGAGGGTAAAGAAGGGGGCAGGCTAGCTGAGAGCGCCTTGGGAAAAAAAAATCTAGCTTTATGACTAAGTTGTATGACAAAAGGAAAATACAGTTTTTATTTCTAGCATCTTAGAAATAGTTCCCTTACCACTGTTCCCTTACTACCTAGAGACTCAGCACATGTGGAAAGGACCCTCCCATGCAGCCAAGGGGACACGGTGGTTCTGCCCAATCCATCTAGATGCTCATCTCTGTGCATTTATTCCTGCTGGCCACAGCATCTACCAGGAAGCTTCCTTATCTCACATTCCTTTGTCAATTCTCAGACTCAATAGTTGTGTTTACTTGGTATCTAAGGGAAAGAATTCAAAGAACTGTGTGCAAGGGAATAAGTGCAGAATTCCAATGTCTCAGCACCCAGTCCAAGTGGGTTTCAGCTCTTTTGCATTTGGCTAAAACTGCAGTACAAAGGACACTTCTCTGTGAAGCAAAGTCTCCATAAATCTAACTTGAGTCTATTAAATTTCTCTGCTAGAACAAGCTCTTAGACTGAGTGCCCAACGGTGCTTAATTAACGCCCATCAGCTCACTCTCTGGCTCCCTGCTCTGCACTGCTTTCCAGGCTGCTAAGCCCCAGCAAGCACAGACCCTTTGCACACCTCAGCCACATTTTGTCTGCACATTTCCCTGCAGACAAATTGAGCAAAAATTACAATGCTGAAGGCAGGTTAGGCAAGGCACTGCCAGGGCACCCAAAGAAGGAGGGATGGCTTCCTAGGGCATCGAGGGCCACCACCCAAGAGCAATGGAAACAGGCAACAGGCAGGGC
>NW_026000241.1:12330765-12438813 GCF_001458135.2 Marmota marmota marmota
GGGGGACAAGTGAACAAGGAAAGGCTTTTGCCCTGCATTCACACCTCCAACGCCAGCCCTTGGGCCTCTTGCCTCTCCTGGCCCCATGGAGGACTGGCATCTGTACACAGGAAACCTTATCTCTACAGTCATCACAAAGAACATTCTCTGCTGGTTAAAAAAAAAAAGCAGGAAGTTACAGTAAAAATATTTACGGATGAAATGAAAAACACTTCCAAAATTATTATAGCATCTCTGGTCTTTTTTGCTCTAGTTTTACTAATGCATCAGGCTGGTTGAGTTTCCTTGGAGGGAATCATAAGATGGGGAAAAAAAAAAGCTCCCGTTTCTTACTACCAATTATCATATGACAAATGTTTGCTTCTAAATTCAGGAAACAGCTAGGAAATGACTAGTGGATTAAACCATAAGAGAATAAGAGACTACAAATAATTTAGGCCCTTGGAAGTAGTAAATTATTAGAAAAACCTAATCCTCTTACCACGTGGGAAATGAGGCAAGGTGGAGCTTGCTCTAACTGCCTGCTCCCTCCCTCCTGTTGGCTATGCTTTGCTTTGTTTTGCTTTTGAAGACTGCTGCTTGGACTCAGCCTTTGGTCTTGCAACAAAACCCTGCACTGACAGCGCACCCACTAGAGAAGGAACAGCCTGCCTCCCTCTTGTAGCAGCTGACTCATCCCATTCACTAATTTTAGGATAAAAGCATGACTAAGGGAACAATGGAACCTCTCTCTCTCTCTCTCTCTCTCTCTCTCTCTCTCTCTCTCTCTCAGAACTGGGGAAAGAGACAAGCTCTACCCAAAGGTATATTCCCAACAGCAGGGAGGCAGGATGAGCTGCAGCAGCCTCGTCCCCTTAAACCAGGAGCACAGTCCACATTCAAGGGCTGTGCTTCAGCATCCTGTGCAACTCCCTGGCACCAGCCTGCATGTGGCCGGCATGCAAACCAACACAAATGAGCAGAGGAAACAGAGGCAAAGGCCAGTGAAAAGCACAGCAGGGTGCAGCTGTCACATGACTTGTGCAGCTAGACTTTAACCCCGACTGCTTCCTGAGAAAGGCAGTAAATTCATCTGGGATTTTTATCAGGGCAAGAACAAAATGGTGTTGCTATATATAAAACACAGAGATAAAAACATGATAACCTGGGGCTGGAGTTGTAGCTCAGCGGTACAGCGCTTGCCTTGTACGCTTGAGGCACTGCATTAGATTTCCAGCACCACATATAAATAAGCAAATAAAATAAAGGTCCATCAACAACTAAAAAAAAATATTAAAAAAATTAAAACACGATAACTCTTTTAAAATAAAAGAAGCCACAATGAAACACTCATGTGAAAAAATTACCCTACCAACATTCTTTCCAGCAACTCAATTTTTAAAAATATGAGACTATATTCTTCATATAGCAACATTCGGTCAGGAAATAAACTAGAGGGAAAGTGAATTACTTATTTATTTGTTTGTTTTTCCCTCTTGTGGTGCTGGGGATTGAACCCAGGGCCTTGTGCATGCAGGGCTGAGCTATATGCCCAGCCTCTGGAAAATGAATTCTTGATACTAAGTATCTACATAAAAAAAACTTATGTCCTTGGCTCCTTAGAAATGGTCCTGTGCTCTCTCTACTTTCTTGTGACCAAGGAGCTGCTTCTTCCTCTATTCCTTTCCATCATGATGGTCTGCCTCACCTGGGGCCCAGTCAGCCATCTAGGGACTGAGACCTCTGAAACCATGAGCCCTCCTCAACATATACACACACAAAAAAGAGAGAGGGCGGGGGAAGAGGAAGAGAGAGAGAGAGAGTAAAAAGAAAAAATAAAAGTGGTCCTTGCATGTCCTAGCAGAGAGCAGGGTCATGCCCTGTGGAGCATTTACCTACACAGCACTGCCAGCTCAGACAAGCCTCAGCAAGGACCTTGGCAGTGCACACCCAGAGGCTGCAGTGCCCTGGTCACATTTTCCAAGTAAGTGTCCCATGGACAACTGTATTAACAAAGACTAAATGGGCAAGCAAACAAAACTGTCAAGAGCGACAGTCCCACCAGGCAAGAGGGGCTAAGGGGCCGGGCTGGGAATCTGCCAAGTAATCTTGGTGCCTGTCCCATTGGATTCTGGCTCCTTCCATGTAAAATGGAGGAAACAGCAGTATCAACTTCTGAAAGCTACTACAGAATTAATGAGATGGCCTGTAGAAAACACTCAGCTCTCAGTTCAGTTTTATCCCAAATAGTAAGAAACAGATATTTTATCAAAGATCTATTATATCTCAGGTTTAAAAAGTCCCCTGGGCCCAACCATGTGAACCTGCCACATGGCCAATGCCACCACCAAGATGGCTGCAATTCTGGATGCCACCAGAAGGCACAAGGTCAGGGCCCCAAAATGCTTTCCCCCATGCCCAGTCACACAGAAACAAACCCTGACATCATTTATATGGCCCTGAAGAGTTTGCAACTTCCCCTTCAAGAGAACGAGACAGGAGTGTGTTGCAGGGCAGGTGTGGGGAGGCTGGTTGTGCAGAAGGGAGAAACACAGGAAGACAGAGACATGAAACAGGGAGAACAGAGAGTCACTGCAAAAGCTTTGCCCCCCCCCCATACTGGCCCAGGTCCCACCCAGGTTTCAACCTTGTCTTCCCAGTGCCCCAAAAATGGTAGCAATGATTTCTGTCTCCCATCCCTTCTACTCTTTTTCCAGGGAAGATGCGAATGAACAGTCATGAGCCCAAAGTCATTCTGGAGTCTAGAGCAGAAACACAGCTCTAAAAGCCAGCACCTGTTCACTAAAGGCTGGATTCAGTGGTGCTGGGATATTTGGGGCACTTAGCAAATGCTAGCTAAGACCCTACCTGCTCCAGCCTGGGAGAGGCCTATGGACGCGCGTGTTACACTCCTTTTTCTGAGGCCTTCGGACCTCAATTCTCTGCCAATGGAATACTCAGAAGAAACTGAGAACCAGTCCTCAAGTAGTTGCCTAATCCTAAGCAACTTCTCTAGATTTTCCTTGCCACGCTTATTTTACTTCTTCCTACACTGACACTGTAATAACACACTAGCCTAATATAAGCAAAAACTTAAAATATGTTAGAAAGACAGGGATAATCATGTATTTTTCTGACATTTGGGGGTAGATTTAAAATATATTTTAGTGGTTCTCAAATATTAAACTGGGTTTTCTAGCAAGTATCTGAATGCTACCATATTTTGTGTCAATGATATGTTCCTTTAAAAACCTAAAACACTTGCAGAAAACTGCAGCTACCAAGGTCAGCTACATAACTACTAGTTCAAAAAGTAAAGCCATTAAATTATACCCCAAGGAGGCCCAATCTCTAGGACTCCTGCTGAAATAGTAACGTTTGCACTAATCAATATAAATTACGATCGATCAATTATAAGCAACCTTTTTGCCTTCCCCTGAATACTTACCTCCTCAAGAAGTCGAGTAACAGCATCTATGTCATTGTATGTCTTAGTCATCTGGCCAACTCTTTCAGCACATAAAACTGTAAGAAACAGAAGTCACAGTGAGACTGTGGTGCCACAACCCCACCCAACAAATGGTACATGTAAAATACTGGCCCTGAAATTGTCTCTGCTTATTAGGCATAAAGGATAACGGATTTTGCTGGGTTCAACCCACACTGTACTCAGCACCCCAGGGGTCTCATGTCCCAGTTCCAGTGAGGAAGCCCAGGTTTATGACAGGGAGAGTTGTCATGGAGTTCCTATGAAGCCCTGACTTCAAGGTGAGGTCTGGTGGTGGCAATGAAAGAGGGTCTGGCCTCATACAAACTCAGCAAATTGAAGGAAATGGGGAGGAGGTCAGCGGCACAGCTCCCATGAGTGAATTTCCATAATTCCCATAGGATCCAGAGCCTATTGACTGTACAGATTCACATGGAGAGAACGGGAGCTTTCAGGAAGCAGCAATTGGTTTAATTACTGAACAACAACCTTAAACTGGTAATTTCATAATGGCACAGGCCTCTTCTTCCCAAATCGCCTCAATTCTAAGCCTATGCAACCAGCGTTCATACCAGGAAACTAGGGTGATATATATATATATATATATATATATATATATATATATATATATTCGGAATCCTAATAGGACTCCTCTAAACTTGCATTAACTTCTATTAATGAGAACTCTGCATTTCAAGTTAAAAAATGTAGACCATAGTTTTAATACATACTTCACCTGTGTGACCTTGGGTAAGTAATTGCAATGATCTAAGAATCAGTCTGATGAACCATTGTGTGGGGCAAATTATCCTTGTTCAGCCAAGTTAAAGAAATTTACAGAATAGAATTAGAAATAGCACTGTGTAAACTTTGAAGTATGGTGAAGATGCAGCCTCTGGAGAGTTATTCTTGTGATTTTGCTGTTCAGTGTGCCGTCTGTGCAGGTGTGTGCTCACAGAGGGGTGTTCTCTCAATCCCCCACATATCCTCTGAACTCGATATGGTAAGTTTGCTTGGTCTAGATTTGTAGATTTCTTCCTTTCCCCTTTCCTTCCTCCTCTTTTGTCCCTCCATTTTCCCCTCTCCTACTTTTTTTTTCTCTCCTTGTTCCAACTCTTAAAAAAAATGCACTTGAAATTTTGCCATGAACTTGGCACGGTGCCACATTATATGAGGTCAAATGAAGCGGAGTCCCTGCCATGAGGAAGCCATTGGCTGAGCCCAGGTAGACAGATACATGACAGGATCAAGAGAGACGTGGATTAACTAAAGCCATGACGAGGCTTCTGCAGAGACAAGCTGGAACCCGGATTTTCATATTCCCAAGGCGCTACTCTTCCTACAACTTTATAAGCTTCCTCCGGNAAACACTACTACTACTGTTGCTGTTGCTGCTACACACACACACACACACACACACTGTGGTTTCATTACACATACACTTCACTGCGGTCACAGAGGTGGCTCACAAGCTGCTTTAGGACTATGTGTCTTTGTTCTCCTTCTATTGAAGAAAAGGGTTGTGCAAGGAAAGAAGTGTGCCAAAAAAAAACAAAAAACAAAAAACCTCAGAGTTGTTTTATTTTAAATCAGTGGCAAAGAATTGATTTGCAGTTCAACAAACACAGAGAAGGTAGCACAGGTTTTCTTCTACAAGGGATGGAGTGAATGTAAATGGATTCAGGGCCAAAGTGCAAATTTTTTGAACCTTGTCACTTTGGTGCTAAATAAAACTTCTTAGTAATGCTTCGTAACTAAAACACTGGAGAATAATTCTGTTAGGAGTGGATGGTTTCTTAGTGGTCCAGCCCATTCGGTAACAGCCCATGCAAGGCATTAGGAATTAAAGTGTTTAGTAACTCATATTCAGGGGCATTACTAATGGCAAACTGTAACTGGAATTCAATAGGTCTCTAAATATTTTATTAAATGCAAGTAGAGATCATCCTAGCAAATGAGCTCAGAGAAATCTGAGCTGTTGG
This sequence comes from Marmota marmota marmota, assembly GCF_001458135.2. Classification (NCBI taxonomy): domain Eukaryota; kingdom Metazoa; phylum Chordata; class Mammalia; order Rodentia; family Sciuridae; genus Marmota; species Marmota marmota. The sequence continues at coordinate 12,336,214 of NW_026000241.1, forward strand.
AATGATTTTCTAGCTTAAGGAGGAACCTTGAAATCTGGTCCTGAATCTGAAACCGACCAGACTGAGTACACAGAGCCAAGAGCCTGGCCCTCTGCCCCCTACCCTCCATCAGCACTTCCATGGCAGGATCCCTCCTGCCTGCTGCAGGGATGCTCATGGCCTGAGCCATTTCCCTTTCCCTTGCCTCACACAGAGTTGCCAGGGAGGGAGTGGCAAAGGACATTTATAAGAGTAGGTTTAAACCAGAATCTAATTTGATGTAGATGAAGTCCAGCTCCAATTGCCCTAGATAGTTCATCAGCTCCAGGGCACAAGAAATCCTTATGTGAAGATTCCTACGATACCACCAGGAGTTAGTTTTCCTCCTGCATAGACGTGATGTTCTTCTAGAACAAGATTCAGAGCCGCTATTTCTCTAGCATTACATTAATCAGAGATTACACTTAAACTTTTAGAGATCCATTTGTGAACCAAGATCACTGTAATTATTCATACAGTCAGTCACATGTAACCACATGTAGTTGTAAGAAATTAGAGAGGGATCCCGCATACCCTGGAGTCAGGTTCCCTCAATGGTAACATTCTGCAAAATTATCACATGATGCTACAACGGGAATACAACATTGACACAATCCATGCATCTTCCTCAGATTTCCCCAGTTTTACCTACACTGTGTGTGTGTGTGTGTGTGTGTGTCTGACCAGGTGTACATGAAGCTCTGTACAACCTTCAGCCTGTGCATGTTCACATATCTACCACCACAAGGATTCCTTGTGTTGCCCTTTTATAAAGCCAATTTCAAAAAGCTTTAAAATACCTTAGCAACTGAACCCAACAAAAATGCACAGCTACGCCAATGATCTTGCTAGCATCACTTTATCAGGCACCCACTGACACCACGCACATAGTGAAAGGAGGCTAGGGGTGCCCCTTCACACCCAAAATGGCACAACTGTAGCTGGGGGGAAGGGACAGGGTTCAGAGACCCCCATAAGTGTAAGGATCTTTGACTGAATCTAATTAGACAAGTCAGAGGTATAAGTGAAAACCTACTGCCTATTCTAATGCAAGGAAGTGTGTTATTATTCCAGTTATAGTTTTAAAAGTACATATTATACCAATTTGGGGGGAGAGAGAAACGTATAAATTTATAGTATTCAGGAAAAAAAATTAAGGATAGCCACAAAGAAGCTGACATTTGGATACATTCACAAATTTTAATTTTCTTTTTATTCTACAATAACCATTGGGGGGATTACTTTAAATACTTTTCAGGGAAAATATATAGTCAGCCACAATATAAGGTTCTAGGGTAGTCTCCAAGCTTACTTTTAAGAGAAATTTATACCAGCAGCAATAGAACTTTTTTTAAACAATTGACAGATAATAAGTGTACACCTTCATGGGGTACAGTGTGGTGTCTTGTGCCTTTCTACATCATGTATGGGTCAACTCAGAGTGCTCAGGTTATCCGCCTGGGCAGACCCCACTGAGAATACGTCTATGGCCAGGTCATTCATAACCCTCTGTGTGGATTCTCTTTAGTAATCTTCAGAGAAATACCATGGGGTGGGCACTTTCACCAACACCATTTTACAAATGGGGAACTGTGGCCCAGAAAGAGGAAATAACTTGCTCAATGCCATAGAGCTAGCAATAGCAAATGCAAAATAAGAATAGTGTCCCCAGCAGGAGCATGGATAACACCTATGGTGCCCCTATGTCATCTCTTGGGACGTGATATTCCTTCTGATTGAACCTTCACAGCAACCCTGCATGGCAGGTGGAGTTCTAGCGGTGACTCCATAGATGTCAAGAACACAATGTCACAGAGAATGGGGAGAATGGGGCTGCACTGCAGGGACTGATCCTAGGCCTAGGCCAGTCTGTCAGAGAGCCACAAAGGACACAAGAGAGAGGCCAGGGCTGGAACCAGTCAACAGTGCTCAGGATGTGTATGAACAGAGTAAGAAGCGCTGATGGTATTGGGGGAGGGAGAGTCTTGACTTTGAGGCTTAGATTTTCACAGGAGACAAAGACCAGGAGGCCTGGGCAGGTCTCTTAATGGCTGAGTCTTGGGTTTCCTCTTCCAAGAAGTAAGGGGGCAGGGCTAAGACCAATGAGGCTGGGAAAATAAGAAACCAAGCCATTAGAGTGTAAGATAAGTACAGGCTGTGCTTTTCAAGCACCAACTTTCTAGACACTAAATCTACAACAAACCGTGGCCAAGTTTTTCTCTCTGTAGGAAAAGTGTTTCAAATGGAAGCTCCTTTTCTGACCCAGAGCCAAGTAAACTCACTTCCAATGCCCCCAAACAAAACAAAAAAAGAAGATAAAGGAACAGCCCCAAACCTCCATAATAACTAATACATTAACATTATGGTCTAAATCCTAGAAAAAGAAATTAAACGTGCCCTGTCTAGGTCATCAAGTAGCCACATGACACACTTATGTAGCCTCTAGTACTAGTGAACTCACACCTAAACGGCATTCATTATCATCACCAGGCTCTATGCCCAATGAGTCGGGTCACCTGCCCTCCTGGGGTACAAGGGAAACAGGAAAGCCAGGGAGAGGTGTCTGGGGGTTCAGGGCCTGGTGAGCCTCTCTACAGAACTTTTATCACAGGACAATGAAAAGCCACTGCAGGGTTTTTCAAAGGGAAAGTGTGAGGTTTGTATTTCAGAAAACATTTTGATCTCATTGGGGAGCCATGGGGGAGGGGATGCAAGGCAATTTGCAGTGACCAGAGTCCGGACTGCTGGACTAATCCAGGAAGGTCCTGGCTGGCAGTGGAATAGAGAGAAGTGGGCTCTTTCCGTGAGATCAGATAAAGCAGGAGGTAAATCACAAAGTACAGGATCTGCACCTCTTGCCAGATGAGGGGGACAAGAGCAATCTACTTCCTGGGTCTGATGTCCCCCTTTGAGATGGGCACATGACAGGTCAGAAGCAACATGGAACTTGCCCAGTGAAACCAAGGGCATTGTGAAAGTCATATCACTGCAGGATGATGTGCCAGGCCCACAGGGCTGACCACAACCCATAGTGGCAGAACCCCTCCTTTCCTCCCACCAGCATCACAACTGGGTGCCACTGGGGCAGAATCCACTTTGAAATGAGGTGAGAACCAAGTGCTCATTTTTGGGAAGGCAGACAGAGGAAGGTATCACGAGGGCAAAGTGGAATGAGTAGGCCTGGGCTGGCTGACCAGAGGGAGGGAGATGTGTGATTGGGCTGTCACGGCTAACTGGGTGACAGGGTGTGTGATTGGGCTGTCACGGCTAACTGCGGGGGCACCATTCTGAGAGGTGTTTTAGTCCAAAATCCAGTAGTGCAACTTGGATGAAAATTAAACCATGCCCCAAACAAATTGGAGAATAAATGCTGGCACCCATTTTCCACCTCCTACTCACTGGCATGAGATGATAGCCAAAAAAATTCTCAAGTATCTATGTGGGCAGGCCCTGAGTAGGAACAAGTCCCTGCCCCAGGCAAGGGAGCCCTGGCCAGTCGGAAGCTCAGGAGTGACTGAGGGTGAGGGCCCGGGTGCAATCCCACAAGGGAAGAAAACAACAGTGATGGGGAGACACTGAGGTACAGGGTGGGAGCCGTGGGAGGGCTGTCTGCAGCAGCCAGAGCTGAGACCCAAGCGGGGAACTTCAGGTTCCGTCCCCAACAACATGTTTTCCTAAGGGACCTCAGCTCCATGTCACATGTCATATTAACAGGCCTGATAAGCCCCCTTGATGCTTCCACCAACCCTATTTGTGGTCTTTAAGAAATATTAGAAAATCTCACTCCTCGTTCATTTTGGTAGAAGGAGCAAACAGCTCTCATCACCTCTTTTTCTTTTTAATTGTTCTAATTTGTTACACTCCTCTCATCTCTTAAGCTAATTCAGATAATTCAGTTTCTCCCATTAATGTCAGTGTGATGCATCTATATATTTTTGAAGTGAATAAATAAGTCAATAATTTACTCACCATACATAAATGTATGTGTTGTGTGTCTTTGTGTAAAAAAATAAAAACACCTCTGACCTTGTCTCCTCCTAACTCTAAGGAGACCCAGAAGCCATATCCACAAATATTCTTGACTGTCCATATATTTACATTTGGAGTTGTTTGTATTCTGTTTGGCTTATAGGGTCATTACTTTAATTAAAAAAAGATTTTCAATTTGTTTTTTAGAATCCAAATACTATCTAATAATTTTTCCTTCTATCATCTGTACCTTGGAATTTGTTTCATTTTATTAATTTTATTATTACAGAAAATTTTGTTTTCTATAGTTTTTATTATAAAAAATACATGCATATTGAATAAACTTTATATATATATATATATATATATATATATATATATATATATATATATCTCCCTAGGATTTCTGATATGCCCAGTCAAGGCAAAACTGGTAATTAGGTGTCAGAAAAATGAGTACTCCAGGCACAGAGGCACACACCTGTAATCCCAGAAGCTCAGGAGGCTGAGGCAGGAGAAACTCAAGTTCAAAGCCAGCCTCAGCAAAAGCGAGGCACTAAGCAACTCAGTGAGACCCTGTTTCTAAGTAAAACACAAAAAAGAGCTGGGGGTGTGGTTCAGTGGTTGAGTGCCCCTGAGTTCAATCCCTGGTATCTAAAGAAAGAAAGAAAGAAAAATGAAAAGTCCACAAGTCAGTGGAAGAGCCCTCTCTCACTATGACCGGCAGCAGCAGTTTTCAAGATGAAAAAGCATCATTCCGTGATGATGGGAAGACAACTTACTACTTACTGTCTGCCCTGTCACAAGGTGGAGGGTGGAGGTTCAGAACCTGAAAGCCACAGCTGAAAAGCTTCCCTTAAAATCCTAAATGAGTCACCATTCAAGCCAAGTTTCCAGGCATTACAAAATAGATGTCCTTTAAAGTCTTGTCTCTGTGTTTTTGAATTTAACTAGTTCCTGTTCGGCTTTCAAATTTCCGCCCCTTCTTGCAAGCAGCAGCTTCAACACAGAGGCCATCTCTACCTGGCCTATCCACCCTTCCCACCTCCTCATCAACCCTCAGTCTATTCTTTTGCATAGCTCAGTCACGCCTGGTGATGCCACTCTCTCGGGTGTCTGGCCTGGCACTCTCAGGTGTCTGACTCTGTAGAAACAGTCTTTCTCCCACTTCTCCATCTGGAAATTTCCTATTCTTCCCATGACCCAGCAAGAAGAAAGTACTTATTCAAGTCTCCAAGTCTCAGTTATTCTAGCTGTTCTGCCCACTTTTGTAAAATTCACCAGGCTAATTTGGAAAAGTACTTTTTTTTTTAAACTGGAGATTGAACCCAGGAATGTCCTCCCCTTGAGCTAATCCCCAACCCCTTTTGTGCTAAATTTTATTTTTAGACACACTGTTGCTGAGTTGCTCAGGCTGGCCTTGAACTTAAGATCCTCCTGCCTCAACCTCTCAAGTAGCTGACTGAATTGCCCAGTTAAAATGAGTGAGTTTTACAGTGTGCCAATTATGCCTGAATATTTAAAGTAACCAAATAACATGCAAATAAGCATGTCTAAACCACACTATATTCCAATCACTTCCCTGTGACAACATAAAAACATTCTTTTATTACCTCAGCCCCTGACTAAGCCTTGCTTGGGCCACAATAGTGCTGTTAAACAAATTGTTTAGGAATAACAAATCCTCCATTTAGGAACCAGCACAGACATTCATTTTGAACCAGACACACAGCTCATATTTAAAAAAAAAAAAAAAAAAAAAAAAGGGGGTGAGATCTATTTTATTTGCAAAGAACAGCTCATTCCTAACCATCACTCCAGAGAAGGGTGGAAATCTACATCTTGTTATACATCTTGTCAAGACAAACAAGTGAGCTGTAGAGTCCCTCTCCCTGCCCTAAGGCTTCCTGCAAAAAAAGAAACCAACTAGAAAGGGACAATCAAGCTCCAGTCCAATGTGACATAAAAAGAAGAAACAGGAAGTTGCAAAGAAGGATGCATCACAGGATGCCTCCCTAAGTTTCTGTGGTATTAGCAACCAGCAGAGTCCTGACACCTGTCCCACCCCAGGTGGCTCTGCCTGTTGGCTTCCAGGAAAAGGCACCAAAGTTCTCTGGGGCAATGGTGCTGGCAGAGGCCAGTCCTGAGCCAGAACTATCCAAACAGTGGTCTACGGGGCCATCACCTACACCTGTGTGGTGCCCCATCCCTGCATCAGGCAGCAGGAGCACAGCACCACTTGCCAAGAACAGCGAGTAACGTGGTACAACTCTGGCTTCATCTTACTGCTTGGAGTGCCATTGTTAACTGAAGTTGTTGCACGGCAATTTTACTGGTTCACTTTCCTCAGCCTTGGTATCTGAGAGCAGTGTACCAAAGCAGGCTGTCTAGAAGGCAGAGAGGAATAAATGGAATGACTAGTACTGAACATCTGCTTCATGCTAACTCTGCCCTGGGCATTTTATAAGTACTACTTCACTTAAGACCAGAACAACCCCACAACTCAAATATGATCCCCACTAAACAAAACAGAGAGGCCAAGTGGCTATTCCAAGGACAGATGGGATATAACTGTGTATTTCCAGGTTGGCTGGATTCTATAATCATCTGTCCTGCCCCAGACTAAAACACCAGTGTTGACCTAAGGTGGCCATTTATCACCGAGACATTTAATGAGGTGACAGTCAAATGGCTCACCCTGAGCACACACCATGTGCCTGCACCTGGCTGAATACTGTATGCATATCATCTCCTTTATAGTTTACATGGTCCTGTGAGGAAAGCACTGCTATTGTCCCATTTTAGTCACTTGCCCACGGTCTCAGAGCTATTATGGGAGGGTCTGATCAGTTTGACCCCCAAACTGCAGCTCTTAATCGTTATCTTTTGAGTAAATAATGAATCCTACCCTCAAGGAATTCTTGACCTAGTTGAGAAGGTAAGACACCTGCACACGCTAGCACAGGACAATGTGCATGGAATCACCCAGAGGGTGTGTTAAAACTCAAGATTACTGGGCCTCACCCCAAAGTTTCTGATGCAGTAGGTCTGGGTTGGGTCTCAAGAATGTGCATTTCTGACAAGTTCCTGGGAGACGCTGACACGGCTGGCCAGGCACCCAAGTTTGAGAACTGATAACTGGTATCGTGATTAAAAGCAGAGAACTCTAAAGCCATTCTACATAGGTTGGAACCACTAATTAGCCATGTGACTTTGGTTGAGTTGTTTAGCTTTCCTCCTATAAAAACCCTAGGATGGAAATTATAATTTGGTTATTAGATCTCATTAGGAAGCAAATTCTGGGTCTGGGGAAGGGCCCGAGATTCTGCCTTTCTAACAAGCTCCTAGGGTGACACAGGTGCAGGTCACATTTGGACCGGCATGGCTTTAAAGGATGGGAAGCAAACCAGTTAAATGTGAGCTGGCTCTATTTCTACAAGAGAAGACGGATGCCTTTCTTTTGGTTACTTCCAGGGGCCCAACAAATCCTTGTCCTCCTTAACCTTCAAGTCCCCATCAGCCTGCCACTCTGTTCCCCTCCACTATCTCCTTCAGGGAAGAGCCAGGTAAGGGACCTGTCAAGCTCCAGGCCGCAGAACTGAGCCCCTTGCTCTCCTATGACTTGTCCCAAATTCTTCTTTTCTGCAATGAAATACACTTCACCATGCTGGAAGTGAAATGTTAACAATATTTTTGGAACAGTAACTTAAAAAAAAAAAAAAAACTTTCACCATGTGTCTGGTTATAAATAATTTTGAAAATAAATGTTATCCTGAGACCTGAAAACAGATCATCCTAAAGCAAAGTACTGAAAAGGTTTTCTGATTATTTCTGATTATTTCTGTTCCTCCGGAGTCCTAAAGGACATCCAGGCAATCACTGCTTACTCAACCTGCTCCACTCCCAAAAGCCCCTTTCTCTGGGCTGTGGGTAAAGCCCCAGAAGTCTGACCAGGAACTCACTCCCGCATTTGGCCCACCTGTACTTAGGGCCCTCCTCCTCCTTGAACAGGGGCATCCCTCTGATGGGACTCTATAGTGACCTCCCTGGAGGTTTCAATGTCAGTCTCTGGGCTTTTCTGTTTGAATTATTTCTAAGTTTAAAAAAAAAAAATTCCTTATTTCAAATCAGTGATTAATCATTTTTTTAAATAAACACTGCTGGCATTAAAAACATGTTTTATTTAATAATGACTCATTTTCTTGTTCATTAACTTATTAAAACCCAGTCAAAATAAAACAACTGAAACTCTTAAAACAGAGTGCTTGTAATGCCACAAAGGAAAAAAACAAGGATGACATACATGTATCACGGATGAATTTCAAAGACCAAAGGCCTTAGTTAAGCTATGGAAAACAGACACAAAATAATACCCACTGCTGGATGCCACTAACATAGATCAGGCAGTGCCAAAGCCCATTCTAGGTGACAGAACTCAGAACAGTGGTTTCTAAGGAGGCAGGGGTCAGCAAGAAAGGGGTATGGGGACATTCTAGGGAGCTGCAGAAGCTGCTTCTCTGGGTGGGGGTTTTATGTAGACATCAAGCTGTTTACATATCTGTGCACTTTAATACCTCAAACTTAAAAAAAATATACAAGAGGGTAGTAAAATCAGAACAGTGAAGACTGTTGACATTAACAGAGAAAGGATCAAATAAGAGAAAAGCATAGAATTTACCCTCTTCCAAGCTGTCCAGGCTGTCCTGACGCTCATAGGTGGTCTTCCTCTCTTCATCCCAGCAATTGTATTCAAAACATTCCTCTTCCCCTCCTACATCTCTCAGGGACATTGCTGAAGTTGCCCCAAAGCAGAAACATCACCCTAAGGGGCCACCCTTCGGGGAGCTCTTGGATGGCTGCCTGGAAAAGCCATCGGGGCCCAGGCCCAAGGGGCACAAGCTGGGCCCCGGCCTGGGCAGTGGACATGCCCTGGCTCAGCTGGAGTGGAGAGGTGTGCATCACCCAGAGAGGACCCAGAAGGGGGTGGCTCCCACAAGCCTGGAGGAGGGGCAGGGTGGGGCGAAGCACCTCTTGGAATGGGAATGTCCTGCCCTGCTGCACACTGGGGCGACCTTGCCAGGTGCCCATGGCCCAGAGGGGAGCTGGCCAGGCAGACACAGGAACTTGGCCAATTCTCTGCCTCCAGATTCTTCTCCTCATATTTTCTCCCCCTTGGGAGCAACAAGAATGGTAGCTTCCTGGAAGTTTCATAGCAACTGGATAGCAAAATACAAACCACGCCACAGTAGGTACACCTGTCTAAAGGTGGGGTGCTAGTGGAGGAGTTGCCCTGGTGAAGGGTTGCACAACAGCCTTCAAATGAGAGATTTCCTGTGGGTGTGCTTGAGAATCTGAGATAAATCTGTGACAACCACCTGCTGACAGCGCTGATCAGGGGCAGGAAGTGATCCTTCTGATGTCTAGCAAAAAGGAAACTGTGCGGGAATGACTGCCTATGTGAAACTTAATTCATCCTAGTCCTTCTTTAGCAATAACATTGCGTTTTCTCTTTACTAATCTGCATTTAAAAAATCTCACTCTCACACTAAATCCATTTCCACAAATTCATAAAGATCCTTTCTAACTACTGGAGCAAGGCAAGAAAAAAAAATCTTAAGCCTAACATCTTACAATGTTACCTGAGAAAGGAATCTACCATTTGTGTATCTTGAAACCATTTCCTCCTTACTGCCTGATTTTACCTGCAACAGTGAACAAAGCAGGTTCTCAGTCCACTGAAAGGTGGCCCCCAGTGAGGGCATCTCAGGGTATTGCAGCTCATTCTATAATGTCTGGACTTCAGCCATCTCCTAGCTACACTGAGACAGGTCTCCCTGACCCCAAAAGCTACACCAAGAGACCCATTCTACCTCTCTGGCAATTCAGGTAACCTTGCAAGGTAACCAAGAGGGGAGATTTTAGCTGAGGTAAGATCATCACAAAGAATTCTCTATACAAGGTCATGGACTGTCTCATTCAGTCTGGAATCCTTAGAGCAGAGGATTCTGCTTAAGTAGCTAAAAACATCTGCTAAATTGAATTGCTACTTCCATAGGATGGTACACAAGTGCCTTTAGGTAGATAGCCAAAAGATAATAAAGATTTTATTTAAAGTTAAAACCTATCTGAAATGAAGATCTAGGTACACAAGCATTTTCTGGTTAAATTTTTGGAACCTGAAAAAGATTGCTACATTCTACCATGTTAAAGACATGGTCTTCTTAGGGAGGAGGCACCTTTTTTGAGAGGCAAGGAGTTCAAAACTACATTTTGAAAAACTGTGTTATATTTAAATACAATGTTTATTTTAAAACACACTCAGTATGAAGAAATTCTTGAATTTCATCAAATGCTACTGAATTGGGCTTGTTAATTAAATTCTAAAATTCACAAATTCTAATTCATTTGTGAATCAGATCTTCCAAATGAAAGAATCAGTTATCCTGAACTCTGGGAAGGGGGCAGGGATCTCCACCTGTGCATGATTCATTCAGCAAGTATCAGACTGACTATGGTGTGTGCAGGATGCCACGCTGGGCCAGAAAGCATGTAGATGAAAACAAAAGGTGATTTCACACATTTGAAAATACTCCCTCCAGGAATTTTACTCATAATCCTATTGTTTCTACTCATCTTTTAATTCAAATTGAGGGTATTCTAAACAAATGATGTCCATGTTTCTTTCTTTCTAATCTTTCTGTTTATCTACCTACTGACATATCTATCTACCAGAACCATAATTAACACTTAGGACAGGGCATGTAACACTTTGCCCCCAACTCTTAATTATGAAAATATTTAAATATACAGAATACTTTTAAAGAATATTCCCATGAACACCTGTATACCTCCACCAAAACTGAATAATGAATATTCTGCATTCCTTGGTGATAGCTGAGAATTACAGAAATGCTAACATTTTATCACAGCTGTCTCCTCTCTCTCTTTCTGTCTACTGAAACAAGGTTATTACCTAACCCTCAGATCTTACTAAGATCTTCCTCAGTTGTCCCAATAATATCTTTTATGGCAAAAGAATCCAAGACGGTGTGTTGCATTGAACTGACAGGTCCCATGATCCTTCTTTAATGTGGGACCATTCCTGGGTCTCTGTGTTTCGAGGCAATGATATTTCTGAACACAAAGGCCACTTACTTTGTAGACTGTCCCTTGCTTTGAGTTGATCTGGTGTTTTCTTATGATAGATTAGGTTTATAAGCTTTCAGAAAGACCTCACAGAGGATCCACATCATGTCCACCCATACAATGAGATCCTAATTAGAATAAGATATGCTCCATATATGTATAATATGTCAAAATATACTCTACTGTCATGTATATCTAAAAAGAACAACAACAATAAAAGACCCCACAGAGGCATGCACTTTCTCTTCGGTGCATCTTACCAGGAGGCACCTGCTGTGGGTTAGCCCCATTCCTGCTGGTGTCTACTGGGACCACTAGGTTCAGGTGATGTCTGCAAACTGCTCCACTATCAAGTTCCTAGGTTTCTTTCTGCAGTTAGAAAGCATCTGATGGTGGGGGCTGGGGTTGTGGCTCATCGGTAGAGTGCTCGTCTGGCACGTGGGAGGTGCTGAGTTTGATCCTTAGCACCACATAAAAATAAAGGTATTGTGTCCAACTACAACTTTAAAGAAAAAAAAAAAGCATCTTGTGGTGACATACATTGAGACCACTAGTTTTGAAGATTCTTGCGTGAAGCAGTTATTATGATGAACAGCAAATGGTGAAGTTCTCATTCCACGATTCCTGCATTTATGAGTTGGCTTTTGAGTGTTGGTAATGACCTTTCTCCTCTCCCACTCTTTAGTCATCCATTTATCTATACCAGTGTAACAGCCTCTCTCCTCTTCACTCCACCTGCTGCTCTCTCCTCTCCCCATGTTCTCTGCAGCTCCCTCACATCCCACTCTGCACCCACAGAATAGGGCTGGCCCATGATGGAGGGTCATTTCCCCAGGACCTGGTTTATGCTCTTTAAATAAATAGAAACAACAGCTAAGTCCCAAACTCCTGGATTCTGGGCTTTCTTTGTTCCTCTTGTCAATTCCCTCATCCTTGGCTTCTAAGTCAGAGGGAGGACATTATCTCTACTGAGGAAAGTGATAAAACAGTTTCATTACAAAACTGTTTATGTTTCATTCTTTTTTTAAAAAAGAAATCACCTGAACAGCCATTTAAGAGAGTGCAGTGTCTGAAAAAGTTAAAATCAATCTCTACTTCTAAGGGTGCATCAAGCAATTCACACAAGATAAAAAAACAGAGGTCTGTTTCCACTGTATGACACTCGGGAAAAGAAGGTGCAGGAAAATTATGTAAATTGCCTCAAAACCCTAGGACAGCTTTGCATTTTATGCTTAAAATGCATTTAACAAAATTTCTCAGGAGACAACCACCCCCATCTTGGGTGATATTTTAGAAGTCACTGAAATCAAGCAAATAACCCCATGATCACCCTTGCTTGTGGTTATGGACTTCCACTGCAGGGTGAGAACTCATCAGAACAATCTTGGCAACAATCCATCAGAGTTTCCTATTTTGTAAAATCACCATGAACTAAACCTCATCTCTTGCCCCAACACTCAAATCGAAAACACTGTAAAAAGGGGCAGGGCAAGTGTGGATGTAGAACAAGTCTGATTATAGAGGTAACAGTCACAAGGAACAGGTGGTCGCAATACTGTACCTTGCCCCAAAAGCCATTTCCATTTTCAAAGGATTTTTTTTTTTAAAGGAACTTAACAATCTGTACTATTTCTGAGAAAATAAAAAATTAAGTCCTGGCCTGGCTGCCTCTTCACAATTTACAAAAGAGCTTTCACTTTACATATGTAATTTCTACTTTTCACAAAGGCTCCAACCAACTGGCTCTTCCCATCTTCCAGAGGTGGATTCTGGGTTTAGAGAAGTTCCAGAGGTCCCAGGAGGCACCTAAACCACATGCCACACAAAGTGCAGAACAAGCTTCAAACACAGACTCCAGGCCAGGGCTCTTTCCATCACGCTATATCCTCCCAGAATAACTACAAAATGCAATCTGATTGTTTAAGGACATGCACTTGAACCCAAGCCTTCTGAAAATAAAAAGACTTTCACTCTTCATAAGCACACTTTTTTTTTTCAGGGACCCGTGTAGTTGATGTAAGATTCTGCAACTGACCTAAAGAATTATCTTCCAGACCCTGGTACCTGGGGTTGTTCTCCACTGACTGGCAGTTTTCCTGACATAAGAATCACTCAGAGCATTCAGATTTCCTAAGGTCTCTCCCAGTCTGAAAGGAGTCTGAGAATCTGCTTTCTCAGTAAGCGGGTAATGTTCAATGATCTACCAAGTTTTAAAGGTCCTGTTGTACAGAGGGAACATCAAATCTAAATAACCTCAAAGTTTGACCCACCCCCCAAGTTTAAACTGTAAATGTGTGCAAATCGTGTAAAGGCTACTGCTATATGTAGTCAATGGCTGGCCACTTTGAATCTCTAAAAATTACTTTAAGGTACTGAGCAATCAGCGTTCTCCATTTCTTATTATTTTAAGTCCCTGCTCCATGCCTTTTGTTAGTCTTACGAGGTGGGGGCACAGAGATGGGTGCAAGACCACCAAAACTAAAATTGATGAAGGAGATGAACTCCTCTGGACCTCAAAGATCAGAGAGAACAACAGCCACCACTTAATTCCAACTTTTATAGAAGGGTCCTAATTGGCCTGCAACCTCTATTCCCATCCATACACCTTACTTTTTCATTGCTAATGGTGCAATTTAAGTGAGAGTCAGTAACTCTGAAATAAATAATGAGTTTGGATCTTTTTCAAAACATTTGAGTTGCCTTTGTTTATCAGTATGTATAGTTTCTCAGAAGTTTCTCAGAAGTTTCCCTCCACACTGAGTTTACCTCAATATTGATTCAAATGCCAAATGATAAGATGTACAAAGCAATGCTGTGTGTCTATTATTTTGCAATTTAAAAAGACCCACATAAACAAGGGCAAATACTACTTCTAGGGCAACCTGCCTAAAACCAGGAAAGAATCCAACTAATTTGAAATGTATAAACAAATAACCATGAAATTACTATACACACAAAATCCCCCTTTTGTGAGTTTCCTAAACAATGATTTCTGGATTTCAGTTCCTTTTATCATATTTTGCTACCTATCTTTTAAGTGGGATTATGAAAGTGTCAGTTGTCCCTGTAAATTCTGTCCCAACCATTCTCTCCCCTTCATCCAACAATGGGATGGAGCTGAAGAGCAAGTGTTTTTGCTCAACACACATTCAGACAGTAACAGTAATCAATATCTATTAATCCCTGGATGAATGAACTGTCGCTTCCGTTTTCCTTTGCTCTTGGAAAAGGAGAGGTCATGGGGCCTCAGGGCCAAAACATGCCACTGAGGAACTGCTGGGTAAAAAAATCCTTCTGATGGACACTCAGAGAAGAGCAGGCCTCCTCTCAGTCTCCAGACTGGCTGGCTTTATTTCAGTGTGTAAAGAGAACAGTGAAGAGCCAGGTCCAGACATTAAGAAACCTTCTCCCCACTTCAACAGGAGTCACAGCCACACCCAGCTCACCCACAGGTCAATGACAGGCATTTCACTGGAACCAATACTCCCTGATCCAATGGGACACTGAGGATATATTTAATTGCTTACTTTAAAAACTTATAAAAGGGATAATAAGCCACAAATCATCAAGGAAACTAGAAGGGGGTCAATGATGGCTTCCCCAAAGAAGTATCTCTATAATTGCCTTTTGGAGCTATAATTACCTCTTGGGAACTTGCTTCAAAAATTAACAGCCCCGCCCCTCAAAAAAAAATTCATTCACCCTTTCCTCTCAACACCCTGGAAGCTGTCCACCATCCTCATTACTAAAGATGTTTGAAGATGCACACAGACCCAACATGACAACATCTTCATGTAAAGCTAGGAGACAGTGGTAAAGTTTCTCAGCACATTTATATAAATGCCCTGAGAAAGCCTCTTGGCCTCTCTCCTATAGTCCATAGTCAAAGCAAAAATCTGCAGATAAGAAATCATTATGCAGTTCTAGGGCTAACTAGGCCAGCTCCCAGCCTGTTACATCATTCAGGTTAATCAAACGTAGTCATGGCTGGAGCAATCTAAAACTTCCAATTCAATTAAAAAGCAGTTACCTTACCTATTAAAGGCTCATGGGAGACTGGGGACATATCATCACTGGGGAACAGACCCTCAGAGCAAACCTCTTAATTGTGTCTCTTGTAAAGATGTTTGGTTTAAGGGTCATTTTCAAGAAAAAAGTTCAAGAAGACAGATTAAGCGTGCAACATACATGCTGACGCCCAACACCATGGGAGCCGAGACCCCCTCCCTGTCATGCCTCTCTGTGTTATTTTCCTGTGCCTGAAACCTCCTGAGACCCATCCAGCTGTACAAGTTGGCCTCCACGCAGTCTCCTCTGGAATGTGCCACACCCTCTCTGCACAAACTGAGACAGTGACAGGACACAGTCTCTCCTTGCCCATCCCGACACTTTCCCACCTCAATTTCTGTTGGATCCAACAAGCAAAATTCATTTGAATCACCTGCTAAGTGGGAAGCTATTTTTGCCTTTCCCCCCAGCATTCCCAGTGGTCCCCAGGTCTGGACTCAAGAAAGGGCAGATTCCTCCAGGCCTGCAATTAACCTTCCGGGAAGCCAGCTCCAGTCCAGTCTCTAGTTCCCTAACCCCTCTGAAAGCATGGACCACAGCAAATACATTTCTACTTGCACACCACACATGCATCAACAACACACTCACGTCTTACGCCAGGGAATTCAATCCATTAGAAGTACACCGCTTGTAAGCCCAGCACACCAAAGCCATCTCCTGTTTCTAAGCAAATCAATGTGCATACTGCAAAAGAAGTCTCCCACTGTCAAAAGCCCTGCCCACCTGCCATCTCCCCCACCATGCCTTCCAAATTATCAGAGCCATGCATGCCTGCCAGTTCCGGTGCCCCCAGCTTCTGCCTATCTCCCCAGAAAGGTTTCAGGAACCCCTCTCAGAGAGACAATACCCCTACACATCCCTGCTCTGGATTTCAGGGGCCATAATTACCATCTGAGCATTCTTCATAATACCAGTCTAGTTCATAATAATCCGCTTCGATAAATTTCTGCATAGTCAGTATTCTTGCAGAGGGAGGAACGGACTTCACAGCGCCATCGACATCAAGTGAAACGCTGCCATGCCTCCCTGCCCTTCCAGAATGCTGGGCAGGAGAGCATCCCGAGACACACCAGGATTAGGCTGTGCATTCTTAATAACAGTCTGGAGCCAAAACAGAAAAGGGGCAGCGGAAAGAAAAATTCTATGGGGGACGGGGAGGGGGACAGGGAGAGCAGAAAGGGAAGCAATTTGCAGAGCTATCGAGACTCTGGCAGCCCTGCTAATAAAGCGGCACTGGACAGCAGCCCTGAATGGGAGTAGCCAGAATCATCCTATCCAGACGCCCGGAGGGTGACGTCAGGGACACACACCACCACCCAGCAGTCTCACTCAAGCCTCGCCTCCTGCTCTCCACTCATCTTTCAATCTAACCGTTGCCATAGAAACTGGCCGTCTCTGAAAAATGATGCAGAGATGGAGGAAATGTCTTCCAAGGATGTTGGGAGCAGAGGCTGAGAGGTGCCACACAGGGAAAGAGAGGGTGCAGGTGGTGGGGAGGCTAGGGGCTTAGCACTATCATTGCCTCAAACAAAAGTAAAGATACTCATTTGCTCAATTCAGGGTCACTACAGAAAGTATTTTCTACATTTGGAAAATGCCCCCTTTTATAATTTGCAAACCATACTTTTGGTTTTCTTTCCTCCAACTGGTTCAAACCATTAAACAGTTCTTAAAATTTGTGACCAGCACCTAAAGAAAATGTAAGTTATTCAAAAATGGTAACTTCACTTAGATAAGAGCACTCTATTCTGTGTTCATGCCTTTGCTCAAACTTCTGGGAAAATAGCATACAACATATAAACAGAGGAGAACGCTATTACAGAGAGCTCAGACAGTACAATATCCTGCTCCACGGACACCGACGTGTGTGATCAAAACACAAAAACTCACACATGAAAGAAGCAGCCCACCTTCAGGAAGGTGGTTGCCTCTGGGGAAGGAGTGAGGGAATGGGGCTTTGAAACTGGCCTCATAAATGCACTTGTGATGCTTTATTTCCTTGAAAAATAGTTAATATCTATTAGTTCTAAATGACTGACATGTTCCAAATGTCTCATAATAAAAATGAAACACCGGATTATTCAACAGATTTTAGACTTATGATAGTCTAAAATTTAATATTCAACACGTGGAGTTGTAGAAGGCTGCCCTTGGCATTGCAGTATGCTTTACAACATCTCTGAACCCCACCCACTAAATGCCAGTAGCTTCACCCTCCAACCCACAAATGTTTCAACCAAACATGTTTAAAGACATAGCCAAATATCCCCTGGATGCAAAGCCATCTGGCTGACAACCCTGCCCTAAACCAAACTACTTACTTCACTGACCAGGGTCTGTCTCTGTAGGTGTCATCAGCAGCACACAGGTTAACATTCATCCTTGGTATCCACAAGGGATTAGTCCCAGGACTCCATGAAAACCAAAAATCCTTAAATGCTCATCTCCCTCACATAAAACAGCACAGTATTTGCATATAACCTATGCATCTCCCCCTACACTTTAAATTATCTCTACACTATTTATAATAGTGAATACAATATAAATGCTGTTTATATAGTTATTATATTACATTGTTTAGGGACTAATGATAAGCATAACGCTCTGCACACGACACAGTTTTTAAAAAATATTTTCAATTCACAGTTGGCTAAATATGCAGATGCAGAACTCACAGATACATATGCATGTGAGTTGTGTGTGTGTGTTATATAATATACATAATTATGTGCTTATGTATATATGTGTATAGTGTAAAAAAAAAAAAAACCCTAAGAGGAAAAACTACATTATACACACACTATTCATAGTGTCATAGAGTCTTAGAATCTATTCCTTGTCCAAATATATCTAACCTTCCTAAATCAAAGGAAGCTAAAAAGCCTGTAGTGCTGCCCTAATGTTGGCTTCCTAGCCCCTGCCTCTTTTCCAAAAGCCTCTCACCACTGGGTGCCCTTTCCTTCCTTCAGGGCCATGTTGATTTATCACTTCCAGGCAGGTGACTGAGCCCAGGTGGCCCAGCCTTTATGCAGCATCCTGTCCACTTGAGGACTGCAAGATTTCTATCTCTTTACCACTATCAACTAGCAAAGCCTCTTCAAGTACCAGAAGGGAAAAGAGAAGATAAGGCAGGGGGCCGCAACCACAAGCAGGTAAGGAGTCACCCATGTGTGGACAGAGGCCCACCCATGACGGTGATGAATCTTGACTCAAGTTGTTAGCAAGTTTTTGGAAAAGTTAAAAAATATATATATATAGGGGACAATGGAATGGCGCCATTCCTGTTCATGTTGTGTCCTCCAGCCGTCGCCCCCACTCTCTGGAGGCCAGGTGCTGCTCTGGCATCCACTACCCAACTCCAAACTCTCCATGATCAAAGTGGGAAACAGACCCAAAGCCTCCTGCACTTAGATTAATCGCTCTCTCTGACCCCCGATCTTGGAGACACATTGAAAGTTTTCTAGGACATCAGAAGTCAGCAATGACTTTAATCCCCCAATAACTAGCCATTATCTGAATACATCTCGTCTCTTCCATTGGTTTTTTTAACACCTTTCCCCTGGCAATGTTGGTATTTCCTCAACAGCCCCACAGCAAACCACTGGGTGCCCTCTCATGTATTGTTCCTTAGAACAGGTGTGCACAAGCTGGTGTCCTGAGGTTTTCCAAGGTCTGTTTAATCAGAATTTCTGAAAAGATGATGACAGGCCCCACAAATAAACAAATTGCCAGTTAAGTCTCTTCCAAAACCAGGACATTCAACAGATTCGATCCATTATGTCTGGGAAGGAAGGTCCAATATTAATTTGGAACGTGAAGATTAATAAAGGAACGAGAAATACAAACTCCTCAAAGCATCCTATGAAAATCAGAGGAGGCCTTGGCACATTTACCTTACCATGCTATGAATTTCTTTAATATTTTATTCATACCCCATCACCCATAAAAAAACAAATAAAAATAATGGATGGATGGACGACAGTGTAATTTCACAGTTAAGAGCACAGGGTTTTGGGGATCCGATGGCCTAAGATTTGGTTCAGACTTCTCAATCAACATCTCTGCAACCCTGTGAGACACATCAGTCTCATCTGCTAAATGGGGATGATGACAGCACATGCTGCAGAGCCAGGGTGGGGCTTTAATTAATGCATGCACAGCATTTAGCAGGGGCCTGAGACAAAGTAAGCTGCAATAAATGTTAGTTGTGATCATCTTTGTCACTCTAGTTCTTTAGAAAAGGAAATAAGCCAGGGTCTGGGGTTGTGGCTCAGCGGTAGAGCACTTGCCTCACACGTGTGAAGCCCTGGGTTCGATCCACAGCACCACATAAAAATAAATAAATAAATAAAAAAAATAAAGTTTAAAAAAATATATTATAAAAAAAAGGAAATAAGCCAGTAGGAGCAATTAAAAAGAGAATATAAATTTCTAGCTATAATTAGGGAAAGGAGGAGAGACATCATTTATACACTTTTCCCAGCCTATCTAATTCAAAGGCATTGAGTTCATGAGCAGAGTAGAAGGACACGGGGGGGGGGGGGGCTGTTTCTAAATAGTAACACATTCTTGATCAAAACTTACACCAAAGGCTGGGTGTGGGGGCATGCCTGTAATCCGAGCAGTTCGGAGAGCTGAGGCAGGAGGATCATGAGTTCAAAGCCATCCTCAGCAACTTAGCGAGACCCTAAGGAACTCAGTGAGATCCTGTCTCTAAATGAAATACAAAAAAAGGCTAGGTATGTGGCTCAGTGGTTAAGCACCCCTGGGTTCAATCCCCACTCCTGAAAAAAAGACTTACACCAAGTCCAAAGATTACGCATTCTCCGTTTGCTTTTCAAGAAAATGGTTAAGAAACAAAACCAAGTGTATAATAAACATAAAGGAAACAGCATCACTTATGGCCAATTTTATGGGCTTTGAGCAATTCTGAAGTAAGTGTCTATATCAAAATTTCCATTTTATAGGCTCAGAAGGAGAAAATAATCCATCCACAGCTCTGTGGAGATGATTCCAACGTTAAAATCCAGGGGTATTTGGCTGCAAATCCACACCAACAACCCCAACACTCCTCAGGGTTATGCCCCTCCCTTGGTCCAGGCTTGGACAACCTCCTCCCAAATGTGACCCTGTTCCCCAATACCACCTGTGCTAGACAAGTTCCTGGAGCAGCCCCAGAGGAGCCTCACTGACCCCCCGGCCTGCTACCTCTCGGTCTCACATCTTCACCACACCAATTACAAGTGCTGAAGGCATTCCAGGCATTCACTCCCTTAAATCCCACTGGATCCTCAGGCCCCTACAACCAACTCACCCCCACACCGTGCAGACAAGGACTAGGCCTCAGGTGGGTTAATCACTTGTCCAGGATCACACAGCAAATACCAAGAGCATTTAATATACACCAGGTGCAGAGCCCACCACCTGAGCCTTTCCACTTCCTCAATAAGTGATTGAGAAAACGTTGAAGGAGGAAAAAGAGAAGAGGTACAATTAAAGGAGATTAATTGGCATCTCATAGAGAAAACAATTTGAAAAGTTTGGAAACAAAATTTAAAAATGATCAGAAAAGCAAGACTGAAACTGAAAAATATCCATGTGGCTTTGTGATGTTAAGAAGATAATACTAAGCTGGATATGGTTATACCTATAATCACAGCTACTGGGGAAGCTGAGGCAAGAGCATCACAAGTTCAAGACCGGCATGTACAACTTGGTGAGATCCTGTCTCAAAATAAAATAGAAGAGGTTGTGGGTGTAACTCAGTGGCAGGGCATCCCTGGGTTCAATCCTGAGAAGGAAAGAAAGAATATTATTTCTAGCTCTGTTACCCAAGTAGCCCAACAAAGATGCCCTCCACCCATCACCAGCACATCAACCACATTTGGGTTAGACTTTACCAGGGCTCCTTGGAGAGCTGCTGATTGCATATCTTGGGACAGGGAAACACCAAGATAGGCCTGCAATACCAGGTTTTGAGAACACAAAGACCATTCCCAAAAGTGTGGGTGGAAGTGATAGAGAACAGGAGACAGTTTAAGAGGAAAATTGCAGGCCAAGTTGTGACAGTTTGAATATGAAAAAAAAAAAAAGAAAGAAAGAAGATAACTAATTATAGCTAAAGAGAACAAGTTGAGTCTGTAAAGGCCATGAATTCATAATGAATATCAAGACGAAAAGAGCAACAAATGAACAAGGCAAACCGAAATATAAAAGAAAGGAGTCTATAATAGGAAGTTGGTTCTAATCCATTTTAGGAAGTTGGGTAGGTATGTATGACTGCTCTGCTTCTGCCACTATTTTCTCCAAAGCCTTGTGGGAACGTGTCTGAGTAGGGAGGCTATGAATAAGCCAAGCGGATATGGAACGAGGAGGCAGGTACTTGCATTGTGGGCACAAAGTACACCCAGGTGGGAGGAGGATCAAAGCCAGGACTGGATTATCCAGAAGGCTCCAGAGGAGACCCGACTGCCCACACAGGGCCCCAGATTCCTGAGAAATGAGAGCTCAGTGTAACCCTATCACACTGTAACACTGAAACACTGACCAACCTCATGTTTCTAGACATGTCCCAGATGAATGTTTCATGAGGATGGGACCAAGTGTCATGGTAACCAAAGGGAAAGAAGTGGCCATCTCAGAAAAAGGCTCTAGGTTGAAAGTGGAAGACCCTCTAAAGGTATGTCCACCTGGAAGCTATACCTATGTGCAAAGGGGCTCTGTGGGTATAATCAAATTGGAGGTCTCAAGATGGCATCACCCTAAACTAAGGTGGTTCTTAAATCCAATGGGAAGTGTCCTTAGAAGAGGAGAAAAGACCAGAGAGGAGAAGGTAACCTGAAGACAAAAAGCAGAATTGAGTATAGAGCATGATGGTGTGTACCTGTAATGGGAGGCTAAGGCAGGAGGACTGTAAGTTTGAGGCCAGCCTCAGAAACTTATCAAGGCTCTAAGCATGTTAGCAAGAGCTTGTCTCAAAATAAAAATTAAAAAGAGCTGGGGATGTAGCTCAGTGGTAGAATGCCCCTAGATTTAATCTCCAGGACTGGCGGGGTGGTGGAATTGGGGGGTTAGAATAATGTATCTATAAGCCAAGGAATGATAAGGACCACCAACCAGCAGCCACCAGAAACTGCAAAAGAGGCATGGATTCCCTCCTTCAGACTTCAGAGCATCCATAAGGAACAAACCATGCTGATATTTGGATTCTGGGCTTCTGGTCTGCAGCACTGTGAGAGAATAAATCTATACTGTTTTAAGCCACCAGGTTGACAGTCATTTGCTATGGCAGTCCTGGAACACCAATAGAACTACTCTGAGAAGGTATGTTCTTCAATGTCTGTAAGGATGACTAGATCCATGAAAAAATAAAAATTAGGTTCAGAAGTCACCAAGAAACAAATCAAACCCACAGCACCAGTGCTTCAGTGGAAGTGTTAGACATTTTGCTGCAGGACCACACTGGGGGTGTCCCAAGCCTCCTCTGCAACACACTCCCAGTCTCCAGAGCTCTCCTCCCTTCAGAAAGCACAGCCACTTTGACCTCATACGAGGGCAACCTGGAGGCTAAGACAGAAGAGGACAGCCCCAAGGGGGCCACGGGGCATACGTGAAATACAGCCTTGCAAGCAGGCCTTCTCTCACTTGCTTCAGAAAACTAACTAAGCAGGATGCTTCTGCATGGTTCTGGTTCTGATCTTTATTTTTTAAAACGCTGCCACTGCCAATCACTGAGCACCCACGGCAGAAGGCAGGCTGCTAAGGAACAGCTTGCTGTCAGCTACCCCTCCCAACCATCTCCCCCTCACTCCAGGCACAGGCACCCCCACTGCAAGGGAAGGTGGGGAACAAAGCCTGGCTATTACAAAAGCATCCATAAGCCAGAAGAAGACCTTCAGCAAGCACTTCAGGGCACCATGAATCCAGGTCCCAATGCAGTCCCCATTAACAACAACCCTGCATCTGAGGAAGACAGAGAGGAGAAACAGAGTTGACATGCGTCAGGATATCAGTACAACCTGCACAGTTCTGTGTCTGCCTCCTGTCAGCCTGGGAGGGCTGGATGAGAAATCTCATTCCTGTGACCAGCAGGTCACTTAGCAGATGCCTCAGGCTTCATAGCAAACAAACCAGAAGCTCAAACAGCCCCAAATTCTACTCCTGCCAAAACTCAGCTAAACCACAGTAGCCTGTGCCCATCACCAGGAGGAGCGGATGGCGTGTGAGCTGGGCTGTCAATTTCCCACCTGAGTCCGCTCCAGTTTTGTCTTTGACGTGCTGAATTAACATGAAAAGGAAAACAGTCAATCTGTAGAGAATTGCTTGCCAAGCATTTTTGTTCTTAAAAAGAAAATGAAGGGGAAGGGGATACTCAAAGTTGGAATCTGGTTTGATCAAAAACGACAACAACAAAATGAAAGCTGTCAGGTGACAGGTGACAAGGCAAGGGCAGGGCCACAAGAGAGGTATGCCCATCATGTGAGTATCTGACTGCCCAGCTCACCAGACACTGTGCCCGGGTTCCTGGTGCTGTCAGGCACTCTGACATGTGGCTGTTTTGATCACCTTCCCAGACAGGCACCCTGAATCCCCCCAGTGTGGCTGCCAGGCCCACAGCTGGGTGTAGGCGTCACCACCCTGTGTGGTTCACGTGTGGGAAGTGACTGTGCAGCTAGGGCCATGCTGCTTCCATCTTTGATCCTGAAGACATCAGTGCCAGCCTCAAGTGGAGAAACCTGGGCCTAAGAAGAGTCTGCTCCCGTGGGGCTAGAGCAGGAGGAGAGAAGGCACAGCTCCTGGGAACAAAAGGCCCTAGGTCTTAGGGATGGAAGAAGGAGCACCCCCAGTACTCAGCATCTGCATAAGAGAAATTCACGGCTATTTTTTACAAGGACATCATCACGTATGCATTATTTGTGCTAACAAATGATACTGAAAACCTCTCCCTGGCCAATAAGTTCCCTTTCCTTCCCTAGCACAATCTGCACCCTACCCCATATTTCTATCCTTCCTTCATTCAACACTGCCCTGCCACTCTCAAGTCTGAGTGAGAACAGATTCCTCATTGTACTAGCAGGCTCTTACCCTGCACAGATGAACGAACACACACACACACACACACACACACAATCTGTTTTCTCTGGGTCACCGTCTCATAAAACTACTGCCATTCCCTCTCCCAGAATGTCAGCACTTTGAGCTATTTATCTATCAATTTGTGCATATTATGGTGCCCCAATTTTTGCTTCATTTTCATTAGGACGAAGGCAATTGTTGGAAGGTGACAACAGATGAAATGATCTTTCTATTCTTTTTTTACTTTCTTTTATTTGTGCATTATAATCATACACAATAGTGGAACTCATCATTACTATTTGTACATGCACACAATACAACAATCTAATTTGGTCAATGTCATTGAAAAACAAACTTTCCTACTTCCTATCTTTCTTATAAAAAAAAAGCAAAATTTTAAATCCACATGTAGAATAGAAAGATCTCTTTCTCAAAAAAAGGAGAAACACTGTTTGTTTGTTCTCCATTTAAAGGCACATTTTCTGTACTTTCTCTTACTTCAGAAGTATTTATTAAGCACCTGTTGACTGTGAGGTCCTGATCCACTCAAGCAGGCATGGGCTCTGCCCTTGAAGGCTTCATTCCATAAATATAGAAACTTTTTCAATAGTTTCCGATTTTTTAAAATTTACACCTTACATGTAGAAATTTTAATGAAAAAAGTCCCAGGTAATTTAGAACAAACTTAAGAGAGTTAGATAAATATTTCTATGGTGTTAATTTGAGAATTCTTTAAGATGGTCCCTAAATTATCACTTGAAAACAATTTAACAGTATTTTCACTTGAAAAAAACAAACAACATTATGATTTATAAAAATAAGAATTAAAAGTTCCAACTATTAATTCATATATATATGTATATGAATGACAGGAAAACTCAAATTAAGAAATTCAAAAAAACTTGGAGGATCCAAGATGGCGGGCCAGAGGGAGGCAGCATTCTGTGTCACTCCATGCTCTGGGACTCAAGTAGTGAGAATACTGCTTCTCAGTGAGCGATATTCCTGCTCCAGTGCAGGAATCACGGTCACCGGGCCATGCAGGGCTCCGGGCCTCAGCTCAGAGTAGGTCTCCCAACTACTCCCCCATGCAGAACTACTGGTTACCCAAGCAGGACCATCAGCATCAGCACCCGTGCAGAACTTTCCACCACCCACCTGAGCAGAAACTCAAAAAAACAAAAAGAACAATTTTAAAATGACTTCATTATAGAATACCTTTGACTAGAGGGTAAAAAAATTGTCAAAGACACATTTCAGTGGTTCACAGAATGTTTAATGCTGATTAATTTCCAGATAATAAAAGCTAGTGCCAAGGTAATCATGAGTAATTTGTTCAAGGGCAGTTGAGTTGGTTGGTGGCCTCTGATACTGCACTACTGGCACTCAAAATACTTTTCTCCCTATGTTGGCCAGCTTTCTGTCACTGTGATAAAATACTGGAGACAACCAACTTGTAAGGAAAGGTTTATTTTGGCTTGTGGTTTCATAGGCCTCGGTTCACAGTTGCTAGGCCATGTTGCCTTGGGGCCTGTAGCAAGGCAGCACATCATAGCGGGGAAAGCATGATAGAGCAAACTGCTCACCTCATGGCAGCTGGGAAGCAAAGGGAGGAAGAGGAGAGGCTGGAGTACAATATCCCCTCCAATGACCTAACTTTCTCCCACTAGACTCCACCTCTTCAAGGTTCCACCACCTCCCAATAGCACCAAGGGCTAGAGACCAAGCCTTTACCACACGGGCCCTTGGGGAACATTTCAGATCCAAACCATAGCACTCTCTGAAGAACCAGAAGAAAAGAAAACCTTCACTAAGAAACAGAGGCCGCCCACACCTCAAAGAGACATCGCCTGCCCCACAGGGATTAGCTGTGCTCAATTCTCGCTAAACTTCTACAGAAAACATACAGCGCTATTCATTCCCATGAAGTTTCCCTTGGTAAAAAGTTTTAGAAGTTGATCCCTTGAAGACACTTTGAGTTAGAAGAATAACAGCATATCTTGAGATGGCTTGGCACGCTCACATAAACGCCCATGTGAGCTCCTTCGCGGTCATTACCTAGTGGTATCATTTTCCAAACATTTACTCATGGATAACAACCTATTCAAACTAAGAAAAAGGTTAAGATTCTTCCTCAGGTATCTTATAAGAAAATCTTAAGGATGTGTTCAGACTCCCTTAAAGACCAACTCTGGTGTTTGGGGGCAAATGGCTTAGCAGTCCTACCTGGCCTGATGTCTAAGAGTAAAAGAAATGGGTTAAAGATGAGAAGATCCCAAGGTGGAGCTCCAGAGAGGTGCACACCTATCCATTTTTAGTGCCTCAGAAGCACATGAGACCCTTCAAACCAGTAAATAATAAGAAAGAAAGAGGGATGGGCTACAGTCAGAGATCATAGTGTGGAAGAGAATAAGCTCAGGCCCTGCTGCTCACCCTTCCTGTGTGACTTTGGACAGACAACAAAGAATCCTCCATTTTTAAAATGAGGCTAAGAATAGCCTTCACCCCACGGCCTACTGACGGGACTAAACGTAAACACACAATGGATGTTTCTCTTCACTCATCATTAACCATTACCACCTACAAACCAGCCAACAGAAATTAGAGATGAAACCTGGAAAGGAGAATTCTCAACCCAAAGAGTAAGGCACTCAACACTATCCAAGTCTCCTCTGAACATTCTCAGGTGAGGAAAGCACCAGGGAGTTTCCTGAATCCTTCATCTCACAGAATGGTGCTTTATTCGTTTACCCACTCAGCATTTGCTCATTAGGTTTTCCTATTAACTTCACAACTCAACATGAGTTAGCCAAACAACTTTTATTGCACTAATTTATGGAAATATTTAACCTATGAGTTCATAATAATGTGGTTCAAAGAGGCTTTCATGGTCAACCTGGAAGCCCAATAAATCAATTTCTAGAAATACACCTTAAGAAAATCATGGCGTGGGCAGACAAATGTCTATACAGAAAGATGTTCACCCATGTGTTATTTGGGGAAGAATTAGACATGGTCTAGGTTCCTAATAATAGACAAATGATTAGACATAAAATGCTTGAATGTTAAGCAGTAGTGAAAATTGTGTTTTTCAAGAATTTCAACACCCAGGAAAATGATCAACATCTATTAATTTAAAAAGCATTACGTTAGGCCAGGCATGCTAATAGTCCCAGCTCCTTAGGAGGCTGAGGCAGGAGGATCCTTTGAGCAGAAGAATTGAAGACCAGCCTGGGCAATGCAGCGTGACCCACACACACTCTACCCTCTCTCTATACAGAGGGAAACCAAAACTAACAGGACCTCTGCCTTCAAGGTTTTCATTGTCTAGAAGAGGTAAAATCCTACCTGGCAGAAAGAGCAACGGCAGCAGCAGAAGGACACCTTCCTAACTAATCCTGTTTTTCCAGCTTCCCAGAAGTCTGCATTCACCACAGTACCCCCACCCCCAGCAGAGTCCACTACCCAGTACCCACACCTGCACCACTACCAGACAGCTGGCCACTTCTCTGTATCCGGGCATCTGGGCTTCTGTGAACAGTACACCGTCCCCACCATGGATCATTTGTGTGTTCCCAAACTTGTTTATGCCTGTTTTGTTTGTTGATATAATTAACTGGGTTTATTTTTTTCATGAACATATAAAAAGAACGAGCACTTCTTCTAAGAAGAAAAAGTTTTACATCTTGAAATGCTCAATAAAGAATCAATTAAATAGCCAATTCAATTTGGACAAAACAATTATATTTGAAGAAGTCATTTAACACAAAGAGGATTATGTACTTCAAATCTAGTATGTGGGTCTCAGGGCACTCACGAACATAAAGCACTACGCACAACCCTGACAAACAGTAAGCACTCAATAAATGTGACTCATCATTACCGTTATTGATCTTCACTATCAAGCAAATAGTTACAGAGTGATGAGAGTCGCCACAGCAGGATAAAGGTAGAGCCACAGAAGTGGGTGGACACCACAGATGGGGAGGTCTGGGAAGGTGCTATGATTTGGATTTGGAATGTCCTCCAAAAGCTCATGTGTTGAAGGCATGGTCCCCAAAGCAACAAGGTTCAGAGGTGGGGCTTTAGGGGAGTGATTGGATCATGAGGGCTCTGACCTCATCAGTGGATTAATCCATCGATAGCTGAATGGACTACTGGGAGGTGGTAGAAACGATAGCAGGAGAAGCATGGTTGGAGGGAGTAGGTATCTTGGGGTCTTGGGGACTAGATCTTGTCACTGGCCCCTTCTTTCCCCTCCCTCCTCACCTCCCTCCCTCTCTGTGTTTTCTAGCTGCCATGAGCGGAGCAGCTTTCCTCCACCACATCCTTCCACCATGATTTTTCTACCCTGGAGCTAGTTGGCCACGGACTAAAACCATTAGCCAAAATAAATCTTTCCTCCTCCAAGCTGATGTCAAGTGTTTTGGTCATGGTGATGAAAAGCTGGAAACAGAAGGTTTCTCAACGGAGGACACAGTTGTGCTGACAACCAGAGAACAGAAAAGAAAGGGGAGAGGGCACAGGGAGCAGCAGAAGCCTGGGGCAGGCGAGAGCTGTGCTCAAGGGCTGAAGGCACCAGTGTAACTGCCGGGGAAGTGGGAGGGCAAAGCGAGGCTCGATGGAGACAGAGCTAAAGCCAGGCCACAGGGTCTTTGAAGACGCCACATTTTATCCAAAGAGCCACGGAAGACAAAGGTACAGAACAAACCAACTGGATTTCTAGAAAACACAAGAGGATAGCAGAGAAGCAAGAGTGAGAGCAGCGAGAACAGGAGGAAGACAGTGGCCCAGGAAAGAGATGGCCATGGGTGGCAGCAGCAGGGTCAGAGAAGGGATCTGGGACACACCCAGAGGAAGAATCAACAGCACCACCGAAGGTCAGGAGAATGTGGATATGGAGTAATCAGTGTCATATTTATTTATTAAGACAAAAGGGCGTGGAGGAAAGGAAGTCTGCTTTTGGCAGAGTACACATGAAGCTCATGCCTACTACTGAGGCTGGGGAAATTGGGGGTGGGGGGAGGGGGGGGTCCCCAGCAATCACAGGCAGAGAAGGAGGCTGGGCTCACCAGCATCGAGCTGCACTTTATAGCTGCCTAAAGCAGAGAAGAACTACTTCTGAGGGTACAGCCTGGGCAGGAAACCTTTTTAAAGCTCTAGGTGCATCAGGGTTGAGGGCCACTGATGTGGAAGCACAGAGGGAGAGGAAGGACCCATGCATGGGGCACAGCAGGAAAACCTGGAGCAAGTAGAGGCCCTGGAAGCCAGCCCAGGAGGGATCCAGAAGGGGTAGTGGCCACATCAAGCCTGCTCTGGTGACAAGGGCAGACAGGGACCTCCAGGTACAGGGGTGTGGAGTGGGCAGAGTCGGTGAAATCCCCCAGCCAGGGACTCCAGCTCTGCATGCTTACCCTGCTGGATGCCCCTCTGGGACGAGCCCTGCGTGACATGTAACACATCAGCCTTCTCATGAATTCTCACAAGTCTAACTGTACAAACACTCATGATGCCTGTGAGCATGGGGGACGCAAGGGCATGAACAAGGCAGAAACAGGTACAGCCTTACAGAAGGTAATGTTCCTGTACAGCCCAGAGTCCTGGGGCAAGCCTGGGGCACCCTGCACACGATTCCTGCTCCTCACACCCTGCTGCAGGAGCTCAGGATATCTCCATACAAGGCCTTAGGAGTCCTTGTGCCCAATTGTTATTAGACTAGATCAATAGTTTTTAGCTTCATATTGAAATTGAAATAAAAAAAAAAAACAACCAAAACATTAAAATGGCAACAGGAGCTGGCTTAATACGCATTCCCAAACCTGCCACAAGGGAGAATGAAGTCTCATCTCCACTTAAGCTATATCAGACCAAGTGACACTTGGGTCAGTGACCTTGAGCCATGAAAAGCAAGGTACAAAAACTCAATGTAGGATGCCAACAGAGGCCCGGGGAGCTGCCTGCACTGGTCCTGCCCAGTGCAAAGTCCCTGGGTTAGGTCATGGAAATAAATCAATAATGCAGAAATTGTTTTGATCTCCTTAGTAAGAAAGCCTCGGCTGAAACTCAAACAAGTCAAGTTCTCAAAGGATTACAGGGGTTACTGGCCACTCAGTCAAACCTGTTGGCAGATTCCTTAAAGGCACCTTAGAGTAAAAATCAACAGTGGAACAATATCTCAAAACTCTTGTTTGCTTCATAACTTTCTCTTCTCCTTAGGAACCTGCAGGTAGCACGATCAGCAGCTGAAACGCACGTGAAACAGATTTCTTTCCTCCCGATGTTCATTAACCACAAAGTTACATCAAATGCCCCTGGAAGAAGGACCCAAAAGGAGTCACAGTCACCCATTAACCAGTGCAGCAACCTTCACGTCTCTTGTCTGCTGAACCCTACACGAGTGAAAGAGTCTACAGCACACCTCCCTGTCTGAGATGAGGGAAGCAGGATGTGCAGACCACAGGATGGAGGTGAAAAATCACAAGGAAGAATCACATCTCATCTTCAAACTAAGCTACATCAGGCTAAGTGTTAGAGGGTCAGGGACATCCCCTTGGTCCATGGGAGAAAAATCAATTTTGTATATGTTAGACAAATATAAATCAACAAGCTACAAACATATCCTGAAACATATTTTTAAGTGTTTTGTTTTTTTCTTTTGTGTTTCACAAGATTAGCTTTATTCTTTTTTAAAAATATTTTTTAGATGTTGATGAACCTTAATTTTATTCATTTATTTATATGTGGTGCTGAGAATCGAACCCAGTGCCTCACATGCTAGGCAAGTACTCTACCCCTGAGCCACAACTCCAGCCCTAGCTTTATTCTTAAACTAGAGTTTTCCCCTTTTTTAGTGACTCTGAGAGACAGTGGTTAGTGTAGAGTCACACCTGACAACCTTGGTTTGAATTTCAGCATCCCCCTTTGCTAGCTGCATGATTTTGGGGAAGTTTCTGGACTTCCCTGAGTCCCAACATCCTCAGCTATAGAATGGGGCAGCAATAGGAATGAATTCAGAGGTTTCTGGCAGATTAGAGGAAAGACAAGAAAAGCACTGAAAGCAGGGCTGAGCACACAGTAAGTGCCACATGTTGACCATTGCTTCTCAAATGTCCTAAGTTTATGGACACATTTGTTTTGTGGGTCATTTTCACTTTTGGTGTTTCTCGGACTCAGGGAGAAGTGCTGAAACTTTTCTGAAAAGGTCATTCTGCCACCTGGTAAAGGTGGAGCACCCATGGCTCTCTCCCTCCTCTCAGAAAACCAGCTGAAGGTCAGATTTAAAAGGCAAAGTATGGCTTCTCCACTCAGGAAAGGAAAGGAGTTTTATCTGGCTCCCTGGGAGCCATGCTATGTCAACTTGGTCTGGGCAGCAAGGTGTAGCTGGCCTCCTGCTCAGTGCTGGCACCTGGGAGCTCCCTGTCCCCACTGCCACACATCATAAAAGGCCACAATATCCTTAAAACAGAAAATAAGTCTAGACTGAAACAAAGAGTTACGCTCTCTTCTTACATACCTCACAAGTGACTCACACGTCTCCTGGGTTACACACGTGTAAACAAACACACGGAACCCAAGGAGGACACCAAGCTCAGGCAAGGGCTCCTATCCTGTGCCTTCTACCAACCCCTCCACCAGTTTGGCAAAAGGCTCACTGATCCCTCCTTGTAAGGAAGGTCTGCAGATGTATGATCAAGTACAAGTACAAGGAAGATGGCTGCACTGATGTAGTTACTAGACCTTGAAAAGGATCTGTGACAGGAACAAAAACCAACATCTGTGACATAAGTGCTTCTCTATTAATGCATCAAAAATGAGGTCTATCAGCATCTGGTGTAACTTCAGAGCAGTGATGAGTAAAGACACTATTTGAAGGGATTTGCCTCTGCTGTGGCATGACATGCAAACACCTAGGATCCCCACTGGTGACAAAGTCACTGTCCTGCCAGCACCGCCATGCTTTGTTGTCTGTACCTCATTTTGGTCAGAAGTTAATGAATATAAAGATGCCTATTTTTTTCCCTCTGTCAGTTCAAGAGCCTCCTCAGTTCTCCCTGCATACTTTGGGGCCCCAGGACCTTGATTTGAAAGCATCATTTAGAAGGTCCTGTGTTTCAATTAATTAATGCTTAGGGCTGGGGCTGGAGCTCAGTGGTAGAGCGCTCGCCTAGCATGTGCGAGAGGCTGGGTTCGATCCTCAGCACCACATAAAAATAAATAAATAAATGGTATTATGTCCATCTACAATTTAAAAAATAATTCTTAAAAAAAAGAGTTAATGCTTGATCGTTCAATTAATATGACAAATAGCCATTCTGCGCTAAGCAAAGGAACCACGGGGTGGGAGGGATACAACAAAACAAACAGAAGTAAGGGGATACCAGGAAACAACCATGTTGTAAAAGCTTTCAGAATCTCTGCTCAATGTTTATTTCAGTTCTTCAATTTTATTATAGGTTATCACTGCCAAATTCACCAGGATTTCTTTTTTTTTTTTTTTTTTTAATAGATAACTAAAAATCAAACTAACAAACAGAAGACACAATCTCTGTTTGAGTCTACTGTCAAGTAGACCTTAGAGACTATGGATCAGTGCTACGGAATAGACACCGAGCTCACCATGCTTCCATTTCCTTGATAATAAAACCAGCCCTGCCCAACTATAGACATTTGATAGGGATGCAATGAGGCAATTAGTGTGAAAGGTCTTTGAAAACTGTGTAGTGCTGCTCTTGGATGGTGTTCCAATTATACCGTGTATCCAGTGATTATTCAGAGTTATGAGAAGGAACTTAGGGAGCCTCCTGTGGCAGAAACAGCCATAAGGGGTACTACAGAATCACAGGAGGGTCATCTATGGAAGAGTAAGTAACAGAGAGAGATTTCTCAAACAATAATTGTGTTGTGGATTCTACTGTGGATTTCACAGTTGAGGCAAATACAGAACACACCGAGAACCTTACTCTGGACTTGCTTTTCTGTGCACAATACCACATTTCCATGAGTAAGCTAGAATGACTTACAAAGAGCTTCGTAAACTCGACAAGATACATGACTCATTCAAAAGCCTATGGAATATTCTATTTTTATTGAAACTGATTTTCTGCAGTGTTCACAAAGTAACTAGGATTTGCATCAGGTATAAAAACACAGGTCAATTTAAACAAATTTCCCTCCTAATACGAAAGTATCTAATAGAGAAAACCTGAAAATGGCCTCTGATACAACCTAAAAAATAAACCTGTAGTTCCAGCCTGTTTATTTTAAATGATCTCAAAACTTTAAGAAAATTAGAAAAACTGGTCTGCATTAGTAAAAAATTTTAGAGATGCATCATAAGCTGGTTTTGAATCATGTTTTCTCCACATAAAAGCAGGACTGCTGTACTCTTTTTTTAAAGGCTGATGCAATGATACATCAATATGTAAATCACCCAGCTGGCATGAATTTCTAAAGAGTGAAACTGCTTCTAAAAAGCTACCTCTCTAATAAACTTCAGTTACCAAAATTAAGTATTAATTATTAATTTTTTTAAATTTGTCACCTTTTTTGAGGTCTACAATACCAAGTGTCATCTCTTGTCATCCTGACTACTGAAAAGAGCTCTCCTAGGGTACTGCTCACCCTACCAGGTATAAGCTCTGCAGCCCGAAAGCATCAACGGTTTCCTGCTGCAACCCACAGCCCGACTTTCCCAAATACCAGTTCAAAGAGCTTCTCAGTTGTCACCCTTGGCACATGTCTCATTAGGTCCCTCAATATCTCAAATACCTTTAATTTTAAATGAGACAAACTCCTTCCCCATAGGAGTTTCTACGTACTCAAGTGGTCCTCTGGTAAGAAGCAGAAATAGGAACATTTTTCAAATTTGTCAGCTAAAAGAAAGTAAGTTCAAATGAAAATCCTACTTGGTCCATGCTGATCTAAAACTTCAGAAGATTTAACATTCAGACCCTTTCTGTGGTTAACCCACAGCCACATCAACCTTCCAGAGAAGGCAGGCTGTGGGACAGTGTGACCAGTACCGGACCTCACCTGAGGTGGCGGCTAAGAGGGAGCTACATCAGAGCATCAAAGGGCAGCTACTCACGGAAGTATTTCAGCGTCTCCTCGATCTGCTCGGTGGTGAGGTCGATGTTGGCGTCTGGGGAAAGGAGAGGCGTGTGGAGCCAGTCGTCGTGGTCATAACCGTAGATGGTGTCGGCTCTTAACTTATAGTGGGGCAGCTGCTCCTCCAGCAAGCTGATGATCTCAACTTCTGGAAGATCGGTGCTATTGCACACATCTAGAGAAAGGAAGAGAAAGGAGACTGAGAAAGGAGAGTCCACTCTGGCTGAGGCCTTGCCACCATTGGTTAGCTACACTTGTGACCTGCAGTGGGTCTTTGGTCTCACCTACAGAACAGAGAGGCCAATCAAGGCCACATCAGACTTAGAGTTATGGGGAAGAGGTGTGGGTAGGACCTGGAATGTCCCCTAAAAGCTCCTTCCTTGAAGGCTTGGTCTCCAGTGCAATAATGTTCAGAGGTGGGGAAGTGACTGGATCATGAGGGCTCTTATGCTGAATGGACTATTGGGAGGGGGTGGAAACTGTGGGAGTAGGGCCTATTTGGAGGAAGCATGCCCTGGAAGAGTATTTCTTGTCCAGGGTTTCTTTCTTATTCTCTCTCTCTGCTTCCTGTTCACCATGAGGCAAGCAGCCTTGCTCCACCACACTATTCTACCATGATACTCCACCTCGCCCCAGGACCAGAAGCAATGGAGCCAGCTGACAACAGCTGGAAACCTCTAAAATCACGAGCCAAAATAAGTCTTTCCTTTTTCTTTACCTTTTCTCAGGTATTTTGTCACAGCAACAGAAAGCTGTGACACAGATTGCTAAAGGGTATAGAAATGCAGTTGGCTAGGAAGAATAACTTTGAATATTCTATAGTACAGTAGGAGGACTGTCAGTCATAATTAATTATATATTCCAAAACAGCTAGAGGGGATTTTGAATGTTCCCAACATTTAAAAAAAATGAAAACCATTTGAAATAATGTAAATTTCCCTGATCTGATCACTGCATGTTATATACAAATTGTATTGAAAAGTGACACTGTACTTCACAAATAGTACAATTATTATATATAATTTAAAACTGAAAAAAAAATTTAACTTAGAATCATGCATGCTTATTGCCAAGATCTGCCCAAGACAATTGTTACTGTTAAGTGTCCACCGACTAAGAACGAAAGCCTAAATTTGTGACCTTCATTCTCTGGGCTAAGTCTTTCTTCCAACCCTTTCCCCTACTATCCTCTCCAAGTACCCTACATTTTAGCCAAACCAGTTATAACTTAACCACTATGCCTAACTTCTTCCTTTCATTCACTCTTTAACCATTCAAGCCTTCCCTTCAGCTGGAATTTGACCTTCATTTAATTTATCTGTTCATTCATCCATACTTCCTTTCATCCACCCATTCATCCATCCATCCATCCATCCACGTGTCTCACAGGAGACACAATGGTGAACGCAGCAGTCCCGGCTCCACCTTCCTGACACGCTCTTACAGGGCATCCTTTAAGACAATGACAATGACAGCAACAGGAGCCTGCCCCTCAAGGCACAGTCTGCCAGGCTGGTGCTTGATCTTTCCAAACAGAACATTCTCTCTTCCCCTTTCCATACTCACACAGTATTTTGTCAGAACTTCTGTTACTGCACTTATTAAGCTGTATCTTCTGAGTAGTGTAGTATCCGACTCCTCTTGCTGTAAGATGGCAATCTGCCATACACAGCTGCCCTTGATCCACCACCTGAACCCTACAGTCCCGGGCCCAGGCTGAGCCCAAGGTGTACCCAACAATGCCTTCGATGTTGAACCAACTCACACAAAGTACAGAAACGCAGCACTTGTGACTAAATTATAAACATGACAATGTGGCAGACATTCCTAGGACACAGACCCTACTTTTCCACCCCAGCACTTACTTATCAAAGGAAAAGTATGGAGAAGGAATAAAATGGATGGTAATGGGCGAATGATAATTTTCTGTCAATTCTGACATCAACCACTTTTTCTGCCCATTTCGCAGAGGCATTAAGGACCCACCATGCTAAATGGCCCATGGGGCAGTAGTGGTCTTTTAAAATTTTTGAACACATATTAATTATACAAATTAATAGTTTCATGGTGATGTTTCCACACGTGTATACATTGTGCATTAATCACGTCTGCCTTCCCTCTACCCCCTCGCTCTCCTCTCTCTCCCTCTAACTTTGAATATTCTATATTCAAACCCAGAGCAGCGGTCTTGCCAACCCAGAGCTAAACCAAGCACCTACGGTGCGCACAGGTGGAAAAGAGACAAGAGTTAATTCAGTCTTCCCTGCTAGAAATGAGTCTTCAACAGAGAAACACCAATTGAAAGATTAGACTACTCTGGGGGTCAGATCTTGATGAAGCTGTTGTACCACGTTCTTGCCTTAAGAAGAAAGCACAGGTGGGAACTGGGTGCAGGTGGAGGACCACACATGATTCTGTCTCCAGCCTTTCCAAAGAGAAAGGGCAGGGGAGAAGACACGCTCAGAATCAAACCATCCAACACCATAGGGAAATGGGGTTGCTGAGGAAGGACTGAAATTATGAGGTGTTCCCAAAACATGGAAGGTGGAATCAAACTAAAGGAGAAAGGAAGGAGGAAGTCAGGTCCTAAACACAGGCACGGCGCCAATGACTGGCGTCCACAGTAGTGGGGGAGGCAGCTGTCAGAGGGAGCAGGAAGGCCTTGGGGCCAGGATTCTCTGGAGAAACAAGGCAGGGACAGCAGGGGAGGCAGCTTCTCCCCTCCAGCCCCTGCCAGAGCCAACGCCAAGCAGACAGCCAAGAAGAACACAGAGAGGCCAGCGCCCAGAAGAGCAGCCATGACAGTCGCCCAGACTCCTGCCTCCTTTGTGTTTAACAGGAAGGTCACACAACAGGCAAAGATGGGAGGTGGGAGGAGGAGAGGGGGGAAGAACCACCACAGGGAAAGAGAACCTACAATTAGGGGTTGTCACCCTTTGGGCAGCAGCCTGCTGGAGACACTGCCAGCCCCCACATTCTCCAAAGCCCCACCAGCCCCTCTCATTCAGCTCCGTGTGCAAAGCTTTACTGCACAATGCTTTCATTCAGGATGTCAGTGTGGTTTTCCAAAGTGCTAAGGAGCGTTAATGATTAGAACAGGAGGACACTCAGCATTTTACTTGGCTTTTTAGGAAACAGTTCAATCCTGGAGGGTAGACTGCACCTGAACACTTGGGAAAGGTCACAGTGTGCACACTTGGCACTTCAACCAGCCAAAAACCAGGACAGACCTGCGGAAGCTCCACATCCTCCCTTGGACAGAGTGGTGGCCCCACTTCAAGACTATTTCTCTGGTTTCTTCTCATTTCCCACCAACAAGAAGACACCACCCAAAAGGTTCAAGACAGGCCCATGAGAAGTGAATAGTTTCTCTTCTCATTTCTCAAGTGAAGATGTTCCCACAGAGCTCAGCTCTGGGAGAGGACTTCCAGCTATAATACAACCACCATCTGAGAGAGGGGACCTGGGATCAAGGCATGTGGGTGCCAGTCACAGCATCTCTTGCCTAAACAAGCATCTTCTGACCAAACCAT
Organism: Marmota marmota marmota; assembly: GCF_001458135.2. Classification (NCBI taxonomy): domain Eukaryota; kingdom Metazoa; phylum Chordata; class Mammalia; order Rodentia; family Sciuridae; genus Marmota; species Marmota marmota. Next base: position 12,374,130 of record NW_026000241.1, read on the forward strand.
GCTCCACAGCAGCTCTGCAAAAGGTAGAGCCAACCTGTACCCAGGAGAACCAGGCAGGGGACCAGCACATTCCTGGATGACACACCAACAGGACAGGCGGTATCCTCTGGTGTCTGGATGCTGTGTGGTGGTGGGAAAGGAAACAGAGTCCAGAAAAAAATATATATCCCTCTGAGATCAAAGTGTTACTTGTGAACACAATGTCATCTGCTCAAAAGCTGAGAGTTGACCTGTCCTTCCATGTTTCCAGGGTTGAAGATCAACATATTTACAGTGTGGGTCTTCGTGCCCCAAGAGAGGTTGTTTTCCTTTAAGCATGTGATGACGAGTGAGATAAAGTATCAAAAGGGAAGGCTGTGCCAAAATGCTCTGTTAAAAAAATTTTATAGTTGATTTTTCCATAATGTGGCCAGCCATACAAATGTCAATAAGTTTTCAGCTGCTTGGAAGGCCCCGAGAATTGGGGCACAGAAAAGATGACGCCCCTAGTGACTGCCCCAGGAGCTATCCTTGACTTTCAGAAGGCCCAGAGAACTCTTGTGGAAGTAGACACCACCTCGGCCTCAGTGAGAAGGTACACCAGCGGCCTGAGGTTGGGTGAATGTAACACAGGAGCTGTCAAGAATCCCCCAGGAATGCTGTTGACATGCCACCCACCATGCACTCTCGGCCTTCCTGGAAACGTGGGATATGGATGTTATTTGCTGGGTTTTACAGGCTGCAAAGCTGAAATTCACAGGAGCTGTGGACTGTCCTGTTGGTCAAGGTCACACGCTAGCTCAGTAGTGCATTTTGTCTGAGAAGTCTCAGCAGCTGACTGGAAGCCCTGCCATCGCCCTGGCACCTGCTGCCCATCTTCTGGGAGGGTGCATGTGAAACACTGGGCAATTCCAAGGACACTGTCATCAACAGGAAGCTTTTGTTCTCAACAGGTAGAAGGCTTCATATGTGTGCTAGGGATGGTGGCTTAAAACACATGGGCAAGTTAGGGTGGTGCCAGAGTGACCTTCCCTTTCAGAACTCAGCAAGCAGAGCCAAGAACTGAAGTAACTTATGTGCAGAATCTCGGAGGGCCAGTGGCCTGTGTAGGACAGCCCAGTCCCTCTCTTAAAGCTTATTAAAGCTGATAATGTGAAGGGACACTGCCAGCCCACATGGAAGAAAAAAAACCCTTTGTGCTCTCTATGGTCATCATTTCCCCACAGCTCCAATTCACATTTTTAACAAGCTATAAAAATGTGTTCTCAGCCAGGCGTGGTGTGCACCAGTAATCCCAGCTACTAGGGAGCCTGAGGCAGAAGGATCACAAGTTCAAGGTCAGCCTGGGCAATTTAGGCGAGACCCTGTCTAAAAATAAATTTTTTAAGAGAGCTGGGGTGTAGCTCAGTGGTACAGTGTCCTTGAGTTTGGATCCCAGTGTCATGAGAAATAAAAAACAAAAACATGTTCTTAGCTAAATCTCAAATGAAAGCAACAATTTCCTGATTGAACTCAAACCCCTACAGGTCTTTGCTTCTGGCAGATCTGTAGTAACAACAACCCCAAGCCCCACTGACCCCCACTCCAGCCTGTCAAGCCATCAAGCTCAGCAAGGCAGTTAGAGGAGACTGACCTCTCAGTGTCACCTCCTTCCCCGTGGTTAATTGCCATATTGCTGCTGGCACCATCACGGTAGGCCATGATTTAAAAACCTCCTTAGCTCCCTATGAAAGTCCTCATAATTCAGCCTGTGCCTTCCTAGAGCAGAGGCCACTGCCAGTTTGCCAATATCCAGTCTCTGACTCTTCCTTTTAGCAAAAATAACCCCCAAGGGATGGATGGCCCTTGGTCAACCCACTAGAAAATATATTTCCCAGATCTCCCTGCAGGAATGGGTCCCCACTTCCCAGTTACCAGGAATGAAACAGAGCTTCCAAGCCATGGCCTTGCCACCTGTCTAGCTGCAGAGCTGAGCTGCCACTGGAATCAGCTTTGCCCATACAAGCAAAGGAATCCCAGGGATGAAAATTCGGTGGAGAGGGCACTCCTGAAACACTCTGCACCTGAACTTTTAAGAGAAAAGGAAGTAACATCTACCTTATTCAGGCCACTATGCACAATCAGTTTGGTCTCTGGTAAAGCAGCCTTTTTTATCAGGCTAATCCTGTGCTATGTTCTCCAAATTTCCTTGATTTAAGCCAAACCAACTTCTTGCCATTCTCTAAACATGTTTTTTCACAAATCTGGGTTTTTACACCAGCTATTTTAACTGCCTACAATGCCCTTCACTGCCCAGCCAGCTCCACTCTAAAATATCACTCAAATGTCACCCTGCATTTGCAAAGCCTCGCTCAACCTCTCCCCTCTGGCTACCACAGCACTCAGTGCATAAATGATTCCAACACAATGTTAGCAGTGTTTTCTCCACATGTCTTCCCTACTAACTGTGAGCCCCTAGGGGGGAAAAAGGGCTCTGAAACACCCTTTTATATCTAGCCTGGCCCTTAGCACCTTGCTGAGCAACGGTAGGACTCAGAAGTGCTGCATGCATACAGCGCAAAGGGAAGGAAAAGCAGATCCACGCTGTCCACCCCCACCTACTGCAGACGCCCAGCCTTCAGCACAAAGGAAGTGCTGTCATCTAGTGTCAAAGTTTTTCCATGCCCCTCCCAGTATCACCCTAGGTCTTTGTCCAGCATGGAGGAAAGCCCCGTAGGAAAGTGGATGGCCCCTCCATCCTCAGCAAATGCCAACCCAATGCCCACCATTCGTACAGCACCACTTTAGGAGCAGAACACAATTCTTCACCTCTTGGGAGCTATAACCTTTCTGAGGTTTTTCCCAAAGCAAAAGGTTTAAAATGGACCCTCCTTCCAAGATGAGGGCTTCATTAGTTCTGCCTGGGAGGCAGGAGAAAGTGCAGGAGACTGTGAGGCATCCAGAGTGTCTGGGGCTATAGTCGCAGTTCTGTCCATCCCATACCTCTCCAGGCTGGATCCTCAGCCATGGAGAGAGGCTAGAAGGAGGACCCTCCATCTAGGGATTTGTACTGATCAGGTAACATGCCAGATTGACAAACCTGTCAGTGCCCAAGACAATGCTTTCTTACAGCAGAGGCAGAACTCAAAAAATTTAAAAATCAGAGAATCTCATGTCAAACTACAAACCCCTGGCCTCTCGGAAGTCGGCACATCTAGGATTCCTGGCCCACCTCTTCTGAACCACAGTTCAAGTGGGTGACTCTGGATGGGGGCAGGTGGTTCTGATGGGGTTTCTGGGCCTATTCCTGCATGCCAGAGCTCTGGTCCCAGGAGAACAGAGAACTGCAAGTCCATGGGAGGGGGCAGAGTATGCAAACACCCCTGAATACACACCCAGTCTGCAGGATATCCGAGAAAACACGGGGGCTGGGAGAGGGAAGGAGACAAGAAGAGCAAGAGAAAGGGTTTGGTGAGAGGAAATTCTGGCAAAAGAGAAGGGAGAAAGAGGAACAGAAGGGCACAGAGGAAAGGAGACAGAAAGCCAGGGAGGAGGCAGAGTGGAAGGAAGCCAGCACCCGGCCGCCACCTGCTGGAGATGGCCCTGACTGCCAGCAAGAGCACCAGGCTAGGAGTCTGGAGAATGGGGTCCCACTCCCTCATGCTGCCCTCACTTCGTCCTATAGCCCTTCCAAGTCATGCCTTCACCACCCTGGGACTCAGTTTCCTCTTCTGTAGAACAAAGGTATGAAGCTGAGGAAAACTCCCTTTCCCCTCTAAGTTTCTCTGGGCAGCTGGAGCACAGCTGCAGGTTACAAAGGTCATGTCTGAGGGCAGCCACCACTACAGCACTTCCCTGCTCCACGAGGAGACAGCCCCCGGGCCTCTACAGCACCTGGGCCTCCACAGGACCACTTCTGCTGAGACCAGGAACTGTATGTTTATAGGAAATCCTCTGATTTCTAAATGCTAGACACTAATTTAGAATTTTTTTTTTTTAACCCCTAAGAGGAAAAATATAGATGTGGGTTACCATGCCTACCCCATGCCTCACTCTGGGAGGAATGGGAGAACATCGTGGACTACATTAAGGACAACACTCAACATGTAAGACCCTTCACCATCAAGTAAGGACACAGAACAGAGGCCCACCTTTTTTCCTCCCCATCCCTACCCCACTCCATTTCTTTACCCACCAAGTTCCCATTTGGCCATAGGGTGGAGAGCGAGGAGTGAGACCTGAGGCTCGCGTCCGAGGACGTTCTGACTGGAGGCAGCAGCCCTCTCTCCTTGCCCGCTTCCCTGGGCAGTGACTGCGAGACACAGCAATGTTCTAAAGGCTTCACAAGACTCCTCACCCACTCAGACACTTGCAAACCACTCTATACAGACTTGGAAATGATTCCACTTTCTGGAAACTGTAAGGATTAAAGGGCACAGACTCAAAGTCACACAGAGGCCATGTGGGTCCCAGAGACCTGTGTAATGCTCTATAACTGGTGTCTGACGGATCACCTTCTAGAAGATTCCTCTTCTAGAAGATTCCATGGGCTCATACAGTTTAGAGTCTAACCTAGGCATCTTCGGTTTTTCCATATCAGAAAAGTTGTGATTCCACGAATTACAGAGAGGCCATGAGAGCAAAATCACTCTGACTCAACCACCTCAGTTAGTGGAAAAGAACACCATGCTCATAGAAGCTAGAAAGTGACCACGTATCACAAAGCAAACCAGCAGCACACGGGAGACTGTGCCAGGATGTGCTACAGGTCCCACCCAGCAGAGGCCTCTGGAAGCAGCACAGCACCTTCAGATGCCAGTTCATTCTCACCACTTGCCCTGCTCCCAGGACCCTGCCTGACAACCACTAAGTGCTTGATAAGGATGTGCTGGGCCATGCAAAGCTCCTGGATCTGTTATTGCAGCTCACTTAATCTCCAAAACCAATAGGCAGTGCAGGATGAGGCTTAGGAACATATTCTATAAGCTAGGAAAGCACAGTCCAAAAGACAGAAGGGGAACCCAGCCCCTGTGAGATTCAGAGACATGCCAAAGTCTCCGCTAAGCAGCAGCAGGACTGGGAGCCAGGACCTCAGCTCCCACCTGTCCTCTTTAGCACCACCTCCCAGCTCATTCTCCAGCCAAAGGGGAATGGGTACAAAAATCTCCCTTTTCTATTCCATTTCTGTGGCTCTCCGCTGAGGGGCAATTCCTCTGTTCTTCAGAGAAGGGACAGAGAAACCTATTCAGAACTGGAAAAAAAAAAGCCAACAGAACTATGCTTGAGAGACAAAAACAAACACTTGACCAGGAGTTCTCTGGAACAACTGTGGCCTTAATTACCACCAGAAGCCATTCTGTCTAAGGAAAGGCTAAACCAATACACTGGTTCAGCTCCAGGCAGACTGGTGTCAGGCACCCCGTTAACTCACAGACCCTGGCTCCAAGGATACATACCCCAACAGCAGCAGCTGAGCAAAGGCGGCCAATCCACTCAGGTTGGGTGCAGCAGTGAGAAACAGGGTTTCCATCATGAGGCAAAAGGGCACCTTGTGCAACTGAACATGGCACAGTTCACTTGGGCACACGGGTTCATTGTGCAACAACAGAGGCCAAGCAGGGTCAGGGAAAAGTGAAGGAGGAGAAAGTCTGCTATAGAGGCTCCAGAATGTCAAAAGCAAAGTCTGTGTTTCTTAGAAACAGTAGTATAGGAATCCACAAAAGCAGATGATAATTATATTACAGATTAGAGTAATTCCAAATCTCTCAGAATTGTAGAGAAACTGATTGATTGATTGATTGATGATTGATTGATTGATTGATGTTGGGGAGTTAACCCAGGGGCATAATACTACTGAGCTACATCCCCAGTCCTTGTATTTTTTATTTTACCACAGGGTCTCACTACTTTGCTTAAGATTTCCCTAAGTTGCTGAGGCTGGCCTAGAACTTGCAATCTTCTGCCTCAGTCTACTAGGTCACTGAAATTACAGGTATGTGCCACTGCACCCAGCAAAATTTATTTTAATTTCTATTTTGTAATTGATTTTATTTTTTAAATATATGACAGCAGAATATATTACAATTCTTTTTTTAAGAGAGAGAGAGAGAGAAAGAGAGAATTTGTTTTTAATATTTATTTTTCAGTGGACACAACATCTTTATTTTATTTTTATGTGGTGCCAAGGATCAAACCCTGTGCCCCGCGCATGCCAGGCGAGCGCGCTACCGCTTGAGCCACATCCCCAGCCCACATTACAATTCTTATTACACATATAAAGCACAATTTTTCATATCTCTGTATATGAAGTATGTTCACACCAATTCATGTCTTCATACATGTACTTTGGATAATCATGTCCATCACATTCCACCTTCATTGCTAACCCCCCACCCCATCTCTTCCCCTCTCACTCCTCTGCCCTATCTAGAGTTCATCTATTCCTCCCCTGCTCCCTCTCCCTACCCAACTATGAGTCAGTCACCTTCTATCAGAGAAAACATTCAGCATTTGTCTTTCTGGGATTGACTAACTTCACTTAGCATTATTTTCTCCAACTCCATCCATTTACCTGCAAATGCCACAATTTTATTCTCTTTTATTGCTGAGTAATATTCCATTGTGTACATATGCCACATTTTTTTAATCCATTCATCTACTGAAGGGCATCTAGGTTGGTTCCACAGTTTAGCTATTGTGAATTGTGCAGCTATAAATATTGATATGAGTATATCCCTGTAGTATGCTATTTTTAAGTCCTTTGGGATAGACCGAGAGGGATAGCTGGGTCAAATGGTGGCTCCATTCCCAGTTTTTCAAGGAATCTCCATATTGCTTTCCATATTGGCTGCACCAATTTGCAGTTCCACCAGCAATGTATGAATGTACCTTTTTCCCCACGTCCTCACCAACACTTATTGTTGTTTGTCTTCATAATAGCTGCCACTCTGACTGGAGTGAGATGATATCTTAGAGTGGTTTTGATTTGCATTTCACTAATTGCTAGAGATGATGAACATTTTTTCATATATTTGTTGATTGATTGTATATCCTCTTCTGAGAAGTATCTCTTCAGGTCCTTGGCCCATTTATTGATTGGGTTATTTGGTTTTTTTGGTGCTTAGCTTTTTGAGTTCTTTATATACCCTAGAGATTAGTGCTCTATCAGATGTGTGAGGGGTAAAAATTTGCTCCCAAGATGTAGGTGTGCACCATGATCAAGTGGGATCATCCCAGGGATGCAAGGTTGGTTCAACATAAGGAAATCAATAAATGTAATTCATCACATCAATAGACTCAAAGATAAGAATCATGTGATCATTTCAATAGAAGCAGAAAAAGCATTTGACAAAATACAGCGCCCCTTCATGTTCAAAACACTAGAAAAACAGGTATAACAGGAACATATGTCAGCATGGTAAAGGCTATCTACGCTAAGCCCTAGGCCAACATCATTCTAAATGGAAAAAATTGAAGGCATTCCCTCTAAAAACTAGAACAAGACAGGGATGACCTCTTTCACCACTTCTATTTAACATGGTTCTTGAAACACTGGCCAGAGAAATTAGACAGACAAAAGAAATTAAAGGGATACGTATAGGAAAAGAAGAACTTAAATTAGCACCATTTGCTGATGATATGATTCTATACCCAGAAGACCCAAAAAGATCCACTAAAAAACTTCTAGAACTAGTAAATGAATTCAGCAAAGTAGCAGGATGTAAAACATCCATAAATCAAAGGCATTTCTGTATATCAGTGACAAATCCTTGAGAGGAAAATGAGGAAAACTACCCTGTTTATAAAAGCCTCAAAAAATAAAATACTTGGGAATCAACTTAACGAAAGAGGTAAAAGATTTATATAATGAAAACTACAGAACCCTCAAGAAAGAAATCAAAGAAGTCTTTAGAAGATGGAAAGATCTACCTTGCTCTTGGTTAGGCAGAATTAATATTATCAAAATGACCATACTACCAAAAGCATTATACAATTCTGATCAAAATCCCAATGACATTCCTCATAGAAATAGAAAAGGCAATCATGAAATTCATCTGGAAAAATAAGAGACCCAGAATAGCTAAAGCAATCCTTAGCAGGGAGAGTGAAGCAGGTGGCATCACTATACCAGACCTTAAACTATACTACAGAGCAATAGTAACAAAAACAGAATGGTATTGGCACGAAAACAGACTGGTAGACCAATGGTACAGAATAGAGGACACAGAGACCAACCCACAGAATTATAATTATCTTATATTAGACAAAGACGCCAAAAAACATGCATTGGAGAAAACATAGCCACTTCAACAAATGGTGCTGGGAAAACTGGAAATCCATATGCAACAAAATGAAATTAAACCCCTTATCTCTCACCATGCACAAAACTCAACTCAAAGTGGATCAAGGACCTAGGAATTAAACCAGAGATTCTGTGTCTAATAGAAGAAAAAGTAGGCCCTAATCTCCATCATGTGGGATTAGGCCCCAACTTCCTTAATAAGACTCCTATAGTGCAAGAATTAAAACCAATAATCAATAAATGAGATGGATTCACACTAAACAGTTTCTTCTCAGCAAAAGAAACAAATTTATTTTTAAAGGAAAAAAAATTAATGTATCTAAATCCAGTCTAGAGTTAAACCTCCAGGAAAACACTCAGAAAATGGACTATTACTATTTCAATTTGTCATGCCAGTAAGTAAACACAAAGAATACTTTGGATTTCTAATTTCCTTGATGACTTCTCTTAAAAGTGAATATGTTATATATTACAACTATTAATAACCAGGGGGAGGTTATTTACATGAAAATTTTCAGTGTCGCTATGACTGCAATTAAAGTACTCAAAACAGAACTAGTGCCTAGCCAGATGGAGCCCGTGTAAATGGGAACAACACTTAGCGTAAACAGTTTGACAGCATGTTTGGAAAACCAAAAATCTGTCCATAAGCCCTAAACCCACAATTGCACTTAGAACTAAATCTAAGAAAGGAATCCAAGAAATCTAAAGTGCAAAATACATAAGCCTAGTTTTGGTACACTTGATGAAGTAAAAAACATGCATAATAAGGTTCCTCAAAAAGTTAAACTCAGTCACCACGGGATACAGCAACTCCATTCCTGATTATAATTTAAAAAATAAAAAAATGACAGCAGGGACACAGATATTTCTACACCTGAGTTCAAGACAGCATTATTCACAATAGCCAAAAGGCATGATCGACCCTAATGTCCACTGGCCAATGAGTATATAAATTAAATGTGATAAACACATACAATGGTCATAACCCAGTATTACAAAGGAGGAAATTCTAACACATTATACATGGGTAAACCTTGAAGACCTTATGTTAAAACAGTCATAAAAGGACAAATATTGTATGAGTCTACTTTTAGGAGGTATCTAGTGTAGTCGACTCATGGAGCCAGAAGTAGCACAGAAGAGCTGTGGCCAGGGACTGAGGGGGTAGGGGCGGGCAGGAGTGGAGCTATTATTTAATGGGTACAGAGTTTCAGATGGGAGGATGAGTGGTGGTAGTGGAGCTGAAGGGTGATAATCGTTGCAAAACAACGTGAATGTGCTTCATGCTGCTGAGCATTTCAGGTGGTTAAAATGGTCAATTTCAATTTATATGTATTGAACCACAATTTAAAACACAAACAATGCCATAATCCACATAGCCCAACATCTGTCCTCTCAGATCTCATTCCTAGAGAAATCCTCACACAAAGAACCATGAGATATTTTACAGGATGGCTTCTATAGCACTGTCTCTCACACCCCAACAAGGAAATGAGCTAACTATCCTTCAGCAGAAGAGGCAAATAAACTGTAAAATACTATATGGCCATTAAAATGAACAAATTAGATCCACATACTGTCAAGTACCGTGTAACAATGTTTTGGCCAACCACAGACTGCATGTACAATGAGGGTCCCATAAGATTATATTGAATGAGGGTCCCATAAGATTATATTGCCTAGCAATGTCACAGCCATCCTACATTTGTTCATGCGTGATGAAATTAGCTAGGGATGTATTTTTTAGAACATGTCTCATTAAACAATGCATGACTATATATCAACATCAAAGATATCAAAAGCACGTTGGGTGATGAAAAATTGCAAAGGGTGTATACAGTATAAAACCACGAAAACTTAAAAATCGGCAAAATGCATATGGTGGGGTTTCTCGCCACACACCAAACAAGTGAGCAATTCTGCAGTAGACACTAGCTGGGTGTCCTCTACTCCAATTCAGTTCTGCCGCTATGTGCTTGGGGACAGCAGCAGATGCCCCAAGCTGAGTGCTCAGTCCCCAAGGCTGCACACCCTCAGATGCCAAAAGCAAGCTTGAGATAGTTTTCCCTGTGCTTCTGACTCACTGACTATAAATCAGGGTTCCCTCAACCCTCTCCTTGGGTTCAATTAATTTGCTTGAGCACTCACAGAACTCAAAGAAAGACTTACCTATGTGTTCTGGTTTAATACAAAGGATACTACAAAGGAACAGATACATAGGGCATGGTGGGCTCGAAGGGTACAGAGTTTCCATGCCCTCTCTGGGTGCCCCACCATCTACATGTTCAGCTATCCAGGAAGCTCTTTCAACCATATCAAAAGGTGACTGGACAAAAGGGTCAGGATCCAGTGGACAGACCAGGCAGGGAAAACCAGCAAGGCCTGTCAGTCCAGATTCTTCAGCATTCTTTCCTTCAGGGTATGGGGCAGGATCCCTTCTGAAATGGAGTCTTATCATCTACTATCAGACAAAGTAAGTTACAGAATTTCTCCAGGACCAGCTCCGAGGCAGGTAGAAGGTCAGTTTCTGTGGCCTGCCTCTGCCAAAAGAAATTCTAGTTTCTGTGTCCTCCCTTGGGGGAGAAGCCATGAGCCAGAAACTTGGATGAAAACACATAGATCACAAATATCACAGTTGTTAAATAGACATGGGGGTGCAATACATCTATAAATCTACATTTCTATATGTCAACTCTCATCTCTTCAATAAATGTTTAAGAGATGTTCATTGCATTGCCAAATACGACCTTCCTATTTAACAAAAGGGTGGTATTTAAGCAAATCACAACCATATGACAGAATATATAAAGCCACGAATATCAATTACTTGTTTAATTCTTGGGAGGGGCCATTCAGCAGAACCTGGAATGAAGACCTGGGGAAACAGGGTTCCAGACAGAGAGAATAGTAAAAACAAAGGAAGGCCTGTGGCAGCCCCTGTGGCAGGGGCCAAGAGAGGAGGAAGGTGCAGGACAAGGAGCCCCATCCCCCAGGAACTTCTAGGCCTGGGCAGGGAGTCTGGGCTACAGGAAGCTGCTCCTTGAGCATGCCATGGCCTGATTCAAGGATTAAAAAATGACTCTGGCGGCTTGCAGGGTGGACAGACTGAAGGGGCTAAGAGCTGGGAGTTGGTGAGGAGGCTCCCACCACAAGCCAGGCCAGAGATGAGGGCAGCTCAGGCCAAAGAGCAATGGGTGGGAGAACTGGTTGAAATATTTGAAGATGGATATACAGGACCAGCTGATGACCTACCTGGGTAGTATTATAAAGACAACACAGCTGAAGAGAAAGATGCTTGTGATACAAAATTAAAAGTGGGAGGGGACTTCCTACATGGACTACAATCATGTAAAAATTATACACAAGCTGTAGTTTTTGAAGTAGGTTTTTATACAGAAGCCAGACAATTATATTAATCTACAAAAATTTGTTCTGTGCCAAGGTTTTAAGTATGCTTGTAAAAACTCGATCATATTTCTCTAACAGATTTTTTTTTCAAATTATGCAGAGACAGGAGTAGCTTTGGGGAGCATTAGGATGATATACAATGCTTCCTTAAAACTGAGACTGTAAGATGCTATAATTGATCGTGTAAAAATTAAATACACTGGTGCTCACTCATTCAAACAAATATTGTGTTCTTCAAGGAAGAACTGAGAGGAGGGGTCAGGGTGCCCTCTGATTCCCAGAATTCCTTGGCATCCAGCCCACTCTGGAGTGGGGACTCATTGGTAACCACTGAGGACACACCTGGTACAGGAAGGTACTGGGAAAATCAGGACCACTTGGGTCAAGTCTCCTGAAAAAGAGGACAGATTCAAGGAGTGTCTTTGAAAACCTCTTTAAAAAAGGAAATATTGCAAGGTGGCCTGATGACATTTATTTACTTTTTGGTTGGGCTGCCATATAAAGTAACCTAAGAGTGACACCACCCAATTAACAATGATAATGTTCCTGAAGCCAAGCCCTCATAAAGACAATAATCACTTTGTTTTGTGAGCTGGTTTTATCAATAAACTGTGCAGTCTGACTGTCTCCCAACTCAGCCCCAGATAGAGTACTCAAAATAAAATTGTTGGTATTTTTCTTTCAATTGGTAGTGACAGAGAGGCAGGGGGTCAGTTTCTTGACTTCTAGATTTATTGCCCTCTGTTCACTTTCTCCCTTTATGAGGAAGAGAATTAAGAAAAAAGAAGGAAGTATCCCCCAAATTTTGGTTCTGTCACCTTCAAAGATTCGCACTGGGCTGCCCTCCCGCTGTTGCTATTTCCAAAAGAGATGCAAGCTGTACCCCCTGCTCCCATCCACAACAGACCCAGAATAACATCAACCTGGCTGGAGCACATCTCTCCAGTCCCGCATTCCCTCAGCCCACGTTGCAAAGACACGCAGGTATGCCCTCCCACCCCAGGTCTGGGCTCCATGCCTCCACCCCTGCTCTTCTTCCCATCCTACCAAGGTTATGCTCCTTTGGCGGTTGCACCTCTGCTCACACTCAGCCTTCTACCTGGCACATTTGCCCTTACCTGCCAACCACGCCTGTGCCCTCAGATCCCAGACAGAGTAACTTCTTCAGGGCCACCTTCCTAGAAAACCTGGGCCAAAGCTGGCTCCAACGTTATCTTCTTTCTCAACGCCTGGCATTTTCCACCAATCACCATCCGCACTGGGTGACCAATGACCATTTGACTGGGGGATTAGAGCAACAGAGTAAATGCTGCAGAATGGAATGAGCAAGAACCTGTTCTTCACCAGCACCTCTGTGCTTCGCACTGGGGAAACCTGTCCTCTCAAAACACCGGGCAAGCAGTGAGGTCTATCACTGAACATTTGGGAGACCTTAAGGCTTCCACCAAAATGCATAAAGACAAGACTTAGCTTCTGTGTTCTACTCCTTCACTCCTCCCTAGGCCTCAAAGGGCCTGTCTGTGAAATGACAGACAGAGCTCACACCCTACCTTTCATGGGCAAGGGGCTGAGCCAGGTCAAAAAAATACAACTTGTGACCCTGAACCAGGAAATAATTTGTTTTGCTATTTTTTCCCCACCTCTAACATGATTATTTAAATTTTTTCTTAGGGACATGTGACACTGTCCAGAGACATTTTTTGGCTCCCATAACTGGGAGGGGTGCTACAGGAATCCAACAGTGGAGACCAGGGAGACTCCCAAATTTCCTACAATGAACAGGACAGCCCCACAACAAAGATTTTCAGATTTAAAATGTTACCAGTGTCATGGCTGAGAAACTCTGCTTTTAAAGGACATTCATGAGACAGTTGACAAAATCTGAATAAGGAGTCTGGGTTAGATCACAGCACTGTCAGAATTCATTTCCTAATTTCAGTTGTTACACTGCAGTTATTTCAGGGCACGTCCTTGTTACAGAACACCCACTAAGCATGTAAAGATGGTGGTCAGGGTATCCTCAACTTACTCCCAAAGGGTTGAGGCAGGGTGGGAGGAGAAATGAAAAGTGATAAAGTTAATGGAATAAAATATGAGCATTGGGAAACCTGAGTTGTGTTATAGTTTGTACAATATCTCTAAAAATTATTTTAAAATTAAAAATATTTGAAACGAACAAAAAAAGTCAAGAGGCTGCTGCCAATCCACTTTCTGCCTGGCACCTCTACGATTTCACAGATAGGGGTATGGGACTTCCTGAAAGAACTTCCCAGGTAAGCTTGCCACAGATTTAGAAGGAGGAAGAGGAAAGAAAAAAGGTCCGAAAACATTTAGATGCTGTCACTGGTCCCAAAGTCATTTTGAAAATCTCTCTTCTACTGCCTTCACTTGACTGCTTCCCCCTCCATATTCCTTGGAAAAGTCGCTTGGGTCAGTGAGGAGCATTAGAATAAACACCCTTCTTGACCAGATCCCTTCATGTAGACCCAATTACTTCCTTAGAGAAAATCTAGAACTGAAATTGTGGGGGTGAGATTTGTGTTCGTACCAGGCTGACTTCGAGACAGGCACATGGATTCACACCCACACACAGCACGTGAGATTTTTCTGTGTCCTCACATTCTCACTGTACCTAGTTTTATTAAACTTTTTAAGTTCTACAAATTTGATAGGCAAACACTTGTATTTTGCTTTTATTCCTTGTCTAGTTTTATTTGGTTTTTTAAATATCTTTAATTAATTTATTTTTATGTGGTGCTGAGGATTGAACCCAGGGCCTCACCCATCCTAAGCAAGCACTCTACTGCTGAGCCACAACCTCAGCCCCCTAGTTTTATTTTTATGAATAACAAATCTGTACTTTCTTATTTACATTATTTCTATTTCTCTCTTAATAATATTCAAGAGTCCTGTACAGATACACTGGCCATTGGAGCTCTTCTCCAAGTTGCCAACACGAGTCCTTTTTCTTTTCTTATCCCTGGGGTCATTCACTATGTATCATTGATGTACAGAGGGGCCTCTTCCATCAAATGCTTTGCAGTTGTTTTTCCCAGCTTGGCAACTGTCTTGCCTGCCCTCTGCAGGCCTCAGCCTCTCCATGTTTGTGTGGCTTCAGCCACTGGTGGAGCAACCTGCCTGGTTACAAAGTTGCATAATTCCTGTTAATTTCAGTGTCTAGTTTTGCAGAATATACAAGTTTTTCCAAGAACAAACATATCATATTTCAGTAAGAATCTCTGTACAAAGTTTGTTTGTTTGTTTTGTTTATTTATTTATTTGGCAGTGCTGGAGTTGAACCCAGGAATACTTTATTCCTGAGCTACACTCCCAACACTATTCTTTTTTCTTTTCTTTGGAGACAGGGTCTCCCTAAATTGCACAGGCTGGCCTTGAACTTGCAGTCTACCTGTCTCAGCCTCCCAAATCGCTGGGATTACAGGTATGTGCCACTGGGACAGCTAAAGTTTAATTTGTACACTCAAGCTGATGGATCACTTTCTTCATAGTTGTACCATGCTTACAGTTCATGCTGTGCTTAGGATGGCCCTCCCATGTCAGGATTATTAAAATGTCCAGTGATATTTTCTTTTAGAACTATTATGGTTAATTTTTAGATCCATTGTATCTTTGAATCATCTGGATTTTATTGAGTTTAAAGGAGTTCCATAGGGATTCAGCTGAACTTTTAAAATAATGATGGAGTCTTAGGATAAGCACGTGAGAATTTACATATATTAACTATTCTAATCCTCCCAGCATCTCTAAGTGTCAGAATTCTTACTGTCCCCCATTATACAATGGATGCATTACAACACTGAGAGGTAGAACAACTGGAGCTACATCATATAGCTGGCAGGTAGTGGACCCTGGTTTTCTAAGAGTCTGGACCAGAGGCCACAGCCCTAACCACTACCCATGCTGCCTGCTCTTGGCCCTAGGAGACCCTTGAGCTCCTAGTAACTCCTCCTCGTTATTCTTCTTTCTCTCACTCCCAACTTCCAATCTCTCAAGTACTTTGAGAGTTCCTTAAACACAGAACGTAGCTAATGCTTCCCTTTTTGACCCATTCCGACTTTGTCCCAAGCCAGGGCACCATGTCATGTGGGGTATGACTGATCTTGTCAGTGGTTCAACTTCTGAAGGACTTATTACATGACTGCCTTTTGCTCCGTAGGCTATGCTACCAGATTCCTTTCTCGTCTAGTGATTTAACATGGAGCTCTTCTTCTAAACAGTGCTGGGATTAGAGGACATTGGGCAGCCCCCAAGGTGGCCTCCAGTGATGAACCCCCTACACTGTTTACCTATTAGGCTTTGCAAGCACTATTATTTTCTCATAAGGGTCATGATGTGAAAGATAAGGGCACACTAATGTCCGAAGGTTCACGTTGTACTGTTAATTGTGGTCAGGGAGGCAGAGTAGGCACTACTACTGACTTCCCATTAACTATATCCTTCTTAGTATCAAATCCCTGAGCCCCTGGAAAGACTACCAGTGTTAGCCACCCACCCCGGCAGCAAAATATGACCACGAGGCTAGGTTCTGGCCAATGAATAGAAGAAGTGGTATATAAGCTTCTCCCAAAGGTTCCCCTGCCTTGGGAAGCTTAGTCATGACAGCTGGAGTTTCAGGAGCCTTCTTAGACAGGAGGTGACCTTAAGGATGGAAACCATCATTAGAATGGTGAAACCAAAAGAAGGGAAAATCCTTGGCCCCTGAGGGCAGTAGGGCCACACCAGCATTGCCTGTCTCTGAACTTCATTTATATGAAAGAAAAATAAAGATTATCAGGTGCAGTCACGGTTCTATGCAGCAAATGTTAATCCTTACTGATATAGCTCCCTTTAAATGACTGGGAACTCTCATTCTCTAACTCTCCGTAGCAAAAACAGGATATCTCACTTGGCCTCCATCTTACCAATCTCCCTCCCATCTCTTGGGTTTTGCTGCTCTAGTCTGGGGTTCAGGTCATTTCCTATTTTCAAGTAATTAACTTTTACACTTACACTTGGGTTTTATCATCCCTAAGCATTCTTGCCCAATATTTGTGATCAGACTCTCCACGCTTCTGAGACAGCCTGAGCAGCTGTCAGAGTTCAGGACCCAAATCCCCCACAGTCCTCTCCTTCCCAAAGTGTCCTCTTAGTAGTAGACAAAGAAGGCCAGCTAGCATCAAGGGGTAAACTCTGAGATTAAAAAAAAAAAATTTAAATTCCAAATCAGGAAAACTTTATTTTATTAATAGAGCAATACTTTGTGAATCCACAATGCCAATTCTGGCCCCACCTTTCAATGTGTTCATCTGTTTAATTGTTAACCTAAATCATTTCCTGGAAAGGAAACTTTATTTATAAATGAACAATAGTTACTTTTCCAAAGCCTCAAATGAGATCATCTGGATATTAAAAGATTTCAAAGTTATCCAAAAAAGGTCTATCTCCAGCCTTAGGATAGGCAGTTAGACAAAATAAATAAACCATACAAGTTAAACCTGACAGCAAAACGATGCCAGGCTACCTGAACTAGGTTTCAAATCAACAGGAACATAAATTTGGCTTGTCGAAAGTGACAGAGGACAAGCTACTCTAAAGCAAAATACAAATAAGGAAATACAAACTTGTAATAAGAGAAAAGTAGTAAAGTACCTCATCAGGTGATGCGGACACTGTGCATGAGCGTCAGGTGCAATCCAAGTGTCTAAGAAGTGCACACTTGAAGGGTATGAATAACCACTGAGGGAGGACCCCGCTCTGCTCTCCCAGGCTAGGAGTGAGCCTGCTAGGGTCAAGACAGTAGCAGCAGAAACCAAGAGGGTTCTGAAAACATTAAAAGTGCAGCCACACCGGAGGAGAGAGGAACGATCAGGTGTATGGGGTTTCTTTTGGCAGTGATGAAAATGTTCTCAATTGATTGTGGTTATGATTGCACAACCATGTGGGCCTACTAAAAACTATGGAATTGTAATATTTATATGGATGAATTTTATGGAATACAAATGTTATCTCTATGAAGGCAGTTCCAGAAAGAAAAAAAGGTTGGGGTGTGGCTCAGTAATAAAAGTTTTAATGAAACACAGTCTCACCTGTCCCCCCTACAATAAAGGAGACTCCTGACTTGCAAAGCTAAAGTATGTCCTCTCCAGCCCTTCACAGAAGTTTGCCAAGCCATGCTCCAGGCCAAAAGAGCCATGTCCCTCCCTGACCAGCCTCACCCCAAGTCTTCCAGCCCAGCAGGGCTGAGAGGTGACTGACACCAAGAGGCCTTTCCTGAAAGCCACCAGCACAGCTCAGCCATCTGAGTGCCTGTGACCTCAGAATCTTCTTGAATCCAGGTTCATCTGGTTCACAATTCCTCCTTTACTCCCCCTCTGTAGTTCACTGTGCACAACCATTTCATAACCCTGTGACTCTGGGCCAATGGAATGTAAATGGACATGACTTATTCCACGTCCAACCAGTGGCTCCGAATGTACTGGGTGATTGGGTGCGCCCTCTTGAGTTCCTGTCTTCTGCTGCCCCTTTAGGCCAAATCTCAAATGACAGATAAAAAGAAGCAAACCCCAGATGAAGCCTAGTCAATCCTAAGGTCACCTGTGACCGTCAGTAAGAAATAATTGTTGAGGCAGGCACTGAGATTTCAGAGTTGCTCTTGGCATTTCTACAGCAACGCCTGATTCAAAGACATGTAAAGCATAACATGTCTGATAGCTAGAAGAATAAAGTTCTCTCCTTACATGTAGACTAAGCAAGAAAGAAATGGTCACACTTGGCTTTGATAACACTCTGCCTTACAGGAACTACTTCTAGAACTAGCTCCAGCAAATAGAGCTGATAGGCACAGAATTAGAGTGCAGAAGAGAGGCTGAGAGGAAGGATTTCTTACGTTCTACACAATTAAAGCTGCCTTTCTTGTCAGACTACCCTGACAAGTAATTCCCTTTTCCTGCAATCTCTTTCAAAAGCTGAAAACCCAGGGACTTGCAGGAATCTGGCCTTGGCCTTCAGGCTCCCAATTCCTGTTGTTAGTGCATCCTTACACCACTAGGTGGTGCTGCAGCCTCACCTGGACAGACCTCTCATTCTCCCTTGTCGAGGGCAGTGAGAATTCAAATCAAAATGCAAAGCAAAGGAGAATGGGCACCTGCAAATTTTTAGGTCCTTTCACAGTTCAGATTCGCTCCTTCCCTTTTCTATTTACGTCACATACCTACAGGGCGCGCGCATACACACACACACATACACACAGAGAAATAGCAATTAAAATAGCATTGAGCACTGGAATTGGAACCTACAGGTATAGCAATCTGAATGATCTGTTCAAAGGACTTTTCAATGCTGACAAGAGTATAATTATGTGTTTCTCTAAAAAGCTGACAACTACCGTGGGGAGCTGAGTAAGAACCAAATTCCTCCCAGGTAAAGAGATGGAATGTCAGGATCCCTCAGCACGGCTTGCCCTTTCTGCATAGCTGGAGGCTGGCGGGAAGGGCTGCTTCAGGAAGAGGACCCTGCCCACAGGCTTGGCCTGCCTGTCTTTCCAATCATTAGGAAGCAAAACTTTGAGCAGGGGTGTAGCTCAGTGGTAGAGCAGCTGCCTAGCATGTGCAAGACCCTTGGTTGGATCCCCAACATCATGAGGACAAGAGGGAGAAAGAGGTTCTTGCAATGTTTGAGCAAGTAGGTACCTACACCTTCCATCCCCCAGTGGTCATCTCCTACAGAGCCCAGAGCTTTCAGCCTTCCTACTTCATTTTATTCAAAGTTCCTCTCTCTCTCTCTCTCTCTCTCTCTCTCTCTCTCTCTCTCTCTCTCGTATGGGGATTGAACTCAGGGACACTCAAACACTGAGCCAGTCCTTTTTGTATTTTATTTAGAGACAGGGTCTCACTGAGTTGCTTAGCACCTTGCTTTTTGCTGAGGCTGGCTTTGAACTCATGATCCTCCTGCCTCAGCCTCTCACACCGCTGGGATTACAGGTGTACACCACCACACCTGGCCAAAGTTCTTCTCTTCTTGCTCATTTAACTCTAATAATTAAAAAAAAAACCCTATGGTACATTGATCAACCACTAGGTAACACCTGTACTAGCTTCCTGCTTCTGGCCAAACCCCAGACCATCCCAAATGTGCATCATGATATATGCCTTTATTATCACAGAACCCATATTATGAAAGAGGGTAGAAAGGTACTTGTTACTCAGATGCAATGGGGAAAGGGCACGTTTATAACAGGCCTGCCTGGTCACATGTTGGGAAAGCATCAAAGGACATGAACCCAGCTTGGCCTGTGACCTTTCGCCTATATCTCAGTTCTCCTGAATGTTGCAAAGCTTCTAAAGCCACAGCCAACCTAGATCCACCTTTAGCTGCACTATTTTAAAATGGAAAGAAGAAACTGTTTCTCTAGTAAAGAGGGAGAGGAGAAAGCAGATGAAGAAAAGGGCACAGGAGAGATGGAGCGAGGAGAGGAAGAAGAAGGAAAGTGGGGAGGAGGAAGAGGGGGCAGAAACAGGTGGGAGGAGGGGAGACATGGTTTGGGGAGGGGAGAGAAAAGGACAAGAGGAACAGAGAAAGAAAGGAGGAAAAGAAAACTAAAAACGAAGGTTATCCCAGAGACTCCTATGGAAACAGTGTGCCCAGGGGACCCTGGTGTTGCCACAGCTGCTAATGCTGCTGCAATTCACAAGTGATAAATACCTTGTAGCCCTTCCCAGAACAATCCCCAGAATTGTTTGCTCTGTTCTGCAAGATATATGTCTGGAAAATTTAAAGACTGAAATCAAAAAAATGTGGTGATCCCTGGTACATTTATTATAAGGCACTCTGTAGGCCCAGAAGGTGACCCAAAGCACACTCCCTCTCTTTCAGAATTCAAAATCCAAGCCCAACAGGCAGTGAAAAGGACCCAGCTATGCAGCTGCTGCCCTTCCTCCCACTACTACATAGGAGGCGGGCAAGCAAATACTGTACCAGAAAATTCCAATGTGAACTGGGGTGGTTAGAAGCAGCTTTGGAGAAATTGGCAATTAAGTTTAGATAGAAGCAAAAACAGTTGCTAATGTTCCTTGAACACTGTCATGCACCACAGCACTAGGCTCTTCACAGGTATCATCTGAATCAGCGATAGTTTTCTTATGCCCCTTTTAGAGATGGAGAAACAGGGTCAGATACTGGATGAGCTGCCCAAGGTTACAAACCAGGAGTGCTACCACCATGAATTACATCCAGATGTCTCTGCCCCAAAGCCAGTGCACTTGAGGCCTAAAATCTCAGAAAGTCACACTGCTTCTCCCTGGGGAATATCAATGGGGTCTGATCAGGCCAAGATATGTGAGTAAGGTGTGTTCCCAAAGGAGAGAGTTCATGATTCCTTAAGAAAGTATAATGGACCAGTGTTCAATCATTTTACACCCTGTGTACGTCCAATAAGGATTCAACAGAACCACAAGAATAAACATAAAACAAGAGCAACCTCTATACTTTATTAAAGAGAATAAGGCAGGAGAGTGCAAAGGAAAGACTCTACCAGAATAACTGCTCAATGAACACCTAAGGTAACTGTGCTTCCTAGAAGCCAAAGCAAAAAGAGAAACAAGCACACACTTATGATCTAATAAGTGGAAGAAGACTCAAGAAAGAAATGAATAGTTCTAGCATGAACCTCAAGTGCTCATCAAAAAACTTCTGAGATAAATATGGAATAACAACAGAAAGAATCTTTAGTCATTTTTTATGAATGATTCAGAAAGACTAATAATGTCTATAATCAACTAGTATTTGATTTTCAAGTGGAGGTCATACTTTAAAGATCTATGAAAACATTTTAATTGAGAGTCAGTGCCTTTCAATAAACTATAAAAATGCACAGGGCTGTGCTTTTCAATATATTGCCATTAGCCACGTGTGCCTATTTAAATTAAAACTAATTCACATTGTATAACATGTTAAAATTAATTCTTCAATCACAATAACTGCACCTCAGGCACTCAAAGGCCACACATGGCTAGTGATAGAGATGTAGAATACTTCCATTGGACTTTACACAGAGCTTCAGAGGGGATATCTTTGAAGTATTCTCACAAAAAAAAAAAAAAAAACATCATTTGCTTTTCCCAATAAGCCCTTATTCCCATTTGATGGCTAGATAAACATATTCTGCCTCCCCAATAACTTCAGAGGCCTGCACAGCCTGCACCCCCTGCAGGCCACGCCCCATCACACCCAGCAGATTCCACTGCAAGTCTGGCCAGCCCTGACACTCCCAGCAGGACAAGCACAGAGAGGAGCCAGCCTCCGGGATCAGGGAGGGCAGGAATGGAACAAAAAGAAGGACTCCCTGGGAGCAAGGAAAGGGAAAGAGAAGAGTCAGCCTGGGGTAAGGAGAACCATACTTCTTCAGGACAGATGCAAGCATGTTGATGGAAGAAAAAAAAAAAAACAGAATAAATCTGGGGCCCAGAATAGAGAAGAGAAAACCCTAGGGCCCAGATTCCAAGACAGCAAGAGAGACAGCGGAAAGGAGCCTGTGAACAGCAACAACCGCAGGGCAAAATTCAAACAGCAATGCAGCTGCTGCCCTTCCTCCCACTACTAACCCAGAAACAGACATCCAGGGTTTTCCTCCAGGCCAGAGAAAGATGGATGGAAGGATAGGCAGACAAATTGGTAGGCAGATGGACAAATGATTGCGAGACAGATAGACAGATAAATAGGTAGATCAGTAGGCAGGCAAGCTAAATTAAAAAGCAGTATGAACAAAGAAGCTGATTAATTAAGCACTTACTGTATGCTAATGGCCTAAGCACTCTGCATGCACTACATTTAATGCTCACAGCAATCTTGTGAGGCAGGCACTATATAATAAGTCCCTCTCTACAGCTGATAAAGAAAAAAATATATAAATAATACCTTGTTTAGAATTACAGAGGGAACCACTTCATGAGCTCAAAGTGGAGATGGTTAGAAAGTGATTTGTAGGGCTGGGGTTGTAGCTCAGTGGTAGAGCGCTCGCCTAGCACATGTGACACACTGGGTTCGAGTCTCAGCACCACAGAAAAGTAAATAAAAGTAAGTAAAGGTGTTGTGTCCATCTACAACTTAAAAAAAATTTTTTTAAATAAAGTGTTTTGTTGTGTCTATCTCAAGTTGTGCAAAAGACAATAAAAACTGCTCTAGGACTAGGGATGTAGCAAGGCCCTGGGTTCAACCCTTAACACCACAAACAAAAAATTTTTACTCTAGGAAATACCACAAGATGCTCAACTTCTACACACAGAGACGAACAAAAATGGAGACCACAAGTGCCACTGTTTTCTACACCTGAACAGGCAAAGAATAAAGCATTGGATAATACCCGGGGTGCAGATGATGTGGCTCACATTCTCCCCGTGTTATCTGAATAATACACAAACTACAACCTCTGACAATATTCACCAAAACTGAGGTCCCTGCTCAAGGGAGTCTCACAGTTTCACTGCATGTTGGCTCGGATACGTGGATATCCCCCAGCCCTGTGTACAACTGCAAAACACTGGAAACGATCCACAGATCCATCACTGGGAATTCATTAAATGAACTGTGGCTCTTGGAAACAATGAACAATATGTCACCACAAAAGGAATGTGATGGATGTGTGCTAAAGGGAAAGGTCTCCAGTACAGAGCACAAAAAGCAACGGTATGGTGACTAATGTCCTCATTCGTAGAAAATTTTTAAAGGGAGAGGGACTATGCATACATTCGCATGCTCAGAACATTAACCTGCTCAGGGTGGAAAACCCCCAGGGTGCCTGTTTAAACTGCTGGGCTTTTTCTGTGACACACTTTTTCATGCTGAGGCAACTTAGGGTGGGCTCTGGGAAGCAGGACTTTTTTAAGTTTCTACAGAGGCAAGACAGAACAGTGCAAAACTCTTTCAAACTGCAAGGGAATATAAAAGCAATTTGATGAATCACAATTACTTTCTTTCTCCCCTGGAAGGAAATAGGACAGAAAACATCCAAGTGAATAGAAAGTAATAAGGACAAAGGTTATTTTGTGAAACTTCTGTTTGAGGTCTTATGTATGAATATGAGGACTCACAGTATAAAACAATGAGATTTCTGGTTTTTTGGGTTTTTTTGTTTTGTTTTGTTTTACCGTGAATCACAGTCAAAAAAGTTCACAAAATATGGGGAGTCATTAAGAGGGCTTTAGTCCCTAAGACAGACTGCCTAGATTTTAAGCTTGGCTCCACCACTAAACTGTGCAACTTTGAACAGGTCACGTATGTAAGTTCCTGTGCCTTGAATTTCCTCATTTGTAAGAGGAGACGATGGTAAGATATACTTCATAGGGTTGTAATACTGTGTGACTGTGCCTCCAAGATATCCACCCCCCCAATACGCCCCACCCCCTGGTCCTTACCTGCTCTGTGTGGTGACCTTCCACACTGAATCACCACCACTAGCCCATAAGTCTAAGAAAATATGAAGGAGTGACTTTGTAACTTCTAAGGTTAGGTTATAAAAGGCCCTGCAGTCTCCACCTTGGACTGCTCACTCCTGGCCACAGTGCACCCTGTGTCCTCTCTCAGTCACTCTCAATCATAGGCCCTACAGGCTTAGCTGGGCAGGAAGAACTGGAACCAGGGGCTGAGGCCCAAGACTGGCTCCTAAGTCAAAAGGTGACTTTTTTTTTTTCAATTATAACTTATTATTTACCTGTCTCCTAAAATGGCTGGAGGCGGGTGAAGACTGTAATACTCTTCTGTGATATAGTAGATATATTAAAAACTAGTTTCTAGTGCAAAACTTAAACCAATTAGAAGGAAGACAAAAATATACCACGCACCTGAGAACTATAGCCTCAATTACATGTCAAGAATCTTACCAATACACTATAACTACATTTTACAATTTACATCAAAAACCCAGTGTGATGCCGGGCCTGTAATCCAAGCTACTTAGGAAGCTTAGGCAAGAAGATGGCAAGTTCAAGGCCAGCCTGGGAAACTTAGGGAGACTCAGTCTCAAAATAAAATTAAGAAGGGCTGGGAATATAGCTTGGAGATAGAGTACTGGGTTTCATCCCTAGTACCGCCCTCCCCTCCCCCCAAGAAAACCCTTCCATGGTACTACATTTACCCACTCCAGGATGAGGAACACAAAAGAAGGAGCCAGCCAGTGGCCTCAAAAGTCACGTATACCATATTTAAAAAGCATCGTGAGTGTTTTGTGTTTTTGGAAAGATGTTATGTCTAGAAATCAGCATAACAGAACTCCCAGGACTCCCTCCCTCATTCCACTCACTTGCAAAACTGATCAACTGTTAAGCAGGGGAGGGCCCACAGAGAGAGAAAGCAAAAAAACAAAAAACAAAAACAAAAACAACAAAAAAAAACCTTCTGAATTACAAATGTGGAAAATACTTGCAATTCCCTAGTTTCTGAATTAATTTTCTCACACTTCAACAAAGGGAGATTTTACTGTCCACTCTTTTCTGTTTATAGCCATATAAGTTATCACTCAGACTACAACTTTTCAATGGAAAACACTTCTTAAAAATTATACTGGGTGGAAACTGGTAATGCCTTACTTTAGTTAATAAAATGTACAAGTCCAAATGTTTTATTTGAGCATATTCTTGGAGGATAAAACATCAAGTTTGATGACTTAAATTAGTGATAGGAAAAGAAAAATTCCTAAATAGTGGCCCTTTGATGAAGAGTACTCCTGGGTAGAATTGCTATAAGCACCCTTTCCTAAGCAATTGTCTTTGGGTTTTCAGGATTACAGCCACTCCTTTATACCTCTGGACCGGAGAGCAAGAGCAGTTCTCTGGAATGGACCCCAGTAAAAAGCTGGCCCTGAACATCTGCTAATTCAAAAGGAGTGCAATAATAGCAAGACTCGTGCAGGTTCAAAATGACTTTAGGCTTATTCAATAAGATTTATATGTTTGGAAGCTAGGACTGTCTGGAATGGATAAGAAGAACATGTCTCTAAGGGATTCACTGGTTTCTGGCCCAGACAGCCAAAACCAAAGTGTAGACGGGACAGAAACCAGACGGGTCATCGTACCATCAGATTCCGATCACCTTAGAGGAAATGAGTAAAAACGTCAGCCCCAAGCAAGAGTGACAAACCAAAGCAGACATGATCAGCAAGCTCTCCATCACCAGGGTGTGGGCTGGGACCACAGGGCCAAGAAGAAAAGACAGTGAGGAAAGGTGGAAAGGAGCGAGCGAGACACTGTCTAACTCAGTTCTTCACGAGTGAAAAACTCCTTGCTGGCCCAGGAGAGGCTCTGAGAAACCAGGAGGAAGATGCAAGATTAGAGAAACAGCCAAATTGGAAAGGCCAAGAGGAGACCTTAGCGACCTTGCTCAGCTGCCACAGAGAACTGTGAAGGGAAAGGGGGTCAGAGTCCAGAGAGCCTTGTCCCAACTTAGCCCTGTGCTCTTGACCTTCAGGTGCCACTGGCCGTCTCTGAGCCCAGACCAGGGGATGCAGTAAAGACATGCAGCTTCCAACACCCCTCACCCTGCCCATCAATCATTCAACATTGCAACCTCCCTACCACACAGCCACAGAGCAAGAGAGAAACAATTTCTCTGGTCTTTTCTCCTTTCTAGCCATACCACAAAGAAAACAAACAGCAGACACACCCGGAGAAAACACTTACCACAAGAGTTTGTCTGAATGACCTTCCCCAGGCAGAGTGCTGGCACAGGCTGGGCCTTTACAGGCTGCCCCAACTGAAAAACCAATGCCATGTGAAGAAAGAAACTCCAAAGGCAATTCAGAGAGAAAAGAGATCCTCCATGGGAGGCCAGCTTGGGTACAGCTGCTCTTCTGAGCCTTCCTCAGCAGTTTTCTGAGTTTGCTTGTTGGGACAAATCCTAAGATTGTGAGCTGCCCTGGGTGCACAATGCGTTACGTAACTCCAGCAGCCTGGGAACACTATCGGCTCATCTTGTTAAACCACCCCAAACAAAAATGACGCACCCCAAAATGTGATACCTCTAAGTTGTGGGTAGGGGAGAAGCAGGGATAACAGGGCTTTGTGACCAGCATTCAGTTTTGCCTAAAATTCAAAAGAGAACAAAAAGTCTGTTCATCTCGGAGCTCACAGGGAACTGGGGGTGGAGTGCCTGTACCAGAGGCTGGATACCAGGCAGTGTCCCAGGACTGCAGTGGGCAAAGCCTCGGGGCCACACACACATTCTTAGGGAAATTCAAGGTCTCTCAGAGAATGCTTTATTTCAGTCTATGTCTTCCTTTCAATAACCATCTAGTAAGACTTTATCCTGAGCAGGTTCCGCATCATCTGGCTACCCAGAACCTCAAATGCCAACAGTGCCCATGTTTATGCTTCTGTTTACTGAGTCACTGCCGAACGTGACAGCACTGAGCTGTTCCTCAGCTCTCCTATGCTGCTTGCTACAGATATCCCAGCAAAGGACCTTGAGTTACAATGTCCTGTGGGGTTTGAGGTTTCAGCATTGCATTCTGCCATTTCTTTGCCCTCTGTGGTCACGTTCAGAAAAAGAGAAACTGGTTAAACAGGCTGGTTGTTTCCTGGATTTCATTGGTACAGACTCTGCTAAAATCCCAAGGGTAAGTTCACGTGTTCAAACAAATGAAGATGCAGCTGGGATATCGGCTCCTCCATGAAGCCACCTGGTCCTCCCCAGCCTCTCCCTTCTAAGGCTGCTATAGCCCCTTCCTCGGTGTCCTCCCCTGTGTTTCTGCCTAACACCCAGGAGATCCTCAAAGCCTAACTGGTAATACAGAACAATGAGAAGCTATTGGAAGCAAATGTACATATTTTAAAGTGGTACCAGGGCATTATTTCAAATAGGAAAAAAGCAAAAAGAAGACAAAAATGAAAAATAGAGCAAACTTCTATATGAATGCAACAGGTTTAACTGTAGTTTTGTTACTTGTTGCTGTTCTATACACCATCCCACACCACTTCCATTCCCAGCCCTCTCTTGGCACTAGCTCAAGGGCTTGTCTCAATGTTCCCCTGGGGAAAAGAAACAAGGAAGAGCTCCAGTACAAAGTGTGTGAACAGTAGATGCTACCAGTGGACCGGGAGGTGATTATTCAGTTCCTGGGACACTGGGAAGCTATGACTGACACAAGCGTCTGAAGAATGGATGTCTGTGCAGATCTGGATGGTCACTGCATGTAGAGGAAATACTGCATGTGGTTCTCTGTTTCTGCATCCCACGATGACACTACTATTACACCTACCTCTGTCTGAAGAAACAGCCTCAGGGAAAGAAGAAAGGGGACAAACTACACTAGCATCCATGATGGGCCATGCCCACTGCCCAGGATTCAGTGTTAATATTTTTAACCATCATGACAGTTCTAGAAGGTGTCATCTATATCTCAGGCAGGTCAGTGACTGACACAAGTCACAGAATGGTTCACTGGCAAAGCAGGTTCTGGATGGGAGACCTCACAGTCCCAAAGCTCAGCCTCTTTTGCATTTTGGTGGTTCCACCCCACACTCCTCCCCTAGACCTGCTCCCCTGGCTGCATCCCTTCCCCAGTCTTCATTGAAGTTTGCCTCTCTCCATCCATTCCTGGCAGGGAAAGGGCCCCATACCGGTAATGGTGCAGGCATCCCGGTACACTCTGTCGCTGGGAGCATCTTCCACAGCTTCGCTTACATAGTGTTCTTCAGGGATGCCCGGGCTGCAGGCTAGGACTGCATGGTTGCACGCCTCCAAAGGGGGCACGGAGCTGGCCAAAGTGTCGTCGTGCGGAGCTGTGGCGTCCAGCTTGGCAGGTTTCAGGGGGAGGTGCCCACTGCCATCGGGGGCCCCGCTGCCGGAGTCTGGGGCAGTCAGGAGGACAGCCCCCGGTAGGTCTGGCACACCAGCAGGGGCGGCTTATAGAGAATCTATGAGACAATCAGAGAGAAGGATATGGTTACTTAGAGTCTATGAATATATCTAGAAAAACAAAATCTTTATAAAGTTAAGATGATATAGGTTCAGATTGCAAATTCTGAAAAAAGTTTCCTATAAGGCATCTCCTATTACATTCTTCAGTTTCAATAAAAGAATTGCAGTGAAGTTCCATTCAACTAAACAGGCTTCAATGCAGACCAAAATACAAAGCACATGGCTTCATTTACTTGTTGACATCCATTTTGAAGAGCTTTAGGACATGAATAATCTGCACTACAGCTAGAATGTCCTGAAATAAGGACATCGGGGACACCTGGCAACCACAACCTGTGGGAAGAGCTGTGAGCAAGCATTACAAGGAACACAAACTGACACATCACTATAGGAATTATGTATATAATTATGTATACACAAAGCAAGGAGATGCTGTTATTTGCACACTAAATTGCCTAAGACTTGATGCTTCTCTTAAACTCTTCCAAGTATAATACAGTCTCAACTCTCTAAGAACTTGAAGGCATGTGAACCTTCGGCTACAGAGAGAAATGAGGTGATTCCTTTAAGAACCTGATTAAAACTAGATCTTATTCCAAAAAATATATGCAGTTCCAGGAAATTCAGCCCATTCATAGGTTCGGGGAAGCCAAGGAGCCCAGGTTGAGGCCCTTGGGATTAGTAGATCTAGCTCTCTCTAGAGGCCACTACAGCAACCTTGCAATTAGCATCTCCATTTAAAATCTGCCTGGGAATGGATGAATTCTAGATAGGAAAGAGGGGTGGGAGGGAAAAGTAGGGGGCAGAGGATTGCAAGGATGGTGGAATGTGATGGACATCATTATCCAAAGTACATGTATGAAGACACAAATTGGGTGTCAACATACTTTATATACAAACAGAGATATGAAAAATTGTGGTATATATGTGTAATAAGAATTACAATGTAAAAACAGTACATGTATAAAGACATGAATTGGCATGAACATACTTTGTATACAAAGATATGGAAAATTGTGCTTTATGTGTGCAATAAGAATTGTAATGCATTCTGCTGCCATGTATTTTAAAAAATAAAATCAATTAAAAATAAATAAATAAAATCTGCCTGGGATTAAGACAGGGAAAAGGTGGGGAAGAGAGAGTGTACAGCAGCAGCTATTAAGGATAGCAGTTGCCCCAGGAAGAACAAACCTGCATGTAGGTGAGTTCGCCACACATTTCAGGAGAGCTCTAGGGCCTTGGAAGCTGACCTTTAATTCAACAAGGGCCCTCCTCTCCTGGCCTACAATACTGCTTGTGTGTGTGTGTGCACACACAAACACACACCTGGAAAAAATGTTATATGGAAGTATACAATGAATCAGAATGCACTCTGCTGTCATATATACCTAATTAAAATAAGTAAATTAATTTTAAAAATGTTACATAAGAGCTCAATGAACAAGGCAGGAAGCCTACAAAACATTCTTTCATACAAGGGATTTCAAAGTGTGGTCTGAGAACACCTGGGGCTCCTGAGACTGGCTATTTTCTAAGACACTTTCACACATGTAAGGGAATTTTCCAGAGACTATATGATGGGTGATGATGCCATTGTTTTGAAGGCTAATTAGTGGAATGTGTGCTTCTGTATTCCTGTGGTTTAAAATCTTAAATTTAACTTCTAATGCATGAATCAATATAACCCACAGAATTCAATATATACGAATCAACATAACCCACATAAATGAAAGCAGTTGGGAATGTTCAGTAACTTTGAGGGGTCTTGAGACCTCCCCACCAAAAAAGGTTTGCAACCCACTGCTTTATAAAAAATGATGCATTATAGTTCATTTGTGGGGGTGGGGATGTGGTAAAGGGGCTGGGGGTGCAGCTTGGTGGTGGAGTACATAGATAGCATGTGCAAGGCCCTGAGTTCAATCCCCAGCACAAAAATAAAAAGGGAGGTTAGCAGAAATTTCACCTGACATTTCAGTTCTAACAGAAAACATCAGCCCTGAATCTGGGGCATTTTTCCTCAATAAGAGTTTATTTACCAAAGTGTACCAAGAATTCCTCTTATAAATGAATTCAGCCTAAGAGACAAACTTCCTGCCCTCATTGAAATGGACAAATATAAAAATGGAAAGGAGCTAGGGAAGGCTGTGTATTCCTGGTAGAGAGGGAACAGTAACAAGAGAAACTTGGAGCCTCTAGGAACTTTTCTGTAAGATCACATGCAGGTAAAACTGGATCTTCACACCTCCATCAGTAATTCAAATACAAACAAACAGATAAAATGCTGCACAAGAAAGCCCAGGATCACCTAGCATAACCCAAAAGTATCTGGGCACCAGAGGCCTGAGTACAGGTAATTAAAAGAACTCCAGAGAGCCAGGATGGGAATTCCCTAGATGAAGCTAAAGGGACCACTGCATACTGCCACAGCCTACCTGGTATGGGGTACCAAGGACCTTGCCCCAGGGCTTGTCAAGTTCTTATGCCTGGTCTGGACACTAACTTGTTAAAATCATTAGTGTGTGAAAATCCATTCAGCTGTACTCTTACAATCTACACACTTTTGGGGGGGTGGCGGGCATGGGGTAAGTAAATTTCAACAAAATAGAGAAAAGATTAGTGAATAAAGATATTGAATCTGTGAATTAGCTTCAGAAGTCATCCCTAAGATAAAAAGGCATACTAATGAAAGTTCCAGAAGAACCCAGAAAAGTCTAAAATCAAAAGGAACAAAGTACAAGACACACTAATGTATCAGTGATTTTCTAGAGCTGAAAACTGCCACCTTTAAATCAAGAGGTTCTACACCAAGATCCAGTTAACCTTCATGAAAAGAAATAGACTTGTAGACATAATCTAGAGAAATTTAAATTCAAAAGATACAGATAAAAATCTAATAAATGTGAATATTGGGGATAAAAAAAAAAATCCCTACATCTCTCTGTACCATGCCAGTGGCTGGTAGAAAAAGTTCCTCAGATGTTTAAGTGAAAGACAGTCACGTAAGAGTTCTATGCCCACTTAGGCTACTGTTATACATAAAGACTACAATAGCAAGACATTATGAAATAAACAGAAATGACATGACCCTGACACTCCTGAATTCCAGGCAGGCTGACCGCATCTCATGGGCTCTCATTACCAAACAGATCAACAGAAAGAACACCCAAGTAAGGAAGACATGACAAAGTAAAATTGGCACTGAAATTAAACCAGGAATACTTAAAATTAATGTCTAAGTAATTTATAATCAATTTATAATTAATGCACACTATTCATGTGATTCACAAACCTAAAGCAAACAGCTCAAAAGGAAAATAAGCAAAGGATATGAAAATATCCTGCCCTCACCAAGAAATAATGCCCCCACAGGCCCCCAAACATTTTTAAAAACCTTAATAGTGATTTAAAAAAAAAAAAAAAAAACTCTATCAGACCAACAAAGATACAAGCCAGGCATGGTGGCACAATCTTGTAATCTCAGCTACTTAGGAGGCTGAGGCAGGAGGATCATGAGTCAACCCTGCCTCAAAAAGGAAAAAAAAAAATTTATATATACACACACATATACATATATGTATATATGTATACACACATGTAACAATGCTTAATTTGGCATCTGTTTTAGGAAATTCATAGTCTAATGAATTATTGTAGTAGCATGGGGAATAAATTCAGTGGGATAGCCTGGCAAAATGCATGTGGCTCTTTGGCCAAGTGTGGGTCAAAGAAATTTATCGCAGTGGAATGCTACAAAAAATGAACAACAACAGAAGATAGTCATTAATTATGATGCAGCCGGAGAGAAGTCAACTTTCTAAGGAAAGGAAGCTTCAGAGCAGGTATGAATTTAACAACATGGAAAGATATCCTGGGCAGAGAGACAGTAGATCATGAACAGGAACCTCAAAGGGTTTTAAAATGCATTAACGGGGCTTGGGTTGTGGCTCAGATGTATAGCGCTCGCCTAGCATGTGTGAGGCACTGGGTTCAATCTTCAGCACCACACAAAAATAAATAAACAAAATAAATTTGTTGTGTCCATCTACAACTAAAAATACATATTAAAAATGCATTAACAAATTGAACTTTCACTCATACCTTCTTAAACCTGTACTTAGACATTTTATATGATCCTTACACAGAAATATGAAATACTTTCTTCTTTTGCAAAATGCAATTGCTCTACTGAAAGCTAAGTTTTTATTTAAATTGGCCCGATTTTTTTTTTTAAAACAAAGGTTCTACAACTTTATGTAGATTTCTTAACAAGGACTTCAACTATACATTATATAACTTCCTCTTTCATCATATACAATATAAGGATGATCATCTAAATCCCGATCACTAACCCTAAACCACTGTTTCTCCTCCTAGTATCTATGTTTTGACATATAGCTGTCATACACTTAACCTAGAAACACATGCAATCAAATGAATATTGCAAGTTAGTATCAGCACTTTCTTAAAAAACGAAGTTTGGGAGACACCATCAAAGTGATGCCTCAAAAGGGAACATAAGCCACAGTTCTGAAGTCCCCAGAACACTTTTCAGCAATTGCAAAGCTATTCAAAAGCTCAGGAGGCCCCTCTTGAAGTGAAAAGACCAAAATCTTTTGCCAACTAAAATCAAGTGGGGAATAACCTACATTTCTATTAATAGAAGAATAGTTATAAATTATGGCATGTCCAAACTTCTGAATTCTATAAAATAAGGTATCAATGTAAGGCATGATTACTTTCATGCCTGGCACTACTAAATTCTCAAAATGAGCATTAGCATCAACATTACAATTTGCGGATTCTTAAGAATCAAGCGCCTTTCTTGGCTCTACATAACATTCATATGCCAGCACTTCCAAACCTTTCTCTACATAATCCTATTCATGTGGCATTTACTCTGTGGAGTCTGCTTGGGAATAGTCTCTCCATCCTAGATTCAACCTTCATTCTCTGTCCACACATCACCCCTTAACCAGGGCTCATCTCCTGCACAAAACTACGAGTTCTCTGAAAGGATGGACTGATCCTGGTGCATATTAGGTACTAAGTAAATGTTTGCAGAACAAATAATATGCAATGGAATAAGGTTTGGCTGAAACGACTTCGAAGATCCCCTGAAGCTAAGCAGCTGTGGGTCTATGATCCATACAGGAACCAAAGGGAATGTGAACTGAATTACACATTGCTAACCTTGAGGACTAATAGCAATCAATGGGGAACCCCTGAAATATTCCACACATGTGGGCTGCATCCCACAGGCTCTCCAGGATGGCTTCAATTTGACCTCACCTCATTGTTTTCTCAATGCAGACCAATACACATCAAATGTGACTTAGGGGCCAAACATGTCAGATGATCCACATGCAAAAATTCAGGATCAGGAAGTCTTGTTTACAGGTCCTTCCAGTTTCTAGCTTGAAGAAAGTCACAGCATATGCCTCTGGGGAGACCCAAAAATTGTGGGGAAGTGGTAACAACCCTCCTGCGTAAGGTGGCAGCCTGCTGAGTAGTACTCTGAAAGACTCTAGTGATTCAAAATTCCCACAATTGTGCATCAGCATTTGCACTCAGATCACATTTCTGCTGAAAGCTTGAGATCTCTAAGAGTTCAAAGATCAAAAACAAGCAAACCCAGCCAAGCATTGAATCAGACACAGAAGAAAAAGTGGCAATGGGCTGCCCAGTACACAGGTCCCAACAATCCCCAGGCATCATTTGTGGAGAAGAGAGTGGGGCTCGGGCTTCCTGGCTGGTGAGACACTGGGCAAGTTCCTGCAGGTCTGGAGCTTTGGTTTCCTTCATACAGTAACAATTCCCACACCTCTGAGAATGTTAAACAGATTACTGACACAGACGCAAATAAAGCACCCAGCAAGGTGCTGTGCACACAGCAAACTCTCAGATATTAATCACCTTCCTCAAAAGTATTCATCTAAGTGACCCTTGATTGTTTCCAAAATTGCACAATTTCAAACACCAGTATACAGCACTGCACTTCTATAAATTCATCGTGCTACCAACTTTTATTGATGACTCAGTATGTGCTACCCACTGTGGCAAGTGCTTTGGAAGCTCTAACATGTACAGCCCGTCACTACATCTTTTCTTAGCTAAATACTGTTATCAGCCCCACCTAACTGTTGAAGAAAAGAATGCTTGGAGAGGTTTAGTAATTTTCCAAAGGTCGCAAAGCCAGCAAAGGGAGAACCCAGGTGTGAACTGGGACAAGTGATGGGAATCCAGTGGGAAAATGATTTGTGGTCCTTTGTTGCCACAGGCTCCGTGCTTCTTCCCTTTCCATCAGTGATTGTACACAGGCACTTCTGAGGTTTACACGGAGCTCAGGAGCAAATCAACCAGCACTCTGATCACTCTCTGGCTCCAGCAAAACCCTGGCACACCAAGCCAAAGGCTTCTTTCAGGCAGAGGAAACAAATGGGCCTCAAGAAACAAAACAGGGCTTAAGAAGAGTGAGTGGAGGGCCTCGATGAAAGCGCCTCTGTCTGGTTTCCTCAGTGCTGCCTGGGGAGACGCAGGGAGGCAGGATTCCTCCTAGCAGAGGAGTGAGAAATTTTGCAACCTGGTCAATTTCTCAGCAAAAGAGGTGCCACTGGGGGAAAAAAAACACACACACACAGAGGTAGTTCTGCAGTGGAGCTGAGGAGAATGCCCCTGCCTAGTGCCAGGGGGTGGTTGGCCCAAGTCCCCAGCCTGAACTTCACGGTCAGTGACTTCAACCCCCAGAGTATCTTAGCACTCGATGGACTACTTCAGTTTGTTCCAGCTTGTTGCTGAACTCAACTCTGCTGATAGAGCGCACGTGCGTGAGCCCCTAAGAGTTTTCTCCTCTTTCCAGCCTGTGAGTTCGGTGGCACAGAACCTGAACTAAGAAGAGCTGTGTGACACTGAGGAGGCAGTGTCACTTCTCTGGGCCTCAGAACCTCCCCCATTTGGACTAGGGAGTGAGGGAGTGAGCCTTGTCCAGCAGGCTGGGTATGGTGCTGAAGGAAACCAGTCATCTGGAATCAGAGGGCCACTTCAGGACCTGGCTCTCACTTGAGGTCAACTGGCACCTAAGGCGTGACCAGCACTAGGCCAAGACAATTCTTTTTCGTGCCATCTTACAGCTGTTTCTCTGAGCAAGCTGCCACCTGCTTAGAAGGTGATGAGACCAACATGTGCTATTTTAAGGTGCAGACAACCCCAGCACTCCTGGAATTGTAAAATGAGCTAGCTACGGGTCTGGCACTGTGCTTGGTAGTTTATATGTGACCTCGTTCAAGGCTCATAACCTATAAAGTATCATTAGCATCCACTTTTTACAGGACAAGAAACAGGCTCCGAGTGACTGAATAACTTGCCAAGGATTTGAGCCTTGCTTTGAGTGCCTCCAAAGACACTGCTCACTGTATTATGGTTGGGAGTGATAACTCTGCTTTGCTTAAAGAACTTCCCACTCGGGCTGGGGTTGTAGCTCAGTGGTAGAGCACCTGCCTTGAATGTGTGGGGCACTGGGTTCAATCCTCAGCACCACATAAATAAATAAATAAATAAAATAAAAGCATTGTGTCCATCTACAACTAAAAATTTTTTTAAAAAATGCTCCTTACTCTGGCTCTATGTGACCCCTGACCCCTGACTACTCTCCTCCATCTGTCCTCTAAATACATTCCTCCTGCCATGAAGGGGCAAAGGAGTTCAGCAAAGACCCCAAGAGATCACAGAAGCTCACAGCAGAAATACAGACACCCCAGATATGGTGACCTGCAGGGACATCATGGGTGGCGGACAGCTGGTGGGCAGCCAAGTGGGAACCATCTCCTCCTCTACTTCTCCCTCTTAACACTCTCCTAGCTCATATGACCTTCCTGTCACTCCCATCAGCCCAGGCCAGCTCCTTAAATAGCTGGACAAGTGGCTAAGTGGTGGGACCTGTCACGTAAAAGCTGAACAGTTGGGCAATGAGCAGATGAGCTGCAGCTCTACAGCCATGGTGCCAGGCTGGGGAAGCCGGGCCGCTGAGAAGCATTAGGCCTTGCAGCTCTACGCACACCATCCAGCTCTCTATGGGCTTTCACAAATGAAATGCCATCTGTCCTGCCCATAAAACAATTCTAAGTTAGAACATGTAAACACTCTTCTCATTTCAAGAGGCAGGGGCCAGGGAAAGATTTGGGGAAAGGGTAATTGACCTGCTCAGTTTTACTCAAATAATGGCAGAAGCAGGACTGAGAAGCACTTCTATTACTCAAGAATGTCAACCAGGGATCCAAGATGGTGGGCCAGAGGGAGGCAGCATTCTGTGTCACTCTGTGACCTGGGTCTCAACTAGTGGGAATACTGCTTTGCTGAGAGCGATAGAGGACCCCTCCACAGCTGATCCTGCGCAGGAATCACAGCCACCATGCTGCGCAGGGCCCCAGGCCAAAGCGTTACAAAAGGACTCTCAACTCCCAACTACTCGCCCATGCAGGACTCATGGGTGCCTTAGCAGGACCACCGACACAGAATTCCCAGACATCACTCCCACAAAGGACACTCAGCCACTACCCACACGCAGGAACTCTGGCCACAACTCCCATGTGGACCCCCATCTACCAACGTGGGACTCCCCCGGTACCCTCGACCTTGGGATTCGGTAGCTACTGCCATAGTCCCCTAATCACGGTAGCCTGCCTGCATCTGGAGACATCAGACTGAAGACAGCAGACAGCTGACAGCCGCAACACTGCCACAGAGCTCATCTCTGAACACATAGCACAATACATCGCATGGCTCCCTCCACCCAACCTGACACCCCATTGCTAAAAGCAGATGCCTCCACCGTGGGTCACCTCCATCACCATCTTTAGTCAGGGCAACTACCAGTTTGGAACACTGGATAGCCAGGTACCCATAGTTTTCTAATTCCCCCTAATTCCCAACAGCCGCTAACTCGGCACAGTGACTGCCCAATTCAAAACAGTCCTCTGCGACAAGTGTGCAGCCATCAGAATGCAACACATAAGACCCGGGAGAGAAAAGTTCCTGATTAGGAAGTAGAAAGGGTGAGGGTGAGGGAATTTAGAGACGAATTTAGAGGCCAGGAACTGTGAGGTCTACAGGCAAGATGAGGAGATAAGACCTGGTGCCCACATCACAGGAGCAGGCCCCAAAGGAGATCCTTGAGGTGCCGTCTCCCAACAGGACCAGCAGGTGCCGTAGCCCATTTCCAGGTGCCCTGAACCCAAGACCAACCCTCATACCCTGGTAACCCCACCATCCTGAGGGCAGAGATACCAACTAAAAACAGACAACCCCACCTACCGGATGAGAAGGGAGGCAGGAAAGATACTGATCTCCAAACAGAACAATCCTTGATTCTTCCTTCATAATATTTTTTTCTTTCCTCTCCCTTTTATTCTCCTGCCCTCACATCCCCAACATATGTGAAACCAAGTACTTTGCATGAATTTGGATATTGAGGACTGAGATGACTGAATAATATAGTACAGTTATGTTATATATTATTTTTCTTTTTTTCTCTCCAATTTTTACTATTTTAACATTTTTTATTTTTCTTAATATATATGTGGTTTGTTTTATGTACTCTACTGTCTTCCCTCTTACTTATCTACCCAAAATTATTACCTCTCTATTCTAGCTACTAATCTTCTTTAGATTTCTCTTTCACACTTCCTAAGATATAAAAACTCTATATCCTCACCTCCTACCTCCTCAGGATATCATCCTACTCCTCACCCCCAGTTCTTTCTCCACCATCAGAAACTATAAACCCTTTTACAAACCTACTGATTATATTGGAGATAATAATTGAATTCACTATTTCTGTACATTGCGACCAAACTGTAAACATCTTAATAACAACTATTTGTTTTTAGGTGGTATTTTGTTTATATTGGGATCTGTTAACATTTTCCTTCTCTTCAAAGGGGAGGTATTGGATCCCTACAGGGGCACTATAAGCCTATAGGGTAAAAACAGTAACGCCTCGGATCCACAGAGCTAGAAGGGAAGACACATGAAAAGACAAAGGAAGAAAGTGCCCCAGATAAATCAAGATACCACATTATTAGAATCCATGGCCAGCACAGCAGATGAAATGACAGAGAAGGAGTTCAGGATGTACATAATTAAAATGTTCTGTGAATTAAAAGGATGATATAAGAGAGCAAATACAGGCAGCAAAAGATCATTTCGACAAAGTGCTATATAAGCAAATACAGGAAGTGAAAGATTACTTCAATACTTCAATTATTTCACTAAGGAGATAGAGGTTCTAAAGAAAAAACAAACAGAAATTCTTGAAATAAAAGAAACAATAAACCAAATTAAAAGCTCAATTGAAGGCATAACCAAGAGATTAGACCACTTGGAAGACAGGACTTCAGACAATAAAGATAAAATATATAATCTTGAAAAGAATGTAGACAACACAGTGAAAATGGTAAGAAATCATGAGCAGAATATTCAAGAAATATGGGATAGCATAAAAAGACC
Organism: Marmota marmota marmota; assembly: GCF_001458135.2. NCBI lineage: Eukaryota > Metazoa > Chordata > Mammalia > Rodentia > Sciuridae > Marmota > Marmota marmota. Next base: position 12,413,209 of record NW_026000241.1, read on the forward strand.
AAATTTAAGAGTTATTGGGATAGAGGAAGGCATAGAGTTCTAAACCAAAGGAATGAACAATCTATTCAATGAAATAATACCAGAAAATTTTCCAAACATGAAAAACAAATTGGCAAACCAAATTCAAGAGGCCTATGGGACACCAAATGTACAAAATCACAACAGATCCACACTAAGGCACACTATAATGAAAATGCCTAGCATATAAAAGGAGAGAATTTTAAAAGCCACAAGAGAAAGGAATTGGATTATATATAAGGGGAAACAATTAGGTTACAATTAGGAAACAATTAGATTTTTCAACCCAGACTCTGAAAGCTAGAAGATCCTGGAATAACATATAGCAAGCTCTGAAAGAAAATGGATGCCAACCAAGAATTTTGTATCCAGAAAAATTAAGCTTTAGATTTGATGATGAAATAAAAACCTTCCATGTAAACAAAAGTTAAAAGAATTTACAACTAGAAACGTGCACTACAGAATATCCTTGGCAAAATATTCTATGAACAGGAAATTAAAAACAACGAAAATCAGCAGAGGGAGGTATTACACTAAAAGAAAAACAAATCAAAGGAGAAACCAAGTCAAGTTAAATAACAAAAACAAACAAAAATGGCTGGGAAAACGAATCATGTTTCAATAATAACCCTGAATGTTACTGGCCTAAACTCACCAATCAAAAGACATAGTCTAGCTGATTGTAGAATCAATGGCCAGCACTAACTAACCACACTAACTCACCAATCAAAAGACATAGTCTAGCTGATTGTATCAAATAAAAGACCCAACAATATGCTGCCTCCAAGAGACTCATCTCATAGGAAAAGACATACACAGACTGAAGGTGAAAGATTGGGAAAAATCATACCACTCACATGGACTATGGAAGCAAGCAGGGGTTTGCATCATTATATCAAATAAAGTAGACTTTAAGCTAAAGTTAATCAAAAGGGACTAAGAAGGACATTTCATACTGCTCAAGGGAACCATACACCAACAAGACATAACAATTATAAATTTATATGCCCCAAACAATGGAGCATCTATGTTCATCAAACAAACTCTTCTCAAGTTCAAGAGACAAACTGACCACAACACAATAATTCTGGGTGATTTTAAAACACCTCTTTCACCACTGGATAGATCTTCCAAACAAAAGCTGAACAAAGAAACTATAGAACTCAATAATACAATCAATAACTTAGACTTAACTGACATATATAGAATATTTCATCCTTCAACAAGTGAATACACTTTCTTCACAGCAGCACATGGATCCTTCTCTAAAATAGACAATATATTATGCCACAAAGCATAATAAAAATCTTCCATGTAAACAAATGCAAAAAAGTAGAGATACTACCCTGCATTCTATGGATCACAATGGAATGAAATTAGAAATCAATGATAAAATAAAAAATAAAAACTACTCTAACACCTGGAGACTAAATAATATGCTACTGAATCAACAATGGGTTGCAAAAGACATCAAGGAGGAGATTAAAAAAATTCTTAGAGGGAAATGAGAACAGTGATACAACATATCGAAATCTTTGGGACACTATGAAGGCAGTACTAAGAGAAAAGTATATTGCACAGAGTTCATTCCTTAAAAAAAGAAAACCCACATAATTACAGTTATCTTATATTAGACAAAGGTGCCAAAAACATAAATTGGAGAAAAGATAGCCTCTTCAACAAATGGTGGTGGGAAAACTAGAAATCCGTATGCAACAAAATGAAATTAAACCCCTATCTCTCATCATGCACAAAACTCAACTCAAAGTGGATCAAAGACCTAGAAATTAAATCAGAGACACTGTGCCTATCAGAAGAAAAAGTAGCCCCAAATCTCCATCTTGTTGGATTAGGCCCCAACTTGATGGGATGCTGTGAAGGGAAGGAGCATCTCAGGAGGGGACTGTGTGACCACCCATAGAACAAGAAAGATTTGGAGGAACCCATATCAGCAACTACAACCAGGAAGTCGAATCAGTAGCAGGTTAACCAAAGCACAGGAAAGGAGGTGCCAAATGGTCTCAAGGCCAACTCCCAACTTCTTGTGCACTCCAGAGAGTGCCCGAGGACCCCCGAAAGAAAAGACAAGGATAGCTAGGGACTAGAGGCAACCACCATTACAGATTCTGCCAGTATGGTTTCCGGGCATCCTTGCATGTGGGTGGCAGTTGTAGGTAGTGCCTGTCACACATACAGTATCTGCCATGGGTACTGTATGTGCCTTTCTGTGCATCTGTCCTCTCTTGCTCTTACTTTCCTGGGCTTTTTTTTTTTCTTTTTTCCTCAGTAAAGGTTGGGAGATTTATTGGTTCCAATTGTTTAAGAAAATTTCTGTCGAATAATTAACTGACTACTAAGCTAACCGAGCACACATCTCAGTGGTCACACACAACAAAAATGCAGACTTTGGCTGCAGATGTAGTTCAATGGTAGAGCCCTTGCCTAATATGTAGAGGCCCTGGGTTAGAAAAAAAGAAAGAAAGAAAAAGAAAACAATGGCCCTGGATATAGCTCAATGGCATAGTGTTTGCCTAGTATGCACTCAGGCCCTGGGTTTTTGTTTTGTTCTGTTTTTCCTCCATATTTTTTGGTGCATTATAGTTGTATGTACTGGTGGGATCTGTTGTTACATGCACAAAATAGAACAATACAGTTTGGCCAATACTCCCCACCACTTTTCCGCTCCTTCCCTTCTTACTGCCCCCTTTCCTCTGCTGACCTCCCTTTCCATTTTCATGAGATTCCCCCACCTTTGTTTTCCTTTTTACTCTCTAGCTTCCACATATTTCACACTCTTAGACACACACACATGCACACAAATGCACACACGCATGAATCAAATGCCACTTTTAAGGTTATACCTTCCTCTGGGGAAAGTCAAAGCCCCCAAATAGTAAAGAAATCAGCATCACTCAGAGAAAATTTGCAGAACTCAAGCAACTGGAGAATTGACCCAATTCAATTCCAGAATCCAACTCACTCTCCTCTCTAACCCTTGCTCAGGACAGATGCAAACCCACTAACACACACACTACCCCCAATAAATGCCTATGAAGTAAAGATGAAAACATTGAATCGATCTGGGGCTCATGAATGAAAACTGCTGTCACGTGACTAAATCCCCGGTTCCAAAAATAATTCTGCTGCAATTGGGAGAACAGAAATGCCCAGCCACGCTGCCTTCTGTAAGCCCATCTCTGTCTCCTAGAATAAGGGAGAAAAAGAGAACAAAAATACAGCGCGCGCTCACAGCCTTACGTAATAGTCCCTGTCTCTCTCTAGCTGGCGGCAGCAAATTTTTTTTAAAGTGCCATAAATAGCTCCCTCTCCTGCCAAAGGAGACCAGGGGGAGAGGCTACACAGGGAGCCTGCTCCCAGCTTGCCTCTCTTCTTTCAGCCCCAGTGGAACTTTTATGTATCTTCCAGCACAAAGTAAGTTTAGTGGACAAGCTGGACCAGGCCAAGCACAGACATATGTCATCTGAGAGACTCTATAAGCTGCACAGGGCAGTCAAAATTTGACTGTCAATTCCTGAGACAGCACTCCCAGGCTAGTGTAGGGAACAGAAACTATAGTGTGTTGCTCTGCAGAGGGGCTTTCTCAGCAACCCAGGCCAACAGAATTGCTTATCTGGGTAAATAGTGGCCCTCGGACACTTAATCCTGCCAGCCAAGGGGCACAAGGCCAGCCTGATGGGCAGCAGGCAGAACAGAGGCAGTTCTCAGAGAAGCATCACAGCGGTAATATGCCACATCTTGGTGCAAGCCCCAACCAGAGAACCAGAAATTGTAGCTGGGCTCTCTTTACATTGAGGAAGAAGTTTGGAGTCTAGCCAAAGCCCAGAAGGGCTGCAAGAATGGTAACTTTATAACAAATCCCTGTAAAGAAACCTGAGATTCCAGGCTGAAAAGCTATTGCTTTGAAGAGGAGAATCTTGCCTGGGAAGGGCCAAATGCCTTAAACTAAGAAGCCCGGCAGCCCACACTGCACATGCCTTCACTTTGAATGGGCACAGGGTCCCTGGGAGAGGAAAAAAACAGTAGAATATGAGTTGAAATCCATGGGCAAGCACAGGAGGCCTTACTTGCCCTCCAGTGCACAGCCCTGAATTAGTAATGAACTTCACCCAGCCAACAACAGCACTGCTGAGCCCTCACACTCCAGGGTAAAGCTGATATAATACCTAGAGTGAGAAAGAGGCCCAGGAACGTGGGATGGGGTGGGAGAGAACAGTTCTATTGAGATAGGGTCTTGCTAAGTTGCCCTGCTTGCCTAAAACTTGCAATCCTCCTCCTGCCTTTGAATAGCTGGGGTTAAAGGCATGGCCACCTTGGCTAGCAGGTTCTGGTTTTACTGCACTAAGAGCATTTTTAAAAATCATAATAATGCTAATAAGGAAAAGCATATTATTGATTGCATTTACTGTGCAGTGCTCAGCAAGACCTGGGGTAATACCTGGGGAGTCCTTGCCCCAAACTCATGGCAGCTGTTGGGCCAGAACCATCACCCTGTTTAAGATGCTGATGGCGAAACTCAGGCTGGTAGTAATTTGCCTAGAGTCCTAAGAATTGAGAGGTGCGATGGGTGTTGAACTCAAGCCTATTTAAAACTATTGCACATGGCAAACATGCCTAAAAATAAGTGTATAAGGCAAATACTCACACAGTTTATTGTATTCTGCTCTTACCACTTACATAGGTTTGAAAATTTTTCATGACAAAAAGCTGGGACAATGACCTTACATGGAAAAAAAAAAATTAAGATTATAAGATACTGTCTATTTCAAGACCAATGTACTCAAAGAAATTATGAAGATCTTTTCACACCAAAAAATGTTTAAATCTACAATAAAATATCTACATATTAATCTTTTATTAAAGAAGATACAGTAATAAGTTTTCAGGAAAAAATAGAACTAGTCATTAAATAAGTGATAATTAAAGTAAGTATAAGAGATTATGTTACCTATCAAATTGGCATGCTTTTATTCTAATTATAACCTGGTGCTGACAGGGACATGGGGGATGACCTCACACACACAAAGGCACATGTTGTCAAAACCAATTCCACTTCTACAACTATTTTCTAAGAAAAATCATAACCATGCATAGAGATTTAACTTTCCTCATCTTAGCATCTGCATAACACTTGTAAGTTGGAATATGAATTTCAATTCAATAAGGCATGGTCTGTCCAGATAACACATCTGCACCCTCCTCACCGTAATACCATCTCCAATGGCAATGCAGAAAAAGGATGCTCAGGGCAGATTAAGTGGGAAAGTGGTAGATTGGGAAGCAGGGTTTAGAATATGGTATCTTTATTTACATAAAAACAAGACAAATAACAAATGTAATTAAAGAACATTTCCGGTAGAATTTCATCATCACAGGCATTGGGTCCCCACCCAGGACTACACCAACAGTCCCCTGTTACTCCTCCTTATTATATCCTTGGCTGGCCTCCAACATGACTGTCCAGCCCTTCCGTCTCCATGGTTGAGTCACCTTAGCATTGCTGTACTATCCTACCCACCAGCACTTTTCAAATAACCTGGATGTGAGCACATTTCCTAAACACGACCATATAACCACAAATGCATTTCCTGAAGTCCTTCTACTACAAGCTCAACCCCTTTGGGGACAAAAAGACATGGTCAGCATTAGAACTGTCATGTTCAGCAAGTTAAAGTCAGTTAACCCCTACGACCCTCCTTCTCATCAACAAAGTGGAAAGTAATAGCAGCCCCTAACAGTGCAGGGTCGTCATAAAGAATGAATAATACACTAAAGTGAGAAAAATGCACTCTTAGCAGAGTAAATGCTCAATGAATGACAGACAGCTCTGGGTCACTTCTTGAGATAATCCCACAGAAATGGAGGTCAGGCTGATGGAGAAATGGGACCCTATTCCACCGGCATTTTCCTACCCTAGACAATGCACAAACTTCCATGCTTCATACTATATGAGCAAAAACTGAATGAAGACTCACTTCTGCCTGTTTAGTTCACCCTAGTGTACCCTCAGTGCCTTGAACATCACAGAACTCAAGTGAATGAATGAATTTAATGACTCACCCTTTCTGCCTAAGCCCGCTGAAATAAGCCACACCAACTCTTCTGTCTTTACAGTGACCTGGCGGGTCAATCACAACTGCAGCAACCTATAAAGTACAATAAATTTCCAGTGATTCATCTGTCATATTAGGAAATGTTTGAGGGGCTTCCTGAATGACATGATCAAATGACAGTCAGCTAGGATCCCTTCACAGTCAACTTCTGAAATTAACCTGGAAAACTACAAAACCTGAAAAGGAGGGGTGGGGATCTCACCCACTCACCAAAAGGGAACAGGAAGTTTTTGTTTTAAAGCTTGTATTTTGAATAAAGCCTCATTTCTATTTCCATATCAGCTTCTCAGTGTGCACTCGACTACACTGAGATCACAGTCTTGTGTTTTTGAAAACAGATTCTGCAGCTATGGAAACAGAAGTTGTCACTATATTCTGACTTCAATGTGGGATCAAGTGGGAAGAAATATCTCAGCATGGATACAGCTACTTCCCTACAAATAGTGCCCCTTACAATAAATGTTTTAATATAATCAATAAATAAATCATTTGTGTTCCTAATTATTAAGACAAATTAGACTGCATAAAAATTCCTTCAATGAGCAAGTCATGCTTCAGGCATATGTGGAGAAAAGTATCCCCTGATTTCATTAATTTTACATAACCCACAGAAAGGCAAATGGGGTTTTGGTCCACGTGAAAAATCAGATACTGGACTTAAACCAGTTTGATGGCAAAGGAGAAAAGTCTCTACAAAAGCATTAACACAGGCATCTGGAAAGAACAAGAGAATAACTGGAAAGAACAAGAGAATAACTGGAAACCACAGCTTGATTTGTTTATCAGCTACTTTTAGTAAGCAATCCAAAGCAGACCTCAGGCTGACCCAAGAAGTAACACAAATAATTAGGAATGTATGGTACTGGGGTAGAAGCCAAGAGCTCTGTATAAGATCAGCCCAGGAAACTGAGGTCAGGGGCTAGAGCTGCAGAGGGACTCAAAGAAGCATGTTCTCCAACTCCCCAAGAAAGAGGCACCCAAATAGGCTTTCTTGCTGAAATTGACAGGTTGTCACTAGGGAAATAGTCAGAACAGTCCCTTGGAGTGAGTGGGCCATGATAAGCACAATGTATAAAAGCAAGAGAACGACAGGAAATGGAAAGAGGAAACTCAAAAGGCGAGGGACTGGATGGATGGCAGGCAGGGGGGACTGAGTCAACCTTGCCAAGCAAGAGTACTCGCTCCTCACTGGTCCTCACCAGGCACCACCCCATGGCACCAACCACGTGTTTACTGCTCAGGACCTTGCTCAGAGGAGTCATCGTCCACATCAGCTTTGCTGAGCTAGGCCATCTCTTTTTCTTTCCAAGATCATTCATTCTGTTACAGAGCAAGCAGCATCTCTCCGTGGCTTTGGTGGGTCTGACACACTTCAGAGCTTCCTCTTCACGACCGAAAGCTGAGAAGCCAGTCCCATCTAAGACACAAGACACCATGTCAGAACCACCCCACCTGCCTGCACTCAGGAGAGCAGTTGGGGGGTCACATTTTTACAAAATGAGTTGTATTTGGCCTACAATGGGCCTCTAATTAATTGCTAAATCTTAAAAATCAAAAGTTTTCACATAAAAAAATTCTAGATATGAAGCCTCTAGATAAATTTGGAGATCAAGCAACATCAGGCTCATATTCCTGAGATGTTCCTGAGAAGGAGCATTTGGTCAGGAGTTATAATTTGCTGTCCAACTTGCCACAGTCCCCACCACTCGGTGTGTTCAGCTAGTTTTATCCCTTTTTTATTTGCCTAGCCTCTATTAGCATGTTACACAGAAAAATGGGCAAAGTTCTAGAATGGTTTTGCTTCCATAATCACAGAATGAAGTCTGATCTTGGCAGGTCCTCTTTCTTATATCAATGCCATTTTGCAATATTCCAGTTAAAAAAGAATGTCTGGAAAGAGATAGATTTTAAATAAATTTCTGGATAGTTTATTTTTTATACCTAAAATTACAGATATATAACCCAACATAAGTTTTTTTTGAATCCTTAGATTTCACACAATGAGAATTTTCTTCATCAAATTCTTTTGTCAATTTACAACTAGAATTTCACAGAGGAATTTTATTAGATATTCAATGACCAGATAATCCTAATTACAGGACATGAAATTAGATCATGAGACCTATCTAACCAGGAATATAAGGATGGTTCAACATTTTAAAGTTCATTAGTATAATCTACCATATTATTAGATTTAAGGAGCAAAACCTAGGATTATATTCATCAATACTGAAAAAACTTTAATAAAATTCAACACTATAGTTCCAAGAAAAATATTCCATAAAATTGAAATTGATGGATACATCCTTAACATGAATACACATCATGCCCCACGGACTAGAGCCAACCTCTTTCCCCATGGATAAATACCAGTGGCATTCTCAGTAAGATTAGAACAAAACAAGGATGCCCACTATCTCTACTACTGCATTACAATGCAGTGAGGATATCAGCACACATTAGACCAAAGGAAAAACTTAGCAGCATAAGAAGAGGAAAAGAAGCTAAATTATCCCTTTGCTAATAATATTATTTTATACTTGGAAACCCAAGAGAAATAATAAGACGACTAACTCAAACAATAAAGGCACTTAGCAAAGTAGAAGGATATAGTACAAAAATTCTACCACTATGTTACACAAAAATCAATGACATTCATATCCTTAACAATAACCAGTTAGACAATCTAATGGAAAATAAAGTGCTATATTTTATAGCAAAATTAAAATATTCAGAAATATGCAAAAAATGGTAAAACGTTTTCTAAAACCACATAAAGTTATTTGTTATGACATGAAATGTAGGAGAGAAATACTGGCAGCAATCTTAATTATGCAAGAGTTTATTTAACCAAATAATAGAATGCTTTGCAGCTAGAGAGAAAGAAAGAAAAATAGATAGATAGGTAGATAGATGATAGATAGATAGATAGGTAGATAGATGATGGCTAGATAGGTAGATAGATAGATAGATAGATAGATAGATAGATAGATAGATAGATTGATCCCCATAAACTGGAATATATTACTAAGTGAAAAAAAGAAAGACATTGAAGAGCTGGGGTTGTGGCTCAGTGGTAGAGCGCTTTCCTAGCATGTGTGAGGCACTGGGTTCCATTCTCAGAACACACATATAAATAAATTTTAAATTTTAAATAAATTTCTGGATAGTTTATTATTTCTCTCAAAAAAGGCATTGATGTTTTACATAATCTAGATATTAAGTCAATGAAGATGGGGAACCCCAAAACAGAATATAAACAGAAAGAAACAAACATAAATATAAAGAAAATTAGTAGCAAATCCTCAGAAGGAAAGAAAGTATCAAAGTCACTTTTCACCCAATACTCTGTGCACACTTAAAACAGTCAAAGGACTACAAAAATTTTTTAAATAAAAACTGCGAAAAGTCAATCTTGCATTTTATTTAATAAGTTTGTTGACAGTAGTGGTAGGGGCACAGACAATTCTAAAATTAGTTTGGACAAAAAAAGTGTAAAATGTTCATAACCAGGAAGGTTTTTTCTTTTTTCTTTTTTTCTTTGTTGCTGGGGGTAGGTGGTCGGGGGTAAGTTGTTTAGTTGGAAAGCATTTTTGGCAGGAGTATGAAAATGTTCAATGTGGGTAGAGCTTAAGATTCAGCGGGGCTGGAGCTGGGGAGGTTACTGGGGGCAGATCTAGGCCAGCTTGTCAAAACTCTAGGAACGCCTCTACCTACCACTATAACCTGTGTTATAGTGGTTGTAGTTATAGTTGTAGCAGGGAGTCCGAGGCCTTGGCTACAGAAAGACACATGCTTGAACACCTACTTCTATGACTTTCACTATCAGTGAACTCTGATCAGAATCAAGCAATATCAAATTGATCAGCCTTTACTCAACTATTTTTTTAAGTATAGCTACTTAATTAAGTATAACCCATGAATTGAAAATATACCCTTAGTATCATAGGGTAAAATCCATTCATAAATCATTTTCAGAAAAGCTTTTCATTTCCAGGAAGTCTAGTACAAATGTTTTAACTTCAGTTATTTTAGGAAACATTCTGTAAGCTACTTAAAATGTTTATTATACACTGATTTTCCATGACAAGTTCAAAATAAAGAAACATGTATTCTATGCTTATCGTATCTGTAAGATAGCTCTCCAGATTCTATTGGTAATATTTTAGAGGTCTTAGGAATTACATTTGGGTAACTCAGAAAGAGAGCTCAACTTTGTTTCACTTCTCAAAATCTTCCAACACCAACATGGGAGGATCCATGTTTTTGTGATGTGCCACTACCACCCAACCCAAAAGGCATCTGAGGTCTCCTTTTGGGTCTTATCTCACTTTGAAATGTCTTGGGACATTTCATTTTATCCACTGATGTATAACAAACCGCCCCAAAACCTATCAGCAAAAACAACAATGGTTTATTATTTCCTCACAATTCTTTGGATGGAAGAAGCTCAGGTGGCCAGTCCTTCTATTCAGCCACAGATAAAATGCAAAAAAAAAAAAAAAAAAAATGGATGAGGCTGTATTCCAATAAAATTTTATTTACAACAGAGGGTGGGACAGCTTTGGTCCAGGGGTCACTTTGCTGAGCCCTGGTCTGGGAGAATGAGTACTGCATTTGGGACTGAAAACCAAGCCTGGAATTCTGACTTCACTACTCACAACTGGTGCAGATCTTAGTTGAGCTTCTTAAACTTTCTGTAGTATATCTTCTGAACCTAAATAACAGGAGTGATGTTATCCATCTCCCAAGGCAACTACAGGAAGAGAAATTCCACAGGTGAAAGTGCCCCTCGTTCCATCTGTAGAGCTAAAGGCTGTCCAGCTTCTCAGGACCAGCCACAGTGAGTGCAGCCAGGCGGGAGACGGGGCTGTTGGGCACTGTTTTCCCACGACATGAAACCTTCACTGATAAAAATTATATTTTGCAGCAGGCTGAAAGTCTTCGTTAAAGACCCAGCACTGTTACGCTCTTTCTCGATGGCAAAATACCTTGTTTTAAGGCCTATGGACAACACTGACACAACTGTATTTCACAAATAAATAGTATGCACAAGGGAGAAGAGAAAAACCACCAAAACAAACAAGCCTCCGAAGTGTTATTACTCAAAGTTTCTTCAGAGGCACAGCAATATAGTCACTGGTTTGGAGCTTCGGAAAAGTTTTAAAATAGTCTCTGGGGCAATTTTTTTGTAATACTAAAAGCATCATTGGAACTTTCTAAATATGTAGATGCAAGCTTTATTTTTCTAAATTGATGCTGGTAGAGAAAAATTTTTTCAAAAATTTGAAAAATCTATCCTCAGTCAACGAAATAAAAAGCTCAGATTTTTTTTTTTTCTTTTTCTTTTTTTTTTTTTTTGGTACTGGGGATTGAACTCAGAGGCACTCAACCACTAAGCCACATCACCAGCCCTTTTTTTTTTTTTTTCGTATTTTATTTAGAGACAGGGTCTACTGAGTAGTTTAGTGCCTCGCTTTTGCTGAGGCTGGCTTTGAACTCAGGATCCTCCTGCCTCAGCCTCCCAAGCCACTGGGATAACAGGTGTGCACCACCATACCCAGCACACAGAAGAAATTTGTTTGCATCTACTGATAATGGCAATAGCCCACCAAGAGAATAAGAGATTTCCACAAGAATAACTTGTAGCATTGTACTCCTGTTTCTGGAAAATTCCATCTCATCCACAAGAAAGCAGACATACTAAAAAAGTGACGTGTCCACAGACAAAACCTCATCTGCTGTGGGATTCTCCTCCGCCATGGCTTGGCTTGCAATTTCAATGTCCCTTCTGCCAATTGAGCAGCTTAGGCCAGAAGCAGCTGCCTCACCATCTCCACCAGAGACAGCTGCACTCTGGAAGGATGGCGCCAGCATCCTAGAAGGGTGTGGGCTCCTTCCTAAGCCCCAAAATGAGTGCTGATGGCTGTCATCATTTGAATTTAATACCCCTTTCCAAAGCAACCTGGATCTCTTCCAGGGCAAAGTACTACTGAATAAAGCAAAATCCAGGCAGATGAATGGATATTGGGCCTATTGCTCCTGATTCACAAATTAACAAACTGGTATTTGTTGCTGGCCTTCTGATTTATAAAAAAGACAAGAAAGAAGTGAGATGACTTAGAATAACACAAACAAAAGTGAACATTCCCAAAGTCCCTTGTATTTTTACTTGAACAGAATGGAATTCTCACATGATAGCTGGGATGTCTATATTAAGTATCTCAGGCCGATCTTCTACTAAATAAAGTTCAAGTGGCATTGAGTTCACATGATCCTCAGAGCTCTCTTGACAGCTGATTGTTCTCCCCATATCTCCTGCTTTTGGAACTCTGGCTTCAAAGTAGCTCCTTGCCTGCTTTTGCCTGGGCCAGAGTCCAGTCTGTACCCAGAAGGGGTGTGTGTGTGATGAGCTATCAAAAGAACAGCAGATAACAGGGCTGCCTGCCTCACTGTGTGCATGTACACGTCGGGGTGTGGGTGTGGGTGTGGGTGGACACACACAACCCCATCACTCTTAAAAACCAAAGGTCAATGGCCATGTTGGATGTTAACATTAGGGAAAGCTGAGTCAAGGGTATATGGGAACTCTCTTTACTCTCTTGGCAACTTTTCTGTAAACCTGTAATTGTACCATAATAAAGAGTTTTCAAACATAAACTTAAGGTCATCTTCAAGGCTTAAAGCATACCTGAGTTTTTACAAAGTTCGTCCTCATAAGTCATTAATCCCTTAGAGGTCATTTATTACCCTGAAATGAAACTGATGAGGTCACCAAGGGACTGCAAAAACACCTGACAAGCAGGTGTGACATTAACGTGACAGTGTGCACATTCAGGCCTGTCCCCAATGACAGGCTGTGACTATAAGCTGGTAAGATGCTCAAAGAGGCCATGCTGAAGAAGGAGCCCTCACCAACTACTCTACTACAGGGGCCTGCAGTGTCAAAACTGCCCTGTCTTTCCTTCTCAGATGCAAGGGGACAACACTGATGTGTAGCAATTTGGTCACCCTTTATAGTTTAAGTGCCCCTAAAATTATTTTTGTTTAGTTTTTGTGTAGTGGTCTACTCAATATTTTTTTTAAAAAAAGCTTCTCTCTGTTCCTCAGAACTCTGGATCTTCTTATTTTTATGCTTAGAAACTATCCTAATATACAATAATTTACTCATCTGTTTACTGACCATTTACCCTAAACAGAACATGAGTTCCACTGGGTTCCCCCAAATAGAATTTGAGTTCCACTGGGATGGGGCTTTTATATGCTTTGTCTACTGCTAATGGGATTTCTTCAAAACCTACTATGCGTTTGCCCCATCTGTCTTACTGACTTTGTTCTCTGGGATGAAGAGACAAGAACAGAATATTTTAAAGAAATGATATTATTTATGCAGGAAAAAAATGATAAATGTCAACCAAATGCTTTGAATCACTGCTATATGCATATAACCTTGTCCTTCATGCCTTTGCTGCATAAGTGTCCATACTAAGTATGTGTCACTTATGTAAGTTATTCATTCCTCACAAATCCATGAGAGAGAAGGAGCCAGCATCACTGTTCCCATTTTACAGAAGAGGAAACCGTAATGGCAAATATGAAGTCAGGACACAAATCTAAGTTACCCAACACCTTGCCTAGAATGGGCCTCTGCCCACCACAGCTAGCAGTCTCTCTGTGGGAGGAAAAAACACTCTGAAATTAGTCACTTCAAGATTTATCCTAGAACATAATAAACTTAATGAGCTGGATAATTTTTTTAAAATACAATACAAAAAGTAAAGACAATTATGCGTGATCCCGACACACATACTCTTGTATGAAAATACCCACAGGGAAACAAGCCAACAGCTGAAGCCTGTGAACAGGCAAAGCAGAAACGACCCCCGGTTCTCACCCCACCACTGTTTGCAAAATGTTTCTAGTATCTGTAAAGACTAGTACAGAACCTACTAATGAAGACAAGCTGGTATCTTTCTAAAATAGTTAACTTGGTTCCCACGGTGGTGGCGGGGAGAAGGGCAGTATAGAACTCAAATCTGTACATATAGAGAGGACATGGGAGCCTTCCCCAAAGTCCAAATCCTACTTACATCATATGTATGCATATGTGCATATGTATACACACACATACATGTAATATATACATACACACCTAGATTTCTTTTAAATTGAGAAAATGTGCACTCTGTCTTACAGTTAAAGCACAAGGAGCGGGTAAAGAATAAATCTCTTAAGATGATGCACTCTTTCTCCACTTTAAAATCTCTGAAATCAAGGTCTGTCTTATAGTCAATGGTACCTTACCATGCTAACTTCATAACATTACTTTTCTTATAGGTACATAAAGCAAATGATATCTTTTAACCTATGGCATGTTAACTTTTGATTACGTGCCTAGACCCATATTTCTTTAAAAGGAAGCATGCTTTACACACAGTTTTGCACTTTGATTCTCCTGCCCAGCAGTAACCTGAGATCAGTTCTTATCATTGCTGGTAAAGATGCTTCTTTAGCTTTTACAGATGCAGACAAATCTGCTGAATGGACAAATCATAACTTGACCAGTTACCCTGTGGTGGTGATTTGGACTGCTTCAACTGTTTTAAGTCTTTAGCAGTATACTGTGAGAAACATTCCTGCACAGCTCTGAGCGCTGCTGGAAGCAGAGCATGGGTGCTTACATGCAGAGTGTCTGAGTCAAATAGAATCACTTAAATACAGCCATGGGATGTTCAGCCTTACAATACAAATGGCCCAAAAAACAATGGGCAAGTCCACTCTGGATAGTAGGGGAAACCCCTGAATCAGCCCCGAGATAAGTCAGGTTGATTTTAAAGGTTCCTTCCAGTCCACAGTCATCATAATATAGATTTACATGATAAAAGAACTTACAGGAAAGAGGTCACTTATAAACACACCTTATCTCAGTAAATCTCTACAACAGACAGCAGACATGCATATTATGCACATTTTTGAGATGAGGAGAGAGGTTCAGAGCTAATTTACCTAAGAGTTGGTGACAGGTCCAATTCCCAAATTAAATGTCCCCTGTGGCAGAGCAGCAGAAGTGTAAGCCAAGCCAGGAGAGCATAAATAAAGGCAGCCACAATAGCCCCAACCTGGGCAAAGGGCAGCTCTGGGAAGGCAGAAAGGAGGAAGAGAAGCTCAAACTCAGCCTTAAAAGGAAGCTCAAAGAATGGCATGTTCTGTTTTATTGGCATTTAAAATGCAACTTTCTTTCAGTTGGTTGTATTTCCTGGATTCTTTGAACACTTAAGACTAAGAACACAACTATTCAGATGTGGGGTAGGTGGCAGGTTAACTGAGGTGAATTCTCAAGGCTACAGGACACTTTATGGAAGGGAGATGTGGCCTGCCCAAGAAGGAACCAAGCCCAGAATCCAAGTCCACCCCTCCCTTCTTGCTGGCCTCAAGCAGGGTTGTGTTCACCTTAGGTTCTCCTAAGGTCACAAGACAGGAGGGCAGCATGTACAGCCATGCCAGCATCTTGGGGCAGAGAATGGCAGTCTTCCCACATGTCTCCTTCCTACCCAATGGGGAAGACCTTCCTAGGCAGACCACAGCAGACCTGTCCTGATCACAGCAGCCAGTGTCAAAACTCAGCAGGAATGGGGCAACCATGACTGGCCTGGAGCAAGCAGAAGCCCCCAGGCCTCCTCAACCCCCACCCAATAAGCTACAAAGGAGGCCTAGAGTAGAACCAAATCTGGATTCCCTTAGGAGAGGGGAAAGCGTGGCAAAGGCCACACATGGATTGACAATCAATATCCAGTACTCCCACCATTCATTCATTCATTCACTCACTCATTCAAGAAGCACCACTTGAGCCTGCTGCCAGTCTTCTAGGAGAAAACTTATACCAAACAAGATGTCAGCCCTCCAGGACCATAAGGTCCAGCTACATTTACACAAGAATATTCCATTTTCCTTGATATCCAAAGCAGCACTGGGTATCTCAGGTGATCTAAATACCAAAGAGAAATTTTGAATGGTTTTAATTACTGTACCTTAAAATGCACAGGTGCCCTATTTCCATCTTGATGACTGTCTTTGCCAGGAAGTTGCTTCTTCCTGAAAGTCTCCACCGAAGGTGCCCTTCACCAGGCCCCTGTTCTATTAATAGTGGCTGTGAGTGACTCAGGTTACAGGTTGGTTCAAATCCACATAGAACTGGCTCCTCTAACTGAGGCAATTTTGGTACTTAACTTTGTGTGCCACAAAAGACTTTTATTTTTAAATCCCTAGTATAGCAAATGGAAAGACCAAGCTTAAAAGTATCAAAAAGGATACAGAGCAGTCTATGATTACAATCAAGGCCAGGAAAAAAAAAAAAAGTGTGCTGTGAATTTAAAATCTATACCAACTACTCAATATAGTATCCTAATATGGCATGTGCTTAAAGCTTAAAACACAAAAAACTCAGACTTTAATGTTGAGATTGGGACATTAAGAAGTGGGAATTTTTACCTTTTTCCTAGACTTTTGAGTGAACAAAGCATAAAAGAATGCATTTAATTTTATAATTGCTAGTATCTGCCTAGGTGAAATAATCTAGTATCAGTTAATAATAGAGAAGAAAAGTGCATGTTTCTGTTTATGTTTAATATTTTAAGAATATGTTGAAATTTACTTATCCAAGATATATTTCAACCTAATAATTTCAAAAGTCAAGAAGCACAAGAAAAAAATGTTCCACATCATTATCCATTGGGAAATGCAAACCAAAATCACCATGAGATACTACTTCATAGTCACAAGGATGTCTATAATCAATGAGACATGTAAGTGTTGGCAATCAATAAGTATTGGCAAGGACATAGATAAATTAGAGCTCTCGTACACTGCTGGTGGGAATGCAAAATGTTGCAGCTATTATGAAAAACAGTTCGGCAGTTCCTCAAAAAGTTAAATATAGAGTCAAACACAATCCTGCAATTCTACTCACAAATATTTCATTACCAGGAGCAATGAAAACCTATGTGCACACAAAAACTTGTCTCTGAGCATTCATGGCAGCTTTATTCAAAACAACCAAGAAGTAGAAACAATCCAAAAGTTCATCCACAGATGAGTAAATAAACAAAATATCACGCATACAAACCATGGGATATTATCCAACTATAAAAAGGAACAAGTGCTGGTGCACTTAATACTAAGGGAAAGAAGCTGTGCATGAAAAAGAGCACATATTAGATTCCATTTATAGGAAATGTGCAAAAAGAAAAAATCTATAGAGATGGAAAGAGTAATTGCAAGGGCTGGAGAACTGGATAAAATAGGGAATAATAGCTAATGGATATGGGGTTTCTTTCTGGGGTAATAGATGTGTTCTAAACTTGGTTGTAGTAATGGTAAACAATTCTGTGAATACACCAAAAACCACTGAGCTCTTTACACTATAAACAGATGAACTATGTGGTATGCAAATTAGGTCTCAAGAAAGTTGTTGTTTTTAAAAAGTTTTTACAAAAGTATATGGGATGGGGTGACTATAAATGGATAGGCACAAGGCATTTCCTTTGGGATACTGAACTATTTTGTATATGCTTGTGGTGGTTATACAACTCTATCCATGTGTTAAAAGTCATAGAACTGTACATTTAAAAAAAGTATTTTGTTGTATGATCATTTAAAAAACAAAGTATTTGGTCAAAAGTCTAAGACTTTGGGCATGCACAGCTGATATACTTAAAAAATGTTCAGAGATAATCATGGCAATGATTAGTCTGCAGAAAGGGAAACGATTTATCTCTTGGTGACTTGGTCATATTTGTGAAAGTGAATAAAATAACTAAGTTATTTCTACTTTCCACCATACATGGAATTGCCACCATATATAAAATCCTTTCAAAAAAATTCAGCACACTCAAACCATATCCATACCATAGCACAAGATGAATTGTTTCTGATCTTCCTGACCTGCCCATGGCTTCCCATAATTGCTAAAACCCAAGTTTCCAATCTGTAAAAGGACAGAGCTCTGTCTTTCCTATTCAGTACCCCAATGGCAACATTAACAGGAGCTCAACAGCCGCCCATGAAGCTAGTCTTAAACAACAGGGGAGATGCAAGAAGAGCCAAAATATTCAGAGAAACTTTTACTAAAATCAAAAGCAGACCTCTGCATATCCAAATACCTTTTGTCACAGCTTAAGCTAGTGTCAGGATAGGGTAGACTGTCTGCAGGGTCAGAGTCTGGGTCTGAATTGTGTGAGATGAGCAGTAAACCCATCCACAACCAGTCATGCAAAAGCAATGGGGCCCCTGGAGCAGAGAGGGACTGGGGTTTCTTTTTCACTGGGAGAGGGAGGAAAGGCAATGTCTTACAGATTCAGAATACCTCTGCACTTAGGCCAGCTCAGGCCTGCTGCATCTGACCAGCCAGGTCAGGTGGGGTCAGTTTGGCCTTGGCTCAGAGCAGGTCTTCAGACAGGTGACAACCAGTCTCTGCCAGCTCCTCTGGGCCTGGGGTGGGGATGGGGAGGCAGTGGCTCCTGCCATAAGGATTTCTCCAGCCTGGGTACCGGGAAGAAGCACATACCACACATGGGGGAACCACACAAAGTGGACCCGCAAAGCGGGGTACTCCTTCCTCATTCCTCATCCCCCCTGTGGC
The DNA here is from genome assembly GCF_001458135.2 of Marmota marmota marmota. Taxonomy (NCBI): domain Eukaryota; kingdom Metazoa; phylum Chordata; class Mammalia; order Rodentia; family Sciuridae; genus Marmota; species Marmota marmota. Next base: position 12,431,995 of record NW_026000241.1, read on the forward strand.
AGCCACTGACCCCAAGGGTTGTCTTTTACCCTCCTTCTTTGCTACCAACTTGATTCCTGATTCTGACTGTGGCTTTTTTTTTTTTCCCCCACACAGTGTCTTTTTTTCTGGTGCTGGGGGTAAGGGGGCAGGGATATCTCCCTTTTCTTTTTCTTCACACACACAAAAAACCCAGCTCACACTATCACACTAACTAACTGTAAACATTAGATAAAAGTCAACCAGACAGAGTCCATAAGGTCCATGGCTTAAACAAATGGAAAAGAAAAGATTCCATTGTGTGGGATATTGCCTGGGAGAAGCAAGAACTCATAAAAACAGCCATTGTTCAGGAAGAAAGAATCAGACAGCTTCATTCCCAGCAGCACATGAAAAAGCAACATTGAGCCAGCTTGCAGAGTCAGGGAATCTAAATGGCAATCCAGTGGCCCTGCTCAGGCGGCTCTCCCTGCCTCTCCCTCTTACCAGAGGTTCCAGATGAGCCAACATCTCCAAATGCCATTCAAAAATGACTTCTGCAGGACCTGTGCACCAGCCTGCCCCTTTCTCAGGGCACAGGGGCCCCTGTCAATCAGGACTCAAGTCCTGAAGCCCTCACCACTTTCAGTCCTTAGCACAATGGGGAGGGCACAATATAGAGCAAGGCTTACAAATGTGGTCGCAGCCAGGCTAGGCACTCGTCCTGCAAGCACACAGAACAAAAACTGGAAGGAGCCCCCGGAACGCCAACTGCCGTCATCGCCAGCATCCACATATTCAGATCCTGTTACTTCTTCATATGATGTGAAATAACAGAAGTTAGTTTCTCCTTCAAGACTGAATGGAGCTTTCTGATCCTGATTCTGATCTCCCAAATCAGAGGCTGAATCCACTCCACAATGGCGCTGGGTGCCTTAAACAGTGACACTGGAGGAATATTTCCCTGGAGAAGTCACCAGTGAAATGACCACTCCCTCCTTCCAGGCTTGGTGGGAGGAACCCCCCAACCTGGAAGGCTACACACACTTCTGTTCCAGTCTGCCAGGTCATCTAATCCAGTTAATGCACATCAGAACCTCTCTGGAGGCTTGTTAAAACATAGACTGCTGGGCCCCACAGCAGAGTTTCTGAGGTCTGGAGTAAGGCCCATGAATGTGCAGTTCTCACAAACTCCCTGGTGGTGCTGATGATGCTGGTCAGGGACTATACTGAGGGTCACTGCTCTAAACCAGCAAGTAATTCCAAGCCACATACACCTCAGATACTGATACCCTGAACTCGGCAGCACGGAGCTTAGGCCATTCCCCTTACAGCACCAAGAGGAGGGTATATATATCTATATATTTTTTTATTTTTATTTTTAATCATCTTTAAATTATTTGTGTGTTTGAACCACACTGATGACTCCTTAATTCTGATGGAGTCTGAAAACCAAAGCATTCAAAATCTGGTCACATGCTAAGTTATAATATCACAAGGGCACAGGGCAGATACAAATCACTAAGTGAGTCATCAGGATGTCACTGGGCAGTAGAGAAAATAAGACTACAAGAGACAGAAGTTTAATAAGAAAAATAATCTCAGCCCCACACATTTGGTCAGCCACCAGGACTGTCTTCTGGGAACTGGGGATGAAGCAGTCAGACCTCCATTGTTTCTTGTGACTTAACGGACAGAGGACTCCCAATCTTAATGTCACATACATACCACCCACAATTCTCCTTCCCTTCTTTCTTGTAATGGTTCATCCCATGGCAAGGTGCAAAGGGCCTGTTCAGGCAGTCATAGGACTATGAGACAGACACTCAGCAGCTCAAGTCTGCCCATGAGTAGAGAGCAGAGCCAAAGCAAGCAAAGAGATATCAGAGGCCAGCCCAGGCTAAAGACAAAGCAAAGGGAATGTCCCCAAAAGAGAGCACCTGATCTTTGAAAGTTAGGACAACCCTCCCATTGGTGGAAAATGAAAAGGCAGGGATTCTCCTGAGCAGGCTGTCCTCCTGCGCATCTCAGTCACAAACTGAAGCTGCCTAAAGAATTATCAAAGGAAAGACCAAAAAGGCTTGCAGTTGCCGTGGGGTTAAATGTACAATGTCAGCTTTACTTCTCTAAATCTCACAAGAGACCATGAGGGAAGTTTGGGGGTTTTTATTAATTTGTTTATTTTAATTAGGTATATATTACAGCAGAATGCATTTTGATTCATTGTCCATAATTGCAGCACAACTTTACATTTCTCTGGTTGTACATGATGTAGCCTCACACCACATGTGCAGTCATACATGTACCTAGCGTAATGATGTCCATCGCATTCCACCATTGGTATGAGGGAAGTTTTATAAAGATGTTAATAAACTCACCAGGGCAAAGAAAACAGAAGACAAGAGAAGATGAAAAAATTTAATGCATTTTTAGAAGATGAAAACCAGCTATATGAAACCTTAACTGCCTTAGTGGAACAAGAAATTTTGGGACTTAGAAAAACCACGCTTTGGAGGTGAGGAAGGGAAATCAGGCTTGTAGCTGATAATAGGGGACCAGCTAAAGGTTCATACAAATAAGCGCTGTGACACCATCCCAGCTCCCATGCCCTCTTCACCTCCCTAAACCTCAGGCATCATTCAGCAGAGAATGGAATCAAAGAGGACAAAATACAAAATCTCTGGACTCTGGTACACCAAGGCACAAAAACAGACAAGATGGGGCTGGGAGTGTGGCTCCACAGTAGAATACTTGCCTATCACGCATGAGGCCCTGGTTCTATCCACCGCACTGGCTAGAACTGGTGAGGGAAAAGCAGGACTGAAATTGGATTGAAAATAGAAATATGTGTAAATGTATATATACTCCATGTGAAGTCCCCGCATCCACAGCTCCCTTGCCCAGCTCAACTGGTAAAACACCAGTAAGTATCCAGGCAGGAGAGTAGAGGGATTCCTCCTATGAAAGTCACCAGTCCAAGAGAAAAAATCTACAGAGACTTACAGAGTCCCCAGTGGAAAAGGCTAAGTTTCTTATCATTTATAACACAGCCTTACAGTCACGAACCCCACTCTACATGCATAGCTTTAACCAGCTCCCTCAAATGTGGACAACCAAAGCCCAACAGACATTTGAGGAAAGCCTTCAACTTGCAGACAGACAGCAAAGCAAACAGAAAAGTGAACCTCAGGAACCACAGACAATGCAGGGAAAAGAAGAAAACTTCAAAAAACTATCACTGATGCCTTCAGAGACAGAGGACACTGTATCTAGAAAATAGAAATAGGACACTACTCCAAAATAGTGGAGGGGTTTGTGGAAGCCACAAGAGAGACCTTTTGGAAACTGAAAAATTGATAGCAAAAATGAAAAGATTAAATTAAAAAGACTGAGAATAAAGATATGGATATGAGAGAGAGAGAGAGATAATTAGAATTAAAACTAGAGAAAAAAGAAAAATAAAGGATCAATCCCAGACGAGTTCCAGAATGAGAAAAGAGGAAAAGAAGAGAAAGAAATTACCAAAGAAATGATACAAGAAACTTTCCTAAAACTGAAAAGCATGAACCTCCAGATGGGAAGGGCCCACTGAATGCCCAGGGTAATGAATTTTAAAAGTCCCACAGAGCATCTTCAAATTTCAGATGTTTTTAAAGGTTTCCAGAGAGAAAAAAAAAATGGCTGACATAAAACAGAACAGGAATCAGCACAGTGAAGAACTTCTCGACACCACCACCAAGGTTAAAGAGGGCACCTGGGGTCTACTCCAACTACCAACCACACACAATCAACACAATGTCCCATGTGCCAGGATACTATTTAGAATCACAGAGGCAAACAGTAGCTGCACTGTGGTTATGCACAAAGGAAAAGTTACGTCAGACTCATGGTTAACTACAGGTCCAACAGTCAAGCTCCTCAGCAGAGAGATAACAAGGCAAAGTGATAAAGGGGTTTTATCATTTGGATTTGGAATAATCCCAAAGGCTCCTACGTTGAAGAGGGCTCCCAGCTGGTGGTGCTATTGGGAGGCTACTGGGAGGTAGGACCTAGCTGGAGGAAGTGGATCACTAGAGGTATATCTTTGAAGGAAATATGTGGTCCTCAGAATATCTTCCCCTTTTCTCCTTGCCCCTCCCTCCCGCTCTCTCTCTCCTTCCTGGTTGCTAGGAGGTGAGGAGCTCTGTTCTGCCATGTGCTCCCTGCCATATGTTCTGCCTCATCATAGGCCCATAGCAACCAGCCAAGTGACCATGGACTGAAACCATGAGCCAAAATAAACCTTTTTTGCTTAAGTTGTTCTTCTAAGGTATTTTGTTACAGTGATGGAAAGCTGACAAGGGGGGAACCTACAGATTAAAAGAGACTTAAAAAAATAACAGAGATATGACCCATTAGTGGTTTGTGACTAGGGGTTAGTCTTACAGGGAAAAAAAAATAGTTGTACATTTCTTCCTCCCAAGTCAAGTACTGTAAGTCCTAGCAGACACAGTGCCTTCTAGTCTAAATCCAACTGAACTGTAAACACAGATTCATCTTGCCCTCTTAGAAGGGCTCCAAGCACTCTAGACATCCTCTGAATTCCATCTTCCCAGGAACAATAATACAAGAGCCAGAGGAACTAAAGACTTCTGTTGTTTATGCTCCTGATTATGAAATAAGACAACTCTTCTAGAACCAGGTGAGACAGCAGAGGGGCCACCAAGACCCTCACAGACCCTCATTCCTCTAACTCCACCCTGCCTCAGAGACTCGACCCCTACACCTACCTTTCTCAAGCTACAGCCTTCTGAGAGTCAACCTGGAGTTCCTGAATGGTGCAAAAAATTATGTGTGTTTCCCCAAAATATGCTTTCAGCAAATTAAGTCAACAAAAAAGAAATACAACTGCCAAAGTCACTCAGTTAAAACCCCGATTATGGAGACTGCAAAAGCTTCCAGTTCCAAATTCGGATCTGCCACCAAGAAGTCCTGTTTCTGTTTGCCATCCATTTGGGGACCACTGCCCCAGAACACACACTGCTGGCTCAGAAGCTGACGTAGGAGAGAGAACAACAGTGGGAAGACAGCCATGTTCTGTAGGCTCCAAGATGTGTAGTCACAGGATACCTCTTCTATAACATAACAAATTGCTCAATTATCCAGAGTCCACACAATCAAAAAGCTCAAACAAACAGACTTTTAAAAATTATCTTTATATGCAAAAAAGAAATTACAACAATGTCTCTGACTGGGAAGTCCCTCTGAATAAAGAGTATATTATGTAGGATCCAATTTACTAAATACAACAGCCTGATTTCTGACCCTTCCGGGTAAAGTCTTGGGTAAGGGTGGAAGCCAGAAGGCCCTGCCTCAGGATCCCAGAATAACTGCAGACTGGAGGAAGAATTGTACCACCAGGTTCCAGGTGATCAGTGTAAGCCCCAACGGTGGCAGCAGACTGCATTTGCAGCAAATGCACCCTCTCCCACTCTCCGAAATCCAATCACTGTGCATGCTTACAGAAATTGTAATAGTCATGCTTCAAAATTGCTATGTCCTATTTTCTGATGAAAACAAAAATCTTTAAAAAACACACAGGCATCAGCTGGTATTTTCTCTAAGTTGGTTTTGCAACTGTAGCTTCTGAAACTGGACTAACTTAAAAATCCCGAGAAAGCATATAATTCAAATGAAAAAAAATGATCACCGGAAAGAAATAAAGAAAATTGGCAGCAGGCTCCTGGCACTCAGTGGTTGACCTTTGTGACTCAAACGTCTTAATAACTAATAGGTAACAGGTATTAATAAGCACTGGACCTGTTGCACAGCCCCATCCTCAACTCTGTGAAGGGGCACCCACGTCAGGGACATGGAGAGTTGTACAGACAGCCTTGAAGCTGGGCTGTCTGCCTCTGGCGCCCAGCCTCTACAAATCCAATTTATTGACTCTACTTTCTAGGAAAGTTGCCCTCTTAAACAGAGACAAGCAGTATTCAAATACCCTTAAATAAAAAAAAAAAAAAAAAGAGAGAGAGAAAGAGAGAAATACTAATGGGAATAGCCTAGACACAGAAGCAGAAGTAAAAAATCATTATTTAAAATTCCAGTATGCATTTTAAGGTCCAAAATCTAAGTCAATTCAGGGCCTAGGGCCATCTGAAAGGTGATTTTCTAAGTCAGAGAGCCACAATGAGTGAAGTTAGAAACCAACCCACCTCCAGAGACCAGCACAGAGGACCACAACCAGCTTATGGATCCTTGAGTTTCCACTTACAAAATATTAAATTTTGACCCTAGCAATCATTATGCTTTATTTCTAATACACTAAAAAACGATTTAAAAAAATAAAAGTGGCCTCTTACCAACTAAAAGACCTTTCGAAGAGGAGGAGAAAGGTTGTCTGTCAGGTCATCAAGTGCTCTTAAGAGGCCAAAGAATTGTTCTCTTTCAAATCCCTGCCCCTTGGTCGGGGGCACTGGAGGGGTGGGGAGGTGGTCCTCCTGTCACCCTAACAGGCCACAGTGAGAACTAGGAAGACCAAGTAGCAAAACCAGGGGTTGGTTCAGAAATGGCCAAATATGCAGACAGAGTCTGTCTATGACCATGAAGACTGGGATCCCCTATACTCCCCGACCTCCAAGGAGAAAACCAGACATGGGGTCTGGAGTTGGGGAAACACACAGGCGAAAAGCCAAAGACAGCATCCTTCAGAAGCTGCAGAGGTCTGCTCACAGGGCTGGGAGCTGGGGGTAGGGCAGAAGAGGTCAGAGCAAGGACAAAGGATTCCCAAGACAAAGGGGGAGGGAGAGGGGACCAGGAGGAGAAAAGGAGAAGGGGCCAGGACAGAAGGGGGAGGAAGAGGTAGACAGAGGGGGCATG
>NW_026000241.1:12438822-12462987 GCF_001458135.2 Marmota marmota marmota
GAGGGGAGGGGAAGAAAAGGGATGGGGGAGAAGACTGGGGGTGAGGGGAAGGAGGAGGGGGGTGGATAAAAGAAGGGGAATGGGAGAGGAAAGAGGGAAAAAGACAAACTGAGACTGGGACAGCTGAGTGTCTTGCAATGACTGCTCCAGTGATACCTGAGCTCAGTCTGGAGATGGCTGCAGTTCTTCTCATCCTTACCCCAAAAGGGGAGAAAAGATTACAAAGACCTGTCAAAGTCAGAGTTTCCAGGATCAAATTCCATGAAATGATCCCACCAATGTTTTTGCTTTTTTTTTTTTAAACTGGGGATTAAATCCAGGGGCACTCTACCACTGAGCTATATCCCCAGCCTTTTTACTTTTCTAGACAGTCCTCAAACTTGTGACCCTCAGGCTCTGCCTTCCCAGTAGCTGGGATTACAGGTATGTACCACTGCACCCGGTTTCCAATGTATTTTGAAGGAGGCCAGTGTCCTCTGATAAGAAGCAGCCATGATCTTTCTCTTTAACAGATGAGAGAAGGAATCCAGTATGATTAGCACTATTTTCAGACAAGTCAGGGACTACTTAGAGATAGTAATCACAGCAGTGACAACAATAGATGGCCAGCCCTAGACAGGGGAACTGCCCACTCACCAACCATATTAAGAACTATATTCCTGTGATGTCTCTGGACCACAAACTGTGAAACAATCCTTCTTATGGGTTCATTTTCTTTTGGAAAATAAATGACAATTTGCAAGCAGAAGCAACTTCTACTCAGAACTCTGTATTTGACTGAACAGAAAAACTATTTTCACATAATGAAAGTCCTAGAAAAAGTAACATACAAACAATGAATGAATGATGATATTAATTATACCATATTAGTGAAATAAAAGAAAAAAAATGTATGCCCACCTCAATACATATAGAAAAAGCATTTGACAAAATTCAGCATCCTTTTAGAATAAAACATCCAACAACTCAGAAGTAGAAGAAAACTTTCTTAACCTAATACAGAGGGTCTATGACAACCTCACAGACCACATCAAACTCAACAGTAAATCACTGGATGTTCTGCCCCTGTGATCAGGAACAAGACAAAAATATCCACCCACTCTTGCCACGTCTATTCAACATCATAGTAGAGGTTCTGGCCAGAGCAATGAGGCAGAAAAAGAAAGAAAGCCACTCACATCAAAAAGGAAGAAGTAAAGTCACCTCTATTCACAAATACATGATATCATATGTAGAAAATCCTAAGGAACTCACCAAAAAAAAAAAAAAAAACCTAAATTAAAACTATTAGAATACACAAGTTCAGTAAAGTCACAGGATACAAAATCAATATACCAAAGTCAGTTGTGTTTCTATACTAGCAATACACAGTCCACAAATAGAATGAAGGAAACTATTCCATTTATAATTATCCAAAAAGAATAAAAATACTTAGGTATAAATGCAATCAAAAAAGTACAACACTTGTACACCAAAATCTACAAACACTGCAAAAAGAAATGAGTGTCTAAAGCAATGGGAAGATATCTCATGTTCATTAATATTGTTAAGATGTCAATATTCCTGAAATTTATCTACACAATCAACACAACTCCTATCAAAAATCCCAGATGCTTTATTTTTTATAAAAGTTAATCAGTCTTAAAATTCAAATGGAAATATAAGGGATATAATATAATAACAAAACAAATATAATAGCCAAGTTGGTGAATTCACACTGCCCAGTTTCAAAACTTAAAACACAGCCATAGTAATCAAGATAGTATGGTACCAGCATAAAGAAAGACAGATCAATGAAACAGAGGTGAGGGCCCAAAAATATTTCTCATAGTTATTTTGGTTTTCAACCAGGCAATTCAATGCATAAAGAATGGACTTTTTAACAAATGGTGCAAGGATAAATCAGATAACCTCCTGCAAAAGAGAAGTCAGACTCTAGAGACCTTACAAAAATTAACTTGAGGACTGGGGCTGTAGCTCTGCGGTAGAGCACTTGCCTAACACGTGCGAGGCCTGGATTCGATCCTCAGCACCACATAAAATAAATAAATAAATGTATTTTTTTTAAAAATTACCTCGAATGGATCATAGACCTAAATGTTAAGAGCAGAAACTACAAAACTCTTAGAAGAACACACAGGAATAGATCTTCATGACCCTAAGGTAGGCCATGATTTCTTAAATATGGCACCAAAAGTACAAGAGATAACTTCATCACATTTTAAAATGATACCATCAAAAAAGTGAAAAGATGGCCATAGAAAATATATGCAAATCATATGTCTGATAAATGACTTGTATCAAGAATACATAAAGTTGTGGTTGGGGGTAGACTGCTTGCCTAGCATGCCTGAGGCACTCACTGGGTTCAGTCCTTAGCACCACATAAAAATAAATAAATAAAAACAAAGGAATTGTTGTCCATCTACAACTAAAAAAAAAAAAAATTAAAAACATAAAGAATTCTTACAGCTCAATAATAAAGCACTGACTAAGCCAGAGTTCCTTCATCAGTCCTCTGAGCACAAGTGGCCTCAGTTACAGAATCTCTGTACTGCAGTTACAACTTTACATACATTTGTGAAACTGCATTCATGTCTGTCTCCTCAATCAGACTGCAAACCCCATGATGCAGGGGCTGCATCTGTTCACTGTCCCCAGCATTCTGCCAGCCTTTCGTTCAATAAAAACACTATACCAGACACTGTTAGGTGCTAAGCACCTGCAAAAAACATCACAGATGAGGCCTTGACCTCCAGCAGCTTCTGTTCCACTTAAGGAGAAAGCTGAAAATGAAACTCATAAACCAAGGAATACAATCATTAGAGCCAGGCTGGTGGTGCACACTATAATCCAAGTGACCTGGGAGGCCAAGGCAGGAGAATTCCAAGTTTGAGTTCCACCTGGGCAACTTAACAAGATCCTATCTCTGAATAAAATAGAAAGCGCTGGTGACTTAGCTCAGTGGTAAAGCACTCACCCAGCCTGTGCAAGGCCCTGGGCTTGATCCCCAGGACTATTTAAAAAAAAAAAAATTTCATTGGAGAAAATAGACAAAATTGGTACAACATAAGTATTTGTCCAAAAAATGAGCAGTAAGAACATTACCTAATTGTTACTTGAATCCTAAAATTACAAAAGCAGCCTCCATTTATATCATGCCATAGTAAGAGCATGTTTCTGTTCCATGGTCCCACAGTGCTGTCTTCCACACTGGGCCAGATTAAATCCAAAGTTGTATAAACTCCCTGGAAAGCTAAAAGGCATTCTGATGTATGCAGTCAGGCCTGGGTAGCCTTTAATTCTTAGGACTAGAAAGGGGCAGATTTCCCCAGCTGTGACAGGAGTCAGCAGCCAAGGCTATCTCATGACCCAGGAATTCTGGTGATTATAACTTGTGATTTTAAAAGATTCACAAATGAGTGAGGAATGAGCAGAGAGAAGCTGCAGAAAATCCCCTCCAGTGTGCCAGCTGCCATGTCCTTCCCCCACCTTTCCATCCACCCCAGCAGAGGAACAGAGTACCTTACATTAGAGAGTCCTGAGGCCAAGCTCTGAGCATTATTATGAAAATTGACTCAGTGAAAATTGAAAACTTCTCTTTTGCTCTTTAGGCATTTGACAAAATATTTACTGAGCACCTAGTATATGCAGGTACTCCTGTGAGGCACTACGTGTGCTAAGAACACAGCAGAAAATGAATCCAACAAAAATCCCTCCCCTTGTGGAACCTAAAATCTGTTGAGAAGAATGATCTCAACTTCTGCCCCATAAAACATAAGCAAGAATGGTCCTTGGAGTCAAGTGCCAAATGCCAGGTTGCCAGGCCATCTGCCTGTCCCTTACTGCCCCAATGAAGTCTTTTACAGATGCTCTCTGCCTTCAAGGGGCCACAGACAAAAATAGCAGTCAGGCCACTGTGAAAATTGCAGATACAAATGGGTCACCTGGGGTCAGGGAAGGCTTCCCTGGCCAACTTCAGGTCAGAACTAAAGGGTGAGTAGGAATTAGCTGGGCCATCAGAGCCAGCTGGGGATGCCAGAGAAATCTGTGTAGAGAAGGATCAGAGGGGCAGATTCTATGAGCAGAGGCAACAGTGGAAGCAAAGCCCTGGAGGAGAGGGAGAGAGCATGACCCAGTTAGAAAATTTAAAAGGTTGTAAATGGCTTTAGCAAGGGGAGGAGAGGCAGTAGCCACTTTGACCCCATGGGGAGCTCCTGAACTGGTTTTAAGCCGGGGAGTGATGGGATTCAGTTTTGCTCTTTAGAAAGGTCATCTTAGCAGCAGAATAGAGAAAATACTACAGCAACCCAGCTCAAGAGGGAGATCAGGGAGAAGGAGAAAGGAGCATTAAGAAGAGGTCCCAGTTCCTGCCTGAGCAGCTGAGGTCAATGGCACCCTCCATGTGGCTGGGCTCACAGACAGACCCTTTTCTTTGGAGGAGGAGGTCAAAGGAGCAGGTAGCAATGGTGGTGGTGAGCTGGCAGTGCCTATGCATCCTACAATGAAAGGGTACAAAGGGCAGTGCTGTGGTTTGGGTCTGGAATGCTCCACATGTTAAAGGCGTGGTCCTCAGCCCCTGGAGTTATTAGGAGATAGTGAAACTTTAAGAGAAGGGAACTAATGAGAGATCTTAGGTCACTGAGAGCATGCCCTCAGAGGGAATTATGGGACCCTGTCCCATTGTTCCACTATTTTGCTTCTGTCCATGAGGTGAGAGCTTCCTCTGACATGCACACCCACCATAATATACTGCCTCATCTTGGGTCCAAAAGCAATAGGCGAACTGACAGAGGACTGGAACCTCCAAAACTGTGAGCCACAATAAACCTTTCCTCTTTTTAAATTTATGATCTCAGGTATTTTATTAAAGTAATAGAAAGCTGACTAGCACAAGGAGGCAGGTGAGTGAATGGGTCCAGAGCTCAGAGACAGGTCTGAACCAAGATCTGGGTAGTGGTGGCAACCAAGACATAGCTCTGTTAGATCACCAGGGGCAGTCTGCCAAGCAAATACCAGGACCCACTTGAAGGGCACCAACATTCAAAGTCTGCAAGAGGCTGGGCGTAGAGGGTACGCCTGTGGCTCAGGAGACAGAGGCAGGAGGATCTGAAATTCAAAGCCAGCCTCAGCAATTCATCGAGGCACTAAGCAACTCAGTGCGACCCTGTCTCTAAATTAAATACAAAAAAGGGCTGGGGATGTGGCTCAGTGGGCAATATCCTGAGTTCAATACCAAGTATCCCACAGCCTCCCCCAAAAAAGAAAAGACTGCAAGAGGGCAGAACAGCCTGAAGTCCGCAAGGAAACCAAGCCAGGTGGTTGAAGCAGAAGGAAAACTAGGAATGTGAGGACACCCAGAAGTCAAGAGAAGAGTTTCAAGGAGGAAAGAATGAAGGTAATGCAGATCATTGCTGTCAGAGGTCAAGAAGGCCAGAATGGAAGGTGTATCATTGACTTAATACCAGATTCACCATGTTGCTGGTGCTGGAGTAATGGGCTCAGGGGTCTGATGGCAACAGGGCCAGGATGAGAAGGCAGAGGACATTTTGGTGAGACTGGAAAGTGCTATGGCTGGGGGCGGGGGGGGGGAGTTGCAGGAAGTCTAGAGAGATGGCAGAGAACTGAGCATATTACAGGACATGGATTCCATAGGTCGGAGAGGCTGAAGAGACAGAGACAACCAATGCTGATCCTCAGTAGGGACACAAATCCAACTGGGTGACACAAACCAGCCTCAGAAAGAGTGTCCCTCCTTTGCTTAGAGGGAGGCAGGCCAACAGGACAGCACTTGCACCCAGTTGGGGTCCAGTGTTTCAGAAAGACATGGGAAGTCTAGATCAGTCATCATGCTCAAAGGCCTGAAGAGAAGCCTAAGCAAACACAAGAGCACTCCTGGGCAAAGCCTGTGACCTAGCTTTATTGGTTTATGGGGTCACCATGCTAGGTGAAAGGTGACAGTGTGATTTCTCCAGCTGCTCTTAGAAAGCAGGGGCAAAGTTCTGTCAAGTTCACAAAGGAAGGACAATGGGTGCTTGATGATGAAAGGACAGGGTGGAGGGGGAGAAGCCAGGAGCTTGGATGGGGCGAGGAATGTGTGCAGAAGGCTGGAAGGAGTGGAATTCAGACAGCATGGCAATTAGACTTCAGAGGTGGAACAGGCAACTCCAGGAGATGACATAGTCCAGGATATGCCTCAGGCAGTGGGTGAAGCAGGGTGGAGAGGACACTACTGGAGAGCCTGTGGTCAAGATGCTGGGTGAGTCATCAGAACCCAGTGTGATGTAGCAGGTGGTCAGGGGAGAATGATCTTAGGCCAGAATGCTCCAGTCTCCAGGGACAGAGGCTGAGAGTCTGGGTTCAAAGGGAGGATGAAAAACACAAAATAACAAAATGTCACCCTCCAAAGGAATGCACTCAAAGTTCCCCTTCACTGAATGCATGCAATGTGCTGCCAACAAGCAAGATGTTTATTAACTTATCTAGTCCCCACAAGCAGGATACACAGGCTTCTTCTATAGAAGGGAAAACTGAGGCTTGCTGGCTAAGAATTTTCCCAGGATCACAGAGTCTAAACATGATGGATCCAGAATTCGTGATTCAGACTTCCAAATAGTAATGCTGCTCTGCCCCACCACATTCACAGACAGACAGGGTAGATTGCATTATTTATGCCCCAGCAATCACTTATCCCCATGCAAGACCTCTCTAATTGCGCCTCACAGTATTTCCAAGGAGGAGGGGTCAGGGGCCGCCAGCTGCTGAGTAATGAGCCGGCTGTCCTCCCTGATGCCGTGCTCCCTGCAATGGAGGCTGCAGTAATTACCCAGAGCCCATTAACAAACACCCAGAGTGCGATGCGCTAATAAGACCAGAACAAACACATCAAAATATCAGCTTTTAAGGAAACTCCAATGCAGAATTTATATTTCTAAAAGGGCTGACTTGATCATAACGCAACAGGAAAAATCCCTTCCTTCCCACATTTCCAAACAAAGCAGCCAGTGTTTTAATTCCAGAGACAATGGAGTTTCATTCTATGGAGACCAGCAGCTACCACACTTTAGGGTGTTAAAAAGTAGTGCCATGGTCTTGGGACAAAAAAGATAGGACAAAACAAGCCAAGGAGGTTATCAGCATCCATTTGATTTTAATAATTTGGCATTTATTTACTTGGATGTAAATAAGATACAATGGAAAGGCCTAGAAGAGTTAGAGATGTGGGAAGAAGTTTTTTCCAGGTTGACGCACTCTGGGTGTATTTGAGCAAATCTCAGAGCTTCCAAATAAGAAAAGAATAGAGAGTGGTCATCAGAGCCTGGGAAGAATGTAGGGCAACAGGGATGAAGAGAGGTTGGTTTAACAGGACAGGGAGCAGCTGAATAGAAAGAATAACTCCTAAGAATCTCTAGAACATCAGGAATAATTATGGTGAAAATTAATTTAATATCTCAAAATAGCTAGTAGAGAGGATTTTGAATATTCCCAACACAAAGAAAGAATAAATGTCAGAAATGATAAAATGCCAATTACTCTGATCCGATTATTACACATTGTATACACGTATTAAAGTGTCACGCTGTGCCCCATGTGACATGTAAATGTGTACAATTACTATGTGCCAATTAAAAATAAAATTATACATTTTTTAAAAATATTTATTTTTTTAGTCATAGTTGGACACAATACCTTTATTTATTTATTTATTTTTATGTGGTGCTGAGGATCGAACCCAGGGCCTTGCACATGCTAAGTGAGCACCCTACTGCTGAGCCACAATCCCAGCCCTAAAATTATATTTTTAAAAAATATTGGAGCTTCACATCATACTTGGGGACATTTCCAGGACCATCAATAGCAAGGGGGCAATGGGCAACCCCTGAGCTCTGCACAGAACCTGCAGCCCCTGCCTTGGAAGCAACAATACATTCAGAATCATCAGACACACCCTACTCACTGCAATCCTAAAATTGAGCCCAGCTCTCGTGCCAATTATTCTTACCATACTGGACCAGGAAGCAGCTTGCTTTTGTCCTCAAATACTTCAGACTCAAGAGAACTGCAAGCTCCAGGTTTTGTTTTGTTTTTTTTAAATATATTTTTTTAGTTGTAGATGACATAATACCTTTATTTCATTTATTTATTTTTATGTGGTGCTGAGGACCAAACCCAGTGCCTCACAAGCGCTCTACCACTGAGCTACAACTCCAGCCCCTCCAGAGTCTTTACGGACAACCTGGGCCACATTCCCCTTGAAGCATCAGCACACACCTCAGGAGAGAACTTGGGAAATACTCCTGCAGGGGGAGCAGCTGGAACCCCACTCACTGCTCAAAAGTAAGAGTGAGTGAGGATTTTCTCTCTTCCACCCCGCCACCCCCCTGGTCCTCAAGGCCAGCAGCATTGCAGGGAGGGAACTAATCTCAGATCACTGAGGTAAGCAAAGGTGATAATGATGAGCCTCAGATGAGCTGTTTAATCTTTTTATAATCTCCCTGGTCCCTGAGCCTTATGAGAGAAGCTGCTATAACCCAAGTCATGAGGAAATTGGAAACACACCTCAGGCAACCATGCTCTAATTTACAACAGAAATTAAAAAGCAGTACGTTTCAAATGGGTCACTGTACTCAGACAGAGACTTGGCAAATTTCATAGCATACACAAGGGTCAAAGAATCCTCAGAAAACTTTCAAGTTTGATAATTTTCATAGCTGAGGTTAACTATAATCAATTGTCACTGATACTAGGCTCTGAAGCACATGGCCCTTTTGCTCTTTACACTCTGTTTGATGATTACCTTGGGCTCACTGATTTGAGGCGAAGTCTGAGATTTACCATCTTACTTCTGCAAAGTAATCTCTCAGCTACAAAAGAAAATAACATTCTCAATTCTGAGCACCCTCTGACTCTCCCTGGAGATAAAGATGCCTCCACTTGCTTCTTTGATACAACTGGACCCCAAGCAGTCCCTGGTAACTGCCTGAACAAAAAACAATTACGTATGACTATTAACACCAGCATTTTTAAATTGTGCAAATGTGCTCTAATTCTACAAAATCCATCGAGAATGTCTATAAGATCTAGGGTCTCAGGCAAGGCTCTCCCTACAAGGACTTCTCATGTGCAGCTGTCCTGAGCCTCCACCCCAAGGGTATATCAGACCCTTCCACTGAGCTACCACCACTCCCCTTCTCAGACTTCACTCCTGCCTTGCCTCACCTGGCACAGATCCACATGGAATCATTTTTAAGTCAATCAATTGGCCAGGCATGGTGGTGCATACCTATAATCTCAAGGACTCGGGAAGCTGAGGAAGGAGGATTGCAAGTTCGAGGCCAGTGTAAGCAACTTTTGGAGATCCTCTCTCAAAATTTAAAAAGGGCCTGTGCTATAGCTCCGTGGTAGAGCACCCCCAGAATTCAATTCCCAGTAACCTCCCCCCCAAAAAAAAGTCAATCATGGATGGAATTCCCCTTGCTCAGCATCACCAGCAGCTTCATTACACAGAGATTAAAATCTAAACTCCTACCAGGCCTGGCAGGCTAATAGGATGTAAATACCCTGATCATCTCAGGGCCTCCCTCACATCTTTTCTCCTGAAGTTCCATACCCTCCAGCCAGCACTGGTCTTCTTGCTGTTTGCTCTGCCTGGGAAGCCAGGCCTCCATATTTTCCCATGGCTCATTCCCCTCTATTCAGTCTCTGTTGTCCCAAAACCTCCACAGAGATGCCTTGCTGCCACCACTCTGTCCTCTCCCCTAGTCACTACCTGGGACCACAGCCTACACTGGTTACTCACCCGTGTGTCTGTCACATCTGTGGTCAATGTTCCATTGTAATGACCGGCCCAGGAAAGCCACTCCACATATACTAAGCAATCATTCATCGACCCATTTTGCCAGGAAACCCCTGACTCCAACCAAAGATGGTTCTTATCAGCTGATGATCTATGAGGTCAGGATCACATGTTTTTTGGAATAAGCAGAAACCACTCAGCAAATACACCTGGATACCGCAGGTAACCGTGCTGCCCGGGGAAGCTGGGAGCTCTGGCGCCCACATCCACTAGTCTGTACAAGCAGGAGTGGCTGCTGATGCAAGAAAAGGCCTCCTCCTTTATGATCCCCCTTCTCCAGACAAAGCCAAGAAGTAAAGGGCTGTTCTTGAAGTAGGAGAGAGGAACT
Organism: Marmota marmota marmota; assembly: GCF_001458135.2. Taxonomy (NCBI): domain Eukaryota; kingdom Metazoa; phylum Chordata; class Mammalia; order Rodentia; family Sciuridae; genus Marmota; species Marmota marmota. The sequence goes on from NW_026000241.1 coordinate 12,449,007, forward strand.
CTTGAATTCAGTTGCCCAGTTCAGGATCTCTCTTCTCATTCTGACCTTACAGTGTTAAATTTTTGGCTTGTTGTTGTTGTTGTTGTTTTCCCAATCTTTTTTTAAAACTGAGCAATGTTTTAAATCCAAAAGTATTTTTCCAAAAGAAATATTTAACTTTATTTTAAAGAAAAAATGCCCAGATTATAGAAAGTTTTCTTAAAAGGTGCTTCTGAAAGTTGCCACTTAGAATAAGAAATACCCCTAATGTATGCATATATTATTTCATTATTTTTGAAATATAAATATGATCAGGTAATTTTGTCATAGTTAGAAAATTAACATCAAAACATCTGCATTTCAAAATAAAAAGTAGGAAACTTTCCATACTAAAGCTGCCAGCATTCTGAGCTTTAGAGTATACACTGAGGTAATCTCACCGAACAGTCCATTTGCTGTAGAAATATAGTCCTCCAGAGCAATAATTTATATCAGTTTGACATTGATTCTACCTTGTGATTCTGAGACATGTGGTTACTCTAAAAGGGGGGAGAGAGGGTGAGGCCACATGGAAACTTTCTGATAAAGCTGATCAATAAGAACCAGGGCAACGGCAGCAGGAGAGGTGATGGGTCAACTAACAACACACAAATGGGTGTGCGAAAATCATGTGTGACCCAGGCTGGCTCACCAGTCTGTTCAGGTTAAAGTGGTCCTACAGGACAGCTGCCACTGCTTGTACAATTCAAACAGGTCCTTGTCAAAAAGATCACCGTGCATGCCACCCTCACTTACCTACACTCCTAACACTTTTTATGAAAAGGTCAAGATTCTCTTTTAATCTAAGATGGGCCAACTTTCTTCCTGTCCCACTATGTCCCACTCTAGTTCCACATGGGGTTAAATGAAAATGCCCTTAAAGGAGAAAAGGAGGAAGTAGAAGGTGGATCCACAGATAAGAGTGAGAACACAGTAAAATAGAGGAAGAAGTGGGGAGGACAGAGAAAGAGGGGCTGAGGGGAGAAAGAAAGAAAAGGAAGAGAGGAGAGAAAAACCAGTCAGAGCCCAGGATAGAGGAAGAAAGAGAAAACACAGAGTGAGGGAGAAAGTGAAAAAACAGCAGGGAGTTTAATAAACACAGGGATAGGAGAGACACAAGGAAAAAAGCACAGAGAGAGGAAGGGAAAGTTCCTGGGGAAAGAATAGTGATCTATATCATGGAGAAGCTGGTGTTAGAGCCCCTCTTGTTCCATGTACTGTATTATGCCATATGTGGGAAGTGAACAAGCCTGGAACTCCGCCTAATAACATCTGCTGCTGACTTTAAGAGCCCTAATAATAGCACAGCTGGTGTCCTCTGCTGCATGAGCTCACCGCCCACGTGACTGCTCCTTCCTTGGCAGCTCCTCCAGAGAAAGGAGGTACCCGGGGAAAGTCCCGCCTTCCGCCTGCCCTCCCCAGCCTGGCTTTATTTCCCCCAGGGCCTCCATTCTTTCCTTCCAGAAACCACTCCCACCCGCTTTCCTGGGCTGAGTTACTCAGATTCAGCAGTTCCTCTGAATAGGCATCTCCTTAACAAGAAAGGCAAATATCAGAAATCAAAGGTGGGGACATCACTACAGATCTTACAGGAAATAAAAGAAGAGTAGTTATACCAATTAATTCAACCCTGATGACAGGGACAAAGTCCTTGAGATATACTACTTACCAAAACTAACAACTAGAAATAGAAGATCTGAACAACCCTTGATCTATTAAAGAAATAGAGCTCCTAATGAAAACCCTTTCCACAATACAAGGAGAGGCCAGTGAGCCAGTGTCCCCAGTGCGCCCTGTTGCCAGGGTATGGCCCCCTCCAGAAGCACAGGGAACTCCAGGTCTGGGGAGGCAAGTCTGAGACCCGGGAGCCTTTCAGAGCCTTTCAGATCTGAGAAGTGTTGCTAGGAGGAAAGGCAGCGCAGGAGAATAGGGAAGAAGGCGGGAGGTCAACAAAGAAGTGGTTCACAGGGCTGGGAAGTTTTAACCCTCACTTGTGCAAGTCTTGAAACAAATTCCTATCACAGTACACTTTTTTTTTTAAGAGAGAGAGAGAGAGAGAGAGAATTTTAATATTTATTTATTTTTTAGGTTTTTTTTTGGAGGACACAACATCTTTGTTTGTATGTGGCGCTGAGGATCGAACCGCATGCATGCCAGGCAAGCGCGCTACCACTTGAGCCACATCCCCAGCCCTCACAGTACACTTTTAAAGGCCCGCTATCATTTTAAGAAACTGCACCTAAGCACAGAACGGGGAAGAATTTCAGCCTCTAAGGGGAAGCCGAGCTGGAAGTGCCAAAGGGAGACTCCAATTGGCACTGATGCTGGCTGTCTCCATAGCAATTGGAAGAGGAGCTGAGAAACCTGGGATCTCTCACTCTTGGTCCAGCAACACATCCTGACTGCCAGGAAGGGCCAAGTGGATATGAAACATGAGGCTTATTCACCAGAAAAAGACAAAGGTGGCCATACTTCAAAACCCACACTTGGTGACATGCAATAGCATGGATGGGTTTGTAGGCATGCAGTACTAAGGTTAACAAATTACTAAATTCCATTCCTGCCTGCAGGTAATTATGCAATAAAAAATCACACGAGAGTTAGAAGTGAGCAATCATTAACCTTCCCTACTGCTAAACACTGTTACATACTGAAAGACGGTGTTTTACTCCTTGTTAATACCATAATAATAAGTTACCTAAATGAGTTATGTAAACCTTAACAGTTCCAGGTTTTGATTTATAACATCAGCTATGAAAACTACAAAACTTGTGAAAATTCAAAGACAATGATTCCACTATTTAAGAGCTACCATAAATACTTCGTATAGGTCATTCTCTTGAATGTTTAGTACACTGAGAAGGTCCCTCTGCAAGACACCACACAGCTGTTTGCATTCATAAAACCCTGAAAGGCCTCAACATAATCAATCACAACTTCAGTCTCTGTCCTTCCAACCTTCTTTTCCCTCTTTTTAGGTCTCACATCCAGGTCAAGCCTCAGAGATTCCCCCAGCTTCATCTTCAGGCCTCTGCCGAACCCTGTTGGGTGCCTGAGGCAAAAGGAAAATACATAAATACTGATCCTGTCTTTTAATTTTTATATTTTGTTTATTATAGATTTTGTTAGCACTTGGGGGTTTTTTAAGTATTGTATTAAAATATTACTTATCTGAGGCTGGGGGTGTAGCTCAGTGGTTGAGCATGTTTACCATCAGCAAGGCCCTCAATTTGATCCCCAATACCACACACACACAAAAAAAAAAAAAAAAAATATTTAATTACTGAGTTTATGACACCCTCTCTTAAATTTTGTATCCTAGGTAAGTGCCTTCAATAGCTTCACCCTAGTCAAAGCCCTGGCCCACAATAAAAACAATACATCCTTGGGCAGACCGAAGACAGACGGACAATACCCAGGCTTCATTAACTACCCCAAAGACTGAACAACAGCTGCCTCCAAGACCATCTACCAGGGTGTGTGTGTGTTCTAAATGCCTTTAAGGGGTAAGCAGTATGGAAAACACAAGTCAGAGAATAGTGAAATTCCATGGAAGAAATATTTTACATCCTTTTGCATTACTATCTGATAGTTGACAAATCAGTTAGACCCTTCCATTTTCTTACACACTGAATGAACCCCATTAATTTTTATTTAACATATACATCTTATACTGTGGATGCACTTTTTACATAACCACACTTCCAGCCTCCATCACCATAGGAAAGTTTTGCCTGTTTCCAAAGTCATATGTGAGTACTTCTGTTTATGGTGTCTTTTGCTTAACATTCTGTCTGCAACATTCATCCATTTATTGCATGCATTAGTGCTTCTCTCCTTTTCACTGCTGAGGAATACAACAGTATATGATTACATCACAATTTGTTTATAGAGTCACCCATTGATGCCATTTGGGTTGTTTCCAGTTGGGGACTACTGTGAGTAAAGTTGCTATGAACTAGGTATATAATTGCTTGTTTCTGTTGACTATTTGACCAGGAGAAGTCAGTAAATCTTTGGGTCAAAAGGCATACGTATGTTCAACTGTAATAAATATTAACAGATTTCCAAGTGGCTATTCTTTGTACGTGGTGTGTGACGCTTGTAGTTGGTCCACACCCTTCCCAGCACTTGGTGTTGTCAAATTTCTTGTTTTATCCATTCTCATGGGGACTGCAGAGGTCTCCTTGCTCAAACAAGCAAATTACAATTTCTCTAATTTTACCATGATCCAAGAATACAAACTATAAAACCTCAAGTAAGTCATATTAAAAAAAAAAATCACAAAAAGGTACAGTAAACTCTCTATTCAGGGCTAATTTCAAGAATCCATAAAATATAAATATCTGTGAGAGACAGCATAGATGTGTTGGCAAGGAAACTTGCAAAATGTTACGAACACCACGAGAACTCCTATATTCAATAGGTTGCTATAAAATGGCTAAGCCAACATCTCTTCTGAACAATGGAAAACCAAGTGATACAACCACAAATTTTTGCACACCTACTACATATAAACAAACTCAAAGGACATGTTAGCCTTTATCTCACTAGGCCTCCAGCAACCTGTTGCCAAGAGAACTGTCCCACCCCTGCCCCCACCCAACCCCCACCTCCACCCCCAGCATTTCTGATCTAGTCCCAGACTTTGCTCCCTCCTCTAAGTTTTTCTACTGTGACATCATTACAGTGTCCACAGTATGGTCCCCAATCCCTCACCTCAAACTTGGATCTCTGTTCCCAGTGTCAGTCTCAAATGTCCCACTACCCTGAACATCTCCACTTGGAAATCTCAGGAGCACCTCATGGCACATTTTAAACAGTGCCCTCTGGGTCCTTGCACCAGTACAACTGAGTTACTGCAGTCTGACTCAGAAACCTCAGTCTCACCCTTGGCTCTGCCCCTCCCTCATTCCACCGCCCCCTCAGCAACGGAGCCTCAGCTTTTCTCCTCAGTGCCACTCAAACACACCCACTTCCTTCCATCCACACTATCACTAACTCTCCCAATTGAAGTCACCACCCTGTCACCTTGAGTACAGCCAGAGTTTCTATGGCAGGGCTCAGTCACAGAGGAGGTAAAGGAGGCCAAGCACCTACCATACACTGACCTGGGACATGTTCCCAAGGTGAAGCCAGACACCTCTCCTAATGCCACCCAAACCTGCCATGGGCCTTCCCTTGGGAACTCTGCAAACTTTATCCCTTTTCTACCCTAGTGACCAAATGTGGATGCAGCTTCTGAGTTTGTGAGGGAAATTCTCAAATTTGCTGATGATCTCTGCCATGCTGCCTCCTAACAAACAGAGAATTCAGTATACCATGAAGAATTGATCATAAGATAACCTAAGTCCCAGAAATATTTATAATTGTCTTTATTCCTTTCTATCATTTCTAACATCAGGAGACCAGGTAACATTCAATAGTGGTTAAAACATTCCTCTTGTCCTAAAGTAATCTGTTTTCTTTTTATATAAACTACTTTCCTATCTTCCAAGTACAGAATAAACACATCTATTGCCCAATGATTTGCTTTTTCACGCCTTTTACCCACTGTTGTAATAATAAAAACATTCTGCTTGTTTTTCTCAAACAGAGAGCTGTTTTCTCAAATATATAATAACAAACTACATTTTTTTCCCACAAGAGATCTTTGGAATGTCTTGAGATTTGTGTCCAAATATCAAGTACAAAGGGAATTTTCTAATGCCTTGGGACCACTGCAAAGTTAACCCTTTCTTCTGAGATCCAAGGCAGGGAAATTAGTCATCCAGTGAGCAAAAACCATAAGTCACACAATGCCTTAGGCCACAGGGGCTTTTCTGGTTAGTACTACAAAGGTAAAGGCCAGCACACTCCCCCAGGGCATGGCGCACAGTGATGCTCCAAAATTATGTGTGGATGAATGGATCAGAAGGAGCCCACTAACAACAATAATAATAGGTAACACAACATGCTTGCTGGAGCTGGTCACGTGTATTAATTCATGTAATCTTCTTAATAACTATATGAGGTAAACATACCAGCCAATGATTCAGGAACTGCAGAAAGAGGAGTTTGGGGGTTGGGATGTAACTCAGGGTACAGTGCTTGTCTAGCATGCGTAAGGCCTTGGGTTCAATACCCAGAATGGCAAATAGAAACAGGATTTGTTTGTTGTTGTTATTGTTTGTTTGTTTTGGTCAGGGGTTTGCTGGGTTAACACATCTAAGCAGCAATCTTCAAGGGGGAAAAAAGAAACACGCTTCATATATATGGATGGTGTGCTGCACTTCATCCAGACTGTTAAATCTGAAGTTTTTTATCTTTTAACTAATGAATGAAAACAAAGCTACAGCCCAGAACCATACCCATAATACTCAGCATTTTATTTAAAATATATTCTGAATGCAAAAGTTGAAATGATATACCCTCTGCCTGAGGGACACTTTTTTATTTTTTCTCCTCTATCCTGAAAGCCAGTAAACCAGCTGTCTCAGAAAGTCTGACTCCAGCTATGTCACTCACAGACCAAACTGGTGAGTCATACATACAGCAAATTGTTCCTTTTCCTCTTCCCACCCTCCCTCCAAATCACTATAGTGTGTCCTCAATCACAGGTTTGGTTTTTTGTTTGTTTACTTGGTGTTTTTACATCCCTTGGCACAATTTCTAACTTTGTAACATGACAAGAATCTTCCTGTCCCTTTAGTTTAAGTAAACCTCCCATTTTCTTCTCAGGATTGAATTTCTGCAGTGCAGATAAGGCCCACATCTTTAGACCTTTCACTTGATTAAAAAAAAAAAAAAAATGGCCCTTGATATTCTCACTGTATTTCCAAATCTCTGAGATACCAAATCACCAACTCAAATTCAAAGTCCAACAGGCTAATCAAAGTTACTGTAAGAATTCTATATTCAGAATCATGAAATGTGGCTGGAGATGTAGCTCAGTGGTAAAGCTATTGCCTACCCTGCACACAGCCCTGGGTTCAATCCCCAGCACCAAAAAAAGAAAAAAAAAATCAATATACTGGTTTACTGAGTTACCTTTCTTTCCTCTTTAATCCATCAACTGACTTCAATTTAAACTATAAAACATGAGGGCAAAGAATGGAGGGAAAGACCTCAAACACTTGCAGCTTCTAGGAATCATATTTATTCACATCCCTCTGCACTTAATTATTAACATAAATTAAATGTGCTGCCCCAAGAGTTTAACAGTAATCAGAAGGAGCATGAGTCAAAGCAAGGACTCCTAATATCCCATTGCTTTTCAGGAATTTCCCCCAGCTCAAAGCAAGGCAGACTATGACTGGTGCTGGGAAAATACCAGGATGAAGGGAGAAAAGTGGTTATATTTCAAAAGAAATAACCATCTCACACCCATTAGGATGGATATTATTACACATACACACACACACACACACACACACACACACACACAGAGTGTAAGTGTTAGTAAGGATGTGAAGAAACTGAAATCTTTGTGCACTGCTGGTGGGAATGTGAAATGATAACAACCATTGGTGAAAACAGCACAGCAATTCCTCCAAATATTAAACATAGAATTATCATATTATCCAGCAATTCACATTCTGGGTAAATGGCCAGAAGTGAAAGAAAGGGATTCAAATAGATCTCTGTAAACCAACATGCATAGCAGCATTATTTACAGTGGCCAAAAGATGGAAGAAACCCAAGTGTCTGTCCCTCAGTGGATGAAATGATAAACAAAATATGGTATATAATCACAATGGAATATTATTCAGTCTTAAAAAGAAAATTCAGGGGCTGGGGTTGTGGTTCAGCGGTAGAGTGCTTGCCTAGCATGTGCGAGGCCCTGGGTTCGATCCTCAGCACCACATAAAAACAAAGAAATAAAATGAAGGTAATGTGTCCTATTACATCTAAAAAATAAATATTAAAAAAAAATTCGGGAGCTGGGGTTGTAGTTCAGTGGTAGAGCGCTTGCCTCGCACGCATGAGGCCCTGGGTTTGGTCCCCAGCACCACATAAAAAACAAACAACAACAACAAAAAATAAAGATATTATGTCCATCTACAACCAAATAAATAAATAAGGAAATTCAGACACATGTTACAACATGAAAGAGCCTTAGGGACATTGTTAGGTGAAATAAGTCAGACACAGAAGGCCATACTATACAATTCCACTTACATGAGGTACCCAACACAGTCAAGTTCACAGAGACTGAAAACAGGATGGTGGTTGCCAGGGGCTGGCCTGCAGAAATGGGGAGAGTTAGTGTTTAATGCATACAGAGTTTTGGTTGGGGAAAACTGAAGGTTCTAGAGATGGAGGGTGGTCATGACTGCACACAATGTAGATGGACCTAAGGCTACCCAAACTGTACACTTAAAAGTGGTTAAAATGGTCAATACTGATATGTATATGTTTTATCAGGTTTTTTTTTTAAAAAAAAAATGGAATAATAGACACTGCATTAGGGATATTCTGTTATCTCTCAGACTGGGGGACTTGGGCACCCCTGGGGCAAGAAAAGAAGAATTTAACAGAAACTGGTTACTTCTTCCATCTGCACAGTGTGGGGAATACAGAGGGGGCTGAGAGCTCTGTACCTGCTGGGAAGACAGGATGGGAGACATGTGCTGGGCTCAGATCTATTTATTCTCTACCTAGTTCCTGTTCTGTCATTCTGCGCTTGTGATCTCTCGAAATTAGGGTGAATGACCCAGCACTTCAGATCTGCTCAACAAAGAGTGGGTGGGTGGGTGCATCTACTACTAGAAAATGTCTATTCCTGCTCTGACATATTTTCACTAACTTAAAAATATCACCCAAAGTTTTGGGTGTGTGTTGAGGGAGGGGAGGGTGTACAGCTGATGGTGGAGACTGTTTTCCTCCCGACTGAATGACAGCGTATCCCTTCCCTCTTAGATCCTCCCACTTTACAGTTCACTGCACAGAATTAAAGGAGAGGGGATGGGGAGAGAATGGGTTCAGCAATCTTTTCTAAGAAGCCCTAATCCCTTTCCTTTCATTGCAGGACAGGAGGCTGAATGAAACACCCAGAACCAGCTCTCTCAAGCAGGAAAGGGAGCATGTGTGTGCTGCCACTTGCTCTTCCCAACATCTGCAAAGTGGCTTTGAAAAGAACGCATCTCTGTACACACAAAGAAGCATCCCACCTGAGGACACGTTTAAAGTGTAGACTCAGATTTAGCAGGTGTGGGGGCCTGAGATTCTGCAGGCCTAAGAAGTTTCCAGGTCATGCTGTTGCAGCTGGCCCACTATCCCTGCTTTGAGTAGCTGCAATCAGCTTGACCCAGGACAAAGGGAACCAAAAGTCATGCAGAAACAGCAAAGGTCAAGGTACCCCCCCCCACCCCATAAATACTGTAGTCTTCCACTGCTGTTCTCCCCAGAACACAGACACTTGATTCCACCATGAAGTTTTGGCACAAACAGATTAGCTGTCTTGTGGTCATTCATCACACAGATCCTCAGTCGATGCTCCTGGAGATCAAAGGAAATTGTCCTCCCCACTCCCCAAAAGTTTCCCAGTGGTCCTCAAATTCAAGGATGGTTTCTACATTTATTGCTCACTTGCTCCTCAAGGTCCAAATTCATGATTCCATAAGACAGGTGATGTCTCCTACATTCTAGGGAGACATTTTATCTTTGGTCACATTCAAAATGAGAAATTATTTGATAATGACCCACAATAAAAGGAGGCAAGTCTACACAAGGTCATATCTATTCTAGTTTTTTTTTTGCAAAACTTAAGTTACCATTGAAAAATTCAGACTCATAGTGTGTGTTGTTGACATTAAAGAACCACTGGCAAGGACTGATTGATTTTTACCAAACCACCAAAAGAACCAGTGGAGAACTTCTAAAAATCTACAGTTCTCCATATGTATTCGTGCTTTTTCTCTCAAAACCCAGAGAAAGAAGAAAGAAAGAAAAAATAAAATCCCATATCCCTAGCTAATATCCATTTTAAGAGACACAAATAAGCCTGTGGCATTGTAACTCAATGTAGGATTTCCTAACTGCTAATCTGTGTGAACATAAGTCAGGAGACAGTGGCATTTTTTAATCAACATAAGCAGCTATCTAGTAAAGAAGTCTAGTCATTAAGGAATGCAATAAGAATGAAGTGCTTTGAAAGGTAAGCTAAAGAGATGCTATTCTGAAAATGTCAAACCATTTAATCCACGTTTTCATGGTTATTTTCAAATAATTTTTTTCTAAAGAAAGATTCTAAAGTCCCCTGAATACCCCTAGCATAATCTTACTTAACATTGAAATCCAGGCAATTTATATTCTGGCAGTTTTTAAATTTACTACTAGACCTATTTCCCCTCAATGTTGGAGCATCCTTTTCAGATATTTGTACAAAATCCAATTCCTCTGAGTAGATTGCCTTCTGCTTTTGAATGTCCTAATACATTCTGGAACTAGAAGAGACCCTAGAAATTGAGCTCCAGGATTCCCAAACTAGGGTGCACATACTCAAGCTGAGGGGCTCTCTCAGGACCTCAAGAAGACAAGGTGCATCTTCAAGTGCTTTTTGACTCTGACAGTAAAATATTTTCATATTAAAACAAGATATATCCAAGCTGGGTATGATGGTAGTATATACCTTAGTCCCAGCACTCAGGAGGCTGAGGCAGGAGGAGCCCCTGAGCAACATAATAAGACCCTGTCTCAATAAATAAATGAATGAATGAATGAATGAATGAATAAGAAGCCTTCATTCTATTCTTCAAAGGAACTATTCAGTTAACACTGAAAAGTGTTAGAAACCCCAGGCTAAGCTCTCAAAATTCCCTTTTCAGGTTTCCATTGCCCTGAAGGTAATAGGGACAAATTCAAGAAACATCAACATAATCCATTTCACAGCCTCACACCCTGAGACCAAGAACTCTCCCAAGGATGTTAGTGGCCACCTGAGAAGTCACTGCCATTTGTCAGTCTTTATCAAATGGATGTCCATTGCTTCTTAGAAAAACTCTGATCACCAAACAGGTTGAGGGTGGGAGCAGTCCTTCCTAGAATGCTAAACCAGAACCTAAACAAGGATTTAAGAGTCCCCCTCCCTTTCACTCTCTTCCACTCAGGTACACTAACAATCACATAAGGAGCAGGGCTTCCCAATGAATAATGCCACGCAGCCCTTTATAAAACAAAAGCCTTTCTTTAAGAAGCTGCACATCATACCTCAGAGACATCCAGATGTATATACATGCTATTACGTACGGTCTGTTCACTAAGATTTTGAACTTTTCAATACTGAAAGTGGCCTCCATTTGGATACACCTAATAAGAAGGCAGGTCAGAATAGGGATCATTGTTCAGAAAGAAGGAGAAAAGGAGAAGGAGCCCGTTGACAGTGTATCTATGTGTGACAGACACTAATCTAAGACTATAAAGTCTAAGAACCCACATGTCTCTTCATATGAAGACAGTTCCCCCTACCATCTCCATCTTTAAAAAGAAGCATGATTTTGTCTTCCCTCACAAAAGTCACAGTGCATACTGGATATAAATGAATACCCAGTTTCCATTTTCTAACACAAGGGTCACAGAATCATCTATTGAAGAGACTGATCATTATGACATTAACTTCAAGTTTATCAAACCTCCCAACCATCTAGTGTTAAAATGCAGTGTGCACAAAAGGCATGAGTGAGTATGTGCAACCTGCAGTGAGTTTAAGTAAACTGTTCCCCACCCAATGCCTTCCTCATGTGAGCCCTACAGAAGAAAAGTGGCCACCTGCCTGCTCACTCTCCCCAGCTCTCTCGTGCGCTTTATGAGGCAACAGAACAATTATGTCATCCACAGTGGATGAAGCAGAGGAACCCAAGATTCATGCTTCACCTTGGGAGCATGAAGTCCCCATGAAGATGGGGAGCCCAGATGGCTAATCCAGGAATGATCAAATAATCACAGAGGCCTACTGCATGCAAAGCCAGGGGCAGGGCCTCCAAATGCAATGACAGGAACAAAGGCAGCGTTAGATGGCAAACCATGCGGGGCAGTTATTTGGAAACTGAAAGTTTAGATCTCCTTTCAATGTGAATGATGCTCTATTATTTTCAAAGCCCTCTTACGTTATCTGATTTGACACACACACACACAAAAAAAAAAAAAACCTAAAAAGAAAAAAAGGTAATAATTACTCTAACACCTGCTTTATTATACCTACTGGTACTCAGAGAAGATTATTAAGTCACATAGTCCAGTCAGAATGAGACTCAAAAACCCTCCCAGGTCATTCAGTCAAATTTTTATGGATACTTTGATTTAAAACACTGTCTCCTTAATCCTTACAACACTTCAATTTGGTTTGTTGGGGGTTGAGGGAAGAACATGGGGCTAGTAAGGAAGGGGCAGTCCAGAAGGGTAAAGAGCAGAGCTAGAGATATTAAGTTAGGGCCCAATATCACATACCCAGTAAGGACAGCAAGATCAAGGAGCTAGAATTTGAATCCCACTCCAAGGCCAGTGTCCTTAACTCACCGGAGTGAGGAGCAAAAGCAAGAGCCAGGATGGAGACACCCTCCATGGAGAGCTGAGCTCTCCATGGGAAACTGAATCCCACAGGTCCCTGGAGCATCAAACAGGAAACAACTCTGGTGCTGGGGCCAAGCTGAAACTCAGCTCTTGCCAAACCCCCTGCACCCAGACTTGGGCTTTCTAACCCAGCTCAGCATCACCCAGAGCCAACTCAGCTCCCCAGGGGCTCTACACTTGTCTGGGCTCCTCTGTGATAAAGCTGGAGTCAGAGATCAAAGAGCACTAAAACATGACCTAAGAGGGAAACAGCCATCTGTCACCCTAGGTCTACCTCTCCGAAAACCTCCTAGTTAAGCTCCCTGTCTTGGGAAATCCTCTCCCCTGCAGACCCACAGCAGGGCTGATCAGCCAGTGCATGCAGTCTGGCCATCTCCCTCTTGCTGCTCTGGTGGTTGGAAATCAGAAAGAATACTGGAACTACTTTGTTTCCTTATAGTGTCTGCTCAGACTCACCCCCAGACCACCAGAAGACCCTGCAGAAAAGGGTACCAGTCCTGGCTACACTCTTCAGGCAGTATTGATAAGGTTTACACATTCCACTGAAGCAAACAAAGTTCTGGTGAAACACATCAAAAAAAAATAAAAATCAGAGGCCTAAACACTCATCTTTTGCAGGCTCTCAAAGTGGACGCTAATTTGCGTCTGAGCAAGTGCAGCGACAGTGTTCTCAAACAGGAAGGTTTAAGGGATAGGTCATCCAGTTCCTGGTTGCCTAACTTTGAAAGCTTCCCTAAACACAACTTTACCAAAAAATAAAAATAAACAATTCATTTCACTAAATCTGTTTTCACCTGCAAAAGGCTGACCTTGGAGGTTAGAAAGAATTTTAAAACTCGGGTCAAAAAAGTGACAAAGTGAACTTGTTAGTTCTCAGGATATCTAGGGGGACCCTATAAGGCCATATGTCTGGTCCCTGACATGTTCAGATGTAATTTGCATTAAGTTACGCTTCTGAGTGGAATCGGGGTGCTGCCGCGCTCTGGCCTGGCTCAGCCCTGGGCTCTTTGAAGGTCGCCTCACTGTCACCTCGAGAGTGCCAGCGTCCGGAATCCAGGCCACGCGTCGTGGACGACACGATACCCTAGGGGTACCTTTTTGGGCCCCCAAGGACCTTCGACAGGTGCGGCCAATTCAAAGGGTCGTACCCGCAGGGGCCCGGGCCCAGCCTCTCCCGCCGCCACTTTCGGAACACCCGCGTCCTTCCCCACCCCGCGCTAGATGCGCCTGAAGCACCGGTCTCCAGACCCCGGGCTTACCCACAAGAAGCGCCCGGAACGCGGCCCCGAAGCAGACAAGGTCCCGGGGCCTCTGAAGCGGGCTATCCCAGCGCCGGGCTCTCCCAGCCGCTGCCTCCGCGTGGTGTTCGGTCCGGCCCGGCCGCCCGGCGGCTCCGGTCCCCTCCGCTGCAGCC
>NW_026000241.1:12462993-12466890 GCF_001458135.2 Marmota marmota marmota
CCTTCCCCCGGCCCCGCCCGCCCCGCGCCGCCACCTGCGGGCGGCCCTCCAGGATGCCCCGGGCGCGTCTGAGCCGCGCGCAGCCGCTCCCCTTCCGCCTCTCCAGGCAGCCCTCTGCCACCCAGGTGCTTTTTACCGGCGCCGCCGGGCACGTAGAACTGTCCTGGAAATATCTGGGTCGAGAAAAGCTTATCGCATCTCTCCTGAGCATTTATTTACTTCTGGCACTTCTCGGTGTCGATCTAAGAGTCAAAGCAAAGAATGGGACTCCGGCGACCTGTCCCGCGCTCGGGGTGTATGTAGTGAATGCAGTGGAAATCCGGACGCTGGGTTTCTGTAGGGTCGGCTGTCCCCAGGGAACGCAACTGTCAGGCTTACACCTTGGGAGTACTGACCTGGGAGAGGGGGAATGCGGCCCGGCAATCTGAACAAGATGCCACCAAAGAGTAAGGGTAAAGATGGGGTTGGGCAGAGGAGGGGAGCTCAGGAAACGGTCCAGGAAGTGAGCGCTCCCAGGCCACACTCTTATGCAAATCACTTGTGGACGGTTTAATGGGAACAGCCCACATTAGATCATTTCCAGTTGAGGCTGCCTAGTCTAAGTCTCCAGCCTCATCTCTGCTCAGAGAATCTACAGGACATTGGGAGGACTTGGAGAGGACTCAGACAAGAACCTAAGACGCAAGGAAACTAAACCCTACAAAACTTAATTTCCCATACTGGAAAAAGATCTGAGATCAAGTAAATAGTAAAAATTGATTGTGGGGAGCTTAATAGATACTAACTCTAAGGAGAATGTTATTGAGAACTAGATTTTTGCCTGGAACCTGTCGACTTGCTTATTAGTAGCAAAGGGGAAATAGTAACTATGCAAAAGCGCAGGTGGACAACATCTTGACTGGGCAATTCAAGGTTAACGTTACCAATGATAGCAGATGGGTATCATGTCGTTGGGACACATCACTTCTGCAGTATACTCAGGAGAATGCATAGCCTGAATCCAATGATGATGAAACCTCAGAAAAACCTAAAATGAGGAACATCTACTAAAAGGGGGTGGAGGCCGTATTCTTCAGTGTCATGAAAGACAAAAGAAATCTTGAGAAGTGTTTCAGATTTTAAAAGTGCCAGAGTGTAACAACTAAATGTGTTACCTGCACTAGATCCTGAATGGGGCAGGAGGAAGTGTTATAAGGGACATTCCAATTGATAAAATAGAAATCCATATGGTAGACTGAGGTATTGGATCAATGTTAAATTTACTAACGTTGATATCTTATACTGCATTTATATACAAAAATGTCTCTATTCTTAGGAAATACACACCGAAGTATCATTAAGGGGTGAAGGATCATGATGCAAGCAACTTAGCTTACATTATTATAGGAGAAAAGACATCTTGAGAGCAAAAGGTGATAAAGCAAATAGGCAAACTTTTATCGGTGCTCTGGATACAGGGTGCATTGATACATTTCTGTAAGTTCAAGTTCGTTTCTAAACCATTTTGAAAAAAAATCGAGTGGGGGCTGAAATTAGGTAGGAAAAAGGTAGGTGTGGTTATAAAAGGGATCCTGGGACTTTGGAACTAAGTTTCTTGATTATGGTGAAGTGATAAAATTGTGTAGAACTTGGACACATATGATTACAAATAAAACCGGAGAAATCTGAATAAAAAGGTGAGTTTTATCAACATACTAATTGTGACATCATACTAAGGTTTTGCAAAATATAATCACTGGAGGAAACAACACTAAGCAAACTATTTTTTCTAACAACCGAATGTGGATCTACAATTATCTTGAGAAAAATTTCAGTTACAAAATATCATCAAAAATGTGCTAAGTTTGTATGTAAACAGGTGTGACTGCCTGAGAATGTACAAGAGTAAATAGGCTACAGCTGTCAGTCTCATAGTGGGATTAGAATAGACATGGTGCTATAACCAACAGAGAAGGTTTTAATGAGTGGAAAATAGACTATCTGAAATATACTGACAGATTAGATTCCTTCCAGTTCCGTAATTTAAGAATACTAAAGCCAGGGATGTCTTTTGAGACCATTTCATTCAATCTTCTCATTTTTAGGAAACTGTGGGCAGAAAAGTGGTACATGACCACACAAGAATAAAATTAGTGGTAAACCCATAACTACAACTCTTGTTCTATGCTCTTTGCACCTTCACCAGCTGCCTGTCACTTCCTATATATGCATTCAGTCAAGGTTGGTACAGAATGTTGAAGTCTTTCAATTCATTTGAGTGCCTGACAGTGGCCTTGTTCCAGCACAGGGTTCTGACATCTGGCTTCCAGCACCAATTGAAGGATATGTAGATCCTACCCCTGAAGAGGAGGGGCTAGTTTCCCTCTCTCTTACCCCAGCTGGGAGGAAGCAGGTGGCAGGCAGAACCCTCTTGAGTGAGTGGCCCAGCTCTAAATCTGCCCAAGCTCAAGAGCTAGTTGGAGCGTCTGCTAACCTGCTGCTGCTGGAAGGCAAGGTACAGGGAACACATCCCAGGAAGGAAGCAGAATGGCTACATCAAAGAGAAAACAGTAATTTCCTTGGCATGTCCCGGCTTTATGCAACATCAGGCAGAGGTCTCTGCAACAGAAATGACAGGCTTCTCTTGAGCCACTGATAGCCACTGTATTCTTTTGTTGAATCAAATAAAAAATCAACATACATTTATTGATATTTGCCAGGCTCTGAGTTAGTGACCGTGGGAAGACACACAAAGTATATCTGATTGTGCCATTTAGGAACCTGAAATGCAACCAGAGACCCAAGGTGAAAATGAAGAAAATGACTCAACAAAAAGAGATACCTTGGGTTCCCCCCAAAGCAATATTGGAAAAGGACTTACAGACAAGAAGTTTCTTATGAGAAGTGAACCCATGGAATAGGGGTGGAAAAGGGAATTTGACGCAGAAAGGATGAAATAGTGAAAGAGAGAAAGCCTATTCTAGAGTATATAAACTCTTTGAGCAACTGGGACTTAGTCCCATGGACTAAGAATTCTGAGGAACTGGGGAGAATGCAAGACTGAATATGGAGTATTTACCCACCAACTCCAGTCTCAAATGGTTGCTGAACCAAAAAAAAAAGGGGGAACTAAGGTGTGACATGAGACATACATCAAAGATACCTGAGTCACCAGCAAAAAAGTATCCTGTGGTCTGGGATTTTTGTCTACTTACTTCATTGCTGCATTCCCAGCACCAAATACAGCTCCTGGCTCATAGTAGATGCTCTGTTAGTAGACACAGAATGAATGAAATGGTAGTGTGGATCAATAACAGAAAAAAAAATCATAAAAATTTGTTGCAGACATGGTGGCATATGCCTGTAGTTCCAGCATTCAGGAGATTAAGATGGGAGAATCAGTTGAGCCGAGAAGTTGAAGACAACTTAGCAACATAGCCTAGACAACATAGCAAGACCCCATCTCAAAAAAAAAAAAAAAAGAAAGAAAAAGTTGCATAAGTTATTTTTCAACAATATTTTATATGTGTGCAGACACTGGAAGAGGCTAGGCTAATAGAATAGTGAACAAAACAGGTACATTCCTGCCTATAGTGGGCCTTTTGTCCAGGAGAGTAGTTCCATAATATCATACACATACCCATATTCAATCAGCTTGTGAGAGGCGCTGAGAATAAAAGGATGTAGGCAGCATAAATAGGATAACAGGAGGATTATGATTGATTAGTGGATCAGGGGGACCTGTCTAAGGAGATGACATTTAAGATTCAGAGGAAGATCAGGAGCCAGTCATACAAGGAGAAAGGGTAGCATCAGACCCAGACAATAAGATAACAAATAACCCAATCAACAAATGGGCCAAGGACCTGAACAGACACTTCTCAGAGGAGGACATACAATCAATCAACAAGTACATGA
>NW_026000241.1:12467190-12469468 GCF_001458135.2 Marmota marmota marmota
ATATATATATATATATATATATATATATATATATATATATATATATATATATTTTTATAGTTGTTGACAGAGCCTTATTTTTTATTTATTCATACTTGGTGCTGAGACTCAAACTCAGTGCCTCACACATACCAGGCAAGTGCTTTACCACTGAGCCACAGCCCCAGCCCCTATACTTATATATTTTATATATTTTTTTTCTATGTATTTAATAAATTTGTAGAAAATAGACATTATTACAAATAAAGTATTAGTTTGAATTGAGTTAAGGAACACTAATAAGTATCCTAATAACAGAAGGGCAAAGGGATATTTGAGACAGATAGAAGAGGAGGAAAAGACATAGAAGGTGATATAAAGGCAGAAAAAAGAGATGTGGTCACAAGCCATGGAATGCCATTAGCTGCTAGAAGATGGAAGAGGTAATAAATAGATTCTCTTCTAGAACATTCCGAGGGAATGCATCTTAGCCAAAGCTTGATTTCTGACTTCCAGATTTGTGAGAGTATAAATTTCTGGTTTTCTAAGCCATCAAGTGTGGAGCAATTGATTATGGCAGCCCTAGGAAACTAAGACACTTACTCAGGTACATCACAAAAATAATTCCCACCTTTTCTTCCACCAGTAGTTTTCCCTCTCTACTGGGCATATTCTCACCAGCAAACAAGCATATTGTTACTTTTTTCCTTGAAAAGAAAACGACTTCATTTCCATTTCCAATTACCATCCCATTTCTTGGCTCTACTTTATTGCAAAACTCCTTAAAAGAGTTGCTTATTGTCAGAGTCTCCAATTCTTCTCCTCTGCTTTCCCCTTAAACCCAGTCCACCCAGGCTCTTGTCTGGACCACTAACCTCCCATTGCCACACTGAGGGATCCACCCTCTCTTCTCTTTTGGCTTGATCTTCAGCAGCATTTGACACAACTTCTGTCACTGGTACACTGGCGACACTTTCTTAACTTGGCTTCTAGCAAGTCATACCACGCTCACTCCAAGAGTGATCTCATTTAATCTCAAGACCTTAAGCGCCATCTATCTACAGATAACTTCCACATTTATATCTCCAGCCAAGACTCCCCCCCCCNTTTGAACAACCAACAATAAAAATTTAAAAAAAAAAAAGAATGTTAAAAAAAAAAAAAGTCTCTCCACGGCTGGAGCTGTGGTGGGTGGGGTTTCAAGAAAGAGGCAGACCATGGGCCTTGATGGTATTTAAAAAAAAAAAAAAGGAAGGAATAAAGAGTTTTAGGTATAGGAATAACATGATCAAATTCACATCTTTAAAAGCCCCATCCAGCCAGGCTCGATGGCACACTCCTATAATCCCAGTGACTCCAAAGGCTGAGGCAGGAGGATTGCAAGTTCCAAGCCAGCCTCAGCAACTTAACAAGGCCCTCAGGAACTTAGCAAGAACCTTCTTTAAAATTAAAAAATTAAAAGGGCTGGAGATGTGGCTCAGTAGTTAAGCACCGCTGGGTTGAATTCCCAGTACCAAAAAATAAACATAAAAATTAAAATCTCCCTCTGAATCTTTTGTGGAGGATGGACTCCAGTGGATTATCAGGAACAGCGAGTGGCTATGGGGGTGAGGAAGACCAGACCACTTCAAGGCCATCTCATACAAGGCTGGGCTCCCATGGCTTCCACCTCCATTGCTACTACTGTGACCAGTAAAATTTCAGGAACATGCTAAAACCCCACTGTAACATAAGTGGGCCCCCAAATGTCAATTGGTGAAGTGTACAGGCAGAAAAAAGAGATGTGGTCACAAGCCAAGGAATGCCATTAGCTGCTAGAATATGGAAGAGGTAACTTTGCATAACTGAAGGCTAATTAAAACCCATGTTTCTTAAACAATCTTAGAGTTTCTATGTGGGAACAAACAGAGAAAAATATTTTTGCCAGGCGCGGTGGCGCATGCCTGTAATCCCAGCGGCTCCAGAGGCTGAGACAGGAGGATAGCCAGTTCAAAGCCAGCCTCAGTGAGGCACTAAGCAACTCAGTGAAACCCTTCTTTAATAAAAATACAAAACAGGGCTGGGATTGTGGCTCAGAGGTAGAGCACTCCCCTAGCACGGGCGGGACCCGGGTTCGATCCTCAGCACCACGTAGAAATAAAAGCATTGTGTTGTGTCCATCTACACCTAAAAAATTAATATTAAAAAAAATACAAAACAGGGCTGGGGATGTGGCTCAGTGTTTGAGTACCCCTGAGGTCAATTCCTGGTACCTACATATATATATATATATATATATATATATATATACAAATACATA
>NW_026000241.1:12471066-12502418 GCF_001458135.2 Marmota marmota marmota
ATAAGCAAACTTCCTGACACTGCCATTTGGATGTCTAATAGGTGTCTCTACCTTACCACTCCCAGACTGCACTCCAAGTCTTCCACCATGCTCTGCTCTCCCACAGACTCCTGTCTTCCAGATAGGCAGGCCCCAAACCCTACAATCTTTTTACATTTCTCTTTTTTTCCCCCCACCCCATATCTGATCTATCAGGGAATTCCTGTTGGTTCTACCTTTAAAATGTAATCCATAATCTACTTCTCACCACCTATGCAGCTTCCAATCTGGACCAAACCGCCATCATCTCTCCTGGATTTCTGCAAAAGCCTCCTAAATCCTTGCTTACTCCCCCTGATCCTCCCAACCTCAGTATTTTGTCAACATAGGAGCCTATGATACTATAAAATCAGAGTAAAATGAGGCTGGGTATGTAGTTGATTATGGCAGCCCTAGGAAACTAAGACACCTACTCAGGAGTGTGTACCTAGCACATGCAAGACCTGGGTTCAGTTATTTTTTTTTTTTATTTAAGGGTAAGTAATATGTACCTCCTCTGTTCAAAACCTTCCAATGTTTTCCCTTATAAGCAAAAATCTCTACAGTGGTCTAAGAGACCAACATGGTCTCCTTCTCTGATTCCACTGAGCTCATTTTCTCTTCTTTCCAATCCACTTCACCACACAGGAGCAGTCAAGAATCCTAACTCAAGGGAAACATGCCAGGGACACTCTCACCTCAGAACTCTTACCATGCCACATCCCTTTGCCTGTAATGTTCTTTTTGTACATGTGCTATGGAGCTTCCTCTCACCTTCTCAGTAAAGGGTTGTTATGGTTTGAATGTGAGGTGTCCCCCAAAAGCTCACATGTGAGACAATGCAAAAAGGTTTGGAGAAGAAATGATTGGGTCATAGCCTTAACCTAATCAGTGACTTTATCCCTGATGGTATTAACTGAGTGGTAACTAGAGGCAGGTGGGGTGTGGCTGGAGGAAGTGGTTCATTGGGGCGTGGCTGTGGGGTATACATTTTGTATCTGGAGAGTAGAGTCTTTTGTCTGCTTCTAGATCACCATGTGAGCTGGTTTCCCTCTGCCACACTCTTCTACCATAATGTTCTGCCTCACCTGAGCCCTAAGGAATGGAGCCCACCCTTCTATGGACTAGGGCCTCTGAAACCATGAGCCCTCAAACTTTTCCTCCCCTACAGTTGTTCTGGTTGAGTCCTTTAAGTCACAACAGACCCAAAACAGGCCTCCTTGAGCCATCTCATTTAATACTGATACTTCTTTCCCCCTAGCATTCCAAATGCCCGTTACTCTTCTCTAGTTCTTAAAATTTAGCACATTTTAATATAAATTTTTTTATTATTATTTTCTGTCTCCTCCCTCTTGACTCATTAAGTATTCATCTTCCTGGATGAGCCAACATGGTTCTAGCCCCAGTTTCCTACTGTCACATGTGTATATTTTGTTTCCCTTGAGTTGGGATTCTTCATGCTGTGTCCATGGAGGCTCAAGGGAGGCATCAGAGCAGATGTTCAGTAGGTGAACTAAACTGAAGTAACAAGGAAACCTAGAATGTAAGAGGAAGGTCTCAATACTGCTAAAGGAACAGTCCAGAGTGACTCTAGCTTGGTAGAGGAGCTCTGTTGCATTCATTCATTCAAGGACTTGGGCTACTCATGGTTCTGCCATCTTAGTGACATGGTTCTGTCACTTTGGCATGGTCACCCCAATTTCAGATGGGGGAAAGAGCATAAAGGGACATGGACATGTATGAGGGGTTTGATGAGCCAGCACTTCTGGCTGGAGGTCTTAGTCACATGGCCACACTTCACTGCAAGGGAGGTTGGGAAATAGAGTCTAAATGAACAACTGGGAAGAAGGGGAGAGCAGATTTTGACATTCAGCTAGCATTGTTGCTATATGGGGTATGAGAAATGGACACACACACCTAATATATTTTGATTTATTTGGAAAATGTTTTATAAATAAAAACTGTTTCATCAGATCAGATTTTAAGATTATATTTTACTCTGCTTCATGCTTCACTGGGAAGCATGTGATTATATGATTGGCCCTGCTGGGTCATGCGACTAGTACGAGTAGGGGTTGGAGCCTATTACCAAAGGAAGATGCCATATATGGTCAGGGAAGGAACAAACATTACACCATGTTATGACATCTGAAATAATTACTTGTTGATCAGAATTGGGGACACTACTGGGGCTCTGCCTACATCCCCTGCAGCCATACAGTTGTGATGAGCAGCCAGTACCAGCTGCCAGCACCTGCATCTCTTTTGCTAGCATTCTCTGGTTACAAAACCCTGCTGTGCTCAAGGCAGTGGCCTGGACATTCTGGGGAACTGAAGAGCTTGTTCCAGAAGTCCCTGTTCCCTCACTCCTTCAGGAAACATATGTTCTATTGTGGCTCCCAGACTACCTTCATGAGATAAGATCCCAGTTATTTGTACTTGATAAAACACACTTCATTGGCTACCCTCCTTTTCTGTCTTGCTTCTCTGCTCCTCTGCCTGGGATCATTCCCAAATAAACTGCCTCATTGGCTACCTTCGGGGGAATCCATCCCTAACAGGATAACATAGAGGCCCATCCTGTTATTACCAGTATGTGTATTGGTCATTGTTTAGCTTTAGCACTCACCTGTGTTGGAAACTGTCAAAGCAAAGAGCAGAGCTTGTAAAGAAACTTCTTAGATATTGTTTTTTATGTCACACTTGGAGATGAGTGAGGACAAGCAGGGCCAGCTGTTTCTGCAAGGACCCTGAGAAGAAAACAAACGTAACAATCTTGTACTGCTCAGCTCCAACAGTAGAATATTTTTCTCCTGGTGTTTCTAAATTTATCACATTGAGCAAAGTAAATCCATTGACCCACTGTGAATAGACTGTTTCTCTTACCAAGGCTTAAGAATACATACACCAGTAAGAAATGGGTAGAACTTGGCAATGATGAGGCTGACTTAAATGAGGGAGTGGGAGGAACAGAGATTACTTTATTCCTGAAAATCTCATCCCATCTGGAAAAGCTGACTAGCAAACTCAGCAGCAATAGGCTCATAAACCAAGGTCTAGGCCCTATTTGTTAGCCAAGTTGATGAAGAAAGACTTTTCAGGAACAGGACAAAGTGCTTGTGTCTTTCATTTTTTGAATCACAGAATGTGATGGGACACAAAAGCCACCTCAGTCAACATGGATTGACATTTTTGACAACACAGCCAAGAACGAAGAGCAGGAATGCCTCTGTCTGATGATCTTGGACATGCTGCAGAAAGGGTCGGTCTTATTCCTGACAAGAACTCAAACTGTGCTTTCAGGCAGATACATCATCCCATGCTTCCTTCCAGATTGCACAGTGCCAAGCAAAGGAAATGATACACAAGTAGATGAAGCTTGATTAGATCATTGTTTCCTTCCCTGACCCTCCTTTTCTGAAATTTGTCAGATATGTTTTTAAAACAAAATTTAGCAAATTTAGTTTAAAAATCAAGTTGGCTTCTTTTAGTAATTCATGAGTCAGGCAGCATCTCCCCTACAGAATACATAAGTATTCCTCTGAATATGGCAGAACAGTTACTTTTTATAATGTACTAAGTTTGGGAACAAGGAAATAGAATAATACAAATAGTGGATTTGTTAACATTAGATTTCTTTCTATGTAAGGGTTAAAGCTGGTTCAGTTTGGCTGGGGCTCTTCTCATGGGTTGCTGCAAACCTCCTATTTTCAGGGAGAGTTTTATATCTTCTATTTGAAGATTTTTCTGCTTAATGTATTGGTCAACTTTGCATTACCACAACAAAATACCTGAGGTAATCAACTTAAAGAGGAAAGGTCTCCACATCATGTACAACTGCCAAAATGGGAAGTTATACTCCATGTATGTATAATATGTCAAAACACATTCTACTGACATGTATATCTAAAAAGAAAAAATTAAATTAAAAAAAAAGAAGAAAGGTTTATTTGGGCTCAATTTTGAAGGTTTCAGCCATGGTTGATTGTCCTGTTGTTTTGGGCTTGTGGTGAGGCAGCACCACTGCATGGCAAGAGAACAGAGTGGAGGAAGCCCATTCATCTCACCGATAAGCATGACCGGCTTCCCCACGACGTCCTTTGAGGGCAGAATTCCAATGACCTAAAACCTCCAATTAAGCTCTGTCTCTTAAAGGTTTTCACTATCCTCCAACAGCACCTAGCTAGGGACTAAACCTTTAACACGTGGTCTTTGGGGGCATTCCAGATCCAGATGAAGCCCTCAAAGGGTCAGTATGATCGGGTGGCACTTAGCATGAGTGAACCCATTGTGGTCTGTTATGGTGGAGACTGTTAGGACTTGCTCCAAAGCAATGGCTCCTATAAATTTTATTTAACAAAACATATTTTATTGGTTCTTTTCCTCCACTCTTAACTATTTTGAAAGTTTTACAATTTGTTTCTATTTCTTTAATATTTACCCTTAAAAATTCAACAATTGTATGTTTCTTATCAAAATGAGACAGTAATATTGTTAACTAAGGGTATACACTAGGAAAACAAACAATAACCCAAATAAAGAGGCTAAAGAATTATATGCATGGCAAAATGATAAAATTCAAGATGAGCCTTGAACAGTTGATAGTGCCAGAAAGGAAAGTGTTTTGTTTTTTTTTTTAAGGCATAATTATAGAGTTCATGTCAAAGGGACACAGAAGTCAACTGAAAAGTTCCCAGTGATCAAAGCCGGAGCAATTTGGTCAACAAAATAAAGTAATATTGGGTTACAGTCCAAAGTACAAAATAAACGTCTGTGAATCTATGTTGACATGAATAAATGTGAATGGATAACTAAAGAAATACAGGAGGAAGAAGAGAAAAATCTTCCATGCAGAAGAACTCCAAACTATGTAGATTTCTGTTCTCGAAAGGTAGAGTAAGTTCTCCCAGTGACTTCCTTCTGAGGAGTAGAGTATGGGAAGGGGGAAGAGTAACTTCACAGGGGAGAAGTCTGACAAACACTCCCTCAGACAGGTGGTCAGGCTGACTCAACAGTGGTGTCCTGTTAATAGTATGCTCCTTCTTATGATGTGTGGGGAATAGGACTTTGTGGTCTTCCTCACAAAACCCCATAACCACAGTCTAGTTGTGAGAAAAATATCAGACAAATGCCAGGTGAGAGGCATTCTAAAAATAACTGATTGGTATTCCCAAAACTGTCAAGGGCTCCAAAGCCTGAGAAATTGTCATGGGGAGCCTAAGGAGACATGATTACTGAATGTAAGGTGGTATCATGGATGGGATCCTGGAACGGAATAAAGGATATTCACTAGATCTAAGTAAAATGTGGGCTTGAGTTTACAATAATGCATCAATATTTGTTCATTAATCAAGACAAATATTCCGTATTAATATAAGATGTTAATAATAGGGGAAACTGGATGTGGGGCCTATAGGAAACATTTGTCCTATATTTACAAATTTTCTATTAATCTAAAATTTTTCTAATGTAAAAAGATCATTTAAAAATGGCTGGAAGTATAGATCAGTAGTACAACACATGCTTTGCATGTCCAAGTCTTTTCGTTCAACCCTAAACATCAAAAACCAAACAAAAAAACCTGTAAATTCTGAAACCAGCATAAAGTGTAAATAATTTTAATGTTATTAGGATAGTTAATGCATGTATTATTAAAGAATTATTTAAGCATAAAAATAATTATTATTTTCAATGAAAATATACTATTTCCAAAAAAGTCTGGAATGTGATAGAAAAGGATGAAAAGGGCAAGTGTAAAGATTTCAACCTGCATAATGTATAAATATATGGAGAAGTACAATTTTTTTTTTTAGATGTTAAGGGTTATTGCTAGAGAAATAGAAATAGCTACAGGACACCCAACTCAACACAAGGGAAACCGATAAAGCATAATAAAACCAGACTCTGAAACGTGACAAGAATAAGGCCAATGATTAATCCATGGTCACAGTAAATATTAAAAGGTTAAATCCCCCTTCAGAAAAAGAAGACTCTCAGAGTGGGTGGAAAGAAATGAGAAAAAAAAATCCAGCTTTAAGATGTTTACAAAAGAGACGTCTGAAAGAACCTGATTTTTAAAAAGTGGAAAACAATGGCGAGTATACCAAACAATGGCAAAAGTATGCAGAAAGAAGGTGTAATAAATTAAGACAAAAACAAGAAACCAGAGACAGGCACACTGTTACTGAAACAGCAGCATCCTCAGTTTCCCTCCGCTTGCCTTTCCCAGCTCACACACAGCCTCAGTCCCCATCAGCCCATTCTGCCCATTTTAGTAAGTCTGAGAATCTTGAAAAGATGTTTACACTTTTCAGAAGTCCATTCCATGATTCTTGTTGTGTTTTGCCTTGGGCCTGGGAATGACTCATTGCAGGTCTCTGACCTCTGTGGATCTTTGCAGTCTATTCTACTTCGAGGCCCCCCAGCTGTCTGCCCAAGCTCAGCTAATATAAGGCTGTCATGTTTAATTAGAGTTGACTAAGACCCGAGGATAATGATTACATGTTAACCAAGTTAACCAGATGGAAAGACCCAATGTTGTGATATGTCATTTATCCTCAAGTGGATCAGTGAATTTTATATAATTCCCATGAAATGCCAAGAAAAGTTTAAGGGAATGACACTGTATTCTAAAGTTCACATGGAAAGAAAAATCCATAAGAATATTTAAGACAGGGCTGGAAGTATAGCTCAGTGATAGAGTGCTTGCCTAGTACATGAGAGGCACTGAGTTTGATCCTCAGCACCACATAAAAATAAACAAATAAAATAAAGATATTGTGTCCATCTACAACTAGAAAAAAATAAAACATAAAAAAAGAATATCTGACAATTAGAAAACAACCAAGGGATACTAATCCCAACTAGAAACATAAAGTTATATAGAAAAATAAAGTTAGAGAAATGAAGGTATTATTTCATTTGTAGAAATAGACAAATACATCAACAACAGAGAACGGAGAGATGGAAAACAGAATAATGTGGGAGAATTTAGCTCTCTGGCTGGCAGGCCACATTTCTCCCTCTTAGGTTCTTTGTGTTCCTGGATAATTCAAATAGAAACGGTTTTTTACTAGAAGAAAATCTTTAGACGTTTTATTAATCATGGGGTGTCCACTGAGACATGATTTTTAGGCAAAATCCCAGAAACCGTTCAATTCAGAGAATGTAATTTCCAGAAGGATTTTCTGTGTGTTCCATTCTCTCTATTTTCTGCCTCGTTCTTCTTTCTCTTGTGAAAGATATGATTCCAATATTATTTCTCTAGGGGACTTGTCTCATCTTTTGGGGTTCCAATCAGCAATATCAGCATATATTCAGCAAGCGATGCGTGTGTGTGCATGCGCACCAGCACATGCATGCTAGTGCTAGGGATCAGACCCAGGGCCTCACGCATGCAGGGCAGATGTTTTGCCACTTAGCTATACTTTCAGCTGGCTTTGAATTTGCAGTCCTCCTGCCTCAGCTGCTGGGATTATAGGTATGTACCACCGCACCTAGCCCTTCAGCAGTTTTTCTTTTTTTTTTAAACATATTCTATTATGAAAAAAATTAAACATAAAAATAGAGAGAATAGTATATTATTCCCCATGTACTCATCACCAGCTTCAATGACTATTTATGCAGAATCAGTCGATTTCTATCAATCACTTCCCATCCTCAGCCACTTCCCTTATTCCTGAAATTATTTTGGAGAAAAATCTCAATTGCAGATATCAATTTCATTCATAAATATTTCTGTATGTATCTCTAAAAGATAAGAAGTCTTTTTGTGACAAGTTTGCCTAGAACATACATATGATTAGTGAATCTGGTGTGAAAAAAGTCAGCATGACTTTGCTTGTTGAGGGGCCTGAAGATCTTTTGAAAAATTTTCCATTTCTTCTTTGGTTATTGATTTTTTTCTTGGTGGGGTACCAAGGATTGAACGCAGGGGCACTTGACCATGAGCCACATCTGCAGCCCTATTTTGTATTTTATTTAGAGATAGGATCTCACTGAGTTGCTTAGCACCTCACCATTGCTGAGGCTGGCTTTGAACTCATGATCCTCCTGTCTCAGCCTACGGAGCCACTGAGATTACTGGTATGCACCACCGCACCTGGCTGGATATTGTTTTATTCTGATTTCTGATCTCTTTTTGAGGTCATAGGCTTAGTTTCAATTTTGCTAAAATATGTCAATTTTTATCAAACTCATTTGGAGGAAAAAATTAAAATACAGTGAGTTAATGGCAGAGAAATGAACTGATGACTCAGGAGAAAAAGGGGAGAATTGAAGGAGCAAGTGCTGATCAGAGGAGGCAGACCAAGAGGAACAAGTGGAGGGGAACCCTACTGGTACTGTTATCCCCAAACTAGTGCCCAATCAATTTCCCCCAGCAGTCTGGGTATTTCCCTTTTTCCTCATACACTGTTACTGTGATGGGCGACTTAAATACGACTGGGAACACCCAGGAAGAAGATGTATGGTAAATTTCTTTATGCTATCATCATGTTTCCTCGTGGGCATTTGTGCCTACCTTTCATTCAAAGACTTTCTGTTCTACTAAATCTTAGGTCTGGTACTCTGGGAAGGGGCCATGATGCTCTATCACAGCATCTCAAAGTATACCTGTTTTCCTTACCTCATTTTTTTTTTAATACTGGGGATTGAACCCAGGGGTTACTCAACTACTGAACCACATCCCCAGCACTTTTTTTTTTCTTTTTTGTATTTAGAGCCAGGATCTCACTGAGTTGCTTAGGACTTCATTAAGTTGCTGAGGCTGGCTTTCAACTCCCAATCCTTCTGCCTCAGTTTCCCGAGCTGTTGGGATTACAGGTGTGTGCCACCACGCCTGGCTCTTACCTGAATTTTTTTGTTGGGTCATAAAATCAATTATATCTTAGTATACTGCCACCTGGTCGAGTAATAAAAGCTACATATTCAAATAGCTAATACTAGATATCCCAGTGGGTAAGAATTTTATCTCTGTACCTGCTGGCTACTACCACAATCATGCCCACCTTGGCTCTCACAGTCAAGAGCTGCTGTTGGTTCAGACCTTCCTGGGATCCTGCTGTTCCTCCTGAAATGAAAGAGTTCATTCTAGCCATAACGTTTCGCATTAGTATCTACAGCCTACAGAGAAAAACCACCCAAGTGCTTTAAAAAAGTGTTTATGCTCTTCTCTCAATCAATTTATTTCTCAAGACTTTGATGAAGGAAATTCTTTCAGACTCTAATTGTGGCACATATTTAAGCAGTGGTTAGAATCTTTCAAAGTCTTTGGAGAACTTTCTCTAT
Organism: Marmota marmota marmota; assembly: GCF_001458135.2. Lineage (NCBI taxonomy): Eukaryota > Metazoa > Chordata > Mammalia > Rodentia > Sciuridae > Marmota > Marmota marmota. The sequence continues at coordinate 12,480,373 of NW_026000241.1, forward strand.
ATTCATGGCTTTCAAAGTGTGGCCCAGAGACCCTTTCAGGGAATGTATGAGCTCAAACCCATTTTCATAATAGTACTATGGTGTTTTTTGCCTTTTCTCTCAATCTCTCATGAGTGTTCAGTGGACATCTCAGCAAAGTGAAAACAGATGCAGGTAGGAGAATCCAGCTCTCTCTGATTAAGCCGGACACTAAAGAGATTTATAAAACAATGCTACTCTTCTTTTTTTTATTTTGAAGTTATTTTTATTAAAATGTTTTATGCAAAAATATGAGTTTACTATTCTTTAGTTAAGTATTACTAAAATATTTTCAGATTTCTGTTTGAATTTCTAATATCTAAAGGTAGAGCACACTTGATCAAAAGCTCTTTAAGGTCTTCAGTATTTGAAGAGTGTAGAGACACCCTGAGACCAGAAAAATTGGAGAAGTTATGGTCTATATTATATCCTAGAATTTCAGACATCACAACCATATTTAGAATAGGCCACCATTGAATCCGGCTTTCAGTTAGCCTACTAAGAAAATAGGACTGCGAATTCAGCAGATGTGATTCAAGAGTCATAAAATTCAACTTTTTTCTGCTTAAGACTTGTAGTTTCAGGGGATTCTTTTATCAAGTCTTTGAGATTCCTTGGGTTTGAATCCATGTCTTAAATCAAGAGTTTAAGAACTTAACTCTCTCCAGATTCACTAGAAAGAGTAATCTCAACCTCTGAGTCTTAAATTCTTTGTGGTTTAAAAAACTTATGTGTATGTTCTTTGACAATCACTTATTGCTCTAAAGCATTTTCTTCCAATGAATGTTCATTCCATGTGAAAATTTAAACAACTGTGATAAAATTTGAATAACTGTGTGTGTGTGTGTTTGTATGTGTGTGTGTTTTGCTGGGAATTTAACCAAGGGATGTTGAGAGCCACAGCCGAAGGGGCCCCAGCAAACTTCCAGCTGCCAGCAAACTTCCAGCTGCCGGCTGATGATTGGCTCACAGCGGCCCCAGCAACATCTAGCTGATTGGCTCCTCTGCGGTGATGCTCATTGGGCTGTTTCCCTGCCCTTTCAGACCACGGAGCTGCTCATTGGGGGACTTTTTTGGCTCCGCCCACGTGACCCAGCCAATCGGCCTCAAGAGCAGGATTGTGGGAGGTGGAGAGAAGCTGGTGTGGGAGAGAGAGGCTTGTGGAAAGCCGGTGGTGGCAGTTGAGGCTCTGAGGGTTTTTCCTGAGAGGCTGTTTTGTTTGGCATGTGTGGTTCTAAAAATAAAGTTAGTTTCTTTTGACAAGTGGCTCCTGATTGTGCCCAGCCAGACTGCGGCATTTGGTGGCTCGCACGGGGAGCGACTGAGGGTAAGTGAAACTGCTCGCCCCTGAGGGCAGGGCGAGAGGATGGGTAGCCATTTTAAGATTCCTCTTTTATTTTGCTTCACTTTTGTTTTAAGTTGCCTGTCCCCTGTCTCTTATACACATCAGATGTGTATAAGAGACAGCTAAAGAGATTTATAAAACAATGCTACTCTTCTTTTTCAGGAGGCTATTATAATGATTTTGTGTTGTTCCAATTTTGTTTCACTCTGTTTCAGTTTTGTTAGGCGTTATCTTGTTGGGTTGTATTATAGTAGAAATACGGGATCAGAAATTAGTAAAAAACAAACTGAAAGAGTGTTAAGTAAATTGTTAGAGGAAGGAGGCATCTCAGTAAAATCAAGAACAATCAGGGCATACGTTGATACAATACAAAAATGTAGCCCATGGCTTTTTAAGGAGGAGTTGTTAAATATATCACAATGGAACCATCATGGTGAAGATTTAAAAAGAATAGAAAAGAAAAGCCCAGGGACTCTGCCAGTTGGCACATTGCCATTGTGGACGTTCATATCTTGTTTGCTTAGTCCAAAGCCTTCAGTTCAGACAATGGTAGAGGAAGAAGAAGACATAATGATTCAAGTAAAAGAGAAGGTCTCTCAAGTTAGTCAGACAGAGGAAAAGATTCAAGTAAAAGAGAAGGCCTCTCAAGCTAGTCAGACAGAGAAAGAAAGTGTAAAACAGAAAAAGCCATCAGGGGGAAAGTTACAACAGGAGACTGCTACTAACACCTTTCTATCACCAGAGGACGTAAGTGTCCAACTAACAAGGCCACCTCCATATGCTGGGAGGTCCCCAACCCCCGCAGTTGATAGTTGGGATCCTGAGACAAGATCTCAAATATTAACATGCCCTGTATTTGAGGCAGGAGGGCAGCGATTTTACCAAGTTTTAAATTTCAAAACAGTGAAGCAGCTAAAAGAGGCTGTAACAACCTATGGTCCTCAAGCACCCTTCACTGTAAGCATGGTCGAATCCATTAACAACTTGAACATGACGCCAGCAGATTGGGCTAATATGTGTAAAGCTGTGCTAAATGGAGGACAATACCTGTTATGGAAGGTTGCCAATGAGGAATTTTGCAAGGAGACGGCTAGGCGAAATGCAGCAGCTGGTTATCCTCAGAGAAATCTAGATATGTTGTTAGGAAAGGGACCTTATGAGGATCAGCAGCAACAAATTGCATATGATCCTGGTGTATACGCACAAATTGCTGCAGATGCAATTAAGGCATGGAAGACTTTACAAGGACATGGAGGTTTACAAGGTCAATTATCTAAGGTAATACAAGGAGCTAATGAACCTTATGCTGAATTTGTAGATAGGCTTATTCAAACAGCTACCAGAGTTTTTGGGAATACAGAACAAGCAATGCCATTACTAAAACACCTGGCTTATGAGCAAGCGAATCGTTGGTGCAGAGATATCATTAGACCATGGAAACATGAAGATTTAAACACATATATTAAATTATGTAGAGACATTAATGAACAAGAGCAAGTCGTGGCAGCTGCAGTAAAACAGGCTTTAGATGCCAGAGACATTAATGAACAAGGGCAAATTGTGGCAGCTGCAGTAAAACAGGCTTTAGATGCCAGGCCAAGAACATGCTACAATTGTGAACAAACAGGACATTTTAAAAGGAATTGCCCCATTGGAGGAGGGTTTAACAAAACTAGGTATCAAAGGAGTAGAATACCAGGTATTTGCCCACGATGCCGTAGAGGGAGACATTGGGCTAATGAATGCCGTTCTCAAACCACCATAGAGGGTACTCCATTATCAAAAAACGAACAAGGACCAGGTGTTTATCCACGATATCGTGGAGAAAGGCATCGGGCTCCATTGCCAAAAAATGGACAGGGGGGCCCAATGCTCCGGGGCCCAAAACCACAAATATACGGAGCACTGGAGGAACCCAGCAACCCCATCAGGGTAGTGCCCAGGACACATTGTCCATCAGATCCCTCATCAGACAAACCAGAGGGAGCGCAGGGTTGGACATCTGCGCCTCCGCCAGAGCAGTACTAACTCCAGAGATGGGAGTTCAAATCATTCCCACAGGGGTGAAAGGACCTCTTCCCAAAGGAACAGTAGGCTTATTATTGGGACGCAGCTCTTCTACTCTAAAAGGACTTATGATAAGTCCTGGGGTAATTGATCCCGATTATGAAGGTGAAATAAAAATTATAGCCAGTTCTCCAAAGGGTATATCAGTAATTTCACCAGGAGATAGAATAGCACAGTTACTAATAATACCCAGCCTACATGATAAATTTTCCAGTCGTACTGTAGAAAGAGGTTCCAAGGGATTAGGCTCCACAGGTGTAGATTGGGCTATGCTTTCTTTAAATTTAGATTCTCGCCCCATGCTAAAACTAAATATTCAAGGACATGAATTTAATGGGCTACTGGATACAGGTGCAGACCTTAGCATCATCTCTCGTCAAGAATGGCCAAAACATTGGCCATTACAACAAGCCACTCAAACGCTTCGAGGCCTAGGAGTGGCGACTAATCCCCATAGAAGTGCAATGGTATTAGATTGGAAGGATCCTGAAGGATGTGAAGGAACTATACAGCCATATGTATTGGATCATCTTCCCGTAAATTTATGGGGACGAGATGTCCTAGATCAATTAGGTTTGACATTAACAAATAACATCAACCAAAATGCACCCACTATTATGACTAGACAAGGTTTTAGGAAAGGAAAAAGATTAGAAAAACAAGAACAAGGTATAGCAGCACCAATACAAATAGATCAAGGAACAGACAGACATGGGTTGGATTTTCAGAAAGGGCCACTGAGACAATAAAAATTACTTGGAAATCAGAAAGACCAGTATGGGTTCCTCAGTGGCCCCTGACTAAAGAAAAGATACAAGCAGCCCATGACCTGGTCAAACAACAATTAGCAGAAGGACATATACAACCTTCTGTATCTCCCCATAATACTCCCATTTTTGTCATCAAAAAGAAATCTGGTAAATGGAGATTATTGCAAGATTTAAGAGCCATTAATAATGAGATGGTTATTATGGGACCTGCTCAATCAGGGATTCCTCAATTGTCTGCTTTGCCAAAAACCTGGTATGTTTTAGTTATAGATATTAAAGATTGTTTTTTTTCAATTCCAATTCATCCTGAGGATAGTCCACGTTTTGCATTTACTATCCCTGCACTGAATCATGAAGGTCCTGATCAGAGATATGAATGGAAAGTACTCCCTCAAGGGATGGCTAACAGCCCAACTATGTGTCAAATTTATGTTAACAAAGTAATCCAGCCACTTAGAAATCAAAATCCTGAACTACAAATATTTCACTATATGGATGATGTATTATTAGCACACAAAGATAAAAACACATTGCTAGAATGTTATGCCACACTTACAAACTTATTAAAAAATTATAATCTAGAGATAGCAATAGATAAAGTACAATTAAATTTTCCAATTAATTATTTAGGAGTTCTATTATCCTCAACCATGGTCCGTCCACCAAAAATTCAAATACGAGTAGATCAACTCAAATCACTTAATGACTTTCAAAAGTTATTAGGAGACATAAATTGGATAAGGCCTTATTTAGGTATACCAACAGGAGAGTTGGGACCTTTATTTGATATCCTAAAAGGTCCATCAGATCCAAATTCACCCCGAATGTTAACGCCTGAAGCAAGAAAGGCATTAAAAATCATTGAAACATATATGGAAAATATGCATTTGGATAGAATTGATATAAGTTTGCCTTTATTATTTATTGTACTACCAACAAAAAATATTCCTACAGGAGTATTTTGGCAAGAAGGTCCATTATTATGGATACATTTATCTTATTCTCCTAACACTATTCTTACTAGGTATCCTGAGGCTGTAGGACAATTAATACTCAAAGGAATAAAAGCAGCAAAGGGAGTGTTTGGAATTTCTCCCAATAAAATTATTACTCCATATACTATGAATCAAATTGATGAGTTAGCTAATGAGTTAAATACTTGGGCAATAATCATGTGCAAATCTAATGTTTCATTTGATAACCACTTACCATCTAATCCTTTATTGTCTTTTTGGTCATTGCATCCTGTAATTTTTCCAAAAATGACAAGAAAAACACCTATCATGAATGCTCCAAATATATTCACTGATGGGTCAAATAATGGTACAGCAGCAGTAGTTACCCCTGATCAAACTTTTACATTTTTAGTACCCAAACAATCAGCTCAAAAGGTAGAGCTTAATGCAGTTTTACAAGCTTTTGTGATGTTTAAAGATTCTGTATTTAATTTATTTTCTGATAGTCAGTATGTAGTTAATGCTATAGTATCTCTTGAAGATGCTGGTAGGATTTCCCCTTCTTCTACTGTTTTCTCTTTGCTTTCCACTATACAAAGTCTAATCTGGGACAGAAAAGATCCATTCTTTATAGGACATATCAGGGCACATACAGGATTGCCTGGAGCCCTTAGTTTGGGCAATGATTTAGCAGATAAAACTACACATGACATACATATTTTCTCTACACTAGAAGAAGCTATAAATTTTCATAAAAAGTTCCATGTCAATGCTAATACTTTACAAAAGCGTTTTAAAATAACTAAGGAACAAGCTAGACAAATAATAAAACAATGTCAAAATTGTGTGACCTTTTTACCACAAGTTAATCTTGGAGTCAATCCTAGAGGATTGATACCTAACCATATTTGGCAGATGGACGTCACACACTTGCCAGAATTTGGAAAATTAAAATATTTGCATGTTACAGTTGATACTTCTTCTGGATTTTTGATGGGCTCCCTTCATGCCGGAGAAAAAACTAAAGATGTTATAGCTCATTGCTTACAAAATTTTGCCACTGTGGGTGTTCCAAAACAGTTAAAAACAGATAATGCCCCTGGTTATACTTCTACCTCTTTTAAACAATTTTGCTCAACATTTGGCATTACTCATATAACAGGAATCCCATACAATCCACAGGGACAAGGCATAGTTGAAAGAGCTCATCAAACTATTAAAATGTACTTATTAAAGCAAAAAGAAGGAATTGGGAAGGGGTATATATTCCCCAAAGATAAACTTAAAATAACCCTTTTTACTCTAAACTTTTTAAATTTGGATTCATCAGGACTTAGTGCTGCGGAAAGGCATATGTGTCCAAAAAATGTACATAAGCCCAAGGTACTTTGGAAGGATATTCTAACAGGACAATGGAAAGGTCCTGACCCAGTAATTGTCTGGAGTCGGGGGTCTGTTTGTGTGTTTCCACAGGGAGAACAGCAGCCGATTTGGATTCCAGAGAGATTAACCAAGGTCCTGACCCAGTGATTGTCTGGAGTCGGGGGTCTGTTTATGTGTTTCCACAGGGAGAACAGCAGCCGATTTGGATTCCAGAAAGATTAACTAAAGCGATTTCTACAGACCAAAAAGAAGATGATTTGGCTCAAATCCATAACAACTGATATCCAAAACTCCAGTTTGGCTATTCTTACATCTGCAACAGAACCAGGATGCTTTTTTCAATATCTATTTTATTATTGCCCTTTGCCATATCATGAAGTTCTATTTTGTTTTTTGAGCTCATACAGACCTAGGTTAATGTTTTGCTGATCAGTTCTATTTTTTGACTATAGAGTTTTTAAACATTGCAATGGAGATTTCACCTGTAAAAAGTTATAAGGCCTTTACTATAATGTTATGTGTTGTATGTATTATATTATGTGTGCACACTTGTGTTTTGTGTTATATGTTTGAATGTATGTATGTCCATATATCATATATGATGAGCGCTCATGATAAAATGGATCCAAATATTTTTTTTTAATTCACGTGATTTAAATGGTTTAATTTAATTGGGTAAACAGCTGTTAAAGATTGTTTTAATATGTGAACACAAAAGAAGGTTAACAGATCTGTTTGTTTACTTTCACCTTTCCTTTTCATTATATTTAATAATTCTCTTAAAGATAATGTAAATTGTTAAGAAAATTGTTTTCTTTTAGTGCCTTCTGTAATGTTACATAATTTTTTCTTTAGCCATTATTGCCAGAATTCCTATCTTCATCCCAGTGCTGGTGAAGTCAAAGATAAAACCAATCTACAGCTTCTACAATAGCCATCACTGAACTGCTTGCAGAACTTGCCTGGACACATTGTGAGCTCACCTGTATGCATTGTGAACTATCTGTTGGTGCAGCGACTTGTGGTAGTGTTGGGGTATTTTTGCTGATGATGTCATCGGTGGTACAATTTTTCCAAAAGGAGCCGTCAATTGGCTTGGTGTATCTTCCTCCCTTCTGCTTGTCATGATCGTCCAGCTAAAATTTGGGGGCCAACAGAGGTGAGGCAAAGAACCTCACCCCCCCGCTGGTACAAAGACCTCTCCACAGGTGTGGCTGTATACTGGACCGGTAGTCAGTGACGGGTAAGATCCAATTGCAATGGTACCAACCTAAGGACCATATGTACTATTGGACAACCTAAGGCAGGCACGGTCCCTAAGCCACATGCTTGTTGTTTAAACAGAGAGGGGGAGATGTTGAGAGCCACAGCCGAAGGGGCCCCAGCAAACTTCCAGCTGCCAGCAAACTTCCAGCTGCCGGCTGATGATTGGCTCACAGCGGCCCCAGCAACATCTAGCTGATTGGCTCCTCGGCCCCAGCAACATCTAGCTGATTGGCTCCTCTGCGGTGATGCTCATTGGACTGTTTCCCTGCCCTTTCAGACCACGGAGCTGCTCATTGGGGGACTTTTTTGGCTCCGCCCACGTGACCCAGCCAATCGGCCTCAAGAGCAGGAGGATTGTGGGAGGTGGAGAGAAGCTTGTGTGGGAGAGAGAGGCTTGTGGAAAGCCGGTGGTGGCAGTTGAGGCTCTGAGGGTTTTTCCTGAGAGGCTGTTTTGTTTGGCTGTGTGGTTCTAAAAATAAAGTTAGTTTCTTTTGACAAGTGGCTCCTGATTGTGCCCAGCCAGACTGCGGCAGCTTTACACATGCTAGGCAAATGCTTTACCACTAAGCTACACCCCCAGCCCTACACAATCATTTTCTAACATTCTGTGAAAGGCTGCCAAATCCCCATACCTTAACATGATCTGGATTTCATTGCCTTTGTCCCCAAGCAGACTAGATATCTACTCTAAGTTTGCTCCAATAACTGAGGGCCTTTTGCCAGCATCTACTCATGGTAACAATTCCTGCATTAGTAAGGGTTCTTAATTGGAAGGAATAGAACTGATCATTGATTGGTTTAAGCAAAACAAGAGTATATTGCAGGGGCTGGGGTTGTGGCTCAGCGGTTGATCACTTGCTGCACACATGCAAGACCCTGGGTTTGATCCTCAGCACCATATAAAAATAAATAAATAAAATAAAGATATTGTGTCCAAATACAACTAAAATAAATAAATATTTAAAAAAGAGTATATTGCAAAAATTCTGGGCAGCTCACTGATTTAATAAGCAGAATTGAACCAGATAGATTCTCAGCCGAGTTCTACAAGACCTTCCAAAAAGAACTAATACCAATACTCCTCAAATTATTATATGAAATAGAAAAATAGGGAAGGAACCCTTCCAAACTCATTCTATGAGGCTAGCATCACCCTGATACCAAAACCAGACAAAGACACATCAAGGAAAGAAAACTTCAGACCAATATCCCTGATGAACATAGAAGCAAAAATTCTCAATAAAATCATGGTCAATCACATACAAAAACATATGTAAAAGATAGTGTACCATGATACCCTCTTTCACCACTTCTATTCAACATGATCCTTGAAATTCTAGCCAGAGCAATCAGACAGACAAAAGAAATTAAAGGGATACGCATAGAAAAAGAAGAACTCAAACTATCACTATTTGCCAAAGACATGATTCTATATTTAGAAGATCCAAAAAATTCCACAAGAAAACTTCTAGAAATAATAAATGAATTCTACAAATTAGCAGAATATAAAATCCATACACATAAATCAGGATATAAAATCTATACATAACTGATGAATCCACTGAAAGAGAAATTAGGAAAACTACCCCATTCAAAATAGCCTCAATAAATAAAAAATACTTGGGAATCAATCTAACAAAAGAGGTGAAAGACCTCTACAATGAAAACTACAGAACACTAAAGAAGAAAATTGAAGACGACCTTAGAAGATGGAAAGATATCCCATGCTTTTGGATAAGCAGAGTTAATTTTGTCAAAATGGCCATACTACCAAAACTGTTATATGGATTTAATGCAATCCCTATTAAAATCCCAGTGACATTCTTCATAGAACTCGAAAAAGCAATCATGAAATTCATTTGGAAAAAATAAGAGACACAGAATAGCCAAAGCAATCCTTAGCAAGAAAAGTGAAGCAGGAGGCATCACAATACTAGCCCTTAAATTATACTCAGAGCAACAGTAACAAAGACAGCATGATCTTGGCACCAAAACAGATAAGTAGACCAATGGTACAGAACAGAAGTCAGAGACCAACCCATATAAATATAATTATCTTATACTAGACAAAGGCGCCAAAAACATACATTGGGGGAAAGGATAGCCTCTTCAACAAGTGGTACTGGGAAAACTGGAAATCCATATGTAGCAAAGTGAAATTAAACCTCTATCTCTCGCCATGCACAAAACTCAACTAGGAATTAGACCAGAGACCCTACACCTAATAAAAGATAAAGTAGACTCAAATCTTCATCATGTCAGATTAGGCCCCAAATTCCTTAACAAGAGTCCTAAAGCACAAGAAATAAAATCAAGAATCAATAAATGGGATGGATTCAAACTAAAAAGCTTCTTCTCAGCAAAAGAGACAATCATAGAGGTGAAGAGAGAGCCTACAGTACAGGAGCCAATTTTTACCACACATACATCAGATAGCGCACTAATCTCCAGGATATATAAAGAATTAAAAAAGAAACTTAATACAAAAAAACAAACAACCCAATCAACAAATGGGTTAAGGAACTGAACAGACACTTCTCAGAAGACATACAAGTGATCAACAAATATATGAAAAAAATGTTCAACATCTTTAGTAATTAGAGAAGTGCAAATCAAAACTACTGTAAGATATCATCTCACCCCAGTTAGAATGACAGTTATCAAGGATACAAGTGATAATGAGTGATGGAGAAGATGAGGGAAAAAAGGTACGCTCATACATTGCTGGTGGGACTGCAAATTGGTGCAACCACTTTGGAAAGCAGTGTGGAGATTCCTCAGAAAACTTGGAATGGAACCACCATTGGACCTAGCTATCCCACTCCACAGTCTATATCCAAAGGATTTAAAATCAGCATACGATAGTGACATAGCCACATCAATTATACTAGCTGAATTCACAACAGCTAAACTGTGAAAACAATCTAGATGCCCATCAATAGATAAATGGATAAAAAACTGTGGTGTTTATATACACAATGGAATATTAATCAGTGTTTAAAGAGAATAAGATTATGGCATTTGCAGGTAAATGGATGGAGCTGGAGAATATTATGCTAAGAGAAGTAAGCCAATCCCCCAAAACTAAAAGCTAAATGTTTTCCCTGATTAGTGGATGCTGATCTATGATGGAATGGGGGCATGGGAAGAATGGAGGATCTTTGCATTTGGCAAAGGGGAGGGCGGAGAGGGGTTATGAGGATAGGAAAGATGGTGGAATGAGATGGACATCATTACCCTAGGCATATGTATGATTGCACGAATGGTGAGTCTCTATACCATGTACAGCCAGAGAATTGAAATGTTACATTCCATTTATGTACGATTAATTGAAATGCATTCTGTTGTCATGTACAACTAAGTAGAACAAATAAAAAATTAAAAGAAAAAAAGAATGGAGAACTGAGCTTAACAGAAAATATAAACAGAGCCATCAAGTTAGCGTTAAAGATACCACAGGGTTTAGGGCTGGGGCTAGGGCAAAGGCTAGGGGCAGAGGTATGTTTAGAATATGACTAAAGTTAGGGTTATGGTGAGACAAGGAAGACAGACATGGTGGTGCACTCCTGTCATCCCAGCAATTTGGGAGGCTGAGGCACGAGGGTTGTAAGTTCCAGGCCAGCCTAAGCAATTTAGCAAGACCCTCAGCAACTTAATAAGACCCTGTTTCAAAAACAAAACAAAACAAAACAAAAACTGGGGATGTAATTCAGCGGTAAATACCCTGGGTTCAATCCCAGTATCAAAAACAAACAAAAACAAAAAACAAGGGGACTAGGATTAGCTTAAGGGCTAGAGTTAAATCTGTGGTTGCAAGAGCCAGATTCAGGGTTTTGGCTTGCATTAGGCTGAGGGCTTTTTAAATGTAAGTTCAAAGAGAGCCTTATTGCTTGAGCCTTGTTTAGTGCTACGGTCATGATCATGGTCACAGGGCAGTGATAGGGGTCATAAGTTGAATGTAGTACAGGGTTTGAGTCTCACTACGTTTTCTTATAAGTGGTTTATTTTATTTTAGTGTCATATTTTTATTTTTTAGAACAACACATTTATATATGACTTAAGTAAAACACAAGAAATTCCAATGTTTCAAAACTAACAAGAAGCCATTTTCTTGAAAAGCAAATAAATAAATACACAAAGATCAACAACTATATATCATAAAACCAAATAAAACACCAGGATATGTGTATAATAAAAAAACAAACAAACCCTGAATTTTCTAAACCTTACTCTTTTTAAAAAAGTATTTTTTTTAGTTGTATATGGACACAATACCTTTATTTTATTTGTTTTTATATGTTGTAGGGATTGAACCCCGTGCCTCACGCATGCTAGGCAAGTGCTGTACCACTGAGCCACAACACTGGCCCTAAACCTTAGTATTCTAAAAACAATCTAGTTTAAATCTGGGGGGTATAGTTCAATGGTACAGTACTTGCCTAGTATGTAGAAGATCCCTAGTACCACAACACACACATATAACAACAACAACAACAACATCAGAACAAAAAAAAATCTATTTGAGTCCTAATTTATCTTAACTGTTCCTTCCTTTTCTGAATTTCTTTCTTTTTTCTTTTTGGTGGTACTGAAGTTTTAACATACACTACCACTGAGCTATACCCCCAGCTCCTTTTGAGGTTTATTTTGAGACAAGGTCTTGTTAAGTTGTCCAGGCTGGCCTCGAACTTGCAATTCTCCTGCTTCAGTCTCCTGAGTCAATAAGATTATAGATATAAGCCACTGTACCTAGTCCTTCTCTGAAATTCTATAACATAATTCTGTAATTCATAAAATAGTTCCTTGTTTTGTCTATACAGTATTTATACAGATCTTAACTAATTATATCTCCAACTATACAGTATGCTCCATTGAAGAGACAGACTTTGAAATATCTAGCACTTGACATTGAATTTAACTAGCACACAGTAAAAATTAATTGATGCGTATATTTGGTAGACATCTTTTCACATTTCAGTAGGAGTGAGAAGGAAGATGTGTAATGATGGTAGCATGTGGAATCTAGGAGAATAAGATATGTATTGCACAAGCAGAATCAACATCTAATGGGTTGCTGCCTGAGCAAAGGGGCTGATATAACTTTCATTTAATTCTGAGAAAAAAATTACAGTATAATTCTTAACAACATAGTAATTTGATGGGGAAAAAGCATGCACAAAGATTAAGTAACTGTAAACACTATTTAACATCTTTGGAATATATAGGTAACAATCCACAATCAACCTGCTAAAGATATGGTTGTTGAGTGAGTCAAAGGCAATCTTCATATTGTGTTCCTGCTCCTTGCAATGACAGTCCTTAAAAATCTTTGTTCTTCTTGGGGCTGGAGTTGTGGCTCAGCAGTAGAGCACTCACCTAGCACGTGCGAGGCCTTGGGTTCGATCCTCAGTACCACAAAAAAATAAATAAATTAAATAAAAGGTATTGACAACTACAACCAAAAACAAACATTTAAAAAAAAAATCTTTGTTCTCTCTTCTACCTTCTTTTGCATCAAGAGTCCTCTCACACTCCTCATTTGCATGCTGCAGGTAAACAGACACACTCTGGTCCCTCACAGACTTCTCTAAAGGAGTCAACAGATCTTTGAGTTCCTTCTGCTGTGACAAGATAAAAATCTCATTCTTATTCTAACCTTCTCTGATTCAGTTTCACTTTTTCCACTTCTCCATGTAAAATAGTAATCTCCTCACTGCTCTCAATCAATGCGCAGTTTCAAGCATTGACCTGGGTGACCTGGTAAAGAAAATACTTCTGTTGATCCTCTAACTCAAGGCATCACTTATTTATCAGACCATCCAGCTGCCTGTATATCATAGTGGAGTTGTTATTAAATTAACAGTTGAAGTAAGGGATACAGAAGAAACACTGACTGGATCATTGTTATTAATCCCAGTTGATGTCAGTGGTCTTAGATTTGGGTTAAAGTCATTCGTGATTGTGATAGTAGCTATGGCAGTGACAGTGGTGGTGGTAGTTGTGGAAATTGTAGTAGATGCAATACGTGCTGCTCCACCCACTCCAGGGAACTTTAATCCAAATCCCAAAGTTATACCACCAAGTATTCTAGCCGAAGTTGTCGGAGTACCAAATGAGAGCTCCATGGCAGTTATTAATGTAAAAACATTTAATATTGAGGTAAATAGCATGGTGGGAGAACTATTAGTGGTGGCATCAGTAGTAGATGCTAGAGCCAAACCTTAGGAGCAGTTGCTGCTCACTATCCCACCCACAGAGTAAACAGGCTAGCCTCTGAGGCTGCGTAATCTCCAAAGTGGCAGACCTGGACCCTTCACCTAGGTTTTCTTTATCTGGCTAGTACACATCTCATAACTTTTCCTGTATTAATGGTGATAACCTTAGCTATGGAAATTAGGTTACTTATCATTAGCAGCCTTCAATCAATGGTTGACTGATTCAGACATTCAAAAGTGACATCCTTGCCTCAAGGTGGGACGAAATCTGAAGTACAGTTTATGGTTCAGAGCTCCCAAAGGGTCTCCAGCTATACCACTTCCTTGCTTAGCTTTCCCCCCTGACCTGTCCTGTTTCCTTTACTCTCCTCCTTTTTTTTAAACATTGATTTTATTCATGGCAGCAATGTGCCCAGCTAAGAGATGATGTTTCTTATCATCCTTGCAGCTAGAATGGGCCCATCTTCCTTCTCTTAAGAACCCTTTTCCAATAAATCTCAAGCATGAGACTCTCCTAGGGTACTACTTTTTAAATAATTCAACCTCAGAAGTAAGTAATAACCCAAACATAAGAAGATTCAGGTTCTGAGATGCTGAAATTGACAAACATCCACAAAATAAAACAAGAGGCATAATTCCCATTAACTAAATATTCTGCTGCAGAGTCAACATCTCTCTCTACTTGCAGGGGGCTCCTGGGAGCAGATCCTCTGTCTGTTCATTGCTTTAAGCTCAGGCTAATATAGTGTCTGACACATAGCAGGTCCTCAATATACCTTTATGGAACGAATAGAAGGGTAATACATAGGATTCCTCTGATTTTGCTGTTAGATTGCTGTGGATTTGAGGGTCTTGATGTGAGACTTTTCCTCTTGTAACAATTTGATGAGCTTTATCACACAGTCAGGCCATTAGTGCTACTAAGCACCTCAGTTATTAACTCTAAATGACTCCTTGACACACACTCTGCACTCTGCACTGCCTTGTCTTAACCATAGCCCTCCCCTGTATATCTTCATGGTCATCCCAGGCTCCTCTTTCTCTGTAGATTTTTTTTTTTTTTTTTTAAAGAAAGGACCTTCTTTCTATTTGGCCCAGCTGTCCTCCAACTCCCGGGCTCACACAATCCGCCTGCCTAAGCCCCAAAGTGCTGGGACACAGGCATAAGCCACTGTACTTGGCACTAGGCAATTTTTCTTCCCTTTTTATTATAAAAATTTAAAATCAAAATTAAAAACTGTCTCCAACTAGTGCAAAAATAGCTCCACGGAGCAAAATTAATGAGCTAGAAACAGACCTTAATGCGTATATTAAAAAACTGGTCTACAGTGAGGGAGATAACATAAATTCCTAAAAATGGGAGAATTTTAGTGCTGGTATAATTAGCTAATTATTCAGAGGAGTAATAAAGTTATATCCTAATTCCCAATTTTCACCAAAATAAATTTCATATAAATTAAATAATCTGATGTAAAAGGTGAAACAAAGTAGAAAAATAGGCAAATATCTAACCTCCAAATAGAAAATGCCTTTCCAAGCTTAAAAATTATTTTTTAGGGCTGAGGGAGTAGCTCAGTGGTAGAACACTTGCTTAGCATGTTTGAGGCCCTGGGTTTGACACCCAGAGCTGCAAAAATAATCATTTTTTAAATCACAGAGGAAATTCTAAACTTTTGACATCACTCTATTACATAGGAATTTATCCTCAAAAATAAAAGCAAAGATCCTTGCCGAGACTGATGAATAAGAATGATCCTTTCAGTGTTACCTATGTATTAGGAATGATGAAAGGAAACTAGCTTTTATTCTGGAGGTGCCAAGAGAGTGTACCTCCCCTTCGACTCCTGCCTCAAAGTATGTTAAGGGAGTTTAGCCTACAAATTTGAACTCAATTTGGAAGAGAAAACTCTAAATTCGAATAATGTGCATATTTTTTGCTTTGTTAAAAGTCAAAACCAGAGTCCTAAAACACTGTCTTTAGAAACACTCCTTACTGACTCTTATAGGTGATGAAAGATTAGATCAGGTCAGTTCTTTCTAGAGGAAAGTGATTAATAGAGAATTAAGTGCTATATTAGACCACATGTCAGTCTTATGGCTTTTCCCTGAAGACAAGGAGAAAAGAGGGGTAAGTCCTGGACTGAGTAGAAGAGATGAGAAGGTAAAAATAGAAAGAGCTGCAGGCATAGTCCTCAGAGGCTTGTGGGAACTAGATTTGCCAAACTCCATTTTGTCCATTTAAATGTTTATGTATATAAGACATAGGTATGTATACACATAATATATTTTTACATATTTGCATGCTACATACATGTATATCATAATACACACACATATAGACTGTACACACATATAATATATATAATTAAAAGTATACATTAATTTAAATAATATGATATGCAGAAAGACTACAGTATATGGTTCTAAATTCAAAATATACAAAATGTATCTCTTGTACCTGCCTATTCTCCTTCTATCAGTAGTTACTGGTTTCTTTCATATACTTCAGGAAATGTTGGGAATATTCTTTGCATATATAAGAAAATACCTACATGTAGTTTTCCTTCTCTAGTTTTCTCTCCACAAATTGTAGTGTACTAAATGTAATGAAACTTGTTTTTTTTTAATTTTTATTTATTTATTTTTATGTAGTGCTGAGGATCAAACCCAGGGCCTCATATGTGCTAGACAAGCGCTCTACCACAGAGCCACAACCCCTGCTCCTGGTTTTTCTTCTTAATACCTTACCTTAGAGATATTTGCATATCAACACAAGAAGAGTAAATTTACTTCTAATTTGTCCCACCCCCACTTCACACTGTATTTCCCGGACTGATCCCAGAGCCTGGGCTCAAGTGGTCCTCTTGCCCCAGCCTCCTAAGCAGCTGGGACTACAGGCATGCATTCCCATGACTGGCTTGTTTCTAATTTAAATTGTCTCCTGCTGATGGACATTTGAGTTTTAACTGATTTTTTTAAAATTACAAATGGAGCCACAATAAATACACTTCTGCAGATATAATTTTGAAAGGATAACATTATATCTATTGCATCAGGCACTATGGTACACACTTATAATCACAATTGCTTGGGAGTGGAGGCAGGAGGATCATAAGATCGAAGCCAGCTTCAGTAACTCAGAGAGGCCCTAAACAATCGTGAGACCCTGTCTCAAAATAAAAAATAAAAAAATAAAAAGGACTGGGAATGTGGCTTTGTACCTGGTTTCAATCCCTGTACAGAGAGAGAGAGAGAGAGAGAGAGAGATATCTGGTTAGATAAATATTCCTGGAAATGAAATTGATGACCATAGGGATTTGTATATGATTTGTGATTTTCTAGATACTGCTAAAGTGCTCCCTTATCAGTAATGGGCAAATTTATGCTTTCTAACTCCTTTATCACCACTCTATCTAATAGTTTTAAGATGCTCCCTTTCTGTGCTGTAACTGCTATCTGTTATTGCCATATTTTAAGTAAAACTCCATTTCACACAGTGACTTGGATTTTAGAGAATGACAGTGGAGGAAAGTCCTGTTAGAAGTATCATTGAGGGGAATCAAAACATGCCATCTCAAAACATGCGGCTTTGGCATACTGATTACTTTGAATTAAAGGTGATTGAGAAACAGCAGATACTTGTAGGGCTTGTACCTGTATCTTTCTATCTAAAAATAGCATAAATTCTTGTGAGAAAAGTACTCTCCCTGTAGCAGGAAAAACATTCTTATCACTGCTGATGGGGAGTTAATGCCAAAGTGAATCTGTACCAATAAATCTTATTAAAATAATGTTTATCTTCCACTTCAATTCTTTCCTGTGAAGATCCTGATGTGCACATAAAAGAAATTAAAATATTAACATCAAATGAAATTTGCATGCTTTTCTCCCATTAATCTCTTTTGTCCCTCATCATTATACAAAATACATGTATGAAGATGTGAATTTGGTGTCAACATATCTTATATACAGAGATATGATAAATTGTGGTATAAAGGTGTATTAAGAATTGTAATGCAAAAAAAATAATGAGAGCTCATGTATAATGGCATAATTTGGCATGAACATACACAGAGTTATGAAAAATTGTGCTGTGAATGGATAATTATGATTGTAATGCACTCCACTAGAGTCATGTATGTAAGAAAAAAAATCTCTTTTTGTCCCCAATCACAGAATTTACAAATTTGGAGGACTACACTGTCAATAATGTGAGGGGAATAAGGCCAAGAGGCAAAGAGAATGTGCTGAAGATCACTGACAAGCTGGTGCTTGTAGAAGGATCATGCTCCTTCTAGGTCCTTCCAGAGCAAAGTGTTGCAGCAGTCTGAGGTTCCAAGACTCCAGTTTCTTTCTCAAGGCAAAGAAGTTCCCCAAGCTGGTATCTTCTAGCAGAGCATGCTATCTCCTAAGGATGGCTAGAGACCTGATCACTTCCTGGCCAGCTTCTGTCTAGTGCTGTGGGGAATTACAATCTAGAAGCTTACCAAAGGAAACTTATCTCCTACCCTCTGAATTTCTGCCTCTGCCTAGTGGATTTCCCAACACCCCTCTATCTCATTCATTTGTTTTTTTCTTTAGTAATGTTTTCCTTCTGTTTCTACTATGATCATTTTATTCTTATTTTTCATTGTCCTTGAACTAAACAAATCCACAATGAGCAACTTCAAAACACTTTTCTCAGGAACTGGCAGAGAAGTAGAAAAAAAATCATACAAAGAGATTTAGAGGACTTGAACATATCAGTTAATAAGTTGAAAATATGCATATAAAAATTTAAACCCCCCCCAAATGTGAAAAATATATTCCTTTTAAATTTCTGCAAAACATTAAAAACTATAGTAGTCCCCTCCCTCCTTATCCACGGTTTCACTTTCTGTGGTTTCATTTACTTGCAGTTAATTATGATCTGGAAATATAAAATGGAAAATCCCAAAAATAATTCATGAATTTTAAATTGCATGTTGTTCTGAGAAGCATAATGCAAGCTCACATCTTTCCACTTTATCCCACCCATGATGAGAATCATCCCTTTGTCCAGTGTATCTATTCTGTATACTTCACCAGACTGTTAGTAACTTTGTAGATATTTTGGTTAGATTAATTGTTGCTGTGCTTATGTTCAAGTAACACTTATTTTACTTAATAATGGTTCCAAAGTGTAAGATCAGTGATACTAGCAATTTGGATACTCCAGAGGGAGGCCATAAAGTACCTCCTTTAAGGGAAAAAGTGAAAGTTTTTGACTTAATAAGGAAAAAACGTGTGGGAAATTTGTTAAGATCTTAGTAAGAAGGAATCTTATATCCCTAAAATTGTGAAGGAGGAAAAAAATTGTGGTAGTTTTGCGATCACATCTCAAACAGCAAAAGTTACAGTTTCATGGATATTAAATGCTTAGTGAAGATGGAAAAGTCATTATATTTATATATGCATAGGAAAAAGCAAAGTGTACTTGTGTTCAGTATTATCTGCTATTTCAGGCATCCTCTGGGGGTCTTGAAATGTAGCCCCCGAGGACAAGAGGAAGCAACTGTAGTAGCCATTCATTAGGCCACAAAGAAAATTTTAATAAATTCCCACATCCAAATAACATGTAGGTCAACAAAAAAATCTAATTGCTTATTTAAAAATATCCACAACACTTAAGTATCTTGGTTTAAACTAAAGTGCAAACTATGAATGTTATATCTTATCACGTCTTTGAAGACATCAATTATAAGTTTAAAAGTTTTTTCATCTGATTTCAGCATTATTTTGTTTTTTTATAGGTTTGCTTATTTCAATCTCCTTCATGTTAGAGTCTTTCTTTACATGTCTTCACACACACACACACACACACACACACACACACATTTATTTATTTTTGTGGTGCTGGGGATTGAACCTAGGGCCTTGTGCATACAAGGCAAGCACTCTACCAACTAACTGAGCTATATCCCCAGCCCTTGATATTGTTGTCTGTGTGTTCATATGCAAGAGTTAGGCCCTAATAGGCTCAGTATTTGTTGTATATTTAGGGAATCATGAACTTTCATTTTGTGGTGATGAGGCAGTGAGGTAGCTTTTATTTTTTTTTTAAACCGCACTCTCCCTTCTCCCAGATGTTGGTATATTTTCATGTGTAAATCTCTTTTACCAACAAAAAATTGTAGTATTTTTTTTATTAGAGCTTTATAGTTATACATAGTGAGTTCATCCTGACAAACTCATACATGCATGGAAATTGATTTCAGTTTTTTTTTAGGGATACCAGGGATTGAACTCAGAGGCACTCGACCACTGAGTGACATCCCCAGCCCTATTTTGTATTTTATTTAGAGACAGTGTCTCACTGAGTTGCTTAGCGCCTTGCTTTTGCTGAGGCTGGCTTTGAACTTATTATCCTCCTGCCTCAGCCTCCCAAGACGCTGGGATTACAGGCGTGCACTCCTGCATCAGCAATTTCAGTTTATTCTAGTCTTTTGACTAGCTGCCATAATTCGTGAAGGACAGGGGGCTAAGGAAAGGCCTCTTAGTTCAGAAGGCAGATTTGTACTCATTCTCCATTACCCTGACCTTTTATTCATGTTGCTTAGATAGTATTTCTACATTTTATCTTGTAAGCAAAAGCTATTGCAGGGAGCCAGCACCCCTGTAATCCCAGTGACCCAGGAGGATGAGACAGAAGGGTTAAAAATTTGAGGCCAGTTCAGCAAGATAGTGAGACCCTGTCTCAAAATAAAAAGGGCTGGGCTAGGGATGTAGCTCAGTACCTAAATAAATAAATAAATAAATAAAGCAAGTTACTGCATGAGCCACTGCCCTGGGTGATGAGGTCTCTTGATAGTGGAGATTGCATTCCTTTCATCCATTATCAAGAAGAGGATTAAGTGCTTAGGTCCTCAGATTTTTAATGGTGGAGTTGGGATTGCCTCTGCTATGGATCCTGTTTGGATAAAAAAAAGTCCTTTCTGTGCTCCAGATGTGCCTCATAATTTTCATCTAAGGATGGTTCCCTTCTTTGTTCCTAAGTGCCCTGATGGTTTCAATCTCAATCATTTCAGTGAGGTTTTGGGAGCCTCATGGTAAATTCATATGTTCAGCTCCTCCTATTAAACTTCAAGTCCAAGTTATTTTGTGAAGACAATCACAGCCCTTCCCAAGTGTTTTGTTTTGTCTCCCTTCTAAGTGGAAGTAGAGTGTCTTTCTGGGGGCCCACTCTGAATACCTACAATCCTTCAGTCTTCAAAATGTATGTTTTGTTCTAATGTCTCTCCAGGATTCAAGTGAATTTTATGAGTTTATTTTTTGGCTCAAAAATTTTTTGATGACTTTAAATGCATTATTATTATTCATACACTCCTTTGTATGAATTAAAATAAATGATTTTTTCTCCTCTTATGCAACATCTAACACAGTGCTTTGTCCTTAAGAAATTCCTGTGTTGAATGAAGACATTCTATATGATAATCTAGAGGTGAGGAGGATGATGTATTAAGGGCTTCTGAGAAAAGAAGGTTGACTGAGAAACTCACCATTTGAAAACATATGACATTTTTTCTTTTTTGTTTTTGTATTGGGGATTGAACCCAAGGTCACTTTACCACTAAGCTACATCCTCATCCCTTTTTGTTTTTTGAGACAGGGTCTCACCAAGTTGTTGAGGTTGGTCTCCAACTTGAGATCCTTGAGCCTCAGCTGCCCAAGTAGTTAGGATTACAGGCAAGCACCGCTGTGCCCAATTAGTGAATTTAAGAAATTTAAAACATGTTTCAGCTGTTGACTGTTCATACTCAACCTTTTTTGGGGTGGGCGGTGGGGTACCAGGGATTGAACTCAGGGGCACTCAACCACTGAGCCACATCCCCAGCCCTATTTTGTGTTTTATTTAGAGACAGGGTCTGAGTTGCTAAGTGCCTTGCCATTGCTGAGGTTGGCTTTGAACTCCTGATTCTCCTGCTCTGCCTCCTGAGCCTCTGGGATTACAGGAGTCCGCCACTGTGCCGGGCTCAACTTTTTTTTTTTTTTTTTTTTTTTTTTTTTT
>NW_026000241.1:12502730-12505570 GCF_001458135.2 Marmota marmota marmota
TTTTTTTTTTTTTTTTTTTTTTTTTTTTTTTCATTTTTTTTTTTTTTTTTTTTTTTTAAGATTAGTTTGTTAAAGTCTGGACCAGAAGTAGCCACTGAGTCATGTCCATGTGTTTTTTCAGCTTATCTTTTTGATACTGTCTTAAAATTATCTGTAGCAGGAATTCTTAAACCTTTCTGGGTTATTAGCACCTCTGTTAAACCCGTGGACTCTAGTCAGAAAAATGTACACGTTTACAAAACATTTTACCTGTCTTAGCAGGTTCATGAATTACCTGGAAGCATCCAAGGAAACCAGGCTAAGAGTCCCCATGATTTAATACTTTTTCTAACATAAACTCTTAGTTATCAAAACTCGGAATAAACTGAAATATTGTATTCGCTAATTTGGTAGTGGTCCAGGAAGAAATATTTTCCATACCAAAGTTGTTAAAATGCACAACATAGTAAGATTCTTGAGAAGGCAGAAAGGGTCTGAAGGAAAATAATACGAGACATGATTCACCTGAGACCAGAGTATGGCTATTGGCTTACAAAGTGTGGCCTTTGACTAGCAATATTGGCATCTCCTGATAATCTGATAGAAGTGTAAATATTTAGCCTCTAGATTTACAGAATTATTAGTTCTGTGGATGAAGCTAGAAAGCTGTGTTTTGTTAACTAGTGCTCCAGGTGATCTTGATGCTCAAGTTTGAAAATCACTGCGCTAACTTGGGTGGAAGGAGGCAGAAGAGGGGCAGGTGGTTCTCACGTGTCTGGTTGGCGGGAATTTGAAAGCGTGGAGCGTTGTTTATTAAGCCATCAACTCAAGAAGAACTGGTCGGTTTCCTCATCTATAAATTAGGATGATAATCCACAGTCTTTTCTTGTCTCAAGGGTGAGGAACCCGCATCTGAGCGCTCAGTTGCACGGACTACGCGACACGTACACCTCAGCTCCTGGAGGACAGTGAAGGCAAGCCTCCACGGCCCCCAACTCTGGAACAACTGTCCAGACAGGTCAGATCTACCTGTACCACACCCCAGTTGCGCGACCTGTTAAGACTGAACACGCAGCGGGGCCTTGCAATTTCAGTCACTGGAAACTATAAGGCTCGGTCCGTTAGCGCCCCGCCTTCCTTCCGGCGTTTGCGTGCTGCCATGGATACGCGCGGTCGAATCTAAATACTGAGGGGGTGGTCGGCCTGCAAACCCGTAAGCTGCCATTGTGAGTCCCTCCTTCTCTAGCATGTCTCACCCCGGTCTCGAGCCCGTGGTTTCACCTAGGGTAGGGTGTGAGGTCCTTAAAGTTAAGGGAGGCTTCCTGGTGGCCCCTCACTTCCGTGCTCCGGCCAATGGGAAAGGAGACTGAGCAGCCAGTGAGCTCCCTGCTGTTCTTCCGGCGTTCTGCGTGCTGCCCTGGAGACAGCGCGGGCTAATCCAAATGCGGAGGGGAGCTGGGCCAGCGAGGCCAGAGAGTGCATCCGCACCTCCGTCATTCTTCGTTGGTTTTCCCCCCGGTAGTGGGCCAGTGGACTGCTCCAGGCCAAGGCCAAGGCGCGCCCACTCGAGCAAGCGGTCCTGTGGCCTGGCGCCTTCTCCCGATCCAGCGTCCAGGTGCGTGAGGCGTTGGCTGTAGTGGCTGCGAGTCCAGACTAGAATTTTAGCGGACGTGAAAGAGTATGGGCCTAGGGGGGCGCCGTCGGGCAGCCCTCTCCTGATCCTTCGCCCACCGCGACCACTAGGCCTCTCTCTGCTGTCTGTTTTGCACAGTTATTGAACTAAAATTCTACACAACTTCATGGGGCTTTGGTTCGGGTCATACGGGTCACCTGTTCCAGGACCAGGGTGCTCTTTGGTTTGGGCGATACCGGGACCACTTCATAAAATTCATAGCGGTCGCGTCTTAATAGCACCTCAGCATTTCCAGGGCTCCAAACTGGCCTGCCTGGCTGATGTTCACCGACCTGGGAGGCGGGAGAAGCTGCTCGGGCCACGAGGGGCTGGTGATTACGTAGTGGTTCCAAGCCTGCGCTTAATCAGTCTGTAAAGGGCTGCGAAAAGGATCACCTGTTAGTGGTTAGCACGGTGGTGCTGCCTGTTAAGTCCACGTGTAAGGCTGATTCGCAAACATGGGCATGCATTCGCCTAGAAACTGTGTATTAACCGCCCTCTGGGCCTCGCCTCTAGAGTAGATGCTGTGCATCTGGGAGGCGCCCAAGGATTTGCATTTCTGTTGATTTCCCAGGTGATGCGGATACTTTCAAGTCAGGGAGTCAATACATTTGGTGAGGTGATTTTTACCTGCGTGTTCCCATCACGTGATCTGTTTCAACGTTCAC
This sequence comes from Marmota marmota marmota, assembly GCF_001458135.2. Classification (NCBI taxonomy): domain Eukaryota; kingdom Metazoa; phylum Chordata; class Mammalia; order Rodentia; family Sciuridae; genus Marmota; species Marmota marmota. Next base: position 12,505,050 of record NW_026000241.1, read on the forward strand.
TGAATGCACGTGTGTAAGTGGCTCTGATTTCTGGCTTCTCATAAGTTTCCTGAGTGAACTTGTAGATCTAAGAAATCACAGATGATGTACCACATTTTGAGGAAACGAGGAAGAATAAACTGTGGGAAGAACACGCTTGGGTGAGATTTATAAAGCAATCTAAGGAAGTGGAGGATGAAAGTCAGGGGAGTGGTTACTTTTGGAGAACAGGTTGTGATTCGGATAGGCTAACTGAGGGGCTTCTTTTGAGGCTGGCAAGGTGCCATTTCCTTACCTGGGTGGTGATTACCAGGGTGTTCCTCGTAATTTATTAAATTATTTATTATGTTGTGGAGTTTTCTGCATTTTATTTTACATGTAAGGAGTTAACAGATTTTTTAAAAAAGTGCATTAGGAAGTCTTCAGTGGGGAATGTTTTTGGACTAAGTCAGAATAACCTTAAAGTTTGAAATTTCAAACTTGCAACATAAGTTTAAAATTTATCTGATTTTTTTTTTTTTTTTTTTTTTTTTTTTTTTTTT
>NW_026000241.1:12505592-12562507 GCF_001458135.2 Marmota marmota marmota
TTCAAACTTGCTAACATAAGTTTAAAATTTATCTTGATTTGTTTTTTTTTTTTTTTTATTGAGATGGTTTCCCTGTGTTGCCAAGGTTGCCAGAAACTCCTGGGCACAAGAAGTAGCTGGGACTATAGGTGTAGGCATTGCCTATGATCAAACTCTTATATTACTCTAAGAAACAGCTCCAGAGAGAGAATTGCTTGAATGTTTTAAGCCACACTCAGAGGCAGAGGCAGGAGAATTGCCCAGTTCAAGGCCAGCCTTGGTAACAAAGGGGTTACAGGTGATACCACTGCCCTGGCTCTCACTTGATTTACTTTCCCCGAAGATTAGTGATGTTGAACATTTATGTGTTGACAATTGGTTTATTGTCTTTGGAGAAATGTATATGCATATTTTTTGCCCTTGTTTGAATTTTTGTTGTAGGAGTTCATTATATGTTCTTGGTATTAATATCAGATATGATTTGAAAAACATTTTCCCATTCCCCGGCTTTCTGTTGATAGGGTCCTTTGAACAGAAATTATTTTTTTAACTGCATTTTTTTTTTTTTTTTACAACTGAGTCTTCATCTTAACACCAGTCAGAATGGCAGTCTTCAAGAATACAAACAATAAAATGCTAGAGAGGATGTGTAGAAAAAGGAACACTTTGGCATTTTTGGTGAGATTGTAAATTACTACAACCACTATGGAAATTAGTATGGAGATTCTGCAAAAAGCTAGGAATGGAACCACCTTGTGATCCAGCTATACCACTCCTCAGTATTTATCCTAAAGAAATAAAGACGTTATGCTATAATTGTACATGCATACCCATGTTTATAGCAGCACAATTCACAGTAGCTGAGTATAGAACTGGCCTAGGTGTCAGTGGACAAATGGATAAAGAAAATGTATGTATGTATACACAAAGAAGTTTTATTCAGCCATAAAGAATGAAATTGTCATTCGCAGGAAAATGGATGAACTTGAGAATGTTAAGTGAAATACGCCAAACTCAAAGTGGGAAATTGTATGTTTGTCTTACAGATGGAAGCCAGAAAGGAAAAAGTTTTTGGTGGGGGAATCTCATGACAAGGGAGATTAATAGAGGAAAGGGAGGGAGGAGAGGGAAAGTGGAAATACTGGGAAACAGTATTAGGCAAATTACATTGTTATATTGTGTGCATGTAGCAACAAATCCCACCATTATATACAACCATGATGTAACAATAAAAATGTGGAAAGTAAACATTGACTTGTACTTTGCATTGTACCAGGTTTTCATGGTAAAAAAGATATCAAGATATATTGGAGAAAAACATCCATTCTGAGTTTGTTACTTATGTTCAAAATGACTTATCTGCACTATTTTTCTTCAGCTCTTGTTGATAAAGTTGAATATTGGTTTGTGAATTTTTCTTTTATCTTAGCTTTTGTTTATTCTATAAAAGGTGAATTTTGAGTTTATAGAATTTAGGTTTACTAACATATATTATCCTTCAGTAATTATTCTGTGCTAATCATGCAGCTAGCTTGCATTTATAAATTCCATTTTTGTTTACTATTTAGGAGCTAAAGATGCTGTTTTATCATATGTAAGAAGTTGGACCAGAGATGGAAAACTTTATTCTGTATGAGGAGATTGGCAGAGGAAGCAAGACTGTTGTCTACAAAGGGCGACGGAAGGGAACAATCAATTTTGTGGCGATTCTTTGTACTGAAAAGTGCAAAAGACCTGAAATAACCAACTGGGTGAGTCAAGTGTGTTCTCATCTGTCTGAGGAGGGACGAAGCTACAACCAAGCAAATGTGGCATATGAACGGAATCTACTGAACTCCTTTTGTCAAATGCCACATTTCCCACCTGGATGGGTTGGTTACCTGTCTATTCAGTGCCACCAGTCCTGAAAAATGACAATTAAACATAACCAGGTTATCGCCAACTTAAGGCTTTTTGTTGTTTTTTGGTGCAAGGGAAGCTGTATTCTTCTATAATTTAGTGTATGTATATGAAACTTTTGGAAAGGACATTGGGTCAAAGTGACTTGGCTTTGAAGTAACTGTCACTGTACAGCCTAGGCTTCTTGGACCCTACCTTTTAAAAAAATTGTATTAAAATATAAAGTTTACCACCTTGGTGTTTTAAATTTTACAGTTCAGTTATAAGTACATTCATATTGTTATGCTAGCACCATCACCATCCTCTTCCATAACTATTCATCTTATAAAACTAGAACTCTATACCCATTAAAAAAAATCAATTCTAGGACTGGGGTCGTAGCTCAGTGGTAGAGTGCTTGCCTCACATGTGTGAGGCCCTGGGTTTGATCCTCAGCACCACATAAAAGAAAGATATTGTGTCCATCTACAACTAAAGAAAAATTGAAAAATCAGTTCTGTCCTGTCCTCCAGCTCCTCGCAACTACCACTCTATTTTATTTTGTCCTTAGGCTTTTGATGCCTGTAGGTACCTCCTATAAGTGGTATCATACAGTATATGTGTGATTGATTCATTTTGCATAATGTCCTCAAGGTTCATCTGTGTTGTAGCATGCCAGAATTTTTCCTTTGTATATCAACCTAGTACATGCTGCATTTTGCTTCATATATCAATATCCATTTGAGTTGCTTCCATGTTTTAACTATTGTGGATAAAACTGCTATGAATATGCATGTACAAACATCTCCTGCTTTCAGTTCCTTTACAAATATACCGAGAGGTGGTATGGCTGGATCCCATGGAAGTACTCCATATTTTGAGGAACCACTATGCTGTTTTCCATAGTGGATATACATTTTAGCCTTTCATCCAACAGTGTATGAGGGTTCCAGTTTCTCCATATCACCACCAATACTTGTTATGGTGTTTTTTTATGGCCAAAACATTGTTTTGATTTGCATTTTTCTAATGACGAGTGATGTTGCATAGCATTTCACGTGATCATCGACTATTGTATTTTTTTTTTTTTTTTTGAGTGGTGCTGGAGATCAAACCTAGGGGCCTGCTGCATGCTGGACAAACGCTATATCATTGAGCTACATCCCAGCTCTATATTTTTAGAGAAATATTTATTCTAGTTATTTGCCCATTTTATTTTTCTATTTTGTGGAACTGAGTGCTTGAATCCAGGGGTTGCTGAGGCTGGCTGGAACTTATGATCCTCCTGTCTCAGCCTCTCAAGTTGTTGGGATTATAAGTATGTACCTGGTTCTTTGCCGGTGTTTTAATGTGATTAAGTTTTACGAGTTCTCAAAAAAATTGAGTGATCTCATCACATATGATTTGTAAATGTTTTTCTCATTTGCAAATGTTTTCTCTAGATTGAATTTTTCACTGTTGATAGTTTGTACAAAAGTTTTAATTTTTAAGAAGTCTAGTTTTTTCTTTCATTGCCTACCCTTTTGGTGTTATATTCAAAAATCACTGCCAAATCTAATGTTGTGAAGCTTTTGTCCTATAATTTCTTTTTTGAGTTATATAGGTTTAACTTTTTAAAATTTTTTGTTGTAGATAGACAAAATACTTTTATTTTTATATAGTGCTGAGGATCGAACCCTGTGCCTCACATCTGCTAGGCAAGTTCTCTACCACTCGGCTACAACCTCAGCCCTAGTTTTAACTTTTGTGTATAGGTCTTTGATTCATTTTGTGTTAGTTTTCTATATGGTATTAGATAAGGGTCCCAATTTGTGTTTTTGCATGTGAACATCCAGTTTTCCTAGTATCATTTGTTGAAAAGACTGTTATTTCCTCCATTGAATGATTTTGGCACTTTTGTTTGAAAGTCATTTGACTGTATCTGTGAGAATTCATTTCTTGGCTCTGTACTATTTCATTGGCCTGTGTCTTGTTCTTATTTACACTTATAATTATAGCTTTGAAGTTAAGTGTTGACATTAGGAAGTGTGCATCCTCCCACTTGTTCTTCTTTTGCAATATCACTTTGGTTATTTGGCATGCCTTGAGATTGTGTGAATTTTTGTTCAGGTTTTTGTACTTACGCAAAAAACCTGGAATTTTGGAAGGGATTACATTGAATGGCTAGGTTGTGTTGGCTAGTATTGACATCTTAAATCTGCTTCATGAACATGGGATATGTTTCCATTTGTCTTTTTAAAAGTTTGTTCAACAGGGCAGGGGTTGTGGCTCTGGTAGAGTGCTTGCCTAGCATGTGTGAGGCACTGGGTTTGATCCTCAGCACCACATAAAAATAAATAAAATAAAAAAATAATTTGGAAATATTTCTAAAAAAAAAAAATTCAACAATGTTTTGCAGTTTTCATTATATACGAGTCTTACCTCTTTATTTAATACTTATGAAATTTATTTTTTTTCTTTACAGTGTTGGGGATTATACCTAGGACATATTAGGCAAGCACTGTCATTGAGCTATAGTGCTCCCCCAACCCCCCGCCATTTTATTCTTTTTGATGGTATTATAAATGGAATTGTTTTCTTTATTTTCAAATTTGTTAGTGTATAGAAGTAAAGCTAGTTTTGGAGTGTTGACTTTGTACTGTGCTACTTGACTATGTTTATTCTGCTAGTTTTTTTTTTTTTTTGGTACAGGGGATTGAACTCGGGGGCACTCAACCAGTGAGCCACATTCCCAGCCCTATTTTGTAATTTTGTATTTTATTTATTTAGAGACAGGGTCTCAATGGGTTGCTTAATGCTTCACTTTTGCTGAGGCTGGCTTTGAACCCATGATCCTCCTGCCTCAGCCTCCAGAGCTGTTGGGATTATAGGCATGTGCCACTGCACCAGGCTCTGCTGGTTTTTTGTATGTGGAATTTTTAGGGCTTTCTACATATAAAATCAATTATGTCATCTGCAAGCAGAGAATTTTGTTTTTCTAATTAGGAAGGAAAGTAAAATTCTTAACTAAATATTCTAGCTGGGACTTCTAATACTTTGAATAAAACTGAGAATGGATATTCTTGCTTTATTCCTGATCTTATAGGAGAAGTTTTCAACCTTTCACCATTGAGTATGTTGCTTGCTTTGGTTTTTCAAATACAGATTTCATATGTTGAGATAGTTTCCTTCCATTCCTAGTTTGAGGTTTTTTTTTTCCACAACAAGTGTTAACTTTTGTCAAGTGTTTTTTTTTCTGCATTAAGTGAGATGATCATGTGCCGTTTTTCTTCATTCCGTCAATGTGGTATGTTGTCTCGATTTCATATTTTAAACTATATTTGTTTTAGGAATAAATACACTTGGCTATGGTGTATAATTCTTTTAATATGTTGAATTCAGTTTGTTAGTGTTTTGTTGGACATACTGTTTTTAAAGTTTTTAAATGTTTTTTTAGTTATAGGTGGACACAATCTTTATTTTATTTTTATGTGGTGCTGCTGAGGATCGAACCTGGTGCCTCACACATGCTAGGTGAGCGCTCTACCTCTGAGCCACAATCCCCAGCCCTTTTTGGACCTTTTTGTAACTATAGCTTCAGGTATCCTAATTTACAAGTCACCTCTTTCAGGATACTCCTGGGTAATCTATCTAGCTAACATAGTAAAGTCATTTTTGTTAAAGTGTCATCCCTTTCTCTGATCACATTCCATTGGCATTTTGGAGTCCATCAGTGGCTTAATTTAGGGGTGGTGGTGAATAATTGGGAATTTTCAGAGACTACAATAGAGCCATCAGGTGGGAAGATTTTAGGCAGGAGACTTTGTGACACTTTTGAAACTTATCAAGGTCCAGAATGAGTGCCACCTCTACTAAATCTCTTGACTCTTTCACCCTGGCAGGGGACCTGATCACAGCCGGGAGACAATCTTGCCAGGAGAATGCAATTTGTGACACATACTGCAAATGCCAGATGTGAAAGTGGATGCCAGAATCCCAGTGAAAACATGTTAGTAACTGGTGCTGTTCCAAGTACAACAAATGCTATTGAGAATTGTGCTGGATACCAGGAGGAGTGCTTATGTAGGGCTGGGGTTTTGGGGGTCTTGGGTCCTAGGCACAACTAGGTAGAGTCCTGGAGCCATGACATAACTGGCTGGATGAACTTGGTCTAGTTGTCGAACTGGTTTAAGCCTCATCTTCAGTGGGAAAATCTAAAGTTTTCTTTATAAAAAGGGAAAATAGCAGTACTCACCTAAAGAGTTGAGAATTTACTGTGAAAATCTACCCCAAAATCTGTAATGTCATTTTTTTCCTTCCACATTAATTATTGTCATTACTCTTATTTCTGAGTCGACTAAGGATAAACTCTGATTTTTCTGTCAGTTCTTCCTAAGCCCTTCATATTTCTTTCCCTGGTGTTTCCACAGTACCTGGTTCCTGGACTCTTCTTTAAAATACTGCATCCTATCCATACTGGTTAATGAATGACTGAGTGCCTTGTGGGGCTGCCGTGGCCTGTTTCTTGGGACCTCTGATCCCACCCCCTGACATCATAAGTGGTCACCAGACACCTGGCCAGTGCCCATATCTGTGGCTGATGACCTATTTTGAACATCACCTCTTTCCATAACAGGATTTATCAATTTTACTGTTTGTCTTCCCATGTCTGACTCTATCATAGCTCCAAGCTCACCATTTACACTCATTCATTCAACATGTACTTACTGGGTCCCTGCTCTGTTCTGGCACATTTCTAGTCCCTGGAGATTGAGCAGTGAGGAAGACAAAGTCCCTATCCTCAGGAAACTTCCATTTTGTTTGGAAAGATCTGTAATAGTTACTAGTGTGGGTTGCCAGAAGAAAAATAAAGCAGGTAATGGAAAGAATGATGATGGTCACTGCATAGTTAGGGCAGCTGGAAGGATCCTGAGGTGAAATGTGGGCAGAGGTGAGGGAGGGAGGGAGCCAGCCAAGAGAGTGTCTGGGGTGGAGAATGGGGATAACCAGGCAAAGGAAGCAGCAAGTGTGCAGGCCTGGAGGTTGGAGAAAGTTTGGTGTGGGTGAGGGAACAGGAGAGACCAGTGTGGCCAGGACATGGTAGTTGGGGAGGGTCCCTTGCTGGTGGGAAGACTTACAGGGTTTTCAGGAGGGGGGTGACAGGCTCCTGAGTAAGTTCTCTCTGGCATCTGTATGGAGAAGAGATTGTGCAGATTGGGTAGAATTGGGGAGCTAGTTGGGAGACCATTGTAAGCGGGGAATGGTGGTGACTGGGACTAGGGTGGTTATAGTAGAGATGGTGAGAAGTCATAGATAGGGTGTTTATTTACATACTCATTTAAGGTAGACTTTCAAATTTTTTTTTTAAATTTATTTTTAGCTGTAGTTGGACACAATATATTTTATTTTTGTGTGGTGCTGAGGATCGAACCTAGGGCCTCACATATGCTAGGCGAGTGCTCTACCTCTGAGCCACAACCCCAGCCCCTCAAATTTTCTTTCAAGTTTTGTCTAGTAAGTTCTTTGAGGTATTATTTGAGATAAAATGCACAGATCAGTCTACAACTCAATGGCTTCTTTTTCCTCAGTATTGGAGAATAAACCCAGGGTTGCTTTACCACTGAGCTATGTCGCCAGCCTTCCCTATCACCCATTTTGATTTCGAGACAGGGTCTTGCTGAGTTACCAGGGCAAGTCTTGAACTTGAGATCCACCTGGCTCAAGTCTTTTGAGTTGCTAGGATTACAGGTGTATTCCACCATGCTCAGTTCATATTTGATGACTTCAATCAAACATATACAGTCTTGTAACAAATCTCCAAGTCAATATATAGAGTATATCCCTCTTTCCAGAAAGTACTTCATGCCTCTTCACAAATATCTTGTTCTTCAATACCCTTTTGTAACGACTACCCTTATTTCTGGCATTGAAGATTTTTTTTCTTAAACCTCAAATAAATGGATTCCTGTGGTGACTCTTGTGTTGTACTTCTTTTTATTATCATACTTTTGAGATTTATCTGTTATTGCAAGTATTAGTCACTTTATTTACCAAAAAGTATACATTTGTGTGCACACACGCGCTTGGGATTGAACACAGGGGTATTTAACTACTGAGCTATATCCCCAGCCCTTTTTATATATAATTTTGAGACAGGGTCTCCCTAAGTTGCTGAGGCTGGCTTTGAATTCATGATGCTCCTGCCTCAACCTCCTGAGCAACTGGAATTACAAATTACAAGTATGCTCCACTGTGTCCAGCTTGAGTCTTTTTATAGAAGTAAAGCATACATGCAAAAAAGTATTCAATCATAGTTGTTCAAATCTTCCTGAAGATGTGCTTATGCATCTAGCATCCAGCCACAGAACATGAGCATTATTCTGCAGACCGTTCATACCTTTTTTCAGACCCTCTCCTCAAGTATGATGACGGTCCTGACTTCTTACATTACAGATATTGTCTTGCTGGTTTTGAGCTTATGTGAACAGATAATTTTGCGTTCTCTTGTAAAGTAGAGCTGAGGGTTTAGATCATGAATTGGATATGAAGTGTGAAAGAGAAACCAAAGATTATTCTACAATTTTGGGCTGGGGTGACTGGATTGATGGTGATGTCATTTCCTAAGAGGGGAAAGTCTAGGTACGAGGGTTCATTGGTCACTTAAATTTTGAGGTATCCATTTTTACATACAAACAGATATGTAAAGACAATGAGTGTTTGAGTCTGCATTTAGGGGGAAGTTCAGGGTGGAGTTGAATATTTGAGTGTCATTAGCTGGTAGGTATTAGGTGAATATGAGAAGATGGGTGAGCACTGAGGACCTTCACTGCAACGCATAGCATAAGCAGAAGTAGCAAAGTAGTATGAAAGGGAGCATCCAGTGAAAGGAGAGCTGGAAAAGAATGGGATGATGTGCTGTGGACTGACTTGGTCATTGCCCATTCTGGCATGCTTTCTTGTTCTGCAGACTCGGGGAAGCTACAAACAGCAATTCTCCAATTTATAGAGTTTTTGATGAAATTATCCCCTTTAGATGTACTAGAGGAGACTTGGTTTCCAAACTGATGTAAGTGATGAGAGAGGCCTCAAGGGACCGATTTGTCAGTTGGGCTGAGACTGGTGGTGCTGGATGTCTGTCTTAGTGGTGGCAGAGGTAACACACTAGCTGTCAGCTGTTTCTGGTTGTGGCTTAGTTTTATGGTGTGATTTTTGGGAATCTTCTGGAAGTTCAGCTTAGAAGCTGTCCAATGAACCTTATTGACAATTGTTCGAGTTTCCCATGCCCCTGAGGGGTTTCTTTTGTTGCCAGAGTGAATTCAGTTTTCTGAAGCTGAAAACTTTGGCCAAATATGTGGTGTCATGGAAATCAAGTAAAGAAAGTGATGCAGGGAGAAGAGAAATCAATTGTGTGAAATGCAGCTGATAAGGTGAGGACTGAGGATTTGACAACAGAGGCCACGGATGACCTTAAAGATGGTGGTTTTGGTGAATTGCTGTGGATAAAAGCCGGAACTGGTTTAAGAGGAAGTGGGAGGAGGTGGAGGCCACTCTTGAGTTTTGATGAAGCAAGGAGCAGAGAAATAAGGTGACAGCTGGATGGCAATATGGGGCATTAGGAGTTACATGTGACTCCTGATGAGAGACCTCAAATCCCAGGGCTTGAAGCAGATGGCCTGTTTTCTCAGGTGAAGGAAGTCTTGGATTTATAACCTGGTTTCACCAAACGCCTCTTAGCTATCGTTTGTCTCTTCTGTCTTTATTGCTTGGCTCTGTGTTTAAGGCCACTTTACAGTTGCTGGGTGACAATACCTTTAGCCATCATGCCAGTTTTCCTGGGTAGGAAGGGGGTGCTTAGGTGTTACTTGGTGTCTTGAATAAAACCCCTTTAAAGTTTCCTAGGAAACTTCAGCCAGTGACTTGACTAACATCTTGGTGCCTTTCCTCTGCCCCCTCACCTGTACAGAAAGTGAGGAAGTGTTTTTTTTTTTCTGTCCAGGCATGAAGCTGTCTTTGGCAATATAGGAACTCTGTATTAATCATGTAGGTGAAAGGGGTATTAGGTAAGCCACTGGAGCCTCTCCACAGAGATAATTGCAGGGAATGAGCCAGTATAAAGGGAAAATGAATGTAGGGTAGGGAGGAGATGGCTGTCAAAGTGAAGTTTGCATGGGATCTTGTATACCTGAGGAAACGGTGGCTTTTGAAAGGAGGGTGGACAGTTGAGAGGAGAATGGGGTAGAGATAAGGATGCTGCTTGATAGACCTGGTGTCAGGAGCAAGAGAAAGTCCTGAGGGATTTTGCTGTCTCTGAAATTAGCAGTCATCAATTAAGAGGTGGGAGGAGGGGAAGGCAGTATTAGAGGTTTGAGGAAAGAGGAGGTGAGAATAGCCTCTTGAAGGTCAGGTAATTGGTGGCCTTTTGAGATTGTGACCTGGTGGTTTGTGTCTACTTCAGCTGTTGAATATATGCAGGATTGTAGAAGGCTGAATTTAGCTGGAATTGGGATCTAGGACAAGGGAAAGGGAAGTGAGTGTGCTCACAGGCATGTGTGGTAGATTTTGGAGGTCATGATTTTTAGGGAAAACTAGCAACACTTCTCTCAAATATAATGGGGGTCACAAATATAATTGTATGTTTCCTAGTAGCCACATTGAAAAAGAAAAAAGGGACTGGGGGTGTAGCTCGGTGGTAGAGCATCTTCCTTACATGTGCAAGGTTCAGGTTTGAGATTTGATCTCGGGCAACACACACGAACACAAGGGTAAAATTAACTTAAATGTATTAAAACACAATAAATACAGTACCTTATTTCAACACGAAATTTTTGATCAAAACTTGGTCATTTCCATTCATTCAGGTATTAAGTTTTTAGAATCTGGTGTATATTTGACACTTAGAACATATCTGTTCATATTGGCTGCTTTGTAATTGCCCTGTATGGCAAGCAGCTCCTATATTGTATAGTACGGGTCTGCAGAGTAACTGTGGGTGGTTGAGGTGGGGGTAGGCGGCAAGGTTGCCAGAGATGATGTGGCCCTGTAATGAACACCGGAAGAGTAAGTAGGTATTGGGTGGAAGTTGAATACTGGGGAGTGTCAGAGTGTGCTGAGGACTGAATTCTGATGGTGAATCTGTGGGAATTTCATCTCTTTCCATCAGGACCTCTGTGTTCCTGTGCCTGAATCAGTGGGCATCCTTAAACATGCTTGCTACATGGCCTTCACCATTCTTTAGTGGTCTTTTTAGTTTTATGGTTTCTTAGTCCTTAAATTCTTTCTTGATCACTCTGATTATTGTTTTTCTCATCTGTTTTCTAAATCATTTTCCTATAATTGTGTTACACTATGAGCTTATCTAGTTCTGAGAGTGTACCACATATTCCATTTTTAAAAAGCTCTATTTCTAAATGATCACAAATCTTATTGTCACTTTTTTTTTTTAAAAAAGAATCTGAGGCACTTTTGTACTTGTCAGCCATTCTAGGTATTTTCAAAGACTTCTTAAAATTGTATAAGTTTAAAATACAACATGTTTTCACTTACATCTACATAGTGAAATGATTACTACAGATAAGCAATTTAACATAACTGTCATTTTATATAGTAAAGATGTGTGTGTATGTAGAGCACCTACGATCTAGTCTCTTGGATAATTTCCAGTAAAACTACAGAATTAGCTATAGTCCATATGCTGTATTTTTGGGTCTTTAGACTTATTCATCTTGCATAACTGCAATTTTGTGCTTTTTGACCTTCATCTCCCCATTTCTCTCCCCCTCCCACTTCTGGTTAGCCTCTTTCTATTTTGTATTTACATAATCCACTTTTTTTGGTAGATTATTTTCAATCCCCGGGGATTGAATCCAGGGATGCTTAACCACTAAGCTACATCTCCAGCTCTTTTCATTTTCTATTTTGAGATAGGGCCTTGCTAAGTTGCTGAGGCCGACTTTGAATTCGTGATCTTCCTTCCTCCAGAATGACTGGGCATGTGCCACTGTACCTGGTTTATAATCCACTTTTTAAAAAGATTTAATTATAAGTCTTGATGATTGACTTCTAATGCACATAGCTTTGTGATTTTAGTTTTCATATTTAATGGAATTTTAAAGCAAAGCCCCTGAAGCAATTTAGTATTTTTAAATTGACAGACTTTTGCATTTTTGTTTTTAGTGCACAAGTATTAAGGTCAAATAAAAATATACAGTTTTAAGATCACTGTGTTCATTGTGATTTCTTTTAATAATCTGGATAAATTGACATTAGGACTCAATAAGAATATTTTTGAAAAAGAAGATTGTAAAATCCTGAGTTCTTTTAAATGTTATAAAAGTAATGCATACTCATAATAGAAAATCTGGACAATATAGAAAAATGGATAGAAGAAAAAAGGTACACTGAAGACAATCGCTGTTAGTTTTGGTTTGTCTTTGTTTTTTTCTTTGAGATGGGGTATTATGATGTTGCCCAAGCTGACCTTGAACTTCAGACCTTCTTACCTCAGCTTCCCAAGTGACTGGGATTACATGCAAGCACCACCACAATGTGTGAGGTCTTTATTTTTTAGTATCCCATCATATCTATTCTCTGTGTATGTAAGGTGCAACAGTTATTAACTAAGCTTTGTGTTCTGAGCACCTTTAAGGTAGGTGAGGCTAAGCTATGATGTTCAATAATTCAGATCTATTAAATGCATTTTCTACTTACAGTATTTTCAATTTAGGATGGATTTATTGGACTACAACCTCATAAGTCAAGGAGCATCTATATTTCTACTAACAGCTGCATGTACATCTTCTAGTTATTAACCATAAATCTTGTACAATCTGTATTTACACAGATGCATATCTTTTTTTTTGTTGCGGGGCTGGGGATTGAACACATGGCCTTGTACATGCAAGGCAAGTACTCTATCAACTGAGCTATATCCTCAGCCCCCAGATGCATGTTTTTTAAGATTATACACTGTTAGCATTTTTCCATGTGACTGGCATTCCTAACCATTATTTCTAATGTCTGTAAGTAAATTCCACCACTTTTCTTTTTAATATATTTTTAGTTGTAAATAAACACACAGTATCTTTGTTTTTAATGTGGTACTCAGGATCAAACCCAGCGCCTCACACATGTGAGGCAGGTGCTTTACCACTGAGCTACAACCCCAGTCCATTTTCTACTGTTTTCTTATCCATGTCCCAATTACATAGTTAGGTGCTTCTCATATCTGAGTTTAAGAACTTCTTAAAGTGAATGCTGTATGTTTTATAGGTCCGTCTCACCCATGAAATTAAACACAAGAATATTGTAACTTTTCATGAATGGTATGAAACCAGCAATCATCTCTGGATGGTGGTGGAACTCTGCACAGGTAAGGCTGTAAGGCATGCTCTGAAGTAGTCCCCTGATGCAGTATTGAAACATAGTGTATGTTTGTATTTACCTTTTTAAAAAATTTGGTGGCACTGTGGAATTGAACTCGGAGCCTCATGTATTACCACTGAGCTATATCCCCAGCTCCTGTTGCTTTTTAAAAATCGTCTATTATAGATATTATTATGTTAATTTGAAAAGCTATTGCTTGATGAATATTAGGGAAGGGCAAAAGATAAAAGATGTTTGGTAAAAGGAAAGATTATATAAAAGTTTATTTGGAGTTTACTTTGTTATTAAATTACCTGTATAGAAACTTGATATTTTAAAGTGATGATTAACTTGTCAAGCAAGTTTTCACAATAAATAAAAATAAACGCTAGATGTTAACTAGTTTTTAATTATCTAGTACATTCATAAAGCTGTTATCCTTTGGCTTTATGAAAAGGATACTTGCACTTTATAAGAACTGAAGCAATGTGGGAAAAGTACAGAGATGAACCAATAATTCTCACTCCTTGACAATGGAGATGTTATAGCTGTCTACACAATGTTCTGGGACTACATATAGGGAAGAAGGTGAATGAATACATTTTATCTGGACTTTTAGCCTTAACATTTTGAGTTTATCAGAAAAAAACTAATAAGCATCACCATTGGTGTACTTTATACCTTGATTAGTAATAAAGGATCATTGAATATTGATGTAATGTGATTATTTGCATTATGAATTTTGCTTGTCAGCAGTCAGAATTTATAAAACTTAAAACCAAATTACTTTTAGGGCTAATTTGTATTTTTCTGAGTCGGTGTGAGGGGGTCATGGTGGGATTACCTTCATAGACATACACACTGGCAACGTGATCAGGGGATACCCCTAATGTTATTTTGACTTCAGCTGTTTGTTTCTGACCCCTGACCAGGTGTAATATCCTATCTTAAATTATACCAATGTTGGTTCCTCATCCACCAAAAGAAAATAAACCCAGAATACCTTTTTTTTTCCCATCATAGTCATTCTGATTAAACTTTCACACACCAGCTGAGACACTCCTTTATCAGAACTTGACTCCTGTTATAATCTTGATGCTTTAATTAAAAGTTTGCCCCTGGCACTTAGATGATAAGAGGCAGGACTGGCACCTTTGAAGGATAGAACAATAGAATTCACAGTGTGCTTGGCTTTGGCTTTTTGTCTCAATGGTGCCCAGTAAGGGTTGTGACAGCCACATTAGGGAGGGTGTCATCCTTTTTGCCATACAGCGCTTTGTGGAATGTGACCTGATGCTGCATGTGAGTAAACGAGCCTACGCTTTGTATGTTTAAGTGTACAGTTTGGGGTTAATGTTTAATTTTTGCAGCTGTTTATTTCCTAGGGGATTTGGGGGGATTATCCTCTCATCCATTTGCTGACTTAATACCATCCTTCCAGGTGCTTCCTGGGACTGACTCTAGGGTATGGTCACAGACATTGTTTACAGTGCAAAACCACTATGTATACAACTAGTCTATCAGGGTTTACTGTTTAAATCATATTTTAATGCTCACTGTCAGCCAGTATTGAACTTCTCAGAGACTTTGTGATGTTGGTGGGTTAAAATGGATGATTTTAATCAACTTATTGCAGGTGGTTCCTTAGAAACAGTTATTGCTCAAGATGAAAACCTCCCAGAAGATGTTATAAGAGACTTTGGGATTGACCTGATTACTGGATTATATCATCTTCATAAACTTGGCATTCTCTTTTGTGACATTTCTCCTGGGAAGGTAATTTATGAGTTTTGATTTCCTAATGGCTTATATCTCAATTTAGAGTGCTTTCTTCAAAGGTGTTACTTTTTTAAATGAAAGAAAATGTGTAGTACTACATTTTAGCTGCCTATTTAAGGAGTTTTTGGAATGTAAAGCCTCTCTTCCTTTCAGAGGTCTTTGAGTAAGTGCTTATTGCCACTGAGGTATATTGTAAATGATGAACCCAATAGGTAAGACTTTTAATTCTTAAATTATAGTACACATTTATGAACCATTATTTTAGCTTGGCAGTGGCATTCTTGGCAGTATATAGGCGATTCCTTATATCATGGATCAAATATTTTCTTTCTTGGTAAAATTGATTCCCATAACTAAATGTTCTTCAGTGTAAGTCATGAAACCTGCTTAGTTTGAGTTGCAGTCAATTTTTTAAAATTTATTTTAATTAGGTATATATGACAGCAAATGCATTTTGATTCATTGTACACCATTGCAACACAACTTTTCATTTCTCTGGTTGTATATGATGTAGCATTGTACTATATTTGCAGTCATATATGTACCTAGGGTAATGATGTCCATCTTATTCCACTATCTTTCCTGCCCCCATACCCCCTCACCTCTCCTCCCTTCCCTTTGCCCAAAGTTCCTCCATTTTTCCTCCCCCCACCCCGCACGCCATTATGGATCAGCATCCACTTATCAGAACATTTGGCCTTTGTTTTTTTGGGGATTGACTTTCTTTGCTTAGCATGATATTCTCTAATTGCATCCATTTACCTGCAAATGCCATATGTTATTTTCTTTAAATGCTGAGTAATATTCCATTGTGTATGTATACCACAGTTTCTTTATCCATTCATCTATTAAAGAACATCTAGATTGGTTACACAGTTTAGCTATTGTGAATTGAACTGCTGTAAGCATTGATGTGGCTGTGTCACCGTAGTGTGCTGATTTTAAGTCCTTTGGGTATAGACTGAAGAGTGGGATAGTTGGGTCAAATGGTGGTTCCATTTCAAGTTTTTAAAGAAATCTCCATACTGCTTTCCAAAGTGGCGAGTTGCAAATCAATTTTGACATAGAGACTATGTGATCCTGGACAAATCGCCCTGCTTCTCTCTGCCTTAGTTTCCTTCTTTGTGATATGTAGATAAATATTTTCAGAGTAGTTAAAAGGATTATGTATTATATCTAGGGTAAACTTCTAGGGTGCTTTCTGGCAGGTAGTGTGTCCAAAATCAATGGTAGCTATTACTGTTTTATAAGTATAGGTCTGGAGGAATTGCACATGTTACAAGGCTGAGGTTTCTTTATGCTAATGAAGTGAAAAACTGAATATTTCATTTGAACTTTATTTTAGTAGGCCATCTGTATAAGAAAATTAAACCTGAAAAGAGAACTTCATGAAACTTTAACATGTAAAGAAGTTCTAGTTTGAATTATTCATATGCTTACCCCAAGCCTGCAGCCACCCAACTGTCATTGTAGTGCTGAAAACAGCTATAGACAGTGTGCAAATGCATGGGTGTGGCTGTGTTTCAATAACTTTATTTAGGGATTCTGAAATTTGAATTTCATAGAATTTTCACATGTCAAATATTCTTTTGATTTTTTTTTTTTTTTTTTTTTTTAATCCACTTGGAAATGTAAAACTACTTAGGTCATAGCTGTGCAAATCCAGGCAGTGGCTGGATTTGGACCAGAGAATGGGAGTTTAATGAATTTTATCAGCTGTTATCTAAAATTCATGCTGATTTGTTAAGTAACGTGTGCTCTAAAGCAAGAGTTGGGAAAGGTTGGGCAGGATTCCTGTCTGTCAATAAAGTTTTATTGGAACACAGCCATCCTACACAATTCTTTAATAAAAATCTACTTAGTAGTCAGGACAAAGATACTCTGGTTTGCCAATGGTTCTCAAAGTGTGTTCCTTAGATCAGTATTAATATCTGGGACTTGTTAGAGATGCAGGTTCTTGGGCTTTACACTGGACTTTAGGAATCAAACTTTTGGGGAGTGACTAATAATCTGCACTTTAACAAGTCCTCAGAGGATTCTGATGCTTGAGGTCCAAAAACCACTTTTGTAGACTAATAGACACGTTGTAGTAAGTATTTATGACTAGAAGTTATGAGTTAACTTCAAGTTACTTTTAAAAACAGACGTGACCCAATCCATTGCAACCGCCTAGAAATATTCTTACTGACTCTAGAAGAAACCATGTCACTTCCCAGAATGTTTCTTAAAAAAAAATATGTATTCACAAATTATATTAGCAAACCTGAGTACTTATCACATGCTAGTCATAGTTATTAGCCCTTTGCTCGTATAAGTTCAAGTAACCCTTACAGTAGTCTGAAGACTTAGGTGTTTCACATTTTACACATGAAGTATCAGATAGCAAGTAAGTGTTGGGCTCAATTCTAGTTCTGTAAATTCAGAATTCTGGTTTTTACCTTTTATTATATTGCCTCTTGAATAAAAGACATCTCAGGTTGATGGATTTTCCAAGCCTCTTAGATGTCACGGAGGGTTGATAAATAGATTGTTAGGTATCATCATTCCTAGTTAGCCAAAAGGGAATTAGTTTCAGGACCCCCTTTTGTTACCAAAATCCTAGGATGCTCAAGTTCCTTATATAAGATGGCATAGTATTTTCAACTTATATTCTCCTGCGTATTTTAAATCTCTAGATTACTTATACAATAAGTGCTATGCTATGTAAATATTTGTTACATTACATTTATTGAATGATGACAAGAAAAAAGCTGAACAGGTTTAGTGTAGACCATATTAGTCAACTTCCTGTTGCCGTGACACAACACCAAACAATTCAAAAGGAGGGAGGATTTATTTTGGCTCACAGTTGCAGAGGTGTCAGTCTGTGATCATTTGGCTCTATTGTTTCTGGACCTGTGGTGAGCCAGAATGTTGGTGGGAAGCTTGTGTTAAAGCAAAACTCCTTACTTCATGATGGCTAGGAAGGTGAGAGGAAGAGGTTAGGTGTAAAATACACACTAAGGGAGCACCTTCAATGACCTACTTCCTCAAACTAGGCCCCACCTCCTAAAGTTTCCACTACTTCCCAATAGCACATTAAACTCTGAATCCATAATTGGATTGGTCCATTCATGAGATCAGAGCCCTTATGATACATTCAATTCTCAAAGGCCCACCTCTGAAAACTGCACTGGGGAACAAGGCTTCAACACATGAGCTTTTGGGAGACATTTAAGAACTAAACCATAGGGGGATTCAAGATGGTAAATTAGAAGACTGTATTCCTAGTTGCTCTGTGGCTCAGGCTTCAAGCAGGGAGAGTACTGCTTCATAGTGAGGTGGGTGAAAGGGATTTCTCTAAAATTCAATATTGGACAGTAAGAGTATCTTGGGGGTTCAGAAATCTTGAGAATGAAAGGAACATCTAGATACAGGAGGCATTTAGAACCCCAAATGTACAAGAACAAAAAACAACTCTGACACGTCATAATTAAAACATAGGACAAGGATAGAATTTTAAACGTCTCTAGAGAAATAGGCCATAGAGGCAGGCCAAAAGAATCATTTCAGGTTTCTGAGCACAAAGTCTAAAAGTCAGGAGGGCTTAGGATGATGCTTGTGTATTGCATGCGTGTGTGTATATTTTGAGTGTGTGTGTAAATAAAGTGGATTTAACAGATATCTGTTGTATGTTTCATCCAACAACTGAATATACTTCCTTCTCAGTGACTTAGAGAACTTGCTCCAAAATAGATCTTATTTTAGGCTACAAGGCAATTCTTAGCAAATACAAAAAATGATATAATTCCTTGAGTCTTATCAGATCGTAATGGAATGAAATTTGAAATCAGCACCCAAAAACCCTACAGAAACTAGATAACCACATGGATATTGAATAACACTCTTTTGAATGATGAATGGGTGATAGAAGGAATCAGGAGAAATTAAAGTCTTAGACCCAAATGAGAATAGAGGTACAACATACTAGAAAAAACACTGTGGAGGCAGTTTTAAGAGGAAAGTTTACAGCTATGAGTGTCTACATAAAAAAATCAGAAGAGCCCAAACTAACAACCTAATGATACGTCTTAAGGCCATTGTACAAGAAGAAACCAATTCCAGAACCTATAGAAGGAAGGAAATAATTAAGATCAGAGCTAAAATAGAGAATAAAACAACGCAAAGAATCAATGAAATCAAGAGTTGGTTCTTTGAAAAGATAAACAAGATTGAGTAGCCCTTATCCAACCTAGCCAAAAGAAAGAGAAGACCCAAATTAAAATTACGCATGAAATAGAAATTACCATAGAAATCTGGAAGATCATTATGGACTATTTTGGAAACTCCAGTAAGCTGGAAAATCTAGAAGACATGGATGTTTCTAGACATGTGACCTGCCAAGATTGAATGGAGAAGACATAGAAAACCTAAACAGAACAGTAACTAGTAATGAATAGAAGCAGTAATGAAAAGCCTTCCAGCAAAGAAAAGCCAAGGATCAGATGGATCTTCAGCTGAATTCTAGATATTTAAAGAACTAATGTCAATGTTCCTCACATTATTCCACTAAATAGGGATGGGACACTTAAAAAATTCATTCTACGAAGTCAGTATATCTTACCAAAACCAGGTAAGGAAACATCAAGGAAAGAAACGCAAATACCCTTAACTTAAATGCAAAAATCCTTAATATGTTGTACATATTTTGCTAATATTTTGTTAAGATTGTACATCATAATCAAGTTTTATTCCAGAGATGCAAGGATGGTTTAACATAAACTAATAAATGTAACTCATCACACACAGAATTAAGGGCAAAAATTGATCACCTAAATAAATGCAGAGAAAGCCTTTGACAAAATTCAGCATTAAAGAAACTAGGGATAGGGCTGGGGTCGTGGCTTAGAGGTAGAGCACTTGCCTACCATGTGTGAGGCACTGGGTTCGATCCTTAGCACCACATAAAAATACATTATGTCCACTTATAACTAAAAAATATTCAACTAAGGATAGAGGAAACCTCCAACATTACAAAGGCTGTAAGTGTAAAACTCCAAACCAACCTTACAGTGAAAAAGGAAAAACGGAAAGCGTTTTCTTTAAAATCTGGAAAAATAGAAGGATGTTCATTATTACTACTAGTATTTAAATAGTGCTAGAAATTGTATGTAGGGCAATTGGGCAAGAAAAGGAAATAAAAGGGATAAAAATAGGAAAGAAAAGAGTGAAATGTTGCAGATGATATGATCCTATACTTAGAAGGTTCAAAGAAATCCACCAGAAGACTGCTAGAGCTAATTTAGCCAAGCGGCAGTTTATAGAATTGATGTGAAAATCAATAGCTTTCCTATATACCAATAATGAATATGCTGAGAAATTAAGGAAACGATTTCATTCACAATAGCCTTAAACAACAACAACAACAATAAAAAAAAAAACTGAAACAAAAACCTAGGAATAAATCAAGGAGGTGAAAGACCGCTACAGTGAAAACTATAGGACACTGAAGCAAGAAATTGAAGACTCATGAAGATGGAAAATCTTCCCATGCTCATGGATAGGCAGAATTAATATTATTAAAGGGCCATACACCAAAAGTAATATTCAGATTCAATTCAATCTTCATCAAAATACCAATAACATTCTTCACAGAACTAGAAAAAAAAAAAAGTCCTAAGATTCACTTGGAATAGTAAGACCCAGAACAGTCAAAGCAATTTGAAGCCAAAAAAAGAAATCTGGAGCTATCACAATACCCGATTTGAAAACCTACAGAATGGGAGAAAATCTTTGGTGCTATTCTTCTAACAGAATATTAATATCCAGAATATGTAAAGACTTCAATGTTCAACATGGAAAAAAATGAATTAAATAGATATTTCTTTAATATTATATACGTTATACTTTATTTTCCAGAAGTCTGAGGTTTCCCTGTGGTTATATGGTATCTGAGAATGGCCAATTCTATTTTTAAAATGTTGTATTTTTCAATAGCTTCTTTAAAAAATTTTTAGCATTTTTGAGTTGTGATGAAGCAAGAAAGCCAACTCTGAAAGTCTGAAGTGCAATTATAAGAAGTATTAATGGATATGCAAATTAAATTGAACTTGTTTCTAAAAACACATTTTGATCTTTATAGATACTCCTGGAAGGGCCTGGCACTTTGAAGTTTAGTAATTTTTGCTTGGCAAAAGTGGAAGGTGAAAATTTGGAAGAGTTCTTTGCCTTGGTGGCAGCAGAAGAAGGAGGAGGTGACAGTGGGGAAAATATGCTGAAGAAAAGCATGAAAAATAGAGTCAAAGGTATGTGGACTTGGAGAGCTTAAAGATCATAATTCTTGGGCCACCCAAGGTTTGTGTTTAGGAGATGGCATTGGTCTTGTGTTATAAACAAATCACATATTGAAAATAGAAACTACTGGAAGAAACCTGGACATGGGTATAGCTTTGTCTGTGGATTACAGATTTCCTTTTGGATCTAATATTTTTAGGTATGAGAAGCCTCTAATGCTATGTGCTAATTGATGTGTTACCAGCCACTCATTAGAACAGAAGGGACTCTTCCAGCTCTTTAGAACAGTGCCTGGCACACACTTGTAGTCAGTAGGTATTCTTCAATATCATTAAGTGACTTATCTTCTCCATTTGGAACAGATTTCTAGAGGGTGTATTCTTGGTAGGTTACTTTGACAATGAAATGGGGCTGGGGTGTTAAAATTACTGTACCTAAGGGAGAGTTGAAGTGATATTTCTATTTATTTTTCTTTGTGGTATGAGAGATCAAATCCAGGGCTTCATGCGTACTAGGCAAGTGCTCTGCCAGTAACTTGCATCCCCAGCCCTTGAAGTGCTATTTCTTCTACCTTTTGGTAGAAATGGTGAAGATCTCTCCTCAAATTTCCATGTACAGGTACCTGAGACTGGGGCCATTGAAGCTCTATGATACCTGCTGTGCCATCAGTTAAGTTGGGTGCTTGGGCTTGGCAGCCATGTGCCCTAGGGATGAGAGAGATGAGGGAAAAGTATGGAGAATAGCAGGGTAATTGTAGCCACCATAAATGTAGCCAAAGAAAATTAACTATTAGAGCCAGTCTTATATAGGAAAAATTTCATACCAACATCGCAGCTTTTAGGAACCTCAATTAGCTTTCCATATAATGACCAGCACTCAATGAAGATAATTATTGTGGGCTATATTAGTAGAATATTGAGTTCTGAGTTAAGATTTTATTATAGAAACCAAGAAAGGCTATTTCAGGAATGTATATTTGAAATATTCCCCTTTAGTAAGCGGAAGAGAGCTGTGTGAAGTAGTTAGAAGTTCTAGCATTGATGCTAGCACAGTCCTTGTGATGGGTCATGTCAGTGGAGAATGCCCTCATAACCAGCAGGGCAGAATCGGTCCTTGCCTTTGTGGGCTGTCCATGTCATAGCCAACTCGCCTTCACATTCTCTGATAATAAGCAAAACCACTTCTCTTTGGAGCTTTTGATAATTTACAATTTAAGTATGGTGATGAACAAGGCACATGAAATAACCTGACTTTTGACCTAGTAAGTGACTGGGTGTTGTGGTGGGGTTGTCAGTTGGTCAGCAGTGGTGTATAACCATCAAGAATCTGTTAGGAGTGATGTTGTGATGAAAGCTTTAGATGGTCTGTATAAAGGTAGCATTGCAAAGAGCTTCTAAAAGGACACCTGGATTCTCATTCTGACTCACTCCTCACTACATAACCTTGAGAATAACATCATAGCTTCTAGGATTTAATTTCCTGTTGATCATGGGTCCCAAACTTCAGGAACTGGAGGGTTATGTGAATGAATGAAATGGCCCAGTTTAAGAGGGGAAGGAGGTTATGTTGAGCTGGTCTCGCTCAGTTCTGCCTTGGCTCGGTGTTGATTGATTGAGAGAAGCTGGGAATTTGAGTTGATTGATGAAATAAGTTTCAAGTTTAGAATTTCTTACCTACAGTTTAAAGTTTGGGTTTCCAGATCATCTGCCTATTTGCTTCTCTATTCTTGTGATGCCCCTAAAAGTGTGACTCATTCTTCAACTACAGGGAACATGATTGACCAAGGCCTCCTGTTCCTTGAGGGGCTGCTTTTGTTCTGAGGCAGTGCTCCCCAGAGCCCCACAACCAGCATGGCAGGCTACTAATGCAGGCCATTTCTGCGAGATGGTCTGATGTCAGTTTTGGTTCAGGGATTCTTGATGACTTTCTGAACCTCTCTCAGACTGTGTGGTATCTCACTTGGGGTCCATTATACACTGCTGTCTGACCAACTACCTCTAACTTAGAGCTTCCTGTAATACTTTCCTTGCACTGTTGATTTTTGACTTGGTGTCTGCTGCTTAGAAGACCTCGACTACCCCATCCCCCATGAATCCCTACCTTTTTTTTGTGGGGGTGGGGGTGGGGATGCAGTGCTAGAGACCAAACCCCAGGACCTTGTGCATGCCAGGGCAGTGCTTTACCTCTGAGCTACATCCCCAGCCCTCTCTACCGTTTGCTTTACATTCCATTAAAACAGCATGCTTACAGTTTTCCTGCACACATCAGATGGTTGCTCCCATATGTCCTTTTTCCTTTAGTTTCCCCCTGTTCTTTTCTGCCTTCAGCTTTTTCCCAGATGACTACTTTTTTGTCTAGGATTTTATTGGACCAAGTATTTAAGTATTGGTTATTTCCTTTGATAGTATTCTATATAGTTTATCATTGAATTTATCCATATATATCCATACACACACACACACACACACATATTTATTTATTTTACCTGTTTGATCATGAATGTAGGGACTTCATATTCTTTTATTTGTTAAAATCTTTGATAATTTCATGTTTATTAATTTGACATTTAGACGTGTTCTAGGTCCTAGGAATATGGATGTGAATAAACAGGTAAAAACCTTGGTGCTCACTGAACTTGGATTTCTAGTGGCAAAAGATACACAGTCATTCACATTTAACAAATATTAATGAAGCACCTATTACGTGCTGTGCAGGGTACCTGGGTATCCCAAGGGTCCGATTTATCTTTGTTTCCTCAGCATCTAGGGTGGGCAAATAGGTCCTTCATAATGTTTGTTGAAGGAATTTGTGTATGAAATGTGATAGCATACCAAGAAAATTCCATGGGAGAACTGTAAAACCATACTTAGGAACACATAAGGCTGATGTTGTGGCTATAGTAAGCCGTGGAGGTAAAATGTGCTGGAAGGCTTACCTGAGTAGAATTTTGTTTCTGAATAATTGATGATTACTTCATGGGGAGAACATTCTCACTGGGGGTTGGGAGGTGGAGTGGATAGAATATGCACCAGGTAGAGAAGAGGGCCATGGATATTGGTGTGACTTGTGGGATTGTGAATACCCCTGTAACATCTCTCATCAGTGAATAAAGGAATTTTCAGGCTCTATTGTGGTGTTTCTGTGTAATGCTAAACTTGTATAAAGTATATATTATACACGTAAGTGCCACTCATCAAATATTTCCCATTCTCCTGGATATGTGGTAGGACTGCATCTTCTCCCCAGCCAAAGCCATTAAGGTTTGAGCAGAAGCCAGCCGAATCACTTGGAGGTGGGAATTTTAAGAGCCAGTGTGTAATTTGCTAATTCTTTTACCCTGCCTCCGAAACTGAGGATACATGGGTTGAGATGGAGCCTCCATCAGCCTGGGTTTTTGACAATGAGGATCAAAGTCCCTCAGTTGACTTGTGATGGACAAGGATTTTAACAAGTACCTTCATTGTTAAGCCAGTAGGATTTGGGGTTATGAAGACTGTCCAACAACCTTTTTTAATTATAATGGTATAATGAAGGTTTTTTTTTTCTTTTGACTATATAAATTATTAAAAAGAGTATGTATGTATAAGAAACTGAAAGTTCCATGCCTCTCACTTAGGTGAATTTTCAAAATCTTTATTTATATATCCTTTGCAAAATGTAATCTCAACAAACATGGGGCTGCAGTTGTAGCTCAGTGGTAGAATGCTTGCCTACCACGTGTGAAGGAGGTACTAGGTTCAATCCTCAGCACCACATAAAAGTAAATAAAATATAAAGGTATTGTGTTCAGCTATTACTTAAAAACAATATTTTTTAGTTGTAGTTGGATACAATATCTTTAATTAATTTATTTATTTTTATGTGTTGCTGAGGATTGAACCCAGGGCCTTGCCCGTGGTAGGCGAGCGCTCTACCCCTGAGCCACAACCCCAGCCCTGATAACTAAAAAATTAAAAAACAAACAAAACTGCCTAGACTATTGAAAAAAATTAAACATTTTAAAAAGGTGAAATACACATGAAGTTTTTATTCATGTATGTTTTCTTCCTGTCTTCTACCATCTCACTAGATCTCTCCCAGGTTGAGTGGGTATAATACAAATGCCTAATGGAGTTGTTCTTTATACTTTGTTTTTAGGATCTCCTATCTATACAGCACCAGAGGTTATGAGGGGTACTGACTTCTCTGTCACCAGTGATCTCTGGTCTTTGGGCTGCCTGCTTTATGAAATGTTTTCAGGTGATTACTTTCTGGTTTAATATAAAATCAAGGTTGGACTACAATAAATAAATAAAAAGCAGGTTAATTCTGTAGTTTGCAAATATTTTACCTATAAGATATAAAAAAGCTGGTTTTATTGTTTTTGTATATACCCATTTTGGCTGAATTGCTTGATACCTAGGTGTATATAGGTTTTAGAATTTTTTTGACATGTAGGTAAATTGTTCATGATAATAATCTGGAATATCAAAATGTGTGTATTAAAAACTGATTGTTCGTAGAAATTCTTGTAAAGGTACCTTGTGACAGAATTAAGATCTGTTGAGTAGCCCATGAAACCCTTGGATCATGATAGTGATCTATAAGTGATTTTATATGTTGGTTAGAATAATAAATTTTGAATTAGAAGTATAAAAAGATACCATGTGCTTGATGTACATATTAGGTATCCACAGAGTAGTACTTGTTTTTCTCTATAAATTGTATATTTCTAAAGTATTTGTAGTTGAGATAAGTTTAGAATTGGTGATAGCAAACTATTTAATTTTGCAAGTTTATGTGATTTCAGGAAAACCTCCATTCTTCTCAGAAAGTGTTTCAGAATTAATTGAAAAGATTTTATATGAAGATCCTTTACCACCTATTCCAAAAGGTAAGATTTCAAAAAAGTACAGTTAATTTATACCTTATACTGAGTATACCTTTCCCCAAATCTGCTTTACTGATACATAAACTTCAAAAGTACTTTACAAGTAATCCCAAGTTCATAATTTTTTCTTTGCCATTTTTTGATATTTAATTCGAAAAGAAAGTAATACTGTTTGATTTAAAAACATGAATTTTGTTCTCTTATAAGAAAACAGATTTAAAGATTTAAGACTCAATCATCATACATGTTTCTTGACTGTAATACTTTTTTTTTTGTATTCATGTCTCATATGATTATTTCTGTGTTGTGTAGAACACATCAGGTGATTATCTGTCCTTAGCTGGATGAATAGTAATGCTATCCTGAGAAATTTTAAAAATCTTTAAAATTTAGATATTGTATTTAAAAAATGTTGGATCTTGGGCTGGGGATGTGGCTCAAGCGGTAACGTGCTCACCTGGCACGCGTGGGGCACTGGGTTCGATCCTCAGCACCACATAAAAAAGATGTTGTGTCCACCGAAAACTAAAAATAAATATTAAAAAAAATTTTCTTAAAAAAAAAAAAAGTTGGAACTTTAATTATACAAATTGTGGCTGACATAGCAATCTACCATACATTTTAAGAAATGAAAAATAAAACATTATTAAATAAGTTAATCTTAAGACACATTTGAATATAGGATTCCACAAATATTTGTTGAATATTTAAAAGAAAAAAATTTTCGAAGCAATGAATGGAGTAAATACAAATGCAGAATACTTTTGATATTTCTAGAATTATCTTAGGTGGAAAAAATGAAAACTCTTGATTGCCGCAGTCTGGCTGGGCACAATTCAGGAGCCACTTGTCAAAAGAAACGAACTTTATTTTTAGAACACACACACCACACCACACAGCTCCTCAGGAAAAACCCTCAGAGCCCAACTGCCACCACCGGCTTCCCACAAGCCTCTCCACCTCCCCAACTTCTCCTGCTCTTGAGGCCGATTGGCTGGGTCGCATGGGCGGAGCCAAAAAAAGTCCCCCAGTGAGCAGCTCCGAGGTCTGAAAGGGCAGGGAAACAGCCCAATGAGCATCACCGCAGAGGAGCCAATCAGTTGGCAGCTAGAAGTTTGCTGCGGCAGCTGTGAGCCAATCATCAGCTGGCAGCTGGAAGTTTGCTGGGGCCCCTTTCGGCTGTGGCTCTCAACATCTCCCCCTCTCTGTTTAAACAACAAGCATGTGGCTTAGGGACCGTGCCTGCCTTAGGTTGTCCAATACTACATTTGGTCCTTACCCGTCGTCGGATGAGCTGACCTCAAGGTGTCAGCCTCCTGTCTTAGGTTGATACCATTGCAATTGGATCTTACCCGTCACTGACTACCAGTCCAGCATACAGCCACACCTGTGGATAGGTCTTTGTACCAGTGTTGGGGGGGNTCTTAGAAGATGAAATTTTTTTTAATATTTTCTGGTAAAAGTTACAGGTTTTCATGTGGGGAAGAGAAATCTGAAAAAGTGTTAGGGGTCAGGTCACAATATCACAGGTGGCCCAAGCTTAATTATTTAGGTGATCTTCATCAAACTTACGCCACAGTGCACAGTGGTACCATCTGAATTGATTGCCTCATCTCAGGGGTGTTTGGCTATTGTCTTAGGTCATTTCTTTTTACCTTAAACTGATGAATTGTCCATAATTTAATGCCCATCTAACTAAAAAGACAAAATTATGAGATTAATGAAGTTGGCTGGTTTTATAAACTTGCAATGTTAATTATTTCCCTGTTAACGAACTTCAAAATAAAGAAGTTATTACAAGTAGTTTAATGATAGTGTATTTGTAAAGCAAGGTTGGTCAGGATAGGAGTCCTTCTGAGAATAAGGCTTAACCAATTGCAGAAGGCAGAAGCATCAGTGTAAGGTTGGTGACTTTTATTGAGATTGCTTGTCGGTAAAAAGGAAGTTTAAAGGTTAGGTAAGACTTAGTTTTTGAGATTCATTATTTCCTGTGATCTAGAAGTTCGGTACCTTTGTGCTGTGCACCTCCCCTGTCCTGCCCCATTAAATGGAGGCTGTAATTGTTCTCTTAAAAGTACTTTGTAGGCTTAAATTAGTATTATTTTAAATATTATGATATAGGCTTAAAATGTTATTATTCATTACTTTTCACTTTTTCTTTTTGGAAATTTGCTTACAGATTCTTCACTTCCTAAAGCATCTTCAGATTTTATTAATTTGCTTAATGGGTTACTTCAAAAAGACCCTCAGAAAAGGTATGAACAGTTTTTAATGTGAATAATTGTATAATCTTTTTTTCTGACATACTTTTAAAATAGTGTTCTTAATATTTAAATAACTATTCAAATTACTTTGTTTTTAAGAAGTCTGACTTTGGATTGTGTTTTCTCACTTTATAGGAGTTTTTAATCATGAGTTATTTCTAGTCAGTTCCTCTTTTCATGAATTAAATAGTTGCCAGTGTAGGGGTGTAGCTCCAGGGCCTAGCATGCAGGAGGCCCTGTGTTCCATCACCAGCGTCATGTTTAAAAAAATTGCCTAGTAAGTTGACACATTATTTTCTTATGACTCCCAGACCCAAGGAGTACACTCCTTTCCATTGTAGGTGGCTGAAAGTGTTATAGACTATAGAACTAGGAATGATGCTGTCAAGAGAGTTAATTCTAAGTGACATTTCAATGTGATGTCTTTTATAATAATCCTGTCATAATGAAGATAGCACTGAAAAGGATAATAGGCATATGATGAATTTTTGGAGTTTCAGTGATGGTCAAGAAGTTAGAAATTGTTATAATACTAGGTCGGGGAGGCTGGGGAGTCTCCTTAGTTTGAAAGTGTGTGTGGGGGCATGGAGCCCAGGGATCCCAGGGCCTTGTGTGTGCTAGGTAAGTGCTGTACCACTGAGCTACATCCCCAGCCCAAGAGCAACTGCTTTTCTGGTTCTGCCACTTGATAGGTGGAGGTTAGGGGGAGGGTTTAGTTAAGTATCTGGGCGCTCTCTTTCTGGGTATAAAATGGGGAATGTTTAGTATAGCATGTAAAATAATTCCCTACTTCTATCAAATATATGAAAAACACTGTAGAAGGAGATGCAAATGCTTCTATAAGCTGTAGGACTAAACCTCTTTTGCTTATATTAGAATACTTTAGGATTGGTGTTATTTTGGTGGCTAACTTTTCAGGCATTTTTTTTTTTTTTTGTATTGTACCTTTATTTTTTTAATTTATTTTTATGTGGTGCTGAGGATCGAACCCAGGCCCTTGCACGTGCCAGGCAAGTGCTCTACCACTGAGCCACAACCCCAGCCCTCAGGCATTTTTTGATAGGATATAAATATAGATGATTTATACTCAGTGCTCTGTATCTATAGGTTCTGAATCTATAGATCCAATCAGATGCAAATTGAAAATATTAATTTTAAAATATGTATTTGCCGGGCACCATGGCACATGCCTGTAATCCCAGTGGCTCAGGAGGCTGAGGCAGGATGATTGCAAGTTCAAAGCCAGTCTTAACAACTTAGGGAGGCCCTAAACAACTCTAAATAATATATAACAAAGGGCTGTGAATGTGGCTCAGTGGTTGAGCACCCTCGGTTCAATCCCCAGTACTGGGGGGAAAAATTGTGTACTAATCATGTATAGACCTTGTTCTTGTGAGTAGCTCCTAAATAATACAGTATAACTATAGGTACATGACATTTATATTATGTTTGGTATGATAAGTAACCTAGAGAGGATTTAAAGTATAGAAGGGGATGTGTGAAGGTGGTATGCAAATATGTCATTTCATAAGAAATTTGAGTATCCTTGCATTTTGGGGATATGTTGGTGGGATGATCCCAGAATCAATCCCCCAAAGACACTGGGGGACAGCTATATTTAGGATGGTATATCTGCAAATGCCTACATTTATATTATATAATTTTTCTTGTATACTCTTTTTGCTTAAACAATACTACTCCATAACCAACTATTTTCTCTCATGGTATATTATGGAATCTTTTTCCCATATTAATAAATATATATCTGCTTAGTCATTTAAAGTGGCTGAAGAATGTAGGTGCAATAATATATAATAAAAATAGACATTTAGAGTGCTTCTTGATTTAGAATATTATAATAACTGGACTAGATATCCCTCTGGGTTTTTTGAGAGTGTCCACTTGGGCAATGATCTTTGTATAAATTTCTCAAAGCAGGATTGCTCAGGCTGGGATCAGTTTGGTACACTTGCTACATTTCCGCTGCCAGCGTATGTTAGCAAGCTCCTTGGCTTCATCTACAGTAGGCTTGCTTAAGTTTTTAAGTGTTTGCTAATCTGATGGATTAAAAAAAATCAATTTTCCTTTATTGACCATTTTTATTTCTCTAGTAAATTATAAGTACCCTTTGCATGGAAAAAAATGTGTACTAATCATGTATAGACCTTGGGGTTGGGATTGGGGTTGTGGCTCAGTGGTAGAGAGCTAGCCTAGCATGTGCAATGCCCTGGGGCTGGGGTTGTGGCTCAGTGGTAGAGAGCTTGCCTAGCATGTGCAATGCCCTGAGTTCGATCCTTAGCACCACATAAAAATAAATAAACCAAAGGTATTGTGTCCAACTACAACTAAAAAATAAATATTTAAAAAAGGACACTTTGTGTAAAAGGATATTATTATATTTAGTTGCAAATTCTTTTAAAATTTTTTACTTTTAATCAAAGTGATTTTTATTTAAATTGATATTTTGAAAAATTTTAAAATTTAAAAAATTCTTTGTTTTTAATTTTCAGTCAGGCTTAACTTTTCTCCATCTAGTGAGTTTAAATCAGTAGCAACATTTGATTCTTCAAAATTGAATCTGGGTTTTAGATGAGCCTAAAGTCACTTTAGTGTAAGTGAACAAGCTAGATATGATTTTGTCTCCTGATTAGGGGTGTAGCTGTATATAGTTAAGAAACAGATATTCCTATTTCTGAATAGGAAAGGTTAAATTCCCCAACTAGCAGGATAACTAAAATCTTGCTGCTCTTGGGATATAATGGGTGACAGAATTATAGATGGATAATATCTGACATATTTACTTTAAAATCACAAATTGTTTGACTCCCTTTCTAGACTGGTTGGGACACCTGAAATATTTTCATCCAGCTCAATGTAATGTGAAACCTGAGACTTGTAATTCCTAGTTTCATTATGTACCATTTAAAGCTTCTGAAATATTTCTTCTGACTTTGTTGTCTAAGAGGTTAATTGAGTTCTGAAATGAAACGGTAAACTATAAAGCAATTTTAAAGGTACATTTGTATGATTTTACAAATTATAAAATCTGATGTTATATATAATTGGGAAATGCCCTGGGAATTCTCTGTGGTAAATCATGCTAAAATGGAATTTTAATATTTGTTTTATCAAGATTAACTTGGACAGGACTATTGCAGCATTCATTTTGGAAGAATGCTTTCACTAGAGAAGACCAGGAATCCAACATGGAGGGTTTCAGCTTCAGGTAGTGTAAACTTATCTTTGTGCTTGGAGTGTAGTTATTGAACATATGTGCCCCTTACTGTTCTAATGATGCAACATCAGTGACCTGAATTTTTGTGCTTTCATAGAGAAAATACAGCATTTGTATAATTTAGGGTTGCTAATGAGTTTAGTCATATTTTTGTGTTCTTGACTTTGCTCATTTTCTGACCAGTTTTATTTTTATTTCAATCAGTGATGTATTATAATGGTTATCAGTCCTGCTTGCCCAACATACCTGGCTTCCTGCCTTCCAAGTACATGGTAGAAAGCCATTTCCCCTTTTAAGTTAGGTGTGGTCATATGACTTGATTTGGCTGATGTGAGCAGAAGTGATGTTACTTCTGTATAGAAACTTCAAGGACTAGTGTGTGATTGGCCGCGTTTCTTCTTTCTGCTGGTGTAATCTGGAAGGAAAACGTCAACATGAAGTTTCTGTCAGCCTGGCTCTTGAGTAATAGTGATACACTTGGCATTCCTGCCAACCTTCAATGACTGCACATGAGTGAGATGCAAAGTAGTGAGATTCTAAGGCACCCAGATTTGATGTTTGGATATAACCAACCAATATAATCACCTAGCTCATCCTGCCTAATGTACTTCATGTTTATTATAAAATCCTCTTAGTCTTGGACACTTAGCAATTGAGGTGTTTGTAAAAGAGCAATGTGTGAAAAGTAGCTGAATAGGGAGAAAGTCTTACTTGACTAGCTTCTCCCATCCCCAACTCATTTGCTGGTGAAGGATTGTCTGCTTATTTTTAATCTTGGCAGATTTAATATACTGTGCAGAGAAGTGAGAATTCTACTTATAATTTCTCCCAAACTTGAATTTCTGTGATCAATCAACTATGTTCTTATTATTGTATTAGGCTCTCTGGAGCCACAGAACTTTGAGTTACAGCTTCCACCTTCCATTTGCTTATAATCTGGCACAGAGTTGGCATTATAGAAAAGAAGAAAGGTGCATCAGCAGAGTGGGCTCTGGTTTTTGTTAGTGTCAGCAAGACTAGGACACCTCTGATCCTTAGTTCATCATTTCTGAAACGAGTGGAGTTATTACTTTACCCAGAGAGTTGTAGAGGGAGAAATGAGAGACTGAAAAATGAAAACACTTTGAAAAATAAAGACTATAATAATAGCTACTATTAATTTTCTGCTATATCTTAGCATCCTTTTTTGTACATTGGATGGATATTTAGATCTGACTTAAAGAAATGAACTAATGTAACTTATTGTTAAGTATGTTTTGTTTCTTTGCATCTATTTAGAAAAGTTTGCTAATTAAGCAATGAAAGATTTTTATATTAATTACAAGTTTCTTACATAGCCAATCATGTCCTCTGCAAATAATGGTAGTTTTATTTCTTCCTTTTGGATTTTCATACCTTATTGCATTTGCTAGAACTTTTCCAGTGAGAGATTAAATCAGGAATGATGAAAGTGGAAATCCTTGGTTGGTTTCTGGGGTTAGGGTGAAAGCATTCTGTCTTTTCCCTGATAGGTATGATGTTAGCTGGAGGTTTTTCAAATTGCCCTTTTTCAGTTTAAATGTAATGCACTGCTTTTTCTGTGTAATTTCATGTGATCATATGGCTTTTTTTTTTTTTTTTTTTTTTTTTTTTTTTGAGGCTCTTGCTGTGATGGATTAGATTAGTTGGTCTTCAAATATCCAGCCAGTCTTATCCTTCCAGAGTAGACCACTTAGTCATGGTATATTGTAGTTTTTATGTCTTGCTGGATGTCTTTGGATTTAAGAGGTGGGAAGGAGGAAGCAGAGTAAGAGGGATTTGCCCCATTTTCGTGGGGTCCTAGCTCTCCAAGGGTTCCTCTTTTTTCCTTAGCATTCCAGGCACTGGCCAGCATCTGCTTTTGTCCCCAATAAGCTGTTGCAGTATTACCTGGAGGCTGGGTAGGACACAAGGGGAAAAGAGAAAAACAAGAGGGGATTTCCTCTGCCGCCTTCTTAGGAATTCCCTTTTCCGTTCCTTGGAACAGAGATAGAGGGCTTTTCTTTGTACCTTGCTGCCTTCAAGTCCACGCCAGGCAACTGAAAAGGAAAAATAATGGGAAATTCATTGTTGGGTTTAGTTACTGCTTTAGTGTTATCTTAGTCTGCTTGCTACCATTCATTTTTCAGGGAAAGGGTTATAGACATCTGGGTATGACACTTTGTATATAGAAACTGCTCATTTTAACTATCTGGTGAAAAATATTGCTTTTTCTAACTATGACTTTCCAAATGTCATGCGTAATTTAATTTTTCAACCTTGTGCTCTACACATAAAACTGTAGAGTTTGAATAAGTTTGTGTTGATTTTTCTCCTCTTGATTGACAGAAATGTGATCGAGTGTTCAGAACCACAAGATTCCAAGGAGTTTTGCAGAGCCCTCAGAATGGACAATCGAAGGGGCAGAAGGGTAGCCAAAGGCTAAGCCAATCTTTCAGACTTGGTGAGCTTTCATTCCAGTACATTCATATTGCTTTGGATTCTGTTTTCCTAATTTCAGTCTTAGCTTTATTTTCAAATCTCTGTTCTTTACTCATGATACTTTTATTTCTTTTGGATGATACCTTGTTTTTCTGTTTTAGAAAATCCAACTGAGTTGCGGCCGAAGAATACTGTTGGGGGTCAATTGAATGAATCCATATTTCTTCTTAGGTATGTGAAGTCCCCAAACAAGGAATCAGTGAGAGATAAGTTTTCTTAAAGCACTTTTAAGAAAAAGTGCTTAAGTAACATGGTTTGCTGGCAAACCATGTTACACAGAGATGAAGAACACGGATATTAATTCCAGATTCCACTCTTCACTCTCCATTTTCAAGGTTGTAGTTAAGTGATGGCCAGGAATCTAGATTTTGCTATGAATTTTAAAAAATGCTTTTCCTATTTGTAAGATCAAAGCCTTTTCATTTTGTATTTTAACTTCAAATAAAAATGAATTTAAATTTTCAGAAGTCAAGCTATTTTATTTTTTTTTTTGGTGATACTGGGAATTGAATATAGGGGCCCTTTATTGAAATACAGCTAAATATTTTTCCATCCTTTGTAGAATCTTTGACTTATTATGTTAATCCTGCCTGTACTGGCAGACATTTAAAAAATTATAAAATGAATAAGTTTCTAGCTTTAAAAAAAAAAAAACAAAACAAAAAGCTATAGCACAGAAGCTGCAAGTGAAAGAAATAATAAATTATCCAGAAATTGCTTTAATAACAGTCACAAAAATTATAGCATATAAACACAAATTAGAGTTTAAAATTTTGGTGAGATCATATGTAACCATCACGTTCTACCAGTTTTCATGGTATGTGCGTTCCCCCTCCCACCCCCCAGAAAATACTAAGCAGCAGATAAATTTTGTGAAATCTGAATAATGTTGAATTGTGTGTATTTTCCAGTTCTCGTCCTACTCCAAGAACTAGCACTGCAGTGGGATTGAGTCCTGGTGAGGATATGACTCACAACTCACCCCAGAAGACCTCTCCTTTGACCAAGGTGAGCAGTGACAGAATGTTTTTTATATAAGATATAGAAGCTCAGAAAAAAATAATTGCAAATTGATATTTGAACTGTGTTCATAATTGCAAGGGTTATAATAGTTATTTTCTGTGATCAATTTTTTTTTTTTTTCTAGTAGCTACTCTAAAGGAAATATCCCATTTTGTTGCTTCTTAGTTGTTGTTCTGGTAATGGCTTTGTGTGTGCATGTGTGGGGGGTGGTAGTGAGGATTGAACTGAGGGTGCTCTACCAGGACCTATATCCCCAGCCATTTTTATTTTGAAAGAAGGTCTTGCAGATTTCCCAGGCTGGCTGTGAACTTGGGATCCTCCTGCCTCAGCCTTCCTAATTGCTGGGTTTACAGGCAGGAACCACCCTTGGTAGCAGCTTTATTGAGATAAAATTGACCTGGGATAAAAGTAACCCATGTCAAGGGTACAAATCAGCGTCTTTAAGCGTATTCGTAGTTATTCAACCATTACCCCAGTGAATTTTAAGAACTGTTTCATCATCCCATGAAGAAATCCTGTAGCAATCCTCCCCCACTTCTTCCCCTCTCTTATCCTAGGACATCACTTATGTACCTTTTTTCTAAACTTATTATTCTGGCATTTCATATAAATGGGATCATACAATATGTGGTCTTTTATGACTATTTTTCCCCTCACTTATTAATAGGGTATTTTCCCAGATCTGTCCAAGTTGTAATATGAGTACTATATTCCCTTTAATTCTCAAAAAAATTCTGTTGTATATATACCACATCTTTTTTTTCCCCATTCACCAGTTTAATAGACACTTGAATTGTTTCTATCATTTGGCTATAATAAAAGTGCATTTTTAGCAGGCTGAGGTTGTGGCTCAGTGAAAGAACGCTTGCCTAGCATGTGTGAGGCACTGGGTTCGATTCTGAGCACTGCATATAAATAAATAGAATAAAATAAAGGTCCATCAACAACAATATGTATAAAAGATTTAAAAAAATGCATCTAAACATTTGTGTACAGTTTTTGTGAGGGTGTGTATTTTCATTTCTTTTGGGTATATACTGAGGAATGTAATTGCTATGTCATAGAAACACCTTGTTTTAACTTTTTGAGGAACTTTCAAACTGACTTTCAAGAGTACTGTTGGACCATTTTACAGTCTCAAAAGCAGTGTATTAGGTTTCCAATTTTTACATATCCTTAGCAACATCTGTTTTTTTTTTTTTAAATGTGGTAGGGGCTGGGAATGTAGTTCAATGATGGAGTGCTTACCTAGAATGCTCAAGGCCCTCGGTTCAACCCACAGTACTATGAAAAAAGAGTTGTAAAAATATACATTACATTTATTTTACTATTTTAATTATGTCTAAGTGCAGTTAAATGGCATTATTTTCAAATTTTTGTACAATCATCCTCACCATCCATCTCTACAATGTTTTCATTATCTCAAATTCTACCCACTGAACCCCCAAATCTCTGCCTTCAGGGTTCATCCATGTTATAGCATGAGCCAGAATTTCATTCCCTTTTAAGGGTGAGTAATATTCCCTTGTATGCATTTACCACATTTTACTTAGTCTTCATTTGTTAATGGACACTTGAGTGATTCCACCTTCTGGCTATTGTGACTAATGCTATGCTGGTTTTTTTTTTTTTTTTTTTTTTTTTGTGATTATAATAATCCCAGTAGGTGTGAAATTCCGTATCATTGTAGTTTTGATCTGTGTTTTTTTTTTTTTTTTTTTTTCATTTTATTTATACTAAGGATTGAAACCAGGGGTGCTTAAATCCTGAGCCACATCCCCAGCCCTGTTTATATTTTTGAGTCTGGCCTCTAATTTGCAGTTTCCTGCCTCAGCCTCCTAAATTGCTAGGATTAAGGGCATGCGTCACTGAGCCCGGGAGGCTGCAGATCTTTCTTGATTTCATCCCTCCCACTGGTTCCACCACCTGGACCACAGTGCCATAAGCTCCTTCTGATTTTGCCAAATAGGAGGATCAGGACGGAATGCAACTAGAAGCCAAAATTTTGAACTTCTAGGACTTTGGCTAAATTGTCCTTTTTCCTTCTCTGGAAAATTAGGGGCCCTGTATTTCACGTCTCTTCTTAGTTTTAAGACCAGAGGTTGCTCCCGATCAGCACACTTAACTTTGTTTTCTTGAGCTCTTTTCACTCCCTTCGGGGCACAGCCTCTCATGGTCTGATTTGTGTATTCTTGATAGTGATGTTGAGAATCTTTTCATGTGGTCATTGTCCACTCATCTATCTTCTTAAGAGAAATGTGTATTCCAATCCTTTGATCATTTTTTATTGGGTTATTTAGGTTTATTATTGAGTCATAATTGTTGACATATTCTAGATGTGTGATTTGTAAACTTTTTTGCCCATTCTGTAGATTGTCTTCACTTTCTTGATGGTATCTTTGAAGCACAAAAGTTTTTAATTTTGATGTAGTCCAATTAGTCTTTTTTGTGTATTTATTGCTTGTGCTTTAGACAGCACATCTAAGAAACCATTGCCTCCTCCAGGGTCAGAGAGATTTGTGCTTATGCTGTCTTCTAATATCTTTTTTACATATAGATCTTTGATCCATTGAGTTAATTTTCTTATATGTCAGGAGGTGTGTGTGTGGGGGGGAGTCCAACTTTACTGTTTTGCGTTTGGATGTCACCACCACTTAGTTGAAAGATTCTTTACTTGTGTTGACACCTTTTGGGAGATCAGTTGACAGCATGTGTATAGATTTATTTCTGGACTCTCTTCCAGAAATAATGGAATAATGTTTTTTTGGTTGAATGTGGCAGATGGTTATTGTAGAGAATCATCATTTTACTGAATATTCAAGCAATATTGTATAACTATTTGTGTTTTATGATTTTTAAGTGATACTTTTTATTCAGTTAAAAGTTATAGAAAACTTGAAAAATGTCAGAGAACAAAGAAAATAGAAAAATCACCTAAAATCTCATTACCCAGAGTAAACATAATTTCAGTTAGATACACATGTGTATTTTCAAAGGAACAGTGTTATAACTTAATTTTTTCATACAATGATTTTGATCTCATTGCAGTTATTGATCACTTAGTAATAACATATTTGTGCATATATTCAGTTTACCTGTAGGAAATTAATTTTTACATATAAATTTTCTAATTGATCTACCTAACAACTTTTATATTATTTCTAGTAATCCTTCAGTTGATTTTGGCTTCCTGAATGTTCAGTTACAGCATCTACATATAATGATAACTTAGTCACATTTTTTTTCAAGTATCAGCCTCTTTGCTCTGTGGACTAGTTACTTACTAGCAGTTCCTACAAGTGGCCGTCAGCAGGGATGCCCATCCCTTGGCTCTGGTGGTGACTCCACTCCTTTCCTGCTCCCCAGGCTCCCAGGACACCCTCCTCTCCATCAGGCTTTTGTTGTAACTAATCTCCTAACTGATCTCCCTAGGTCTTCCATGCCTTCTTCCAGCCCCTTCTCTGCTAAAGCTGGTGTGATTTTTAAAGAGAACTTTATTAATTACAAATGTTCTCTTTGAGCAGTGTGGGGTATTGTTATAAATGCTCTACACTTATTCTTCACAGTCCTGGAAGGTTTATAGTTTTAGTCTAAGATAAAATAAGGTTTTAAGATTCCATAATTAACAAGTGTCCATGTCAGTCCATCTCCATCTGTCTTGAAAGTTCATGTTTCTTTATTCTTCATATGTTTTTATATATCTTTTGTCTACAGTTGTCAAGGCCTGTCTTGGTTTCTAGAAACTTTATTAGCTGTTTCTTTATCTATGTCCCTTAGTTTTAGATAATTTCTTTCCTCACTGATTTGGTTTTCTGTTTTATTCAGTTTGTTAGTCCTTGTTTCAGTTGAAGTTCATAATGCCTAGATCCTCTTTTTCCCCTGATGTTATAAACTAAGTCATAACACTGGGAATAAGAGTTCTAGTTAAGTAGAGCACAAAGAAACACCTCAGAGGAACTGATGGTGAACATCTGCTTATCCATTTTCCTTATTTATCAACTCTACTTTAGGTTTTTAAATATATTGGTGTTTAACACCTTGGGCTGAAATACTGATTTGCTACCAAACTATAATTTTAGTTTCGTATTGAATATTCATAAAACAAATAATTAGCATTTTGTGAAAGATAAAGCCATGCTAGTAATCAAAACCAGTTCACTGCCTCACAGTTTAGAATATCCCACTATAGGAGGTCTATCTCCTAGTCCTAACCAGCCTTGGTGGCAAGGATTCCCTGACATGAACAAACCAAGCCTTGTGTTTTCCATCTGTAAATGAGAATAATAATACACACAATTCAGGACTTTTGTGAAGATTGGTTGAAAATGTGACAGTGCTACGAATAGCAATTAAGATCCATTGATACCAAAGACCTTTCACAATGATGTCTTCCTCAGCATCTTGTTAGGTCTCCTAAGCTTTTTATCAGTCATAGAAACAAAGTGTAATTTTTATTCTTATTTCAGGTGACAAATGGACACCTGAGCCAGGAGGCCCTGGAATCCCAGATGAGAGCACTAATCTACACAGACTCAGATCTTATTGTCACCCCAATTATCGACAACCCCAAGGTGCGGAAAGATGTGTAACCACCAAGGGCTGGGTTTTAGGCTTCACTGAGGGCTGGAATTGGTGATGTTTTCATTCAGAATATTCTTTGCTATTCCTCTTGTCTGCTTCTTTCATTTGAGCGACTACGTCTGCCTTTCCAGCTCCCACCTGGTCTACAACTCTCTCCTTCACTTCTACCTCACTGGAGTGGTGAGTTTTCTCCTCACTGTTTTGTGTTTTAAATATTTATTTTTCAGTTTTAGGTGGACACAATATCTTTATTTTTATGTGGTGCTGAGGATCGAGCCCAGTGCCTCACGTGTGCTAAGCGAGGACTCTACTACTTGAGCCACAACCCCAACCCTTCTCCTCCTCCTCCTCCACTGTTTTTGATGTTGCAGCTCGGCCTCTTGTTACTGCAGTCTTGACATGTGGGGGTTGGCTGCAGCCCTCTACACCGCAGACCTTAGCTCTCAGTCCCTTTCTTTCTCCATCCATACGTCCTTGATTCACTCCAAGTATCCTGGTTGCTGAGGTATTAAAAGGTGGCCATGGGTCAGTGAGTGGTGCTCACCAGGCTGAGGCTGAAGGTGAGCGGGTCATACAGAGACCCCTTTCTCTCGAAGGCTGTCAAGCTGCAGAGCAGATGTGGGAGCAACAGCCAGAGTGTAGGGAGTCATGGTTCACAGTGCACTTCTAACCCAGAGTGAGCTTTGTTTCTTCATGTGTTTTTGGATGTAATATTATGTTACTAAGGTGTGAATAATCACCTTTAAAATAATTACTTTCTTTGTACTGCTGTTTTTTATTATTTTTTTAATCCAGACCCCCAACACATTTCACACTTTACTTCCTGTTCTAATTTTATGAGTTCACATGTCTGGCAGAGTAACTGTGAATTATACTACATTTGATGGGTAATGGAGCATTTCCCCCAGTGAACTTTCTATCAAACTATTTGATTATATTGGACCATGTTCTTTTTCTTTGGTTTTATAACCCAACTTTTAGGACCAATTTTAGATATCGAGGAAAGGTTCAAAATTATAGTGGAACTCTTGGGTCTCAAAAGGCATTCAGCTTCTCCTGGTGTGAGTCATCTTATAGGACCACAGTACTATAGCAAATCCAGGAATTAAAGATTGAAACAGTGCTGTCAGCTACCAGATTTATTTGCTTTTTTTCCCACTGTGCCATTAATGCCCCTTTTCTGTTCTAGGTTTGTGTATTACAGTTATTAATGTCTCCTCTGTCTCCTATAATCTGTCCTTGTTTTTTATGGCCTTGTGATACTTTCTCAGTCTTTCATGACTTTTGCACTTTGAAGAGTAACTGGCTAGGTATTTTGTAGAATGTTCTCAGTTTGGGTTTAAGGATTTCTCATGATTAGAATTTAAAGTGAGACCAGGAGATTATACATTTTTCTCAAAGGAGTATTACCAGTAAAGGGTTTTAAAATGCTATATGTAGAGGTTATGGAGAAGTTAAACATAGAAATAGCGAAATTTTCAATGAAAAACCTCAAGGTGAGTACCGCAGCTGTTCTGAAGTCATGGATCCAGCTATGTGGTTTCTTCACTTTTCTCTTTATGCTGTTCCATCTGCCTGGAATGGTTCTTCTCTAATACATGAGGTCCTACTTGGCCTTCCAGAACACAACCTGCCTTCCAGAACACAACCTGCCTTCCACCTCTTTCATCAACCCTGTCCTGACTACATCAGCCTAGAAGTTTTTGGTCTGTTCTCTAAATTACATTTAAAAAATTTCTCTGAAATGTTTTGTTTATAATTATGTCCTGCATGTTTTGATTTGCTAAATATTTTGTATTGTATTTGTAGTTTAACAAATGTTTATCTCATGTCCCGACAAGAATATTGGCTTCCTGACCATATGATCGTGTCTTTTATTTTGTACCCACCTTAGTGCTTAGAATAGTCTCTCACTCTGGTAGGTACCCAGTAAATATTTGTCAAATGCTAATATTTCTAACCTAGACAAATTAGTTGAAGAGTAATCCAAGGTAGGGCAAATCTTTTTTGTGAAGGTATATTTTATTGCAGATATTGGTTGAAATGATTTTTAAAAATAAATTGTCTATATTTTAATCTGAAATAGCACTGTTGAATTCTTTTTCTTTTTTATGATAAATTTTACAGCATTTGTTTTCCTCATTGATTTATATTTTGTAGGAAACATTTTAGGGGAGACACATTTGTCTCAGAATCTCAAAATGCATCTTAAAAGATTTTTAATTTTTTTTCTTATAACCACAGATTTTGAAGCAACCACCAGTTAAATTTGATCCAAAAATATTGCATCTACCAGCACATTCAGGTAGGCTCATAAATGGCTTATCAAACATTCAAACTTTTGAATTCAGATTCAAATATACAATTTATATGCAAATAAAATTTGTGTAGGAATAAATAAATTTCTATTTTGCTATTTGGCTATGTCTTCAGGGCAGTGTTATGCAAATTATAAACCATCTGCAATCTATTCCTGCCAGCTTTTGATGTTCCTCAGCTGGCTGTCTGTCCTGCACTCTTGTCGATGCGTTTTCCTATTCAGTGAATGGAGAGTCTTCTTCCCTTCCCTTCCCTTGGAGAGCTAGTAGAATTTCTTTGATTTACAGAGCCCTTCTGGTTACACAGGGTTGGGACCATAATGAAGAAATGGAGTCTTACTCAGCGTACTGCTATGAGGATTGTGTTTGAATAGAGATACTTAAAGAATGTTTGTTATGTTTCCTTTCAGCTAATGAATGTCTTAATCTTGAGTGTACACCAGAAACTTTTACATACCTTCACTTGATTGAAGAAGCTGAACAAATGATACTTCAAGTTGTTAAGCTAAATTTGGAGAAAATTCTTTACTATAGTCATGTAGTATTTATGATTTGAAGTAAATTCAAAATAAAGTATTCAAATTTGAATAAACCAACTAATGCTTTATATAGGTCAACTTAACTAATAAAGCCCCCAAATCTCAAAGAGGATTGTTTTGGAAAGACTAAAATGAAGCAAAATATTATTCATAGTGCTTTCAGTGCCATCGATTATTTATGAAATATTATCTGAAGTAATATTCTTCTTTCCCCTTTGAGTTATTTGTAAATTTACTTTTCCAGTTTATCTTTCTTAAAGAGATCAGCTGAAAGTATGCACATTTTAATTCATTTTTTAATATGGAGATTGAACTCAGGGGTGCTTACTGCTGAGTCACATCCCACCCTTTTTAAAGACAAGTCTCACTAAGTTGTTTAGGGCCTCAC
This sequence comes from Marmota marmota marmota, assembly GCF_001458135.2. NCBI lineage: Eukaryota > Metazoa > Chordata > Mammalia > Rodentia > Sciuridae > Marmota > Marmota marmota. The sequence goes on from NW_026000241.1 coordinate 12,548,559, forward strand.
TAAGTTGCTGAGGCTGGCTTTGAACTTGGAATCCTCCAGCCTCAGCCTCCTGAGCCACTGGGATTTCAGGCATGCGCCATCATGTGTGTCTGCACATTTTAGATGGTATCTCATTTTCTAGCCTTTGCCTTTTGTTTGTATAGGGACTTGGAGGTAGGAATTCTAGGTGATTCCAGCTATTGTATAAACCTGGTTATAATGAGCAGTAATTTCATTTTAAAAATTTCACTTTTTAAAAAATATTTTTTTTTAGTTGTAGATGGACACAATACTTTTATTTATTTATTTTTATGTGGTGCTGAGGTTTGAACCCAGAGTGTGAGTCAAGCACTCTGCTACTGATCCACAATCCCAGCCCTCATGGGCATGTTTTAACAACTGTACAACCTATGTCTTTTTCAGTATTTTAGGACTGGGCTGATAGAAAGATAAAAAGGCTATCTTGTTTTCTTGAAATACAACTTTATCTATATTTTGTTAAGAGTCCTAGGTTGCAGAACAGTTCTCCTTTACTCATCTGCCTGCCTTTTTGAGCAGCTTTCCATTGAAGTAGTTAAGAAGTTTCCTTGGGTAGATGGAGATGAAGACTATAGGACAAAGAAAAGTAGTGTCGTCTGTGGAGTGTTTTTGGTTTGACAGTGTTAAGGTTTTCTTTGTCCTCATCCTTGCTCTCAAAATTCTGTTTTATTTCTCATGTTTTCAGCAGTACTTTTTTTTCACATAATATATTACTAATATATTTATTTATTTATTTTTTTCCTCTGCAGTTGACAAGTTGTTATTTCTGAAAGACCAAGATTGGAATGACTTTTTGCAACAAGTGTGCTCACAGATTGACTCCACTGAGAAGAGCACAGCGGCCTCCCGAGCTAAGCTGAATCTCCTCTGCTATTTATGCGTGGTGGCTGGTCACAAGGAGGTAGCCACCAGGCTACTCCATTCCCCCCTGGTAGGTAGAGTGAGGCAAAAAGCCTTTTCTAGAGTCCCCACAACTTGCCTTCATGTGCTTAGCTGTTGGAGATTACAAGATCTTAAGTTCATGAAAATTATTCATATTTTAATTTTTGGCCTAAAAGCACTGGGTAATTGGTGATTTCAGGGTTTTTTTTTTTTTGTGTGTGTGATTCTCAGCTTTTGTTTTATGTAACTTAATTCTAAGAAATTTTTCACATATGCGTTGAACTGTCCTTTGGAATATGGGGTCCCTTGACTGGGCCAACCTGGTCAATGCCAAGGCTTCTGAGATGACATTGAGGGGAGGCCTCAAGGGTCTAGACTTATTTTCTGTTGCCCCTGGAAATATTATTGCTTGGAATGTCTTGGCTTATTAGTAAACCAAGATATGGCAGAGCTTTTGAAGTCCTCTTCTAGGAGGAATTACAGTGGTTTGGAGGTGTTTTTTGTAAGGGACCTCATTTGGGAACTAACTTGAAAAAAAATTAAGTGCATTTTGCATTAATACTATTAAGATAGTATTAATGATTTCTTTTGATAGTTGGTGTATCAGGTGGGAGTGGAATATAAAGTGGCAGTAAATGGTAAGAAAAACTTAAAGTACTTAGTTTTTGGTTTTACTTTATTCATGTACTCAGTGCTTTGCATATTTGTAAATTACTTTCTTGGTGTATAATTTACATTTTAGCTGTGTAAAGATCTGATTTGTTAACTTAGTCATCGCTTTCTGTGCTGTTTCATGAATTAAACGTATATTTTTAAAATTCTAGTTCCAGTTGCTAATCCAGCATTTGCGAATAGCTCCAAATTGGGATATGTAAGTAACATTTATATTTTAAAGAGTTCTTTGTGGTTTTATGAAGTTATTACAAAATACATATTTATAACAAGTGCTGAGTCTAAATGCAATTTCTGGAGGCATCCTGATTTGTTCATTTAAAAAGATTTAAAAATAGACATTATCCTACTATAAACACAATTCTAGGATTATCTAAGCAATGTCTAGAGACTTTATTGACTGTTACTCTTGAGTATTCATTGTGGAATGGATTCTGTGTTTCCTGTTACACTCCTGTGAGTTTTCCCGTTGCTACTTGTTTATGTACTCCAGCACATAGTTTGCCTGTGATCTGTAAACTCCTGAGCGAAGAAGTGCAGTTTTTATGGACTCTGCGTGCCAGAGTGAAAAGCACATTTGCATCAGGTATTAGAGGGCTCAGGGCTCTGGCTGCCAATGAGATGTAGCCAAATGCTGAAATCTTCTTCTGAGTCTCTGCTTCCTGGGGAATGTGCATAGGACAGAGGCAGACCTGGGTGTGGTGGATTCCAGATTTTCCCCCTGGGAAAATTGCTTTAACTGCTGACCCTCACTTTCCTTATCTGTAAAATGGAGATAGTGTAACTACCTGATAAACTAAATATGTGGAAAATCTTTTACAGTGGGTACATTTTAGTGGGTGCTTAATATACATTGGGGGTGTGGAATTTGTAGTTCTTATTATCATGCATACTTATGATTGTTAGGAGAAACATATGAGAAAAGGGAGGTGAAGGAATTTTGTGAATTGTGGTAGTGGCATGATAGTAATTGTTTTTCCCTGCTGGCAAAGTGCACAAAATGCTTTAGGGTAATTAATCATCCTGATGCATCTTCCAATGTTACTCTCCCAAAGTAAAATTTGGTGTAAAGAAAAAGGTGATAGTTGAGCATTTAATGAGATTTGTTGTATGTTCATTGAAAAGGAACCATTGAAATTTTTATTAAAATACTTTTGTTTAAAGCTTCTCTTTGAATGGAGTGCCCCCTAGTGACATTAGAGCAAACATTAGTTCTTTCCAAGTACTGCTTTAAAACTGTTTCTCATTTTTTAAATTGAAGTTTAACTGTAAAACAGTTTTGAGGAAAATGATAAATATTAAGGTAGACAAGTCCTCTGATTGAAGCCTTCTTTTTCAATAAGGAAACTGCTGCTTCTAGTTTTGTTCAGTTTTCCAAGTTTGTTCTGCATATAGGAAAACAAAATTAGAGTCACATGATACAATTTTAAAGTTTCTCCTCATTCTCTATATAGATACCTGTGTGTGTTACCTCAATTCTACTTTCTATATCTATGAATTTGGTTATTGTGTATACTTATATGAGTAGAAGTATGAATATTTGTCTTTTTGTGTGTGGCTATTTCATTTAGCTTTGTTCTCAAGGTCCATCCAAGTTATAGCATGTGCTAGAATTTGATTCCTTTCTTTTTAAGGTCAAATAATGTTCTAATATTGTGTATCCTTTCATCTGTTGGACACTTGCATTGTTTTTACCTTTTGACCATTGTGAATCATGTTCTATGAATGCTGGTCTTTGTTTATTTTCCTGATTATAACTCTTCCAGTTGGAGATCATGGTTTTGGTTTACATTTCTTTTGTGACTAGCAGCTTTTCAGGTACTTGTCGGTTATCTGTATCTTCTTTGGAGAAATGTCTATTCAAGTCCTTTGCCCAATTTTGAATTGAGTAATTTTTTTTGTTCTTTATATATCCTGGGTATTAACCCTTATCAAATAAGAGATTTGAAAACATTCTCTTTCATCCAGAGGGTTTTTTGCCTTCTTACTGTGCTGTAGTGATCTTTGATTTATAAAAGGTTTTGATTTTGATGAAGTTTGATTCAAGTAGTTTTTCTTTGCTTGTTTGTGCTTTTGGTGCCATATCCAGAAAGTCAGTGTGAAATCCAAAGTCATAAAGTTTTCTCCTATTTTTTTTTTGCTAATAGTTTTATAGTTTGTTTTGGAGTTTAGATCTTTGATATGTTTTTGAATTAGTATTTGAAAATGGTGTAAGTTGAGGGTAAAACTTGATTGCCTTTGTGTGTGGATATTGTTTTACCTATACTTATGTGTCAAAAGGTTTGCCTTTCCCCATGGAATGGTCTTGGTACCTTTGTGGAAAATTGTTTACACATATATGTGAGGATTTATTTCTTGGCTCTCCATTCCATTGGTCTGTATCTTTGATTTTATGCTAATACCATACTGTCTTGATTACTGTAGTTTTAAGTTTTGAAATTGTGAAAGGTCCAAATTTTTTGAGATTGTTTTAGCCACTTAAGTATCCATTAGGATATGAATTTTGGGGCTGGGGTTGTGGCTCAGTGGTAAAGCACTTGGCTAGCATGTGTGAGGCACTGGGTTTGATTCTCAGCACCACATATAAATAATAAATAAATAAAATTAAAAAAAAAGTACTTCCCCAAATTCATTTTTTAATTTTTTTTTTTTTTTTTAGTAATAGTTTTACATCTGAATAAGATGAGGTTAAATGCTCATCTTTTTGGAACATTTCCTCCATTTCTATGATCAAATTCACTTCTTAGTTGATCAAATTTCATTATTCTGTAGGTTTGTTTTGTTTACTTTTCCAAGAAGGCCTCTCTGTGGCTCTGCTTCTGGAGTAGTTGCCTCCTTGGGTGTTTCTGTCAGACCCTGTAGCTCAGGGAGGTGGTCTTGCCCCTAGAGCCATTCACCTCCATGCCACAGTTTGGACTTATGCTGTCTTCCCCTGTGCTGACTTTAGCTCTGCAGGAACTGGGGCCAACGTCAACTTTTCTTCCTCGTGTGTGTATCTTGTTTGAGTTTGCTTTATTTTGTCTGAACTTTTCTTTTTATTCCAGTACAGGCAAGTTTTTATCAGACCATATGTAGGAATCTTTTTACAAACATGTTATAGCAGTTGCTTTACTAAATTTCTTAGCTCCTCCCAACATTTCATCCTTTTATGCTTCTGAAAATAGGAGCAGTATGGGTGTGGGATTTGTCTTTTTACTCTTCTCTCAAACTCTTTTGCTTTCTCACTTTGTCCTTTTTATTGTGGTACAGTTCACTGTAAAATCAACTTTTTAAAAGTGTAGAGTTTGGGCTTTAGTACATACAAAGTTGTGCAACCATCACTGCTGTCTTATTTCAGAAGATTTTTATCTTCCAATGAAAACCTTGTACCTCTTTTGTTCCCCTAGCCTCTGAAAACCACCTACCTAATTTATGTTGATTTTTTTTTTTTGGTCCTATGCTGGACTTTGCAAATAAATGGAATCATATAGTATGTGGCCTTTTGTGCCTAACTTCTGTCATTTTGCAGGCTTATATTTTTTGTAGGTCAAGGTTAATCCATCTTGTATGTATTAGTTTGTATTCATATGCCAGTTTTTGTCTGAACTTAAATGTTTTCATCACAAATGTAACTAGTAGTTGAAATGCTGGCTTATACGCTGTGTTCAATCTTTTGAAGAACTGCCATGCTCTTTGCTTGCTGTTCAGTATCTCTCTGTCATCAAGCTTGGTATTTATCCTGGTTATTTTTTAGGATTTCTAGTGAATTTTAATAATCATTTTTGAAAGTTTTTATTTTTTTGTTCTGTGTTCTTTATTCCTTCCTACATTTGGTATGAAATATACTTTTTTTTGGAGATAAATGTTAGGATTGTTTAAAAAAAATCCTTTGAGATATATTAGGATTAAATATAATAATATTTAAGGTAAGGCCTTAGTATTATAAAACTTGTGCGCTTATCTCTTGAACCTGTAGGTCACTTCTTTTTCATTATAGTTCTGCTTTTTAATGCTGTTTATTTCTCAAATGCCTGATGATATTTTATTCTTACTTAATATGATCAAATGATGTATAATGTGGTAATACCAGTTTCCTCCATGCTTGTTTAGTGTTTCTCCTTTAAGGGAGGAGCCCTGTGTATCAATAGGTGGGATCTGTTGGCTGGTGGACAGGTGTATTTTCTTTTTCTTTCTCTTTCTATCTTTCTCTTTCTGTTTCTTTTTTCTTTTTCTTTCTTTCTTTTTCTCTTTCTCTATTTTTCTTTCTCTTTCTCTTTCTCCTTTCTCTTGCTCTTTCTCTTTTTCTTTTTCTTTCTTTCTCTTTCTTTCTTTCTCTTTTTCTTTCTCTTTCTCTTTCTTTCTCTTTTTCTCTTCTTTCTTTCTCTTTTTCTTTCTTTCTCTTTTCTTTTTTCTTTTTCTTTCTTTCTTTTTGTTTTTTCTTTTTTTTTTAATTTTTTATTGTGGGTTGTTCAAAACATTACAAATTTCTTGACATATCATATTCCACACTTTGATTCAAGTGGGTTATGAACTCCCACCTTCACCCCATACACAGATTGCAGAATCACATCAGTTACACATCCATTGATTTACATATTGCCATACTAGTGTCTGTTGTGCTCTGCTGCCTTTCCCATCCTCCACCCTCCCCCCTCCCCACCTCTCCCCTCCCCTCCCCTCCTCTCTCTCTACCCCCTCCACTGTATAACCCTGAGGGTCTCCTTCCATTACCATGCAATTTCCCTTCTCTCTCCCTTTCCCTCCCACCTCTCATCCCTGTTAAATGTTAATCTTCTTCTCCTGCTCTTCGTCCCTACTCTGATCTTAGTTACTCTCCTTATATCAAAGAAGACATTTGGCATTTGTTTTTTAGGGATTGGCTAGCTTCACTTAGCATAATCTGCTCTAATGCCATCCATTTCCCTGTAAATTCTATGATTTTGTCATTTTTTAATGCAGAGTAATACTCCATTGTGTATAAATGCCACATTTTTTTTATCCATTCGTCTATTGAAGGGCATCTAGGTTGGTTCCACAGTCTTGCTATTGTGAACTGTGCTGCTATGAACATCGATGTAGCAGTGTCCCTGTAGCATGCTCTTTTTAGGTCTTTAGGGAATAGACCAAGAAGGGGAATAGCTGGGTCAAATGGTGGCTCCATTCCCAGCTTTCCAAGAAATCTCCATACTGCTTTCCAAATTGGCTGCACCAATCTGCAGTCCCACCAGCAATGTACAAGTGTACCCTTTTCCCCACATCCTCGCCAGCACTTGTTGTTGTTTGACTTCCTAATGGCTGCCAATCTTACTGGAGTGAGATGGTATCTTAGGGTGGTTTTGATTTGCATTTCTCTGACTGCTAGAGATGTTGAGCATTTTTTCTTGTACTTGACCACTGAGCCACATCCCCAGCCCTAGGGTCTCAGTGAATTGCTAGTGCCTGACTAAGTTGGTGAGGCTGGCTTTGAATTCTCAATCTTCCTATCTCCCCAGTCGCTGGAATTACAGGCATGCTCCGCCACGCCCGGCCTTAGGGGTTTCTTTTATTCTCTGTGTGATTCTGTTTGTCATCTGGGACTTTCTATTCCACTTTCAGCCCTTCTTTGTTTCTAATTATCATGGAGTTAAAATAATTTTTCTACTTTAACAGATTCTTGAAGGGATCAGTGTCTAGTCTGCTAACATGATTGTGATTTATGGAGGTTTCATTTTTTATTTACTGTATAATATACACAGAAGTGCTTCTAAATTTGCACGTGTCAAGGCTTTTTTGCTTATCATTTCCACTTCGCTATTTTTATTATAATAGTGAATTCTATGTAATATTTCTGCTTTTGGGAGTGTTCTAATTTATCTTTGTGGTCTTGTATAAAATCAATTTTTAAAATTAGGCCACGAATATGGTCAATAATGGTAGCTAACCTGTTCAATTCAGACTCCAAGATAGTTTCTACATGTGGATTATATCCCTTGATTCTTACAACTTGATGGAGTACATACTATTAGTCCTTCTGAACTTATGAGGTAACCAAGACCCAGGCACATAAAAGATGAGTAACTACTCAGGGCACTGTTGTCCCCATTATTCTCACTGTGGACTCAAGACTATGCATAGGACATGTGGTTCCTAGTCATCGATACTGTCCAGTACAGTCTTCCATTGAGTAATAGTGTTCATCTTTTTCCAGGGTGTAGAGTTTGGTATATACATGTGTTCCATTAGCCTTGTTGGTTTTACCATGGATGCTTGAATGTGTGTCTGTTCACTTCTTATTGCTGAGCTTGGGGAAGAAGTAGATTGAAATTTCTGACTCCCTTTGGCTTTACTTTCATGCTTTGTTATTTGTTGTATGAAGGATCATACCTTATATTTTTTGTAGGTCATATAGTTTTTAGTTTATAAGAAAATTTCTCATTTAATGCTTTTAGCCTTGAATTCTGCTTTACTTCACTTCACTTTAGCCTTGAATTCACTTCACTTCTGCTTCACTTCTGAATTCTGCAATGTGCAGCCATATGTTTTATCCACTCCTTTCCTGCTAACACATGTAGTAACTTAGTTTTTGATGATGTGATCATTTTTGTTTAGCAGACATTTAGAAAGGGCATACTTGTACTCCAAGCACTGGTCTCAGTGTTCACAATGGTGAACAGAACAAAGCTCTGCCTTCATTGACTTTAAGGGTTGACCTTGAGGGAGGTAGATAATAATTGAGTAAACAAATGAACAATAACTACAAAAATTTAAATCAGCTCTATGCTCTAATATGACTTAACTAACTACATGTAGTTTGTTAAATTAAAATTCAATAAAATTTAAGTTCCTCGCTTGCACCAGGCATATTTTATGTGCATGATTAGTAATGTTTTCAGTGTATACTGCATTGAAGAGTGTGGTCATGGAACATTCCTGTTATTACATGGAAGTCTGTTGGACACTGCTGCCCCAGATGTTCTTGGGGATACAGGATGGTTCTTAGGAGACTGTGCTGAGTTGGGGAGGGGATTAGAACCTGGAGTGGCCATATTGAAGAAAACTGAATTCTGAAAAACGACAGTCTTGTGAGGGTCTTGTGTATAGAGTATTATGGTATGTAAGTTTTTGTTATAAACTGAGGACTACTGTCATTATTACTTTAAGTTTATAATTGAAAAGTATTAGTGTTTTTAGGTAGGGTATTTTCTCTGATTTGATTTGAAATTATTTCTGGGGAAATTAGAAATATTACCATGTTGTGATACGTTTTTATTTTAGTTGAATAAATCTAGTAGATAATATTTAATTTTGTAGATTGAGAAATGATTTAGTGTCTCATAAATTTAAAAAAAATTTTTTAGTTGTAGTTGGACACAATACCTTTATTTTTATGTGGTGCTGAGGATCGAACCCAGCGCCTCACACATGCTAGGCAAGCGCTCTACCAGGCAGCCCCAGCCCCTCAAATATTTTTGAGCTTATTTTGAAAACAGGTTTTGTTTCATACTGTCTAATTCATTGGTGAGTTTTTGATAACAAGCATTTGTTTTACAATTGTGAAAAAAACCCAACTAGATCTTAATGCAGCTACCTGTTTGAATTGCACACATGGAAATAAAGCAAGTGACTTGGTTGCAATTGCAGCTACTCAGTGGCCTTGTTTGTCAGCTTTCTGTTGCTGTGACAAATACCTCATTCAAAAAACTTAAAAGTAGTGCCACAGGCTGGGGACATTTAGGATCCAAGGCATAAAAATGGCAAACTGGAGCCTGGAAGCTTCTTTCTTTTGTAAGTTGGTATAATATCCTACCAAATCTTTTTCAAAATGATCACTTTTAAAGTACAGTCTTTATATTCAGAGGTGGGATGGTAATCATGAAATGGCTAGGACTTTTATCTGCATATGTTAAGAGAATTGAATTCCATAAGAATTATCTGTCAGAAGTGTCACTGCACATTTTCCCTGTGCTACTTCTGAGTAGCATGGGTCCTGGGAATGTTTAAGGAACTGTGAAAATTAGTGCATGCTGATGAGCCAGGAAACAGGCAGGTGTCACTAAATGTGATTCTCATCAACTTCCCATTTTCTTTTCTGGTGAAAAAAATCTTAATTTCCTGTATTTCAAACCACACTGAGGTCTGAAGTTCAATTTAGTAATTTTTTCAACTTCATTTTTTGCTAGATGCCAAAGAAAAGCATCATTAAAACTAAATAGGATTAATTAAAATACAAATAATCTTTTTAACGGTGCTCATATTATTTACCACCTATATAGAATTCTACTCACTAGCTCAGTAAAAGTGGAATAGAGACCTTAAGCCAAATGCCTGTGTACTCACATGAAAGGGTTAATGAGTATTTCTCTTGTCTCGGGTTAAGGCCTTTTCAAAAGTCCATTTTCCGTTTCATCATTAAACCATAGCTTGTTTAAATTTTGTCAACATAACAAATAGAATTACAAAGGACATGGTTATTCCAAGTTTTTCCTTATATATGAGGGATGGTTTCTTTGGACATTGTATGTGTGGAGTATAGGCCTGTCCTGTTACACTGAATTTTTATTTCATATTCTTATAGCTAAAGCATGTGGCAGCTAGTATTGACTTCCTTGGTCCTGACTCTTCTTTTCAAAGTTTGTATTCTTTCCATTTACAGACGGGCCAAAGTTGCTCGGGTAATTGGTTTGCTGGCTTCGCACACAACTGAGCTCCAGGAAAATACACCCATTATTGAGGTAATTTCTTTCATTACTGACATGTTATGAATGACAAAAAATATTGTTTTTTTTTTTCATGATTTGGAACATACAGCTTTACGTTGACCTTCACTTAATTTTTTTTTTTTTGGTGTGTGGAATTGTGGCAATTATAAAATGAGGATCTGGATAGAATTAAGCTCATTTACAACAGTTGTCTCTTACTGAAGATGGTGTGGCAGAATACAAGGCCTTTTTGAAGCATTCTGTGTAATTCAAATTGAAATTCTTCTGGCTTTTTACCTTGATTTTGTTTTCATCCTCACTAGTAGTCAGTTATTTCTTGATAACTGATTCCAGTATTTAATGGTCATTCATGCACTAAAGGATATTTCTAGTATCAATCAGTCATTTCTTTCAAGTACTGATACTGGGAATTTTTTCTTATTTAGTTAATAATTTTAAGTTCTGTGAAGTGAATACTACTATTGTACTACTTATATGAGTGTCTTTGAATACTGAATAGCTTTCTACCTATCCTGTTAATGTGAAGTATAGTCAATTGGTAATGGATTTTTATTCCTTGGACTGGGAAAGAGTCAAGAGTCAAAATGCATTAAAAAAAACCCAAAGCTTTTAGGGTCAAAAACTCAGGGTAAGGAGAGGGGCTTTGGTAGATCAGAAGCTGATGGTGTGGTATTGGAGCATTTAGAGGAATTATTTGTCTAAGTACTGTCCAAATGAACTTTCTGTAGTGATGCAAACATCCAAGCAGAGGCCTGAAGGAATTGAGGAAATGAGGTGAACTATCTGGCAGAAGAGTATTTGAGACAGGGCGAATAGCATTTGCAAAAGGCTAGAGGTAAAAGAAGTGTGGTTTGCCTGTTTCAAGGAAGAAGGAGGGGTGAATATAGGGCTGATGAGATGATTGGTAGAAGATGAAGTGTCAGGAACTAGATGATGTAGATTTGTTGTAAGATGTGATAAGAACTTGGGATTTTATTAAAAATAAAATGGAGGCCACTGGAGGATTGAGAACAGAGGAGTACACTGTTGTGCTTATGTTTTAAAAGGATCACCCTATTTCAGGGACAGGGTAAGGTAGACTCAGACTAGTGTAGAAGGTGAGAGGTGATGGTGACTTGCATCAGGTTTTTAGTCACCTATGCATACTTGCATGTACTTACAAATATACTTATTTCCTGGATATACTAGAAGAGTGACAGATTTGCTAATTGCTATAATATCTGAAAGCAGACTTTAATATCCAAGAAGTCTGGCCAATATAAATTCTAATGTTCAATGTTCCAAATGCTGAGTTGTCATGGAAATGCAAATGAAAAGAAAAGTGAAGTGTCAAAATGGTCACCAGATGGGCAAAAATGAAAAAGTCTCTCAATCCTACATGGTTGTGGTAGTACTGGATAGAAGGAGCTCTTAGATGCTTCCAGGGGGAGTATGAATGAATGTAGCCATTCTGGAAAACTTCTTGGCCATGAAAACAAGCTGAAAACATTTCTACCTGTAACTGAGCATCTATTACCTTAAAACTCAATGTGCCAAATGACACAAGTAGTTACATACTGACAGCATTGTTTATAACAGCCCCACATTTAAAATAATCCATATCCATATTCCATCAACAGAAGAATGGGTGAAGGGTGTCACATTCAGTGTGCTAGTCAGTGCTGAATAGCATTGAGAGTGACAAACAGCAGCATTGGGCAACAGGCCCAAGTGAATCTCAGTCATAGACTATTGTTCTAGACTGACTGTAGGTCATTGCATGGGAAAGACTGATCATATATTCAGAACTATTCTGTGGGTTGTGGTTCCTCCCTAGAAGGGGAGCTCCCCTTGAGTAGACAACATGGGGGAGAGATGAGCAGGTGGGTGTTGTGGAAGGTGCATGGAAAGGAGAGTTGCCTTGTGGCTTAGTTAGGGGAAGACAGGCCAGAGACCAAGGCTGTATTGTGATGCTGTCCTTAACCCCTGTGGCATCTTTATGCTTGGAACCCTCTGTAAGTGGCTGGGAGGTATGTTCTCCTGTGATGGGAATCCTCAAGGGTCTGAACAGAGGGCCTTTGCAGGAACTTGGGACCTGTCCATACCCTGGGTGATGTGATCTCCTCACCTGTGGCCTGATCCTCTTGGTACTTGCTTTTGCTGCTGCCTGAGAGCTGAACTGCACAGTGGTTTGTACTGTTAGCTAGAGTTCTTGGCTTGTGCTTCCTTCTCTTTGGAGGCTGGGTACTTAGTATTTCAGTATTTCTCCAATTCTTGTTCCTGTCCCTCTCACACACATAGTATTCCTGATGTTGCCTCTGCTGAGAGGAGAGGCCAGGCACTAGTTTCTGAGGTTCTGTATATTTTATTCTTGCACTGTTTCCCTCCGGGCTTTTCACTGGTGTTTTGGGTGCAGATTTGGGAGAAATAATCATTTCATTAAAAAAAGTAATACTTTGTTTATCTAGTAAACTTTTGAATTCAGCATACTACATAGTGAACCAAATTTTATTTGATAATGAGTTTACATCATAAGTTGAAATCATGCCAGGTGCTCCTTTGTGATGCAGTCTTTATTATTATTTTTTATGCTGGGGATTGAACCCAGAGCTGTGCTCATATTAAGTGTGTGCCCAGACACTGAGTGACACACCCAGGCCCCGTGATGCCATTTTAAATTTTATTTCTTTATTTTTAAATTTTTATTATTGGTTGTTCAAAACATTACATAGTTCTTGACATATCATATTTCATACATTTGATTCAAGTGGGTTATGAACTCCCATTTTTACCCCGTATACAGATTGCAGAATCACATCGGTTACACATCCACTGTTTTACATACTGCCATACTAGGATTCTGCTGCCTTTCCTATCCTCTACTATCCCCCCTCCCCTCCCATCTTCTCTCTCTACCCCCATCTACTGTCATTCATTTCTCCCCCTTGTTTTTTTCCCCTTTCCCCTCACTTCCTCTTATATGTAATTTTGTATAACAATGAGGGTCTCCTTCCATTTCCATGCAATTTCCCTTCTCTCTCCCTTTCCTTCTCTCTCCCTTTCCTTCCCACCTCTCGTCCCTGTTTAATGTTGATCTTCTTCTCATGCTCTTCCTCCCTGCTCTGTTCTTAATTCTTCTCCTTATATCAAAGAAGACATTTGGCATTTGTTTTTTAGGGATTGGCTAGCTTCACTTAGCATAATCTGCTCTAATGCCATCCATTTCCCTGCAAATTCCATGATTTTGTCATTTTTTAGTGCAGAGTAATACTCCATTGTGTATAAATGCCACATTTTTTTTTATCCATTCATCTATTGAAGGGCATCTAGGTTGGTTCCACAGTCTAGCTATTGTGAATTGTGCTGCTATGAACATCGATGTAGCAGTATCCCTGTAGTATGCTCTTTTAGGTCTTTAGGGAATAGACCGAGAAGGGGAATAGCTGGGTCAAATGGTGGTTCCATTCCCTGCTTTCCAAGGAATCTCCATACTGCTTTCCAAATTGGCCGCACCAATTTGCAGTCCCACCAGCAATGTACAAGAGTACCCTTTTCCCCACATCCTCGCCAGCACTTGTTGTTTGACTTCATAATGACTGCCAATCTTACTGGAATGAGATGGTATCTTAGGGTGGTTTTGATTTGCATTTCTCTGACTGCTAGAGATGGTGAGCATTTTTTCATGTACTTGTTGATTGAGTGTCTGTTCAGCTCTGAGAA
>NW_026000241.1:12563320-12581252 GCF_001458135.2 Marmota marmota marmota
TAGTAACAAAAACAGCATGGTACTGGTACCAAAACAGGCGGGTGGACCAATGATACAGAATAGAGGACACAGAGACCAATCCACAAAATTACAACTATCTTATATTTGATAAAGGTGCTAAAAGCATGCAATGGAGGAAGGACAGCATCTTCAACAAATGGTGCTGGGAAAACTGGAAATCCATATGCAACAAAATGAAACTGAATCCCTTTCTCTCACCATGCACAAAAGTTAACTCAAAATGGATCAAAGAGCTTGATATCAAATCAGAGACTCTGCATCTGATAGAAGAAAAAGTTGGCTCCGATCTACATATTGTGGGGTCGGGCTCCAGATTCCTTAATAGGACACCCATGGTATAAGAGTTAATAACAAGAATCAACAAATGGGACTTACTCAAATTTTATTTCTTAAAGCACTTTTCAGTTCTTTTGTGAGCAATTGGGTGTGACAGTTTAGCCACTAGATGTCACTCAAACACTGGAAAAATGTTAAGTTTAACAATTTATCTTGTGAAAGAAGCAGATGTATGGAAATTCAGCAGGTATTCAGTACAGTGTTTTCATGTTTTTAGGAGTTTCTTCTAAAAAACTTGGCTTCATTCTATTGGTGATTGTTACCATTTTAGGTTAATGAGATTAATGAAATCCAGGATATTCTCTCCAGAAAAATTCATGCAACATCTTGCACACGATTTGAGGGGACTTGGGGACTATGTGGAGCCACTGGTGAACCTTTAGCTCAGAGCTTTTGAGACTAGTTTTCTGTATAATGCAGTTGGGTGTTTATATATAGTTTTTCAGTAAATCATTCATTAAAAACTTCAGGTGTTTGATGAATTTTTCTCTAGTCATTTTAATACCCATGAATAATAAACATAGGTTGAAGATCCAGTAAGCATTTTAAAGTCATAAGAATCTTACTTTGTTACTCCTTTGTATCCCATAGTGCCAAGCCAGCCAAGTTGCATATGTATTTCAGGCACTCTGTTAATGCTTAAGGATTAAACAAATGATTAAAAGAATGATAAGAAAAGTATAGTGGTGTGTGTATGTATATGTATATATATGTGTGTGTGTGTGTATGTATGTATGTGTGTGTGTGTATGTGTATATATGTATATTTTTTTTAAACACAGAAGAAACCAATTAAAAACTATTTTGCTATCCTTATGATATGCTCTAGGTTTCTTTCTTCATAGCTACAGATAAGAACTGGTCATGATCTTTTCTTTCTTTTTTTTTTAATAGAATTTATTGGCTTTTTTTCCATAGAAAAATACAGTCATCTTTAGTTTATTCTCCTAGATAATACATTTGCCATTCTAATTACTGGGGCTCTTTAAGTGTAATAATTTGTAGGGAATATTTCTGGTACTATGCTGCATGTTGTCTCAAGCATGCAGTGAATATATTTTAGGTAACTGAATATAGATGCAGAAAATTGTAGAATTGAAAGGAATATTGACATTAGGTTAGTCCCTTCATTAACATTTTTATTGTGGAATATTTTCATAATATATATGAAAGTAGAGTAGAATAATGAGGTATCATTACTCACTTCCAGAAATTATCAACACTTTTCAAATCTTGTTTCATCTTGTTTCCCCTCTTTCTCTTTTTTGTTTCAAGAAAATCGCATTTTTCTCACACTCACTTTTTTTTCCTCATGAAAAGAACTTAAAAATATAGCCCCAATTGTATTGTCACACCCAGAAAAAGTACTATCAGACATTTCCCTATTACTTTTGGGTACCATTCATTTATTACAGAGAGATTTCCATTTGTCTTAGTTGAAAGTGGAATGTCAAACTTTTTGTGGCTTTATGCTGTCATTTAACTTAGTCCCCTATCACCTGCATTGCCTGAAAAAATTGGTTAGATGTAGCCCCTTGATTAGATTCAAGTTCACTTTTTTGGGTGGTTGTGATGGGAGTTAGAATTTTTAGTTGGTGCTGTGGTATTTCCCATTGCCACACAAAGAAAAGCATACATATGGTTGTCTCGTTATTAGTGTGTTACGATTACTTAATAGTTTCAGATGTTAGTCTTACTATAAATTTATCTCACTTTCATTTAAAACATTTAGCATCGATTATCATTGTCTAGATGCATTAATTCTTGAGGACTACAAAGTAATGATTTTTTTTCGTTTGGTAACTCCTTTTCCATTGATAGTTGCACGTTTTTCTTATAGGAATTTTCCTTGATCAACCATTTGATTATTCTGAAATGTGTTTAGTAAGGCAGGATATGTGCTTGTTTCCCTTTATAGGCCAGTTTTAAAAATGATAAGCTCATGCGTTTATCTCCAAATCATCCATTGATGTTTTTTTGTACTGAGAAATATATATAAACATACACACATTTATTTCCTTTGTGGTCATTAGTCTTTTTGTTGCTTTTGTTGGCCCACATCTGTCCATTGAGAGTCCTTTCAGGTTTACTCATTGCTCCTTTTGACGTGACCCTGCCACTGTCTCCAAAGATGTGCTTGCTTTCTGGCAGCAGCATTTCACAGGCCTGCTTGGGAATCATCATCCCCTAGCTTTGAAGCCACATCTGTAAGGAACTGTGTTTACTTTGAGTTGGAAATACTGTTTAGAGAGAATAGCCTGTGAAGGGCTGCTCACACACATGTATTGTACATACTTTGACTGTGCAAGTGTGAGTGAGTCTTTCTTATTTGAGTATAAGTAAATGTGTAAGCATGTGTGTAAGCATTTAAATGAGTAAGCATATAAGTATGCAAGTGTGTGAAAGTATGTAAGGATGTAAGTGTGCAGACGTGTGTAAGCATGTAAGTATGTGAGCATGTATGAGTGTAAGTATGTAAGCTATAAGTGCACATGTAAGTGTGTATGCATGTAAGTGTGTGTTGTAAGTGTAAGTACATGTGAGTCTAAGCATGCGAGCATCTAAGTATATGTAAGTACTGTGAAAGTATTCAAGCATGTAAGTGTTGAAGCATGGAAGCATAAGTGTGATGCGAGTACATGTGAGTGTGAATGTAACCATGTGTGTAAGCATGTGAGTGTGCAGTATGTAAGTATGTAGGTTTGTGCATAAGCATGCAAGTGAAACTGAGTATATATAAATGTCCAAGTGTGAATGCAAGCATGTAAACATGTAAGAATGTAAACATGCAAGCATGTACTTGCACATACTCTCATACTTGCACTCATACACACTTGTATGCTTGCATATTTACATGGTCACACTTATATGCCCACACACTCACATGTCTGCACACCCACACTTACATGTCTGCACACTCACATGGTCACACACATATGCTTGCACACTTATATACTCACACATGCTCAAACACATGCATGCTTGCACACTCACATGCTTATGTCCTTGTAAACTTACCTGTTTACAATCATGTTTACATGTTCACACTCACATACTTGTACACTTACACAACCACACACTTAAATGCTTACACACGGTCACACATTTACATGTGTATGCACTTGCACACTCACATGTTTACACATCTCCCCACACAACTACATGCCTGCGCACTCACATACTTACCTACATGCTTGTACACTTGCATGGTTGCACTTACATACTTACACACAGATGCTTGCACACCTAGAAAGAATAGATAATAGAAAAAGTAAAAACGGATAAAATAATAGACAAAACCCAACAAAACTAGTAGTTTGTATTTTTGTAACTCATTAATCTTTTTTTGCTGCTTTGACCAAAAAACCTGATGAGAACAATTTTAAGGAGGAAACGTTTATTTGGGGCTCATGGTTTCAGAGGTGTCAATCCATAGACAAGTGGCTTCATTCCTTAGGGCTTGAGGTAAGGCAGAACATCATGGTGGAAGAGTTTGGTGAGGCAAAGTGGATCAGGGCATTGCATTTAGGAAGCAGAAAGTCTACGCTTACTCGCCAAATATATATCCCAAAAGCATGCCGCCAGTGCCCACCTCCTCCAACCACACCCTACCAGCCTTCAGTTATCACTCAGTTAATCCCCATAAGGGGATTAATGTAATGATTAGGTTAAGGCTCTTGTAACAATTTCACCTCTGAATGTTCTTGCATCGTTTCACACATGAGCTTTTGGGGGACATCTAATACCTAGACCATAATACTCACCTGAACAACTTTCTGCCTACACACTTGGTTACTCAAATGAGTTAGGAAGTTGCCTGTATATTTTCTGAATCTGATAACAGATATAGAGCTCCTCAGATTTTTCTGTATCTTCTAATAATTCATTAAAAATCTTTTCATAAAACAAGTTCCAGGCTTAGATGACTCCACTGATGAATTAATATTTTCTCTCTCCCCCCAAATATGCATAGCACTATACATACAGGATACATAAAATACATTGATTTACATTTATATTCCCTCATTACTAATTTCACTTAGCTTAATAAGAAGGTACAAGGCAGGCAACTTAACATGAGTGGTAATAACAGAGGTCCTATGACATAGGTATAATTGGTGAAAATCCAAGTCACTCTGCAATTGGGAAGGATGTCACAAGTGATGTGGCGGGTTGGGTATGGATCAGATGGTCTCAAGGAAACTACTATCTTTAAGATTATTTGATTCTTATTTATAAGTTTTGAGTGTGATCTACCTTCCCATCCATCTACCCATGCCTGCCTACCTTTACCTGAGTTATTTTAATATTCAGAGTACAAATCCTTGATCCAATGTTTTGTTTTCAGTATTTTCTTAGCTTGTGACTTATCTTTTTATTGTCTTTAAAAGTTAATTTTTTTAAGAAAGTTATGGGTGCATGTTAATTATACAGAATAGTAGACTTCATTGTGGCGTTTTGTACATGCGTATAACAGTTTACTCAATGTTACTCCCCAGTACCTCTCTTTACCCTCTCCTCCTCTCTCCCCTTGCACCCCTTCTCCCCTAATGGTCTCCCTTCTATTTTTGTCATCTCCCGCCCCCTAGCCCTAGTTTCCACATATATAGAAAAACATGCTATTTGTCTTTGTGACTGGCTCATTTCATTTAACATGATGCTCTCCAATTTCATTCATTTTCATGAAAATGACATAATTTCATTAGAAGTTCTTAATTTTTTTTTGGTCTGGATAAAGTGGCTTTATTAGAGAAAGCAAAGATTACATAAGATTTAAGAGATGACCTTGAGGCCATTCTTGCCAAAGATGGGTACAAAATTGACAAAGTACCAGTTATTCTGCATCTGCTGCATGACCCAGCCTGACTTCATTCTTCTGTTTGGCCACCTTGGGAATTGACCTCACACTTTTCTAGCATGGGTCAGGGAACCATGAATTTTACCTTCAAGCACATGGCTGACTACTTCCAAGGTGGTCTTGACCTCCACCCAACACTGGCGTAGGGTAGCCCCATCCTCCAGCAGCATGCCTGCCTGCCAGGAGCATAACTTGATCTTCTGGGGTGGTGCCCTCCAGTGAAGTTACATGAGCCTTAATCTGAGTGACCATCTCCTGGCTGGTTACTTCAAGAAAGTGTAGCTCTTGGGCATGGACAAAGAACTGCATGTCAGACTGAATCACAGCCTCAGTTGTCACTACAGTAAAGATGGAGTTGAGAAGGAGCAAAATTCTTAATTCTGATTAAAATTAAGAAAAGTTTTGATAAATTTACCTTGAATAAATTTACCTTTTGATAAATTTACTTTAAGGTAGTTTACCAATTTGTTCTTTCACGGATTATGGTTTTGGTATCTTTTTTCCAAAACAAACAAACAAAAAAACCTTTGTCTAACGGTTTCCCCTCTGTTTCTTTCTAAAATTTTTTAGTCTTGAGTTTTGTATTTAGACCAATAATCCATCTTAAGTTAATTTTAAAAGAATGTTAAGTGTGGATCAGGTTTTTTTCCTCATCTAGTCAATAAATATTTAACAAGCACCATCCTTGAACTTAGTAATGGTCTAAGCACTGTAGACAGTGATGAGCAGGGCAGACAGTGTGTCCTCATGGAGTTCTCTAATGGGGGAGGCAATCAAACAGGAAGTAATAAGGGAGACTGAAAAGGAATGGTGATGAGGTAGAAAAAAACTTGGGAGAGCTGCTTTGTTGGAAGGTAAGAGAGGAGTGTGTTCTACAAAGGAGAAAAGTCAACTTTTTATTCCGAGAGTTACATAAAGTAGAAAATGAACATTTCTGTTGCATTTGGTAAGGTGAAGTTTATTAGTGACTCACAAAGGACAATTTGCAAGGTATAAGCCAGATTGGGATGTCTGTAGAGAAAACTGGAAATGAGCTGTCTTTAAAATGTGTAGGAGGAAATGACCTAAAGTTATTGGCCTTAGAGAGGGGACATGTTTATCACTATAGCAGGAAAAAAGGATTACTAAGTGAATGCAGTGGAGGGTGTGGTTGGTGGTGGGAGAATGAGCAGTCTCCTATCCAACAGCTGCTGATGCTGGACTGCATGAAGCAAGGTCACCATTGGAAATAGCATAAGTGGCACCCAAGTGGTTAGAGGTGGAGAAGAGGTGACACTGTTGTCCCAGAGAAAGGGTAGGCTGCTCCCAGGGAAAGAGAAGAGAGCTCCATAGAAACAAATCTATGATGAAGAACTTGGGGTGAATGAAGTCAGTCTGCCCAGTTGTGCGACGGTCTTAGATGGTTCAGCTTCTGGGGCCACTCCAAACCCTCTTGCATGAGACCCTATGATTTTGAGTCTTATACCCCAGAACCTAGTATGCCTTGTCCATGAAGGAAGGTTAGTAATAAAAGCTCTGAGCAAGGGTTGCCTAATTCTTGATCAGTGCAAAAAAAATAAAAATAAAAAAATAAATATTGCTAAATTGCTGAAAGGCACTGAAAAATGAAGTTTTAGAATATATAAGTGATAATTAGGTAATGTTTGAATTTGAAGTGTTAGAGATGTCAGGATCTGGGATGTGACTTTGTGGGTGAGTGGTTAAGCTGGGGAGAAGGAAAAGGTGAAGGAATGGAATGATGAGGTCAAGAAACTGTGTTCAGGGTGCTGGTGTGTCTTTCATGTGGATGTCAATGGTGCTGAGTGCAAGGACAGGAACACAGCAGGGGAGAGTTGCATGAACAGGGAGCTACCGTCATCAGGTAAGGACAGTGAGTAGGGGTTGGAAGGTCAGGGCTGAGGAGAGGGTTGCAACATTCACACATTCTTTGGCAAGATGGGGCTTGGAAGCCTCAGCATGGGTGAGTACAGCAGCCTCACCTGCCCTCCAAATGCTTTGTGAATTACGCTCAAGATGACATTTGCTGCTCAGCAGCGAATGGGAATCAAAGGCAGGCTTAGGCTTTCAGATGATGCCATATTGGAATCTCAGAGAAAATGTTCTCATTGGGTGGAGTGCTGTCTAAATGCATCCTGTCATGAGGTCTGGGTTAACAACAGTGATGTGTTATATATCCCAAGAAGAAGCACTAACCATAATGTTATAGGCCAGAAGATCTTTTAGTAAATTAGCTGTTCTTGTTAATATTATCTGAAACCTATATCAAAGTAAGGTGTTCTTGTTGTTGGCGTGTAGAAATTGAATGCTTTTCTGGAAAAACTTGATTGTTGGATTTGGAGGTGAAATCTAGTTTACATCTTTTCCCTTTTTGTTGTGTTTAATGTTTTCACAAAGTACTTTGTACCCTGCTGCTGCTTTGGTGTAGTTTTCTCAGTTGGTTTGTAGACTGTTAAAGGGTCATAAGATGCTACATGTCACATGAAACACTGTGCATGATAATTTCTGGATTTGTAGCCCTGAACTTATATCATTTTTAAATCACCTACACAATTAATTTCACTATATTTTCTGCTAAACCAACTTCTTTATTTTACATATTTATATGTATAAAATTGGTTATATATAATTTCTTTTCATCAATTATACTTCAGTGATGCTGGGGAAAGAAAAACCTATTGAGCAATAAATACCATGAAATAAAGAGAGAGACATTCCAATTGCTGGGTGAAGAGACTGAATATGTAAAACTGACAATTTCTTCTATGTTAATCCATAAGTTTTAATTTCAGTAACAATCAAAATTTCAATCTTTTCTGTTTCTTTTTTGACAGCATGAAAGACAAATTTTTGTTGAAAATGATGAAGTGAAAGTTGAATAATCACCACATTTTTGTGTAGGGTGAAGTGAAACATTTTCTCAGTTTGTTAAGCCATGATGCTCAAGTGCATATCATTTGGGGAACTGCCATATTTGAATCACTTTTGCAAAAAATTAAACATCTCATGTAAAATAATTTTTAAAAGGCATGCCTCTTAATTTCTTATAATGACAGTATTCATTTAATTTCTTATCTGACATCTTGTAGAACCATTTTTAGCTTCTGTGTTTGCTGGTCTGACTAATTTTGATGCTTATTTTACCTGGGGTGCTATGAATGTACCTTTGCTATATTTTTAGAGCAGCAGTTATGAGGCTTACATATTTGAATGCAATGTAATTTAGTAATCTTTGGGAACCTAGCAAAGCATCACATTTAATTTTCTATTAGATGAAAGAAACATGGAGAGTGAATTGGTGATGGAAAGAATCGCACAAAACACAACTAATCAGAGCTGAGCCCTGAAGCAGAAAAATGCAATTTAAAATAAGCCTCTTTTATATTTCTACTATTTGAGGAGAGTTGGAGATACAACTTTTACGAATACAGTAGCAAGTAAATAACATTAGTGATATATAGCAAGCTCAAAGTTGTAATATTGGTATTATGTCCTTTGTGCCATAACTTTTAAATTACTAAAGCATCTAAAAGACTCAATTTTAATAATAGGACAAAGGTAATTTGGCTTCATCAGACAACATTTATGTAGTGAACACATTTATGTTCTGTTCCTACATAAAAATGTCTTATGCTCCTTAATATACACGTATCATCTATGCGCCTGTAGGTGTTTTTTTTTTTTTTTAATTTTTATTGTTGTGGAAATGGAAGGAGACCCTCAGGGTTATACAAAATTACAAACACTAGTATGGCAATATGTAGGTGTTTTTATTACGTACAGAAGAGGGGACTTGCCACAGCAGTATGCCATTTTCTTCCTACCTGGATTGGTTTCTTCATCTTTATCAGGTTGTTTCTGGTGATCAGAAGGCAGCAGAGAAGGATAGGAAGAGGTTATGTGTCACTTTCCAGTGTAGCTGCTAATTCCTGGCCATAGTACTCTGCATTGATAAAAAGGTGCTTGTTTTAAAAAATATATTATTAGTGCATATGACTTACGTACAATAGTGTATTTCATTGTGGTATGTTCATGCATGTAATTTGATCAGTTTAAATCCTCAGTACCTCCCCTTTTCTTCCCAGCCCTCTTTCTCTACCCTAATGGTCTCCCTTCTATTTTGATGAGATCCTTTCCCCTTTTTTCCTCACTAGCTAGAAAACATTTGATACTTGTCTTTCTGAGTCTGGCTTATTTAGCTTAACATCATGCTCCACAGTTTTATCTATTTTTTTTCAGATGACATAATTTTGTTCTTGATGACTGAATAAAACTCTACTAGGGGTGTGTGTATGTGTGTATGTATATATGTGTGTGTGTGTGTGTGTATATATATATATATATATATTTTCATATATATATATTTTTTTCCACATTTTCTTTATACATTCAGCTGTTGAGGCTGGTTCCATAATTTGGCTACTGTGAATTGTACTGCTGGAAACATGGGAATGCGTGTATCTCTAAAGTATGTCTTCTTTAATTCTTTTGGGTAGATACCAATGAGTGATACAGCTGGATCATATGGTAGTTATATTTGTATTTTTATAAAGAACTTCCATACTGATTGATTGCCATAATGTCTGTATGAATTGACATTTTCATCATGTCTAAGGGTCCCCACAAAGGCACTTGTTTGAACACTACTACCGTTCTCATCATTGTTGGTAGGCTGTAGGTTGGGGATGCCTCTGCAAAGGGCAGGACCATTCTTTGTACTTCTGTTACATCACTGCCATTGGTGGGCAGTTTTGCATGGTGAGTAGTCAAGAATAGGAGATTGAAGGTCTGTTCTCTGATATTGACATGACATGGTTATATTGTCCCTTGAGATTCCAACAGTTTCTTCTTTTTTAATTTGAGTAAAATTAACTCAAAAGGATAAAGTAATAGTTTGGGAAAGCTTAAAAGCTAGTTTGGGAAAGTTTAAAAGGCTGAAGTTTTCTGGGTTTTCATTGATCACTCTAAGTTTATAATATAATAGAGGTCTTCACAAGGAAAGGATACATCCCAGGTATTATGGTGGATGCTTTTATTTCCAATATTGGTTGCACAAGCCAATAAGGGGAAAACGGAAACATGAACCTTTCATGGGCTTTTCAAAGGGGAATATATTAGTTTCCAATAGAGGGAATACTCAAATTGAGATAATTTGATAGTTAATTTACAAAGGGGTGGTACACTTGTCCAGGGTTAGTAGTAATAGTGGAGTTGTTCTTTCCTCTTGGCCCAAAAGGAAGGGGTAGGGTGAGGACTGTTATTCCTGGATCCAAGAAGGAACAGTGTTTGGGAAGCTGATTGGAAGGGACAGTATCATAGATGGTGGAGTTGGCAGAAGCCCAGGAAGCAGGGGTCTCTAATTCATCCCTGGAATAGCCATCCACTTCCTGTGAGGAAAAAATATTGCCCTCTTCATGATCGGACAGTTCTGGTATAATTCATGTGGACCCTGCAGGGTATGAAGCCATATCAGGGCTTGGTGTTGGCATCTGTTCTTACTGGTTGGGTACCAGCAATGGCATTAGCCAAGTCAGCGTTGGTGAGTGGGGGCCCTTGTTGAGCCGTTGCCTGGCTTCCTTCCTACCTGCCTCTGTTTGGCTTTCTTTGTTACATGGGCTTGTTGAGCAATCCACAGGGTAATTGATGAAAGATGCATAGAGGATGGCTCCATTCTTTCAGATGACTGTTGATATCTACTGGTGGGCATTTGTACATGTGAAATACGAATGTCTTTATACTGTGGTCTCATCTCAAGCTCCATCTGTGCCTTTCAATCCCAGACTTTTTTTCCCTTAAGTACAGTTTTTTCCCCCCTAAGTTTCTGATCTGCTGGCTAGCCTGTAAACCACTGCCTCTGAGCTGCTATGGATCCATCCCTGTGTCATCTCTTTCTGCTTAAAGTAAATGTGGATTACTTCCCAAAGTTCTGTGAACCTAGGAATTCCTTTAGCTGCTGTCTTTCTGGGGTGCCTTTGAGTGGGATTGCAGTGCAGTGTCCATCTGCTGATGCTGACGTACCATAAGACCATGTGTGAACCAGGCCTGTACTTTTTCCTCTTCAGAGTACTACAGGACTCCATGAGGTCTGTGGGTATGGGTTGAGGAAGGGGATGAGGTAGCGGAGCCAGCAGATAACACAGGAGTCTCAGCCACCTGCCCATGCAGTGAATTAATTTGTTCAACTTGGTCTCATAAATATCAATTTTAAAACTGAAATACTGCTGTGCATAACCAATTTTATGGTAACACTCAGTTCAGGATGGGCAGGTCAGTTTTCATAGTGTCACAAGGTCAATCATGCAGTCTCAACCAGAACCTGGAAATAAGCCAAAAGCTACTTTTCAAATGGATAATGGTTGTTAGAGGGGGGGGTAAGGCCATCTTCCCCGGTCCTAGGGATCTGTGCTCTGTTTCTGCTGCTGGAGTTTGTTACAGGCTGTATGCAGCTCCTTTTTGCCCCAGACAGTTCCAATAGCATTAGGTCTGTGGGTCTTAAGACCCAATTGGAAGAACACTTTGTACTTCAGCATGGCTCTGCTGCAGGACTTGGTATTGGGCCCCTCTCAAATCTGGCAGCCTTATCAATTCTCAGAAAATGGGTCGAAGCCTGCAAAATTCAGAGACTGAATAATTCTATCTTGGTGGGTAATGCAAGGTGCAGCAACTTGCCTCTTACTTTGGAGGGAATATCTTCTTATGCCCCAGTATGCTGGGCTCCTAGGAACACCACCCAGATGGCAGACTAAACTTTTTCAGGATTTATCACTTACCCTTTGGCTTATAAATTAGGGTTCTGCTCACCAGGTCCAGTTAACATTCTGCCAATATAATGGAACAGTTTGTTCTGTATGTCATTGAGATGATCAGGGTGCCTTTGGGCTGTATTAAGACATAGCAGGACATTTGATATGGGGTAATCCAACAAGTAGAAACGTCTTCAGATTTTATGTACTGATTGGAATAGAAAGCATTAGGGGTGCCAGGAGCTGGGTTCATTTGTGTTAGTGAAGATGCCACATTTGAATCAGCAATTACAATAGGCATCTTTACCTAATTAAGTTTGCAATAATCTGTAGTAATTCTCCATGATCTATGTGGTCTCTGCACTGGACAGGCAACACAATGTGGTGGAAATCACCATCTCTGTACCTCTCTGGTCTTTATTGGTACTGATCTCTGAAGTTCCCTGTGAATATGGGGTTGCTTGATTTACTGTCATTGAGTGGATAGAGTAAGAGTAGTAGTTCCAGTGGCTTTTGCCCAATGAGGAGGATCCTGTGTGGGAATTTTACCAGTTATTAAATGTTCTGGGACTAGGAAAATAACCTTGGGCCCCTTGGTTCTTGGGACAGATTTGAGATGACTTTGAGCTATGATTCCATATAGTATCTGAACTTAATAAGCTCCTAATCTGACAGTAGGATTATAGTGGCATTTTAGGTTTCTCTAGATATCAGTCTAAGTTCATAGTCATTAACTAATAACTTCAAAGGTCTGGGTATTTTTTTCCCTACTGCCCAGTCACATGATAAATGTTAAAGACTTTCTGTAAAATTCACTTAACACCTCTTCATAGGGGTCTCTTTCAATGGATTTGCCAGCGTAGTTGAGGAATTTTATAATTCTGTAAACCAATGTGGGTTTGGGATCTGGCTAAGAGGAATGAGTCTGTGAATCATTGATACAGGGGCTTGAGTTAATTTTTTTCAACATTTTCTTATTAAACGTGAAGTGACAACTTAGTGAACTGATGTGATGGTTAGTTTACCATTGTGTCGGAGTCATAGGGTCAGAATGATCTGATGACAATGCTGTGTAACTCCATAGGGTAATTGTGCCAACTTTTGTCTCTGCAGTTAAGTGCTAGTACTGTGACTGGTTCTGAATCATGTTATTCCCATTTGATCAGGGAACCCAATCACATTGTCAATGTTTTTCTTTTCTTTTTTTTTTTTTTTGACCTATAAAGGATAGCTACCTTGAAGCTCTTAAGGGATGCTATCATCCCCCTCACCAAGACATATCTTCTAGGTCCACCTAGGAGAGGTAGTTTAGGGGATGGCTGGGTAGATTGCATTCTGTTGAACCATATCAGCATTTTCAATTGAGTGAACTTTCAGATTCTGTTCTCTAGCCCAGTGGTTCTCAACCTTGGTGACACACTGGAGTTCTGCAGAGTTTAAAAATGTTGATGTCCAGGCTGTACCTGAGACCTATTATATCAGAATCTCTGGAGGTGGTTGCAGGTATCTATAGTTTTGAAAGCCAGTGATTCTAACGTGTAGCACTACTGAGCACTTCAACAGTGATTCTGAAAGTGTGGTGCTAGACAAGCAGCAATGTCTTCTGAAAGTTTGTTGACAATGCATAATCTCAGACCTTTCTCTAGACCTACTAAATGAGAAACTCTGAGGATGGGGCCTGGCAGCCTGGGTTTTTGCAAATCTAGTGATTGTGATACATGTTAAAATTGGAGAACCACTGTTCTAGAGTATGCTAGGAAAAAAATAGTGTTGTGACTTTACTAACTAGAGGCCATGTAGACCAGCCAAGCAGACTCCCAGGTATTTGAATCAATTCTCCAAAAAGAGGCATAATATGAGTTGTAGAACTGCTTTTTTTTAGGCCTGGCTTGATTCTCTGGGGAGATTTACCCCCCCACCTCCATTAATTTATTTAGTATCAATGATTCAAAATTCCTTGCTATGCTTTCTTACAAGCTGGTTCATTTCTTATTCATGTATACTTGGGGTTCCAACTTAATATGAATGGTTTCCTATTTTATATTACCCTGTGGACAGATCCTGGGATTTGCCTCTTGTTCCATTTCAAAATGTCATTTCAAAGTCACCAGAATGCAGCACATGTCCCTTGGGTTACAGTATCCTGAGTGCTTACCTATCTCATTTCCTTTTTTTTTTTTGTTTTTTCCCCCATTTTACTCTCCTTTTAGTCTTTGAAGTTTCCTAATTTCTTGACAGTTCAGTTGTGCATTTTATAAAGGATATTTTAAACAGCATTTAAAAAATGATTTTCAATGGGAGAACTTACAGAATATCTTACTTGCCATCCATTACAAATGGACAAATAATTTTTGAGTAATCTGATGAACTGACTTATAGCAATGGATAGCCAATTTTTTAATCTGCAAGGCAAAATTGAGTACTGTGTTTTATTAGAAAGGCTTTACCTCAAAAGTAGGTTGAGTAAGAGGGACCTAGTAACTAGTCACCAAAACCCAAATTTCTTTTTTTGATAGAACAGTTTTAGGTTTACAGCAAAATAAGAGATAAGAGCAGAGATAGCCAATGTCTCTTGCCCCCACACAATGCATAGCCTTCTCCATTATCAGCCTTTTGCATCTGAGTGGGACAGTGGTACATTTGTTTAAAAAATTGCTGCATCTTCATTGACACCTCATTGTCACCCAAAGTTCATAGTTTACATTATGGTTTACTCTTGATGTTGAAAGTTGCTATGGTTTGAATGTATCCCCCAGAAAGCATGTGTTAGAAACTTAATCCCCAGTACAACAATTTTGGGTAGGGCCTAGTAAAAGGTGATTAATGGTATTGTCAGTAAGGTGGGTGGGTTTTAAAAAAGGCAAGGTTGGTTCCCCGCACCCTCTACCTTTCTCCCTTCCTCTTCTGTTTCTCTCTGACCTCCCTCTGCCTTCTCTGATGCAGCATGAAGGCCCTTACTAGATGCAAGCCTCTCAGTCTTGAACTTCCTAGCCTCAATAACTATAAGAAATAAACCTGTTCTTTATAAGTCACCTATTGGTGATAGTCTATTACAGCAGCATAAATCAGTCTAAGATGTACATTTATTCTATGGATTTGGAGAAATGTTTGACAACATATATCCACCAATGTGATATATATTGTTACTGTTGTTACTGCCTTAAGAATCTCCTGTGCTTTGTTTGTTAATCCCTCCTTCCCCCACAATCCCTCTGGCAACAATTGATCTTTTTACTATCTTCATGGCTTTGCCTTGTCTGGATTATGATGTTCAGTGCACTTTTCATGGACTACTTTTTTAGTGATTAGTGTGTTGCCACCCTCGCGTCAGATCCATGACAAATGTCAATGGCAGATCTTATCTGCCAGACAAATCTTCTGTAAGATGTGGATGCAATAGTTTACTGATTATTTTGTTAATGATTCTTTGAAAGTAGTAGAACTCTTGCATTATTACATAGAAGTAGAGTGGTCTCCTGGAACTGAATTAGTTCTCTCAGGATAGACAACCCTCTGTTGTGGCAATGAAGACTGTCAAAATCTGAGACTTGTTCTTTAGCTGTGGGGTGAGGGGCAGCTGACTTACGCATTACTTGCTACTTCCATTTTATATGGTATCTCCATCCAGCATAGTGTTTTAAAAGTTTCCAAGGTCAGATGGGTATGCAGTATACACTATATGATTTCAATTTCAGCCAATTGGCCAGAGCTAGTAACATGGTACCACCCAACTGTAAAGGATCTGTGAAATGTTTTTGTGTCCAGGAAGAGTGAGCAATAGCGCTAGTACTATCTATCACTTCTGAAGGGTGACTCTGCCTAACTTAGGCATTTATGCTTAACTTAGGTGTTTATACCTAACTTAGATATTAGAAGGAAATGGACAGGATCAATGGCTCCAAAAGAAATTTTAGAACAAAAAGTACCCGGCAGCTCCAGAGGTCTTTGGACTAGGATTCTCCTGGAGACTTGCGTGGGGATACTGCTAGAATGAATGAGTGAACTTCAGCCAAATCTCTTATTCTGTGTCATTCAGATTCCTGAACCTTGCTGGCTAAAAGTGGCACTGCCCTTGATGGTACCACATTATGGGAGGAAAGATGGCCCCTGAAGGGAGCCAGGGATCCTTTTGTCTTCCTCATTTGGAAGGCTGAACAGACTAGGGCTAGTATTAGAAAGGATTTATCTCAAAAGGAGGTTGAGGAAGGGGGATGTGGTAACTAGTCACCAAAAACCAAATTTCTTCTGCAGTTGACATTTGTGGGGGAAAAAAGCAGAGGAAGTTGACAGTTCATTTAAACAGCATGTTCATACTTTTTAAATGACTGAAAAACTGTTTTGAGATATTTACTTACATATTTTATTTATTTTTGAGAGACGGAATCTGCCAGTGTACTCGTTGGTTGTTTAAACCTAGGGCTTCATAAAGAACTGACAAGATAGTTGTCCTTACTTCTGACTGATTATTTAGTTTTAGGAGATAGATGTAAATTACATATGCAGTTTTAATGCAGTTAATTAACACGCAGAAAATTAGAGCTAATGTTAAAACTTTGATGTCCAGATGTCACCAAAGAGAGCTTCTTAACAACCTTGTCAAGGACACTTTCAGAGTTATTACATATAGAACAGAATTGTATTCTCTTCATTTTTATCTTCTTTCTGCATGTGTCCAGCCCTTATGTGTCCAGGGTGTTCATCCTCTTTTTTAGCCAACACTGAAAATGAGGGTTTGAAGTTTCACATCTGTAGATGTGATTTTTCTTGATAAGACTTGATGAGATATTAAATCTGAAACTTCTTTGGATCTTATATATCAATAAAATTGAACATGAATGGGGACAAAAAAGGTATGAGGCTTACAGAATTAAGTGCCCAAGGGAATTTTGAGATATTAAAAGTGAGGCTTCAAGAAAGAAAAGGCTTGGACAGAAAATTGGCATTCTCTTCTCATTTGAAAAATTTTGGGATGCCTCTTATTTTAGGGTTCAGGAAACAGTATTGGACAGTGTATGATTTAAAAGATTGTTAGCATAGGGCTGGGGATGTGGCTTAAGTGGTAACGCACTTGCCTGGCATGTGCGGGGCACTGGGTTCGATCCTCAGCACCACATAAAAATAAAATAAAGATGTTGTGTCCACCGAAAATCTGAAAAATAAATATTAAAAAATTCTCTCTTGGACTGGGAAGATGGCGGCGAGGGGAGTGCATTGCCCCCGTGTGCTGCTTCACTGTGTGGGAGTATGACAAGTCAGGACGGCTAAAGGCTATCTTGTTAGGAATTTCCAGCAATAGTGGGGTGCTCCGGAACCTGGAGGAAGGATTTCCATCGCACGAGGATCGGCTACGGGGACTCAAACGCGAGAGGTTTGTCGCACGGAGGGTAACACTGCTTATTCAGCAAATCGCCCCGCGGCTAGAGTTTGCAGCGCGCGCTGGGAAACGAGGAGATAGCGTCGCAGGGATACAGCGCTGCAGTTTCTGCCAGCTGTGCAAGCACCGTACTCAGGGCTGAATTCTGGGTTCGAGACGGGGGAAGGAAGCGGTCCATCTCGGTTCTCCACACCGGTCAGACCACAGAGGAGGCCAGCGGGCACCATGTTGGAAAGCTGAGGTCACCTTCCCTGTTTTCGACTGACTGCAGCTCATTCAGCCATAGAACAGGTAATTTCAGGCTGCCATTCGCCTGTGGCTTGCAGACAGATTGCTTGGGCTCAGTGCCTGGGTGCTTCCTAGTGTCTGCTCTTATCGGAGCGAGCACTGAGGGCGGGGCGGCCAAGTTCCGGCTCCCAGAACCGCCCTGGCCCAGGGCTGGGGAGCCTGCGGAGGCTGCTTCTTGGAGTCTGCTCTTATCAGAGTATACACCGAGCACGGAGCGGCCGAGTTACGGCTCCCGGAACTGCCCTGGCCCAGGGCTAGGAGCCCGCGGAAACTGCTTCTTGGTCCGGGTCCTGCTGAGGGCCAGTCAGGACTCACC
>NW_026000241.1:12582766-12597298 GCF_001458135.2 Marmota marmota marmota
GAGAAGAAGATTAACATTTAACAGGGATGAGAGGTGGGAGGGAAAGGGAGAGAGAAGGGAAATTGCTTGGAAATGGAAGGAGACCCTCAGGGTTATACAGTGGAGGGGGTAGAGAGCGGAGGGGAGAGGTGGGGAGGGGGGATGGTGGAGGATGGGAAAGGCAGCAGAGCACAACAAACACTAGTATGGCAATATGTAAATCAATGGATGTGTAACTGATGTGATTCTGCAATCTGTGTATGGGGTGAAGGTGGGAGTTCATAACCCACTTGAATCAAAGTGTGGAATATGATATGTCAAGAAATTTGTAATGTTTTGAACAGCCAACAATAAAAAATTAAAAAAAACAATAAAATGTCATATGAAAAAAAACAAACAAATAACTGGGTGTAAGTTTCCCCAAGAAATAACCACAAATAAATTACAAATAAAGAGAAATTTTCCTCACAATTTTTTCCCTACAAAGGAGATAGAGTGAGTCTGTCTTGGACCTATAATTCCAACAAAAAAAAAAAAATTCTCTCAAAAAAAAATTGTTAGTATAATCACTATTGCCAAATTTCCCATTGAGTGTAAACAGGGTAAAACACCATATAAAAAATGTCAACTTTCTGTATCTGGAGCTTTCTATTTGTAACTGTTAATTACACATACATTACCTTGGACATTGAACAACTACATTTTGAGTGTCAAGAGCAGGCAAATTATTTTTGTACAAGTATCAGCAGGCTAGTTTTAAACTGTAGACCTTGTAAACTATTATGATCTTAATTCATCTGCTTCTCTTTTGGCCCTTGATTTAAGAAACTCAGTCCAGGGCATATGGAATTGAAGTGATTGACCTTTTTAATAGCAATTAGATGACTTTTGATAAAGCCAAAAGACCTGACTATACTTGATCACATTTGTTATAAAATGGGTTTGATTTCAAAGAAGTAGTTTGGGAAATGACTACACGGTTTTAAATGACTGTCTGCATACCAATCAACCAACTAATCATGCCTGTGGTTACAGAAGAACCATTTAAATTAAGAATCAATAATGATATAGATAGGCCTCAAAGTGTAATAGTAGAAATAAGAACAACAATAAAACTATTAATTTTCTTTACTCAGGGTTTTTTTTTTTTTAAATAGACTTATCGTCTAAGACAAACATGCCTAAGAATAATACCCACATATTACATGGATTTGAGTTCAAAGAAGAACTAAATCTATTTTATCTATTTAGAATTGGCCTTTAAAAAATATCATTGTACCTAGGTCAGTAAAAACATTTTTTTCTCCTTAGTATTTCCCTTTTCTGTATTGTATTTGTTCATTATTTTTAGTTTCCCCTTTTAATATTAATATTTCTGTAAATTTTAAAGATAAATGGAAAACCCATACAAATAACATTGCAGGGAGCCTCTACCCATTGAGTCCGGTTTAATGCTATCCAAAGTTAACTTTTGCAAGTGGAATGAAGGTTGCTGTGGCATTGCTAGAATAAATTATATGATGCTTGTCTGTTTACAAGACACTGAGCTCCAAAGCAATTTCTATTATGCTGGAGGCAGTCCAAACAATTTTATCACTTTAAGGGTCTACAGCATTAAAATGTTTTAAATTTCCAGTGATGCTTACTGACAAAAAGGACCAGTGGATTATAAAATGGAAAAAATGCTGTAAATCCCTGCAACCAACTCTGAAGCAGAAAGCTGGATTTGAGTTTTGAGTTTAGCATGAGGTTCTTTTTAATTAAATTCTTAATTTTGGCATAATTGTAGATTCACATTTAATTGTTTAAAAAAAAAAACATGCAGAAACGTGCTGGGTATGCTATGTCCACTTTCTCTAATGATAGCATCTTTGGGAACGATGGGATGCTATTACCACAGGATATTGACACTGGGACAGTTAAAGAAAAGAGAAATTTCATCACTGCTACGATCCTTCAGGATCTCTTTAATGCTCACCTTAGCCTCCCCCTACTGCACGTGATCCCACACTCCCACAACCTTCAGTATCTTTTTTCCATTTTTATATTTTTGTCATGTTTAAAATGTTGTATAAATAGTCATGTAACATGTAACCTTTTGGGATTTCTTTTTCATTCCTAATTTTTTTTGGAGATTTATCTAGGTAATTGTGTGTATCTATAATTTATTTTTTCCTCTTGAGGTTTTCTTGGGATGGTTTTGCCACAGTTGATGTAACCATTAGCTTATTGAAAGACATCTGGGTCATTTCAGTTTTGACGTTTGCAAATGAAACTGCTATGAATATCCATTAACATTTTTTCTGTGCATGAAAGTCTTCCTTTATCTGAAATAAGTGCTTAGGAGTGTAGTAATTGAGTTTTTTTTTCTTAATTTTTAAAAGAAACTGCCATACCATTTCCAGAGTGGCTGTACATTTCTTACTTCCCACTATCAAGGTGGGAGTGATTCAGTTTCTCACCATCTTCAGTAACTTTTGATGTTTTCTCTATTTTTTATTACTATAGATGTATGGTGATATCTCACTTTGGTTTTTGTTCTCATTTCTTGTGCTGTCGAACATCTTTTCACTTATTTGCCAACTGTCTTCTCTGGTACAATGTCTCTATGCTTTTGGTGTTGATCTACCTTTTTTCCTTAGCTCTAGCCCCACATCCTGAGGATTTATTCTGTTTTTTCCCCTCCCCCATCCCTTGGAAGTTTATAGTTCTGTGTTTTATATTTGGTCCATTTTGAGTTAACTATTTGAATGAAGTGTTAGATTTAGGTTAAGTCTCACTTTTTGGTTTTCCTATGGACATCCAAATATTCCACCATTTTCTTTCTTTCTTTTTTTAAAGTTTGTTTTTTCTCCATTGGATTGCCTTTGCACTGTTGTCAAAAATCAGTTGTCTGCACTTATGTGAAGCTATTTCTGGATTCTCTATTTTGTCCCATTGGCCGTGTGTCTGTCCCATCAAAATTGCCATACTATCTTGATTACAATAACTATGTAAGTCATTTTAGTCAGCTTTTTTGTTCCTGTGACCCAAAACCTTGACAATAACAACTTGGAATAAAAGTTTATTTTGGTCCAGTTTCCAAGGATCAATCCATGGTTGGGTGACTCTGTATCTCTGGGCCTGAGGTAATACAAAACATCATGGTGGAAGGGTGTGATGGTGAAGAGTAGCTCAGAATGTGGCAACCAGGAAGCAGAGAGCTCTGCTCACCAGGGACAAAATAAACCCCAAAGGCACAACCCCAACCTGCCTCCCCCAGCCACACCCTGTCTGCCTACAGTTATCATCCAATTAATCCATACCAGTGGAGTAATCCATTGATGAGGGTCTACAGCTCATAATCTATTTCTGCATTGTCTCACACATGACCTTTTGGGGCACCTTGCATTTAAACCCTAACATAAATCTTGAACTGTTGTCAAAAATCAGTTGTCTGTACTTATGTACATACATCTTGAAGTCAAATAGAATAATTCCAGCCACGTTGTTCTTTTTCACAGTGGTTTTTGAATGTTCTAATTCTTTTGAATTTCTGTGTAAATTCTAAAATCTTGTTGATACCTATAAAAATTACCAGGATTTTGATAAGAACTGCATTAAACCTGACTATCATTTTAGGAAGAATTAACATGTTCATTATGTTGAGTTTTCCTATGTGTCAACATAGTGTATATCTCTATTTAGATCTTCTTTGATTTACATTTTGTTTTTTAACAGCATTGTATAGTTTCACATACACATCCTTCACATGTTTTGTTAGATTTACACCCAAGTATTATATTTTTTATTGTAAATATCATTGTTTTTAATTTCGATTTTCATGTGTTCATTGCTAATATATAGAAATATAATTGTTTCTTGAGTATTGATATTGAATCTTATGATCTTGCCAAACTCTAACTAGGAAGATCACATTCCTAGTTGACATGTAAAGAATCATGTCATTTGCAAATAACTATTCCCTATTGAGTGAGTGGTGATAATTTGTGTTTGAGGAATTGGTCCATTTATTCAAGTTATGAAATTTATATGCATAAGGTTATAGTATTCCATTATCTTTTTGATGTATGCTCATTTTCTGTCTCCTTGTTTTATCAATTTATTATTTGTCAATTTAAAATTTTTTATCTACTTATGGTTTACAATGTGACATTTAACATGTATACATTATAAGTGATTATATTAAGCAAATTAGCATATCTGTCACCTTCTATAGTTATTTATAGTGAGAATATTTAAAATTTTAACAGTTGTGTCATACACATTAACTGTGTCACCATTCTATGCAGTAGGTCCTTGTTCCTCCTATCTAACTTTGTACTTTTTAATCAGCAACCTCCTATCCCTCTACCTAACCCACGGCCTCTGGTAACCACCTTTCTACTTTTTATTTCTACAAGTCTTACTTTTTAAGATTTCACATAGGATGATCATGCAGTATTTTTCTTTCTGTGCCTGAGAGAGAAGTGTTGAAGTCCACAACATTAACTGTGTATTTATCTGTTTCTCCTTCCAGTTCTATTCTTTTTGCTCCATATATTTTGTGACTTTCTTGCTCAGTGATACATATTCGTGATTAGCATTTTTTTTTTTTTTTGGTGGGTGGTGGATTGATTTGTTTTACAGTGTTTCTCTTCTACTGATATTAACATAGCCATTCTTCCTTTCCTTTGATTACTGCTTCCCTGATTTACTTTATTATGTTTTTATTTTCAACGTACCTATATCACTATGCTGGTATGAGTTTTTTGTATGCAGCATATAGTTGGCCATTTAAAAAATTCCACTCTGTTGAACTGTCTTTAAATTGCTGTATTTAGACCATTTGCATTTAATATAATTACTGATATATTTGATCTTAAGCCTGCTACTTTCTGTTTGCTTTCATTCTCATTTCTGTTTACTGTCTTCCAAGGGTTTGAACATTTTTTCAATTCCAATTTGACTCTTTGTATAGTGGTGTGTGTTTCTCTTTGCATAAATTGTCTGTAATCCTTGCTCCAGGTATTACATACACCTTATCACAGTCCACAGGTGTCATAATTTTACCAGTTCAAGTGAAGTACAGAAAATTTAACTCTTTTCATCTCTTTAGACTTACTCATTTTGTATAATCATCTTAAATATATTCTATAAATATATTTAGAACAAAATCACAATTTTTGGCATAATTGCTTTAACTATGAAACAGTTCAGAAAAATATAAGAAAAAGAAAGCATATTTATCTATACTTTCACTTACTATGTTCTTCATTCCTTTTTGATATTCCAAGCTTCCTTCTTTCATCCTTTCTTCTCTTTCATATACTTACTTGAGCCATTCTTTTGGGGTAATGTGTTGGTGACAGTTTGTCTTTGCAGGTAAAAACTTGAATACAGACAAATTTTAGATGATTCAGTGTAGTCCTAGTGGATGATCAGTGAAGGTCAAAGAAAAGGAAAACCGTGGAAATGACATACTGAAGAGGATAACGTGATATTGCATCATTCTTTGTTTATCCTTTGTTCTGGTAGGGATTCACTGCTTGTTAGTCATTGGGTAGTGAGAGCAACACATTGTGGTATATCCATACAATGGAATACTACACAGAAATGAAAAGGAATGAGCTCTTGGTAAGTGCAACAATGTGGGTGAATCTCAAATATATTACACTGAGTGAAAGAAACCAAAGAATACACAATATATGATTCCATTTATATAAACCCTAGTAATGCAAACTACTGATCAAAAGTATATTGGTGGCTGGTTGGGGAGGAGCCAAACAGAGGGAGGTCCTTGAGGACATTCTAGGGGATGTTAACTATCTTGATTATAGAGATGACTTCACAGGCATATACGTAGTTATTGTATATATGTTCATTCAAAAAAGCTCTTTAAAAATACCTTGTCAACAAGTGTTCCTAAAATGTATGACTGCTGAATAGTTCTGTAACCCCACATGCATCTGCAAAACCCAGCAATTTCATGCTTGAATGTTGTGGCATTGTTGAGTTGCTCTGAAACTTTTGAAAGGCTCACTTTCAGTTTTTCCAGTGTCTTCCAGTGAATGATAAGAAATAGTCTCATCTGTAAACTGCATTCTGATTTTCATTGTTTTAGAGTAATTCATCCACAATATTTATAGACATTTTTTCCTTCTTAGTATGGGGTCATTCTGTATGTATCATTCTAAAACCATTCTGTCTTACTTCATTATTCAATTAACCTGTGTTCTTATGTACAAATTCAATATGTATGTGATTTTCTTAGTCTGACTCCTAGCAAGTTAAGCTGCTGAATTTCGGAGTAGATTACATCGAAACATTGGTATAACATTCCCCCTCGCAGACTTTTAAAGGAATCATGTAGAAGTCTGCTATACTGTGAGAACATTTCAAACTGTAGTGTGCTAGAGAAGAGCAGGGATGTGGTGTGTTTAAATCTGTGTCCTGGTGTCCCAGTGAATTGGATGGCCTGGTTTAGTTGGTGGAACTCTGTCAACCTCTGTGTACTTCTTTAAAGATGGGGAAGTGATTTCCTTGAATTCCCATACTTTGAACACAGTTTGGAAAGTAGTTCTACAAAATGGGAGATAAATTTGCGGCATGTTTTGCTTTTAATGTTATAATTTAAAGAACTGAGTGATACACCTGAACTAATATGCTTTTCTCTTTTCAGGCAATTGCTCTTTTAACTGAATTAATTAGGGAGAACTTCAGGAACAGCAAATTAAAACAGTGCCTTTTACCGACCCTTGGGGAGCTGATATATCTTGTAGCCACCCAGGTGAGACTGTCTGATTAACTCTGTTGCTGTTTGACATGTTCCGACACATCCTGGCTGACAAGTGTTAATATCCTACAAAAGTTTTTTGACTTTTCCCCTTAGAGCATGCCTAAGGAACTTAGGAGAAACTTTACTTCTGGGGAAGAGTTTCTCAGTGTCTTTCTCTCTAGCTGACCTTGTTTCTCTTCTTCCCTCCCTCTCAGTGCCTAATTCCCTTAAATATGTAGGAGATTCTCAGACCATATTTTAAAAATAATGAACTAAAAGTCTCCAAACTACTCCCTAAGTTGTTGCCATCTTTGACTCCTTTAGGTAGCAGGAGACCATTGTTTCTTTCAATATAAAGCCCCCTTTCAGTTTAAATAAAACACTACTTTGTGCAGGTTTGGCATTTAATATGACTAATA
Source organism: Marmota marmota marmota (assembly GCF_001458135.2). Taxonomy (NCBI): domain Eukaryota; kingdom Metazoa; phylum Chordata; class Mammalia; order Rodentia; family Sciuridae; genus Marmota; species Marmota marmota. The sequence continues at coordinate 12,589,922 of NW_026000241.1, forward strand.
TCAAATGGCAGGATTTGACTTCTTGTTTCTAAAGTTACAATATGGAAGTGCTATTGAACTCACCAAGAGAAAATTTAATATTCCACGAATATGTTTTATAAAAAAACATTATTGAATAGATATTGATAAATTATGGGTTAGTCATATCATGTGATACTCAGTTTTAAGCAGATACTGGTAGGTTTTAAATTAATAAGGAAATTCTGATTAAGTTTTTTGTTCTTGAACTTGCTCAAATGTTACACAACCTGAATATTATTAGATCCATATTAAACCAACTTTCTCAATAATCATCACTTTGAGGTAGCTACCAATTGTTATAAAATATGAATATTTAAAATTGTTTGGCTTCATAATTAGTGTTGATAGTACAGCAAATCTCTTTCTTGTTCTTTCTTTACATTAGTGTCTTGGCTATTCCTGGCCCTTTACATGTCATAATACATTTTTGAGTCAGCTTGTCTGGTCCGTAAATCATCTTTAAAAAAAAATGCATTGATTTTGCAGATAAATTTGAGGAGAACTGATATCTTTAGGATTTTGGGTCTTCCAGTAAATGTTAGGACTGGTACTGAGTATGTGTAGCAATTAGGAAAGTATTTTGCTATCTTTGTGATATTTAGTACTCTAATGCACCAAAAGCAATGTTTCTACATACTTATACTTAAAAATAATTTCCACTAGCATTATTTCTTTCTATTCAGAAAGCTTTTTGTATATGTTCGGTTGAATATATTTGTATGTAAATTTTTTTTGAAGAGCAAACTCATTTATGAACCAGAAAGCTAGGAAGTAAGGTCAAGTGTACAGGGAAAAGTCTTTTTTTTTTTTTTCTATTTTTGTACCATATCTGCCTAGTTTTCAAAAAGAAACTTTATGAATACTTTCTTAAATTCAGAGTTAACTTTGAAAATACCAGCAAAAAGAGATGTATATTCTTATTTTGTCTCATTTTATATACAGGCAGAAACTTGGTGTTTTCTCTTTAAAGATATGAATAGTGTATGCAGGAGGACTGCAAGTTTGAGGCTAGCCTCAGCAACCAAGACTCTATGCAACTAAGTGAGACCTTGTCTCAAAATAAAAAACTAAAAAAGGACTGGGTATGTAGCTCATTGGTATAGTGTACCTGGGTTCAATCCTCAACATTAAAAAAAATATAAAAATATATGGAGATACTTGCACTAGAGCTTTTGCTTAGTCATTAATATGATTAATATAGAATGGTAGGATTTGACTTCATTACATGGTCCGGTTTCTTAATCGGCACATGCAGCTTCTGTTTCCCTCTTCTTGTAAAGGAACTGTGTGATGTTCTGATGTGCCAAGTTTTGTGAAAGGCACTTTTCCTTGCAGCTCTTTAGGGATGAGGCTGGAGAGTTGATGTCCACTTTGCCATTCCCTAGGACTCTCAAGGCCTTGACATAAAAGCTCAAATTTATCAGGTTTTTCGGGCCCTCAGAGTAAACTCAGACTTCAGTGCTCAGGATATCCATACTGTGCTTGGGATTCTTCAGTTTTTTATTTAGTCTTTATCTTCTTGATGTCAAAATAAAACCATTTATTTTCATTAGAAGATTAATCAGGTACGTAGTTTGTCATCTTGTCAGGAATGGGAATCTAGTTGTACCCCCACCCTTTCTCTCCCAGTTTAATGTATAATACTGTATAATGAAGTGATAGCAATTTGATAAATTTTGATATATGCACATATATCTGTGAAACTATTGCCACAATCAAAGATAATATACTTTTACCGGCAAGGTTCCTCAGCATACTTTGCTACTGCTGATTTGCTTTCTGTCATTCACACTAGAGTTTTATGTAAATATACAGCATCACATGTCTGTCTGTTTCTACAGTAGATCGGGAGAATGTTGTTTGTTGGTGTCTATTTTTAAACTGGATAAAGGGTAACCTCTTTTAATAAAGGGATGATTCTGTGGCCATGACATGACTACATCTTATAGCATACCAAAAAAGGAAGTTAATCCCTGGGTCTGTAAAAATAGCTTTTAGGGAGGCAACAGATTTGGTGGAATTATCAGGTTTTTGGTTATTTTGGTTTAATCCTTGTCAAGTGTAGTTTTTAAAAGGGAAAGGACAATTATTTTTGTATGGAATATGCAGGCACAACATCATACTTTGGGGCCTTCAGGAGGGACACCCAGGGGTGCCTTCAACCAGCCCCCATTTCAGCCTCTGCTGCAGCTCAGGACCTACATCCTAGGTCCTGAGAGCAGCCCCAAGAGCTAAGACTAAGGAGAGAGTCACGTCCCTCAGGGCATGTAACCCATGTCTGGGAGAAGAAATATATACCACTGAACATTGAGCACATAGGAGAAGCAGAGGCAGGCACCCCAAGAAGTGGATGGGCTGAACCCCCAACCAGCTGTGAAGGAGGTTCCAGAGGTTCTTTAAACAGCCCCCCAACCAACCCTGAACACAGCTTCCAGAAGTTCTTTAAAAGAAAGTCATACAACCAAAAGGGAGGGGGTAGAGGGCAAAGGAGTTGCCTCATTTCTACACAGCATTGTAAGCATCCGTGGTCTATAGTACATGTGCTTCAGTCTATTGTTTGCATGTGTGTGGGAACTGTACCTCTGGAGCCTTGCCCTGTCTACTCCCCACCCCCCACTCTACTGCCTGACCCTGGGAACAGAGGCATGGAAGGTATGTTCGTTACCCAGGCTTGGTGGGAGCTAGCAGGCAGGGCCTGGGCCTGGGCCTCAGCCTCCACTCTGGTTCCAGAGTCCTGTGTCTTATGTGTGTATGCATGTTCATATGCATACAGGGAAGAGGGTCATGGTCCCAGAGGCTGGATCCAGGTGAAGCTATTCACTCATGGAAAGGCCTGCCTAGGTGGCTAGCTCACAAGTAGATCCTCCAAAGGTCTCCAGGTGCTGTGATGCTATTGCATCAAGCTTAGAGATTCTTGACACCCAGGGTCTGCAGCCTGATCCTTAGTAGCTTATTTGCCAACACTGGATCGACGGGACATCAGTGTGAGCCCATACAGATAAGGCATTTGTATTGGTCTCCCCTAGATAGCTGCCATTCAAGCTCCCTGATTCAAGCCTTCAAGGCTTCAAACATAGTCACAACTGAATCTTCAGTGAGTTTCTCAATGTTGCTCTTAATGCAGGTCTTCTGCATGGCCTCCTACTTGCTGCTTTCACCATTGCTGGTAGGTGGCATCTTGCCACTGGCCCTTTTAGAGAACTAGAGTGTGATGTGGATGCTAGGATGTCACCATTTAGGACTGTGCCCTGGAGTGCTTCTCTTTGTATCTTCACCAGGCTCCTTGCCTTGGGATCACACCAGTCTCCATGTATAGTGGCTTCCTATACTCCAGAGTGTCATCCCCATCCACATCCAAGTCAGAACCACTGTCCAGTTTCTCTTTGCTGCTGCATATGAGGAAGCCAGAGCTTTGGAAGCCACCTTCCAGGAGAGTGGTGGCCTGCATCTGCTTCTGCCCATGCCACTTACACTCCTCAAAGTGGTGGTTATTCACATGCTTGATGTCCATGCATCATCCTCAGCCGTACAGGAGCCTCCCCTTTTAGAAAGGCAATGCTCCATCTGCCAACTCAGCTCCCACACCAAGCATGCCAGGGGCTGGTTGCACAGGGGACAGACATACCTGTCCTGTGTCTTGCTTCCTCTGTTTCATTTTCCCATTCTGAGCATTCAGGTCTGCCTGTTTAAAAAAAAAAAAAAAAAAAAATTAGAACCTATTTTCCTATTTTTTTGTGCTTTAAAATTTTTTTCACCTTCCTGAGTGGCACCTGATTTACTTTGATAGGTTGCAGGAGTGTTCTTGAGGTGGTTATGGTAATTTGGTTAATCTTCTGTGGGACAATTGTGGTGATGTCATTAAAATCAGTGTCCCTGCTAATTACATTTGCTTATTTTTATTTAGCACATTATCTCACCTGGTAACTTATTATCTTATGGATGTTACTTAAAGTTGTGTGTTCTCTGCTTTCAAATGATTCCGGATCTTGTAGTATGTTTTGGGTAGGGTTATTTATGCTATCATCTTCAGTTACGAATAGAATGGTTTCTCTGTTGGTTGAACCATATTCTCATTTTTAAATTAATTTTATCTAGCTTTTGATGAGGGGAATCTTGTCAACATCATATGTAAAATACTGGGAGATAGAAGAAATACTCAGTATATGCGCTGTAGTAAAAGACCCTTGACCTGATTGTAATTGTCAGGTATTAAGTATTAAATAGAATATTAAGAAGTTTTAGATAGTTCATGCATTTAGAACTGTGCCTCTTTCTTGAATGGGTTAATATCTTTTGTGCTGTTAGCTTCACTGTCTTTCCTTCCACTTCATTTTAGGAAGAAAAAAAAAAGAACCCCAGAGAATGCTGGGCCGTTCCCTTGGCTGCTTACACGGTGCTAATGAGGTGCCTTCGGGAAGGGGTAAGGCTCCTTTGTTGTCCTCTGTAGACACGCAATTGTAATAACCCTCCAGGCACTGTGTGAGGATTGTAGCCTGCAGCAGTGCAGGAGCTTGTCAACCAAGTATTGCTCCTGAATTTAAATAATCTTGACAAGCCACCCCTAGCAGGTGACCTGCAATGGAGCAAGTATAAAAAAGAACTAGCTTTCTCACTCACTTGTTTAATGGCCTGATTTTAAAAAGATAGTAACAGATATAAACAACTAACTAGCTTTTAATAGCATGCTGTTAATTATGTACCCCCCTTTAAGTTATTGCTACAGAAGTTTGGTAAGCAAAGTATGTACAGAGAATTCTGTGAGCCTCAGGTGCCCCTTGATTATTTTGTCAGGTTGCCATTTTGAAGTTTAGAAATGTGGAAGCTTCCCACTAGTATCCACTGATTTGAATATTGAGTAGTATTTGTTATGTGATGTAATTTTTTTCAATTTATTCACTTCACCTCTCAAGTTAAGTATAACGGTCGAAAGCCAGCTGGCCCCCTTATATGCATGTTGCTCCTGTGTGTAACCATGTAAAGGACTTGATAACCCGCCTAAAAGGTTGGCATTCTGTTTGCTTTATACGACTTGACATTGTTTCACCCAAGGCAAAGCCATAGGCTAAAAACACTCCTTCAGGAATGAAAAAGACATATCAGGATAAACATCTTCCTTTGGCATTCATTACTTTACATATTATGTGATGACAGTTGTGTTCCCGTTGTGGAAAAGCCTTCCAAGGCTTCCCCCTAGCTGTTGGGAAATGAAGTGGGAACACTTCTCAGCCTATGGTTTTGAGTGCTTAGTCATTTGTCACTATGGGATATATGATTGTATGATAAATCATACTTTATCAATAATACAAGAATTAACTTGTTTTCACTTATAGTTAAAAGATGTTTGGCCTCATCATTCAAGGCCTCAAGCTGGGAGCATTTGTGTCACACAGATGAAGAAGGTGATTCTCACCTATAGTAGAGATGAGATAAAAATATAAATTGGAATATGTCAAATACATAAGTGCAAAAGGAAAAGAAAATCAGGAACACAAAGGATGAAGGAGTATTTTAGGGATCCCTTTAGTAGCATAAAATCTCAAAACTTTTTATGTTTAATTTTTAAAACTTGTTATTTCCTATTAAAAGATGATTATACTCGTTGAGGTTGTATCTTGTTTCCTCCCCTCCCACTATGTTTTCCAAGGACACATAATAGGAAGAATAATCTTTTATATCCGTGTGCATTGTTATTAAACAACTATTAATTGTGAAATAGCGAAATAGTTTTATATTTTAGTAACACACTTGCCTTTTATTGTCTTGGTATGTATGAGAGGGCCCCTATATTTTTTAGAGGAGAAGTCTAAATTGTGTAGTCTATGAAATTTTCCATTTTCTATTTGAAAAGCAGTTAAATATGCATGTTGGCAGCATATATGCTAACACTGTTCTTACCAGACGGATAAGAGAGGGTGATTATTTTCCCTAATAAAGGATTTCTATCCTTAAAAAAATAATTTTGATTATAGCAAATCTTGAAATAACAAATTTGTCTAATGCATTGGGGGACCTAATTTAAGGTAAAATGATTTTTATGCCTTTTATCTTCAATTTCCAGTACTACTGGTGTTTCTGAATGTAATTTCTTATGAAATATGGCCCACATACTGAAGAGCACATGAAGTGTATATGTATAGTTGGAAACACTGTCACATACTCACTGTCTTTTAAAAAAAAAAAAAAAAAAGTGCTGGCAGCCCGGAGCATTCTTTTTTTGTCCCTCTTGGATTGCATCTTGTCCTCCTTTCAAGGACAATCAGTATTCTGACTTTGGTAAACATCCTTAAGTTTTTATGATGTCTTTATCTTTGAGAGTATTGCTGAACATGGAATTGATTGGTTCTTAATCCTGAACTCTAAATGGGAATGGCACCATGTTTTTTTGAGATTTAGTTCTTTTGCTTAAAAGTAGCTGAGGTTGATGCATGTTGATTGTATAAACTATAGTTCATTTCTACCACATAATAGTATGTTGTCCTTGAAATATGCCTCAGTATATGTACCCAGGACATATTTATGCTCTTACGAGCAGAATATTGGGAACACCCATTAGCCTCTTTCTTATTCGAAATAGCCATACTTGCAGTTTTTTGTCAACCTGATGGGCATTAAGTGATTTCTTCAAGTAGTTATAATATGTGTCTCTGTGAATGCTAATGAGGATGTTTGTGTTTTTTTTATATATCTGGTTCTGTTTCCTGTTTTGAAAAGTGCTTATCATATCTTATACCAGTAGTTTCCCCCCACTCTGCTACTCTGTGGGACTCTGTACCCTTGCAACCACTTATTACTATAAAGTGTTTGAAACTTGAGAACAGGAGAGAAAACAGAACTGTAAAGATCACCTTTATTTTCATCAGCTAGATTCAACAGTTTTAACATTTTGCCCTATTTGTTTTGTTGTAATGTATGCAGGTATGCATTCATGTGCATGCATGCACGCATATAATATGCTTTATTGAGAAGAGGAGCAGCGGCCTGCTGAGAGGCAGAGCCGCCCCCTCCCCCTGCGCCGGCAAGGTAGAGGGAACTGTGACCACCCACAGAGCAGGCCCAGTGGCCTGCTGAGGGGCAGAGCCGCCCCCCACCCCCCGCGCCTGCCAGGTAGGCGGAACTGTGACCACTGTCAGAAAAGGCCCAGTGGCCCCCGGCGGGACAGAGCTTCCAATCACTCCTGCTAGGTAGGCGGGCCTGCGACCCACTGGCAGAAGAGGAGCAGCAGCCTGCTGAGAGGCAGAGCCGCCCCCTCCCCCTGCGCCGGCAAGGTAGACGGAACTGTGACCACCATCAGAACAGGCCAGACCTGCAACCGACAGACAGAACAGGCCCAGTGGCCTGAGGAAGGGTAGAGCCGCC
>NW_026000241.1:12599752-12638828 GCF_001458135.2 Marmota marmota marmota
GGTCTATTCCCTAAAGACCTAAAAAGAGCATGCTACAGGGACACTGCTACATCGATGTTCATAGCAGCACAATTCACAATAGCAAGACTGTGGAACCAACCTAGATGCCCTTCAATAGATGAATGGATAAAAAAAATGTGGCATTTATACACAATGGAGTATTACTCTGCATTAAAAAATGACAAAATCATAGAATTTACAGGGAAATGGATGGCATTAGAGCAGATTATGCTAAGTGAAGCTAGCCAATCCCTAAAAAACAAATGCCAAATGTCTTCTTTGATATAAGGAGAGTAACTAAGAACAGAGTAGGGTCGAAGAGCAGGAGAAGAAGATTAACATTAAACAGGGATGAGAGGTGGGAGGGAAAGGGAGAGAGAAGGGAAATTGCATGGAAATGGAAGGAGACCCTCAGAGTTATACAAAAGTACATACAAGAGGAAGTGAGGGGAAAGGGAAAAATAATACAAGGGGGACAAATGAATGTCAGTAGAGGGGGCAGAGAGAGAAGAGGGGAGGGGAGGGGAGGGGGGATAGTAGAGGATAGGAAAGGCAGCAGAACACAACGGACACTAGTATGGCAATATGTAAATCAATGGATGTGTAACTGATGTGATTCTGCAATCTGTATATGGGGTAAAAATGGGAGCTCATAACCCACTTGAATCAAAGTGTGAAATATGATATATCAAGAACTATGTAATGTTTTGAACAGCCAACAATAAAAAATTAAAAAAAAAACATGCTTTATTATTTTCATACTACTGGAGATTGAATTCAGGGGCACTCTCCCACTAAGCTACATCCCTAGTCCTTTAAATTTTTTGTGTTTTTAAATTTTGAGACAGAGTCTTCCTAAGTTCCCTTGGCAATCCTTGAACTTCTGATCCTCCCGCCTCAGCCTCCTGAGTAGCTGGCATTATGGGCATGTGCTCCTGTACCTGATGTGCATACACATTTATGATTTTATTTTTAAAACTGGTCAGTAAAAGTGAGATATCAATGGCACTTGACCCGTAGGAATTTTGTATGTATTCTGCATATTCAGCTTTTGAGGTTTTGTGTTGCAGATACTTTTAATTTGTGATCAGTCTTTTCATTTTTTTATAGTATCTATGATAGGCAGAAGTTTTTAATTCTCTTCTTTTTTTGTTCTAGGGATTCAATTTGGGGCCTCATGCATGCTAGGAAAGTGTTCCACCACTGAACTTTATACCAGCCCCCAAATTTCTTTTAATGTAGCTAAATTTATCAATCTCTTCCTTTGATATGTTCTTTTTTGATCTTCACTGATGATTCCCTACTCTAAACATCAAGATAGTCTATTATGCCAGGCACGGTAGCGTACGCCTGTAATCCCAGCAGCTCGGAAGCTGAGGTAGGAGGATCTGAGTTCAAAGCCAGCCTCAGCAAAAGCGAGGCTCTGAACAACTCAGTGAGACCCTGTCTGTAAATAAAATCTAAAAAAGGGCTGGGGATTTGGCTCAGTGGTTAAGAACCCCGGGTTCAATCCTTGGTACCAAAAAAAAAAAAAAAAAGTCCATTATACTTTCTCTTAAATTTTATTTTTTTCTTTTATCGTTTAGAGCTTTCATCTAGTTTGTGTTTGTGTGTGTGTGTGTGTGTGTGTGTGTGTATGGTGCTGTGTGTGTGTCTAGTTTTGTTTTGAAATCAGTATAGATAATAACCCCATGTCACTTGGTTGAAGTCTGTCCTGTCCCTATTGCTCTGCAGTGTCACCTGCATCCTATCAGTGTAAAGTCTTTTCCTGGGCCCTGCTTGGTTCTCTTGGCCTATGTTTGTGCCAGGCTATCAAAATTAATAACTCTGAATTTTAGAGATTAAAAGACATACACAAGGAGCTGGGATTGTGGCTCAGCGATAGAGCACTCGCCTAGCATGGGCAGGACCCGGGTTTGATCCTCAGCACCACATAAAAATAAAGTCATTGTGTTGTGTCCATCTACACCTAAAAAAATAAATATTAAAAAAAGACATACACAAGAATTTTCACTTTACGAAGATCATCTTTTTTTCCCCCAAGAGTTTCTTAGCTGTTTTTTTACTCCTTTTCATTTGCACGTAGAGAATCAACTTTTTGTGTTTGCCTGTTACAAGATGTTGATTGAGAATACATCTGTAAATTAATTTGAGAATTAATTGATATTGGCATTAAATGGAAGGCATAGACAATGAAAATACTAACAATGACAGATTTTATTTAAAAAACGAATTAAGATGACACCTGGTTGAAGTGTCTTTGCACTCTTCATCGCAGTCAACTAATCTATTACTCAAGTTAACTGTGGTATAGTCCAGCTTTTTTACAGCTGAATATTTAATGGGAACATTAATATATTATGCCTTGACTGGAGGCAGAATTTAAGCAAAGTTTAATTAAGATCCTGCCCTGTCTTCATGTATTCATAAACAGAAATGTTATTTTTTAATCCCTACTTCTGTACCTGGCTTTTAACTAATTTGTTTTGAAACTTCATTGGCTTTATTTCTTTCTGGTGTGATTACTAAGCCATTTAAGACTCTTCTTTATCTAGTATTAGTGATAGCCTATTTTTGAAATGTATTGTTATTTCACAGATAGTCTCTAGCTCTAGTTTAAAATTTTTCCTTCATGTAGGGTTGTTTGAGATAGATTCCAACCACCTGAAAAAGTTTAATCTATCACCTTTGTCCCCACTTTGTTAAAGAGCAAAGCTGCATTACCTTATAGTCAAGATTGTGGTCTATTCCATTTTTCTCTTTAAAAGTGTGATTTTGTGGGGTATGGTGATGCATACCTGTAATCCTAGTTACTCAGGTGGCTAAGGCAGGAGGATTGCAAATTTGTGGCCAGCCTCAGCAATGTACAAGACCCTGTCTTCAATCCCTGGATTCAAATCTTAGTACCAGGAAAATAAATTGCGATTTTTGTCTTATTCTAAAACTAGCCATTTCAACCATTCAGTGTACAGTTCTGTGACACCAGTATATTCATATTGTTGTGCTTTTTCTCTTGTTTTTACATCTACTGAGATATTCTTTGGCTTAATTTCTTTTTTTTTTTTCCCATTTAAAATCTAAATGTAATCTGTATTAAAAAAAAAACCTATAAAAGTTCAAGATGATGGATAGCTACCCCAATTTGATCATTACCCATTGTGTAACAGTTGTACTTCATAAAAATGTGCACAAAATTATGTGTCAAAATAAAATTCAGGACTGGGGTATAACTCAGTGGTAGAGTACTTTGGCTTGCATGCATGAGACCCTGAGTTTCATCCTCAGCACCACAAAATGTGCCTCACTGAACATGAATCATTGATTCTTCTTTTAACCCCTTTTCCTTCTTTCTAATCTGATTTGGGAAAAAAGCAGCATATAAATTTTTATTGATATGTAGACCTCTTAGAAAGGCAAAGTTACTTCTAAATAATAAATTACTGTGTTCCTTATTCATAGAAAGCTAGCTTTGTCATGGGATATTTATAAGCATTATATGAATGAAAGGTTTTCTAGCCAAAAAAGTTGGAGCACATTGGGTTAAGCCAGGCTGGACATGCTCATTTGTTCTTAGTACTTTTGAGAGCTTTAACTTGTACATCTACTCAAGGACCTGTAGGATAAAGTATTTTCAGTTGTTTGGCCACATACCTTACTTATCCTGTGTCATGTTGTAGGTTCTCTGTGGAGAGGAAGCTGTACCTTATTCAGAGACAACAATAAGCATGTTCAAATAATTTTCAGGAGCTTTTTTTTTTGTGTGTGTGTGTGTGTCTAAGATATTATGACCTTATTTTCCAAATAGATCAATTTGCCCTGTGGTTATGATTTGTGTAACATGTGATAGAGGTATTAGATGTTTTTGTTCTTGTTTGAGAGAAATGTTAAGATAGAAGCGGGTGAGAACCTTGTGATCGAACACACAAAAAATTGGGAGATCTGATCCAACTATTCAAAAGAGTGGCAGTGTGGAAGAAAGGCATTGATGGTGCTTCTGACTCAGTCCCACAGCTGCTCTGGTATTTCAGAGACTTAGAACTGGGAGTCCACAGATTGGCCATTTTCTAGAGGTCTGGAATTGGCCAAGCCCAGGGGGCTGCACTTAGCAGCGTTTCCTATTAGAGCGAAATAAAAGCAACTAAAACTAGTGCACAGGCCATGTGCTTCTGGCTCAGGCCCTTGAGTCTCAGGACTTTCTCTTCCATTGTCTTGCCCTTCCTGTGTGTATATAGTAGCAAAGAACCGTCCCTCCTTGGGCTGATTGCTGTGTTGACCTCACGAATATTTGACGTTGTATTTGAATGACATATGTTGTATATGTGTGTGGAATATGGAGGCTGGGAAAAATTTTTTTTTTAGGTATTGATTCCCCGCCGCCCCCCCCCCCAAGGTAGCAGGTCACTCTACAACATAGCTGCTGAAAATAACTCCTAGAGAATTTCCACATGTTTAGAGGGGAAGAGTAATTTATACATTTGTTTCTAATCAGCCATATAGCTTGAGTAGTTGTCTGTTTAATTATAGGTGCCAAACTGACACCTGGCATATGTTGTATTTAAAATGTGAGTTCATAACAAACTGTTGGCTTAATTATTCATTTCTGAACAATAGCTTATTAGATAATTTTGATGTAACAAAATTCCTTTAAGAGGAAATTTAATTTTCATTTGTTAATTAGAGCTTTGTTCTTTTTGAGAGAACCAGTTTTTATATTAGAAGAGACTATACTTGAATTAACAACATTTCTAGTATTTTTTTTATGTGTTCACAATATTTTAGACACTAGTTATATAAGATAAGGAGAGAAATGAGTTAAAATTCTTATTTTTTGGCAAGTGCTGACATGTATAGTTGTGTATTTTTAATCAATACATTCTCTTTGTTCTTGAGAAATGTATGTACCAGGAGTATCTGGGTTTTTGCTGGGGACTCTCAGTTCCCTTTTACCTTGTATGTGGAAAAGGTGGGCCATGTTCATTCAATAAGATAATTTTTTTTCCTTCTAGATATTGCTATGAACATGATAATTCAAAGTCATAATTTTCTAATGAACAATGGTTTACCAGGTGTGGAGTTACCTATTGTGTTTTGAAGTGAACCTTTGAGGAGTCTATGTGGTAAACAGTTCTCAGGTAGCACTGAGCGGGTAGACCAGCTTCCAGAGTCCATGGGGGTGAGGAGTTAATAGCATGTGAGCTTTTCGTTGCAAGCCTGAGGTAGTGCCTTCTCTCCTTCTGCAGTGGGCGACATACAGGGGAGGCTTCAGACTTTGGCTTTGCTTGATTTGTTATTGAAGAATTGGTGAAATATCAGCAGTGACACCTTTCAGGATTTACATGGGATGGGGCGCTGTATAAATTTTCATGTTCCTTTGACTCTTTTGCCCATGATATGCCTTGTACTCTTAAGAAGCAGAAAAGCAACAGACTTTCTTATGTAATACTTGCCCTTCTGGTTTTTCTTGTCATCATTTTGTTGCTATTTTTAGCTTAATGGTATTATGGTTAGAGAGAATAATGTATGCATACTTCCAGTCTTTTGAGATTTCCTTTTGAATTCTGTCATAGTGGGTGATGTAGTTTTTTCTTATTAGGTTAAACTTGTTAACTTGTTTAGATAGAAGATAAATCTAGATCTTCTGTGCTGATTTTTTTTTTTTTTTTTGGTCTACTTATCAGATAATAAGATGTTAATTTAAATTTTTCCTTTTGGTAGGTGTATTAGGGTTCTCTACAGGAACAGAATCAACAATATAAAATATATTGAGTGTGTGTGTATAATCATTGAGAGAGGATTTATTAGATTAGTTTACATGACCAGAAGCTGGGTAATCTCACAATGGCTGTCTGCTGGTCATAGAGCTGGAGGAACCTAGCTACTCAGTTTAAGAAGCTACAGTCTCAGAATAAAAGGGAACAATGATGCCTCCCCATTCTGGGACTAAAGGCCTGGAAAGTCACTGGGCAGAATCTGCTTTGGAAGAATGAAGGAGCTGGAGTTTGATGTCCTCAAGCAATTGCAGCAGCAATCAAGAATTGAGCTTGTGTCTGCTACTGCTTCTTCCTTCCAACTTTTTGTTCCATCCAAGTCTCCAACCTATTGGACTGTGCTGCCCATATTTAGGGTGGTTCTCTGCCTCAGTTTGCAGTCCCACATGCCAGTCATTCCTAGAAACTCCCACAGTGAGACATCCAGAAGCATCTTAAACAACCCTAATCCATTTAAGTTGACAATTCAGATTAACCATCACAGTAGGGTTGCAATTTTAATCTTATTTCACTTTTATGCATTTTGGGTGTTATTACCCGTATAGAAAAATTAGGTTCCCCCTTGGTAAATTGTAATTTTTATCATTATGGTATGACCTTAAAAAATACCTAATAATGCTTTTGCCTGTGTTGTCTGGAATTAATAATAGAATAGCTATACTGGCTCTCTTTTCTTTGGGTTCTGTATAATGGGCGTATCTTCTCCAGTCTTCGTTTTTCATCCTTCTTTGACTTTTAGATATCTCTTAGTGTTCATTAAAGATTACTTTAGTTATTTTTCCTAATTATTTTATTCAATTTACATTTATTATAATTTTTGGCATAATTGTATTTATAGTACCATCTTATTATTCTATTTGTTTATGATTTTACTTTATGTCTTTTGGTTTTAAAAAATTTATTTTAATCTGTTTCTCTTTTGAAATGTACTTTTTCTGGGAATGCAGTTGTAGGGCGATGGTAATTTTCAATTAGCGATTAAAGATGGAATTTCATTGTCTTCTGGCCACAGTTGTTGCTGTTAAAAAGTCAGCTATCAGAGCAACCATTGCTGTTCTGAAGCTGATACTCTGCAAATCAAATGAGGGCTGACTCTGTGTTTCATTTCCTGTGGGTTTGTCCTCAACCCCCAACTCAGTTCAGTAGGGAGTCAGAGAGATGGTGGAGCTATTTCTTTTTCTTTTTTTTTTTATTACTGAGGATTGAATGTGGGGTCTCTGTACATGCTAGGCAAGCACTCTACCACTGAACCACACCTCCCAGCCCTTTAAAAAAAATTCTCATTTTGAAACAGGGTTTTGCTAAGTTGCCCAGGCTGATCTCAAACACGTGATACTCTGAGTAGTTGGGCCACGGTGTCTGCTGGGGGTTCCTTCTTGTTTACATGTATTGTACTCAGTTGTGGCCACTGCTGACTACTTGTGTTTGCGCCTGGGTTGGGGAGTCTTCATTGTATTTCCTACTTGCGAGGGACTTCAGCTTTGCCCTCACTCCTCTTGTTCACCTTGTCAGAGAAATAATTTTGGTACAAATACCAGGTTGAGTACCTCTGGGTGCTACACAATCACTGGCTTAAGAATTTGGTGCTAGTTTGTAGATGTTTTAAAGAAACTTTATTCTATCACATCTATCATTTTTGGTTGCTTTCAGAGAGGTAGTGTTACCAGGTTTCTTGCCCACTATATTGTAAGAAATGAAAAATCTTATGTTCTTTAAGGTTCGGAGAGTTACTAAAGCTATACTAAACTATGTAAAATAACTGCAGGTACCTTGAAACCTTTAGAGGGAAGATCATAGTTTTACTAAATCTATGAAAGTAAAAATAATGTCAATATTTTAGATGTTAATTTTGGCTCTCTTTATTGGAAAATTAGGTATGTAATTAAAACCGGCAGCAAAGCTTTTTTTTTTTTTGTTAAGATTGCATACAATACATTATATCTACTTAATACCATGAAACAGTACAGCTTTTCATTAGTAACCCTGATATTTTTCTAATAATCATAGCTTTTATTCTCATGACATTATGAAAAGAGGGCTTTGATTAAATGATAATTTAGTCTAGTTGGCCCTTCCAAAGAGTTAATGAGCAGAAAATAGCACTAGTCTTATTGCTTGTGTTACATCCCACAAGGGATTCCAGAGGGACTAGGACAGCTTATTTCAGGCAGTCACACACTGAATTGGCCTGACAGCCTCCGAGTTTATAGAGCACTGAGGTGACTCCGGACCTCTTTGCAACCTAGGTGCTAAAATAGTTGTGGTTTTCTAGGGCTAGGAATGAATCCTCTAGGAATTGACTGACAATTGTGATACAAAGTATATGTGAAGGTTCCCCCATAAATAGCATCTTTCCTTCCCACATTTGGGGAGAAGGTTTTAGAACCTTATGTAGAAGTAAAAGCAAAAGAAAGAACAGAACAAAGTATCCAGAACAAAATGTCATCTTCATATATGATGTAATGAGGTCATAGATTCTGAGGGCAAATGGACTTCCTTATATTATATTGAACCGCCACATGAGGGCAGCTTAGTACCTCCCAGTTAGAGAAGCCTTCTCCTAGTGTTTTAAGTACACATTATATGAGAAGACAACTCGAGTATGAGTGAGTCTACCCCCAACAAGAAGTAGTAAACTGAGCACTTAGGCACATCCATTTCACTTTTTTTTTTTTCAAATTTGCTAAACAGGCAACATATTTTTCTTAAATGCAGTGAATAAAGGAACAGAGGGAGGCTACAAGTGGCCTTTATTCTGTTTGCGTGGTAGGAAATAAATTGGGTGGAAGCATTCTCTCTAGTACTCTTGAAATATGCCAGAAGTTTGAGGAAATCAAAGTATATCGTAATTTTCTGTTCTGGCAATCAAAAGTTCATACGGTATGCTACTAGTAGTAATAGGAAGAAAAATTAACACTTATAGAGAACACAGTACTTTCCATGATCTGGATTGTTAAGGCAATCAGATGGCACAAACACTTATCAAACTGCCTCATTTTATCTTTGTTTTATAGATGGGGAAGCTGAGGCACAGAGGTGAATGTGCCTGAATTGTATAGCTGGTAGAATGCAAAGCCATGGCTTAGACTTAGATATCACTGAATAGTTTCTCTTTAAATTTTTTTTTTGTAGTTGTACATGGACAGAATGCCTTTATTTTTATGCTGTGCTAAGGATTGAACCCCCCAGTGCTTCACACATGCTAGGCAAGTACTCTGCCACTGAGCTACAGCCTCAGGCCTCTTTTTTGTTTTTACACACAAAAAAGACATCATATTAAAGTAATGCACACATACTGTAACAATCCAAACAGTGTAAAATATGGGTGAAGTAGCATTGGTGGACTCCTTTTCCTGTGACCTACACCTGTTAGAATCATCATTAACAGTGTCATTTTTCTATGCTTTTCCTTTGGTTGTGTATATTTTAAACAAATGTGGGATTATATTATACATATAATTCTCCATTCAGTATTTTAAATTAAAATATACCATGAAATAGTATGCTTAGATATTTAATATTAGTGTTTTATAAATTTTCTCCCAGACTGAGAAACTGTGAGGCTTAATGTTGTCATTATGAGCAGAAATTTGAAATTATGAAGTTTAAAATATATATTTCATTCTTAGTGCCTCTTTGTCCTAAAAAGCTTTGCCTACTCAAGATAGTGTATTCTTATGATGTCTTGTAGAAGTTTTGTGTTTTTAAACTGTTATTGTTTGTTGAAGTTTGTCATTCATCACAAAGTCATTTCCGAGTATGGAATTTGCTGAGATGTTTTTTTATGGTCCATAGCATGACCTAATCTGGTACTGTTTTGTGTGATCTTGGAAAAGTGTGTTCTTTTGTTGAGCAGAGTGCCTGGTGAATGTGAAGCTTGGTTGGTAGTATTAGCCGTGTCTTGGCAACTGTGGACAATGCTGCAGTGAACATGGGAGAGAAGGCATCTGTGATACTGACCTCAGTTCCTTTGGTTATGAGATTTCCAAATCAAATGGTAGTTCTACTTGTAGTTTTTTGAGGAACCTCCATGGTGTTTCCCAAAATGCCTAAACTAATTTACAATGCTTCCAACAGTCTACAAGGGTTCACTTTTCCCACATTCTTGCCAACAGGTATGATTTTTATCTTTTTGCTAATAGTCAATTTTAACAGATATGGAATTACTTCATTTTTTGTGGTTTTAATTTCCATTTTTCTGAGCACTTTTTTATATCTGTTGGCCCTTTGTATTTTTTTTTTTTTTGAGAAATACCTATTCAAGTCCTTTTCCCATGATTTTAATAGGGTTATTTATTTTCTTGAGTGGTCTGAGTTCCTTATATGTTGTTGATATAAGCTCTGTAGCCAATGTATGATTTATAATTATTTTCTCCCAATTGGTGGGTTGTCTCTTCACTGTATTAATTGTTACCTTTGCTGTGCAGAAGATTTTATTTGATGTGATCCCATTTTCTGTTTTTCATTGATTGTGTTTATGGGATCATATCCAAGAAATATCTTCCTTGACCAATGTCATAGGAGCTTTTCCTTTTTTTCCTAATAGTTTATAATTTCAAGAGTTTAATTCATGCTGAGTTGATTTCTTTATATAAGGATTAAGGTAAGGGTCTACTTTTATTCTTCTGTATTTGTATATCTAGTTTTCCCAGTACTGTTTATAGAAAAGACACTTTCCTTTCCCAATTGTATGTTGTTGGCACTTCTGTCAAAAATAGGTTGGCAGTGAATGTATAGGTTTATTTATGGGCTTTATTGTTTTCTGTTGACGAATAGACCTGTTTTCATGCTATATTGACTACTGTAGTTTTGTAATACATTTTGAGATCTGGTAGTTTGAAACCTCCAGGTTTTCTTTTGTTCAAGATTTATTCATCTATTTTGGGGTCTTTTCTGGTTACACAGGAATGGGAGCTGGATTTTTTCTATTTCTTTGAAAAATGATATTCAAATTTTGATAGGAATAATATTAAATTTGTGGATCTCGTTGGGAAGTGTGGACATTTAAACAATATTCTTCCAATCCATGAACACAGAATACTTTCCATTTATTTGTGTCATCTTCAGTTTCTTTTATCTGGGTTTTATAGTTTTCAGTAAATAGATCTTTCACTTTCTTGGCTAAATTTACTCATAAGTGTATTTTTTTTCTGCTTTGTAAATGAGATTATTTTTCAGATAGTTTCAGATGTATAAAAATAACACTGATTGGGGCTGGGGTTGGGTGTAACTCAGTGGTAGAGTGTTGCCTAGTGTGTGTAAGACCCTTGGTTCAATCCCTAGCACTACCCTCTTACACCCTGAAAAGATAAATGCTACTGATTTTAATGTTTATTTTTGTATCCTGCAATTTTACTGAATTTATTAGTTCTAACAGTTTTTGGTTTTTAACTTTGGTTTTGAGAGATATTATTATTGGGTAGAGATTTGTCTGAAGAAATGACATGCATGTATTCCTACTACTAAATAATAGTCTCTGGATTTCTCCTTGTTTGATCTCTCTAGGAAGAACGTGTTGTGAATCACATGGCTGCAAAGATTATTGAGAATGTCTGCACAACTTTTTCAGCTCAGGCGCAGGGCTTTATTACAGGAGAAGTTGGACCTGTTTTATGGTACCTATTCAGACATTCCACCGTTGATTCTCTTAGGATAACAGCAATTTCGGTAAGATGGAACATCTTTCGGGGACATATCTTTAAATGCCAAGTTTGAAGACATGTGCCAGAGTAAGAGTAAACTTAATTCAATTAGTAGAAAACAGAAATCTCAGAGGAATAGTTGGTGAAAGCAATAATTTGATTTTTCTTTTTTCCTGAAGTGGGATTTTAAGAACGGGAGCTGGAAAACCTTGGGGGCTATGAGGAAATTCCAGTAGGACTTTGTAGGACTATGACAGTATTTTAAAAGCTGTTTGGAGGTGATAGTGGAAAACTGTGGCAATAGGGCACAGGGATTTGGTTTGTCATATTTTTAGTGTTTCCTGCTTTTTCTTGTTAGTACCCTTGTTCAGATTTTGTGTTAAAAGATTTTATCTTATGTGGTTCAGAAAAGCTGAATTTAATGTTCAGGCATCTGTGGTCTGAGTTTTTATGCTTTTATTAGTTGTCTGCTCTTTTGTGCACATGATTATATAATAAAGGACAATTATGTATGAAGATGTGTTTGCATGGTTATATCAGTTTAATATTCTGAACAAATGCAAGTCTTTTTCATAGGATTTATGTAAGTACTCTTTTTGGTTACCAGTCTCATCTGGCTTTGAACATTATGTGGCTCTCTTACTGTACTTCTCTTGTCAGCTTCTTCTCTGTGACAGTTTCATACTTTCTTTCCTTAAACTTCTAATCCCACATTTCATCCTGTGTCCTCACTAAATGAAGTGTCCTTATTGCTCAGAGAAAAATGGGGACATCTGGTGGAAATTATTTGTTCTCAATATCTATTGACCTATTTGTATGTACACCTCTCAATTCTTTCCCTCATAGTATAATTGATGAGCTGTCCTTGCTCCTGTCAGGGACAAACTTCTTCATGTTTCTCCAAATCATCTTCTTGGTTCCTCCTTGGGAACTTCACGTCTATGGCGACTTTTGTTCTTTTCCCAAGTCTTGAACTTTTCCTTCTCCACTGGATACATGTAGTTGGGATTCAAGTATTTTTTAATCTGTGCCCCTTCCCCTTAAAGCAAAAACAAACATAGCAAAAAGTACCTTCACAAGCATACTCTTCACAAACACGTGGCTTTAGAGTTTCTGCACTGTACTGTTGTTCTTTTCTGGCCCCTCTTTCCTCATCAGTATCTGGTAACTATCTTAAATGCTTCTGAACCTGATCTTAGGTCACCAATGACTTTCATGTTGCTGAAACTTGTGGATGTTTATGATTTCTTTTCAGTTCTTATATCACCTATGTAATCTTGAAGATCAAGGGCTAAAAATGCTGCTCTTTGAATATCGTTAAGAAAGGGTATATATTATCCATTTACCCCCCTCCCCCCACCCACACACCACACACACACACACACACACACTCACACTCACTCACTCCAGCAGAAACATGTTTTAAAAATTTAAAAGAAAACAACTCATTATGCTATTAATCAATGGGAAACTATCAGAAGGAGTTGGAGTACACTAGTGAATTTCCTCAAGGCATCTTTGAACTATAGTTTATGGGGTTTATGTTAGCTTTTCATCTTTATATTCAGCTTCGTTTCTTTTCTTGGCCAAGTTTTTCCAATTGTTCCCACCAAATTTTCATACCTTCTAGCCCTTCCTTTCTTCATCTGAGGCATCAAGCTTGATTTTTTTCATCTTGAGCTTCTTATACTCTGTTCTTAACATTCCTCTGAATCTAATGACTTTTCATTGAGATTTTGCCAATGGTCCCAACAGTGTCTTCTTTACTTTTCTGCTCCAGGATCCTATTCAAGTTCATGTGTTGTATTTTGTTTTCATAGCTCTTTAGTCTCTGCAGTCTGAAGCAGTTCTTCAGACTGTGTCTTTCATGACATTTATAATTTTAAGAAGTGTATGGCTTTTATTTGGTAGCATGAGGCCCCATTTCAGTCTATCTGGAGTTTCCTCATTATACCTCCATAGCATCCTTCGGTGGCTCCGAACTGTCCAGCTGCCACATGGACATTCATTTGTATCATTTCTTTTACACCAGGGATTGCTAAATACTTTCTATAACAGACCAGATAATAAATGTTATGAGTGTTTTTTCCCCCCACATGCAGTCCCTAATGCATGTTTTTGTTTTGTATTCAATAGTCCTTTAAAAATGTAAAAACCACATTTCGTACTATTCATGAACTATATAAAAACAGGCCTTCGGTGTTAGTTGGTATTTTGTTTCAAGGCACCATTGCCCCTTCTCCCATGTGTGTGCATGTGTGTATATTTGTATCTATATCATTATGGACTCCTGGATTGCCACAATTTTCAGTACATTATAATGTAACACTCCTATGACTACTGGTATTGATGCTTCTCATTTTAATCTGATACTTTAGGATTCTTTCTAGTCTTCCCCTATGCCATGTTTGTAAATCTGGAGAAACTTGGCTCCAATAATTCCAGTTATATTTACTGATGTGTTTTATCAGTTAATTTACTCCCTTGGTGTAATAAGCTTCCACCATTCTGGCCCCCTACTCAGTGTTACTCTTCTTTCTTCTGGCCACTGCTACTCTGTCTCCTCTGTCTCCTCCTCCCCTCCTTGACTCAGCACTCTGTTTCTTGTTGTCCCGCTTCCTTACAAGGTGCAGTTTGAAACTGGGAGGAGGTTAAGAAGAATAGGTTAAGGAGAGTGAGGGTTAGCAGTCATTTTTAATGTTCCCTTCTCTTGGCTCCTTCTGTGTCACTGTTAATAGCCTGCTAGTCAACCTGCCCCGTGATTCTAATGCAGATCTGTCTACCTCCCTCTGCAGCTACTGTGCTATCTCATAATTCATGACACCACTGTCTCTCACCTGGACCATTGGACTAGCTTCTTAAATGGTCTTCCAAAGGCCAATTTTATGCATCACCAGTTCTGTTCTCCACACACAGTGAACTTCATGAAATTGTGTCTCCTCTTCTGCTTAAAATTTCAAACGACTTTCCCCCTTCCCTCCAGAGGGATTCACAATACTTTATTTAAAGTAGTAGGTAGAAGTTATGAATTGATAAGTGCTTTCAGTTTTAGGGTAATATTTAAAGCAGTGAGCATACTTTGCTTAGCAAACTAGTTATGTTAGTTTATTTTATTATAATGTGTTATAGATAATGAACTCCTTGAAATCCAGAAATATGTTTTGTGCGTCTTTCAGTTTGATGCCAGGTCTGTTGATTGCACATTAGGGCTTTTCCTGCAGAATTTGAGGGAACCTCCTCTCCCAAGTGTGAGTAGAGTGCAGGAGGTTACTTACATTAACTTTCCCTCTTTACTGGGAGGGGGGAAAAAGTGAAAATAATAGGGGAGAATGATCCTAATATCATAATCTTAAGAACATTACACCTGTATTGTGAGCAGATTTATATGAGAATTAAAGACAGGTTATAGAAACTAGGAATCTGTGGGCTGGGGCTGGGGATCAGAGGTAGAGCGCTTGCCTAGCATGAGGGAGGACCTGGGTTCGATCCCCAGCACTACATTAAAAAAAATAAACACAATAAAGATATTGTGTCCAATTACAACTAATAAATAAATAAATAAATAAAAAGAAACTAGGAATGTGTATTCTGAAGATACTTCACATACATTCCTGGCAAGAAATAACAGTTGCTTCCTCCCCTGGGGGCCTTGCTAGAGGCGAACTTTCTTCTCAATTATTTTTTCTATATTCACCTCTAAGGAATGTGTCATGGAGGTTAATTTACCTAGTTGGTGATGAAATTGAGCGTTCTTACCATGACTTTTCAAGATCGTTCATGGTTTTGCCACTGCATTGCATATTTTATCCCATCTTGTAACACTAGTTCCCTTACTTAGTATGGCTCAGTCAAGCTTATAATTGGATATTTCCTAGGATTTTTGCACATTTTTCAGTCCTGGGACCTTTCCCCTTTCTTTTGCCTGTACCTGGGATGTTTTCTGCTGGGTTTTCACATGGCAACTCCTCATTTTTCAGGTCTCACCTTATGTGTCACCTCCATTAGGATGTACCTGGCTCCTCTTCCTTGCCATTGTGATTGGTTCTCATTTTCCCCTCACAGAAATGAACACAGCTGTATTCCACTTATTTATATATGGTTTTCCCTATTAGAGTGTAAAGATAGGAGCCCTGTTTTTCCTCTCCTGAACACATGGAAGGTGCCTCAGGATTGGTGATGTTGATTGAATGAATGAGCATTGGGCGGGGGATAGCATTGCTTAGCTCTGAGGCATGAACCTGCTTCTTGATCCACTTGTAACTGTCCACATTTGCTGCCTCGCACTGATTTTCTGAGTCATTTCTCCTAGTGAGGTCTGGCCCCATAGATTCCTCTACATCAGTGTGGTCCCCAGACAAGCAGCATCAACATCAATTTTTTGCACCCCAATTTAGATTTGCTAGATCAGAATCTCTTTAGGGAATGAGAGGTGGTAGGCAAGGATGAGGCACAGTAATCTGCACTTCAGTGGTCCTCCAGATAATGTTTAACCTGTTGAAGTGTGAGAACTAGTGCCCTGGGAGGGTACTAAAGACTAGGAGGGTTTCTGAGACCTTCTAGCCCTTAGAAAACACCAGTGTGCTTTAAAGTGAAAGATGACTTATTTCTTTTCCATAGTGGTGACATCATTCATAGGCATTGGTAGTTGGAGGAAGTGGACCCGAGTTGGGGAAATGTGTTGAATAGATAAAAGTGAATCTTAGAATTATTGGGATTATAGGGAATCTCTTTATAGGAATCACAGTGGGGACTTGAGAAATTAGATTGAGTAAAATGGCTCCTATCGGGGAGCTGACTGGTGTAATCATAATTATTGAAGTGCTGAGATGAAAAGGTATCAAAAAATATGTGGGGTAGTGGTTCTCACTATTCTCACTAGAGGTATGGGTAGAGTGAGCACTTTTCAAGCAACATTAACTACTTTCTCTTCTCTCTCTTCACCTTGAATTTATCCTGATATATCTTAAGATCTTTCAAGGCTCAGATGAGAGAGTGTATAGTTTGAAAAATCTTTCAGGATAATATCATATGATGTTGAGAAATCATTTCAAAGACTGAAGAGAAATGGTTCTTTTCTTCCCTTGGTGACTCTGTTTGTAATAAATATGCCACCTTCACTTCTGATTTAGTCTATTTTTTAGAAATTATTTTATTAAAAAGACTAACAATTCAAATTCTGAGTTGTATCAAATTTTTATTTGAAGAAAAATTTGAAGGGAATTTTGAATTGGAACAGTTATTTACAGTTATGAAATATATTTTCAAACTTTGTTTCATGAAGTATTTAAAAACCAAATCACTGAAGATTGAACTTGACATTGTTTTTGTTTTGATTCAGAAAGTACAAGCACTATTGTGCTGAGACTCCACATCATCTCTGTTGCTCTGAAGCATTCAACTGAATTTAATATTCAGAAGTGACTAAAGATTGTCTTCTGTGTGAGCTTTTCAAAATGGAAAAATTTTTAAGCTTTTGAACAGCATTCTGAAGAGGAGACACTGAGATTGTCATCATGTTGTTTTGAATGCTACTTAAAAGATATGTCCGTATTCTATCAGGAAGTTTCTGCATTATAATCAGGGATTTTATACCAATTGAAAGTCAGTTTGCTGTGTCAGCTTCTCTAAGAGTTATTACAGTGTTAATGAGATTAATTGTTTTGCTGCATTGAATCACTGTTGGGAGGATCCTAACTCTCTTGAAATATTTTGTTTGCAGTGTGATCTTTAAGGACATCATTTAAAATGCTCTTTAAACAAAAATTGGATTAAAAAAAAGAAATGATTGTTTTGGTTTCATCAATAGCAGTTTTAGATTCATTACAAGTGAGCTTTTTCATTGGCACATATTAATTACATGGAATATTTGGTTTAATTGTGGCATATTTGTATATGGATATAATTTGATCAGTTTCACCCCCTAGTACCTCTCCTTTTCCCCACCCCATTTCCTGATCCTGTTCCTAAACCTAATCGTCTCCTTTGTGCTATCATGCTGTTCTCCCCAGCCCCCCCCCCCCCGCTTTTTCCCCACTAACTTCCATTATAAGAGAAGGTATGTGGTACTTGTCTTTGAGTCTGGCTTATTTCACTTAACATGATGCTCTCCAGTTCCATCCATGTTCTTGCAAATAATAATTTTGTTCTTTATGGCTGCATAAAACTCCATTGTGTGTGTTTATAAATCATTTTATCCATTGACTGTTGATAACTTGACTGTTGTGAAATGTGCTGTGTAAACATAAAGAATGCTGACTTTTTGATAAATACCAAGGAGTGCTATAGCTGGGTCATATGGTAGTTCTAATCTCAGCTTTGTGAGGAACCTCCATACTGATTTCTGTAGTGGCTATGCTAATTTACTTTCCCACCAACAGTGTATAAGAGTTTCTTTTTCTCTATATTTTGGCCAGCGTGTATTATTATTTTTTTTTTGTAGTATTGATTGTTGCCATCTAATGTGGAGTGAGGTGGAATCTCATTGTGGTTTTGATCTGTTTCTCTGGTGGCTAAAGGAACATTTTTTGAGAAAATTGTTGGCTGTTTGTACTTTTTTTTTTTTTTAAGAACTATTCATTTCATTTGCCCATTTATTTTTTTGGTGGTGGTTTTGAATTTTTTGTGTATTCTGGGTATTAATTTTCTGCCACAAGAGTAGATGGAATAGATTTTCTCCCATTCGATAGGCTGTTTCTTCATGCTGTTAAATGTTTCCTTTGCTGTGCTAAAGCTTTTTAATTTGATGCACTCTCATTTATTCATTCTTGTTATTTCGTGAGCTATAGGAGTTCTAATCAGAATAGGAAGCCATTTGTTCATAACCCACTTGAATCTAATGTATAAAATATGATATGTCAAGAGCTTTGTAATGTTTTGAACAACCAATAAAAAAAAAGTAAAAAAAAAAAAAAAGGAAGCCATTGCCTGTACCTATATGGTGAAGTGTTTTCCCCTAACAGTTACAAAATTTCTGATTTTAGGCCTAGATCTTTAATCCATTTTGAGTTGACTTCCACAGAGTCAGAAATAGGGATCTAGTTTCATTCTTCAACATATGAATATCCAATTTTCCTAGCACTATTTTTTTTTAAAGACTATCTTTTCTCCAAAATGTTTTTAGCACCTTGTCAAGAGTCAAATGACTATCTATGTGGGTTTGTCTTTGCTTCTGTTCTATTCTGTTGGTTTATATGCCTGTTTTTATTTGTTTGTATTTTTTTAATGTGGTGCTGGGGATCGAACCCAGTGCCTCATGCATGCTAGGCAAGCGCTGCACCACTGGGCCACAACCCCGGCTTTATATATGCCTGTTTTTATGCCACTGGTGTGCTGTTTTTCTTCCTATGACTCTAGTAAAATTTGAAATTGGGTATTGTGAAACCTCCAGCATTGCTCTTTTTGCCCAAGATTGCTTTGGCAATTCGGGGTGTTTTGTTCTTTCATCTGCATTTTAGGATTGCTTTTGCTAGTTCTGTGAAGAATGTTATTGGCATCTTCATGGGAATTGCAATGAATCTGTGGATCACTTTTGGTAATATGGCCATTTTAACAATATTCTTCCTGTCTATGAACATGGGAAGTCTTTCTATCTTATAGTATATTCGTTTTTTTTCCTTCAGCATTCTGTCATTTTCCTTGTGGAGGTTTTTCACCACCTTGGTTAGATTTGTTCCTAGGGACGTGTGTGTGTGTGTGTGTGTGTGTGTGTTTTGGAAGCTACTGTGAATGGGATTGTTTTTCTGATTTTCTTTTCCATGGGTTCATTACTGAAGAATACAAAATCTATTGATTTTTTTTGTATGTTGATTTTTTTTTTTCATCCTGCTACTTTGCTGAATTTGTTCATCAAAGTCTTCTGGTAGAGGCTTTAAGGTTTCTAAGTATAGGATTATATCATCTCCAAATGGGCATGATTTAACTTGTTCCTTTCCTGTTTGTGTTTCTGTATTTCTTTTACCTAATTGCTCTAAAATTTTGAGAACTGTGTTGAATAAAAGAATCTTGGTTCTTGATTTTAGAAAAAATGCTTTTCCCTCATCAATGTGATGTTGGCTTTGTCATATATATCTTTTACTGTGTTGCGGTGTATATATTCTTGATTTCTTAAGGATTTTTTTTTCTTATCATGAAGGGGTGTTGTATTTTGTCCAAGGCGTTGTTTTCAACTAATGAGATGATTATGTGATTTTTGTCCTTGATTCTATTTGTATTATATTAGTTTATTGATTTGTCTATATTGAATCATTTTTAATATCCCAGGAATGAAATCAACTTGATCATTTATGTGTGATTTTTAAAAAATATGTTGTCAAGTACAGTTTGCTAGTATTTTTTAGTTGTAGTTGGACACGATACCTTTATTTACTTATTTTTATGTGGTGTTGAGGATCGAACCCAGGGCCTCTCATGTGCTAGGCGAGTGCTCTACTACTGAGCCACAACCCCAGCCTAGTTTTCTAGTATTTTATAAAAGATTTTTTGCATCTATATTCATCAAAGATACTGATATGAAACTTCATGTGTCCAGTTTGGTGTTGGTATCAGGATGATACCAGTTTTATAGAATGAGTTTGGATGTGTTTCCTTTCTTTATATTTCATGGAATAATTTGAGGAGCATTATTAAATATTCTGTAAACATTTGGTAAAATTCAGCTGTGAATCCATATGGTACCGGTCCATTTCTTCCATATTTTCCCATTTGTTAGCATATATTTTTTGGAAATAATTCCTAATGATTCTTTGTCTGTAGTGTCAATGGTAACATCTCCTTTGTCATAATTTTATTAATTTGGATTTGGTGCGTCTTTAGGTTAGTTTGGGTATTTATCAATCTTTACAAAGGACCAACTCTTCCACTGATCCTTTGTATTCTTCTCTATTTAATGAATTTTTGCTCTATATTTCTTTCCTTCTACTGGTTTTGGAATTGGTTTATTCTCATTTTTCTAAGATCTTGGGATGCATCAAGCTCTTTGTGATTTTTTTTTTTTTAAATGTGGGCACTCATAATTTCCCTCCTAGAACTGCCTATGCTTTATCCCATAGATTCTGATATATTGTTTCTATTCTCAACTTGATTCTAAGAATTTTTAAATTTTTTACTAGATTTTTTTCAATCACCCACTCATTATTGAAAAGTGTACTGTTTGGTTTTCATGTGTTTTTATAATTTCTGTACTTTTTCTTGATTTTGATTTTGAATATCATTCCATTATTATATAACCTGATAAGATACAAGGAATTCTCATTGTTTTTCTTGCCAAGACTTGCTTTTTGGCCTAATATAAGATTTCTTTCGGAGAAAGTTCCATGAGCAGCTGAAGAGAAACTGTTTTCTCCTGTTGTTAGATGAAATATTTTGTACATGTCTGTTGAGTCCATTTGATTTAATGTATAATTTAACTCTGTAGTATCATTATAGATTTTCTGTGTGGATGGTACATTGAGATCATTCCTTTTATTAGGGCCTGTCCGTCCTTTTGAGTAGTTTTATGAAATTGGATGCACTGAGATTTGGGGGGTACTAATACTTAGAATTTTAATCTTTTTTTCAGTTGTTCCCTTTACTAATAACACATTGAACTTCTTTGTCTCTTCTGACTAATTTGACTCAGTATATGCTTTGTTAGATATAAGAATAGTTACTTTTGCTAGATTTTGGATTCCATTTGCATGGACTATCATATCCTATTCTTTTTGAACTTCAGTTGGTGAATATTTTTACTGGTAAGGTATATTTCTTGCACATAACAAAATTAGGTCTTATTTTTAAATCCTGCCTGCTAGTTTGTTTCTTTGTTGGAAAATTAAGATCATTTACATTTAGGTGGTTGCAGAGAGAGAGATACATTACTTCCCCTTACTTTATTTTATTTCTAATGTTTGTTTCATTCCTAGTTCTTATTTGATTGTCCATTCTTTTAATGAGCTTTATTCTTTCCCAGGCTCTCTTATTGGTTTCTTCAGTGTGTAGGATTTCTTTAAGTATCTTCTGCTGTACTGTCTTAGTGGTCATGAATTCCTTCAGTTTATGCTTATCTTGGAAGGTTTTTGTTATTTGATTTTGAAGAATACCTTTGCTGAATATCATTGTGTAAGCTGGCAGTTATTTTCTGTTATTTTGAGTCTTAAAATACATCATCACTTGCCCTCTTGGTCTTTAGAGTTTCTGCTAAGAAATCTATAGGCATTCAGATTGGCTTGCCTTTATAAGTGACTTGGTGCTTCTACAATTTTAAAATATTTCTTTGGCCTGAATTTTTGGCATTTTAGCTATAATATGTCGTGAAGAGGTTCTTTTGAACTCATGTCTATTTGCAGTTCTAAATGTCTGCAGTACTTGCATGTCCATCTCATTCCTAAGATTAGGGAAACTTTCTGCCATTATTTCACTGAATTAGTTCTCTGTCATTGTTCTGTATTTTCACCCCTTCCTCCAGACCTATGAGTCTTAAATTTGGTCTTTAAATGTCTCAGAGCTCTTGCATATTCTGTTTCTAGTTGTTTCTTCTCCTCCTCCTCTTCCCCTTTCCCTTTTTCTCCCTCTCCTTCTCCCCCTTCCTCCTCTTCCTTCCCCCCTTCCTTCTCTTCCTCCCCCCTTCCTCCTCTTCCTTCCCCCCTTCCTTCTCTTCCCCCCCTTCCTCCTCTTCCTTCCCCCCTTCCTCCTCTTCCCCCCCTTCCTCCTCTTCNCCTTCTCTTCCCCCCCTTCCTCCTCTTCCTTCCCCCCTTCCTCCTCTTCCCCCCCTTCCTCCTCTTCCTCCTCTTCCTTCCCCCCTTCCTTCTCTTCCTCCCCACTTCCTCCTTTCCCTCCTCCTTTCCTCCTTTTCCTCCCCCGCTTCCTCCTCCTTCATCTCCTTTTTCATTCTTGTTAATGGGAATTTAACCCAGGGACAGTTTATCATTGAGTTACATCCCCAGCCTTTTTGTTTTGTTTTTATTTTTTATTTTGAGATAGGTTCTCACTAAATTGCTTAGGGACTTGCTAACTTGCTAAGGCTGGCTTTGATCTTGTGATCTTCCTTTTTTAAACTTCTGAGTTGTTGGGATTATGGGCTGTGTGCCCAGTTCATTTATCATTTTTATCACCATTAAAAAAATCTTTGACATTTGCTTCACTTCAGTATTTATGAGTTTAGTTATTGGAAAGTTTTTGAACTTTTGAAGGCATCTTATTACCTTGTGTTCTCATGTTATCTGTGTTTCTATTTTGAAACTTGCTTTTTTGAGGGGGGATATACACACACACACACACACACACTTACACACATACACATACGTATATATAAAATATATATAAATTTACCTTATAATACATGTGCTATAAAATAATTAAAAATCATACATAATAAATATAAAAATCTATTGTTACATCAGTGTATTTTTAGCGTGATGCATTTTCATAAAGACTGGAAATAAGGGTTAGCATTAAATGAAAACATGTGCTTTAGAGCATTTTATTTTTGCGAAAGATTCAATTTTATACCAACCAACACTTGTATTCCTTATATTATCAATAGGAAAAAGTTTAAAAGGAAACTCATTCTTGGTGATAGAAAAAATATTTTCCCCCTGATTTTCTAGAAAATGAAATGTTTTTCAAAGTTCTAAAAAAAAAAAAAAAATGTTTCCCTCATTCCCTCCCTTCCTGCTTCCTCTGTCTTCTAGACATCATATTTCTAACAACTTGTCTTGTATTTGATCTTTTCATTGTTAATGAAAATTATAGACTGGGGTTAAATATAAATCAGGGAGGAGGAACTCATGTGATAATTTGAAAAAGTATGAACAATCTAGCAACAGCTCTGGAGGGCTAACTTACCTGTGTTTGAATCCTTGCTCCGCCTTTTCCTGGCTCTGACATTTTGCAAATTACTTAAATACTCTAAGTGTTAGTCTCATCTGTAAATGGGGTAACACTACCTTTCTTACATATGCTTGGAAGAATTTAATGATTTTTAGACAGTCTGAGATAGTGTTCCATACAGTAAACAGTGTTAAATATTAAATTTTATTAGTAGTTTTCAGAACTTAGTGCCTGCACAAAGAATACATTTATTGTCTCCCCTGCCCACTTTGGCATTAAGTTTTTTGAGCTCTTTATATATCATGAGGATTAATGCTCTATCTGAGGTGCATGTGGCTTTGGATTTTCTTCCATTCTGTAGGCAAGCTCTTCATGCTCTTGTTTCCTTTGCTGTGAAGAAGTTTTTTAGTTTGATATCATCCCATTTATTCTTGATTTTACTACTTGTGCTTTAGGAGTCTTATTGAAGAATTCGCTTCCTAAGCCAACATGATGGAGTGTTGGGCCTATATTTTTTTCCTAGTAGATGAAAGTTGTCTGGTCTAATGTCTAGCTAGGTCTTTGATCCAGTTTAAGTTTTGTGCAGGGTGAGAGATGGGGGTTATATTTCATTCTGCTACATATGGCTTTCCAGTTTTCCTAGCAGCATTTGTTGAAGAGGCTGTCTTTTCTCCAAAGTATGTTTATGGCACCTTTGTCTAGTATGAAATAACTGTATTTATGTGCGTTTGTCTCTGTGTCTTCTATTCTATTCCATTGGCCTTCAGGTCTGTTTTGGTACCAATACCATGCTGTTTTTCTTGTTATAGCTCTGTAGT
The DNA here is from genome assembly GCF_001458135.2 of Marmota marmota marmota. NCBI lineage: Eukaryota > Metazoa > Chordata > Mammalia > Rodentia > Sciuridae > Marmota > Marmota marmota. The sequence goes on from NW_026000241.1 coordinate 12,623,786, forward strand.
ATAATTTAAGGTCTGGTTAATTAATAAATGGTCAAAGGAACTGAACAGAACTTCACAGAAGAAGAAATACCAGTGATCAACAAATATATGAAAAAATGTTCAACATCTCTAGCAATTAGAGAAATGCAAATTCAAACTACACTGAGATTTTATCTCACTCCATTTGGAATAGCGACAATCAAGAATACAAATAACAAATGTTGGCAGGATGTAGAGAAAAGGGTACACTCTCATACATTGCTGGACTGCAAATTGGTGCAACTACTGTGATAAGCAGTATGGAGATTCCTTAGAAAACTTAGAGTGGAACTACTATTTGACCTAGCTACCCTACTCCTCAGTATATACACCCAGGACTTAAAGTCAGCATGCTATAGTGACGAACCTGCATCAATGTTTATAGCAGCTCAATTCACAATAGCTAAGCTATGGAATCAACTTAGGTGTCCTACAATAGATGAATGGATAAATAAAATGTGGTAAGTATACTCAATAAAAATATTATTGTGCCACTAAAAAGAATGACTTTATGGCATTTGCTGGAAAATGGGATGGATCTGTAGACTTTTATACTAAGCGAAATAGGCCAATCCCCCAGAGCCAAAGGTTGAATGTTCTTATATGTGGATACTAACACACAACAAGGAGGGGAAGGGGAAAAATAGAAGTTCAGAGGATTAGACAAAGGGGAATGAAGGAAAGGGAGGGTGGACAGGAAATAGGAGAGACAGTGGAGTGAATCTGACTTGACTTTCCTATGTACATGCATAAATACACAGTGAATCTGTGTCATGTACAACCATAAGACTGGGATCCTAATTAGAATAAGATGTACTCCATGTTTGTATAACTATGTCAAATTATACTATACTATTATATATAACTAAAAAGAACAAAAATACATTTAATGTTTATTACTTAAAAAGGAAGTTTTCTTATAGACTTGTGAATTAGTTAACTTATTAATTTAGTGATTATTGTTGTAATACTGATGTTTTAAAACAACTTTATATTTTATTGGCAGCTAGGCTACTGTTCTCCTTTTAAGTTTGTTTAAATTTTCTTTCTTGTGCCAAAATAAAAAAGGAGCAAGGTTAGTACTTCCTGTTTTTGCACAGGAGTGTATGTTCTCTTTTGGGGTAATGGTTAATAGGCTTTAAGTTGTCTGACAATCGCAATCGCTCTCCTTTCTCTGCAGGCCTTGTGTAGAATCACTCGCCAGTCTCCTACTGCCTTCCAGAATGTTATTGAGAAGGTGGGACTAAACTCCATAATAAATTCCCTGGCCTCTGCCATCTGCAAAGTTCAGCAGTACCTGTTGACCTTATTCACTGCCATGTTGTCCTGTGGGATTCATCTTCAAAGACTAATCCAAGAAAAGGTTTGAATTGACTTCAATTTCATCCATTATTCTACTTTTAAAAGTTGTTTTCTTATATAGTTTTATTGGTTCAACAGATAATGTCATCTCTGTAGAGTTTATTCTTCATCCCAGGAGATCTTTTTGAATTTTCTAAACCTTTGTACCATACAGCATTCCTTTGAAGATATTATAAGAGCATTTTAGTGATTAAAATAGAAATACAATAAATGAATTCTGCCTGTTTGTCCCATTTTAGTAATGAAAAATGAGAAAATTCGAGTCGTTCCTATATGCTGGCATTTATTATGTCTTATCCACCTCAGCCCTATTTTTTTCCATGTCCTTTTCCTGCGTTGGGAGGGATCCCTTCACATTCTCTGCTTACTCTGACCCATTTTTATTCTTGTCTGATACTCTGCCAAACCAAATCACTATTGGAGCCCCCTTTCTCAGTTTTAGTCTCTCCCTATTCCTTTGATGTTGTATTATCTATAGTATAATTTGTAAGTATTACATTCTTTTTAAAAATCAGTTAAATCAACCATATTTATTTTTCTGTAGGGTCTCCATCACATAAGTTTATTTTGAACAACAAAGACGTTCCAAATCCAGTAATTGCTGGACGTTCAGTGTTAAGTTGCTACCATTTTAAGTGAAGCCATACCACTTGCCCATTAGCCAATCCTATGAAAGCCCTCCAAATTTAAAGAGAAATCTGAAACAATAAACGAATCTACATTACCTAATACATAATATGTAGCAGATATGATGCCAACCCACCCTTCTCACATCTCCTTTCTCATATTCCTTTATATTATCATCATTCTTTTTTATTGGTTCATATTAATTATACAGAATGCTGCATTTCACTGTGGCCTATTGATGCACACATATAACTTGATCAATTTCACTTTCAGGTACATCTTACTCTTTCCTCCTCCTTCCCCTCTGATTATCATCTTCTACCTTATTAATGTCCTTTCTACTTTTGTGAAGTCCCTCCCACCCATTTCCCCACTGCTTTCCACATATGAGAGAAAACATATGGTACTTGTCTTTCTGAATGCAGCTGATTTCACCTAGTATGATGCTCTTCAGTTCTATACATTTTCCTACAAATGACATAATTTTGTTCTTTATGGCTGAATAAAACTCCATTGTGTGTATATATTGCATTTTCTTTACCCATTTATCTATTGATAAAGAAAATGCAATATATACACATGTGATAAACATGGGTAATGCATGTATCCTTAGAGTGTACTGATTTTAATTCTTTTGGATAAATAGCAAAGATGCTATAGCTAGGTCATATGGTAGTTTTATTCTCAGTTTTGTGAGAAACCTCCATACTGGTTTCTGTAGTGACTGTACCAATTTACTTTGCACCAACAGTGTTTAAGAGTTCCTTTACCCCAGCTTGCATTTTTTGGCCTATATTTATTGTCATTTGTATTCTTGATTACTGTCATCCTGTATGGAGTGAGATGGAATCAGTATGGTTTTTGAGAAATTCTTTGACTAAAGATGTTGAAAATTTTATCAGATAATTCTTGGCCATTTTTTTTTTTTTTGTGGGGGGAGGTACCTGGGATTGAACTGAGGGGCACTTTCCCACTGAGCCACATCCCCAGCCCTATTTTGTATTTTTATTTAGAGACAGGGTCTCACAGAGTTGCTTAGCACCTTGCTTTTGCTGAGGCTGGCTTTGAACTAGCAATCCTCCTGTCTCAGCCTCCTGGTCTCTGTAACAGGCATGTGCCACCTTGCCTGGCTGTATTTTTTGAGAAGTCTGTTCAATCCATTTGATCATTTATTGGATGGATTGTGTGTGTGTCTGTTGGGTTTTTTGGATTCTTTGTTCTGGATATTAATCCTCTGTTGGAAGAGTAGTTGGCAAATATTTTCTCCCATTCAGTAATCTTTCTTCATGTGGATGTTTCCTTTGCCAAAGATTTTTAATTTGATGCTATTCCATTTATTGATTCTTGCTATCATTTCCTGAACTATAGAAGTCTTATTCAAAAAGTCATTGGCTGTGCCTATATGTTTAAGTGTTTTCCCTTTATTCTTTCCTAGCAATTGCAAAGTTTTTGTTCTTATGCTTAGAGCTTGGATCCATATTGAGTTGACTTTTGCATAGGGTCTATTTACATTCTTCTAAACAGGGATGTTTCCCCAGCACCATTTGTTAAAATGGCCATTTTTATCCAACATACATTTTTGGCACCTTTGTCAAGAATCAGATGACTGTAACTATGTGGGTTTGCTTCATCTGTTGTGTTGATCTACACGTCTGTTTATAAAAAGAGTACTATTGTGGTCTGTGTATGAGGTGTCTGTCCCCCCAAAACTCCTATATTGTGACAATGTTCAGGGGTAAAATGATTAGATTTTGAGAGCTGTAACCTAATAAAGTGGGTTAATCCATTGGATTAATAAATTGAATGGAGTAAGTGGGTGGTAACTCTAGGCAGGTAGGGTGTGGCTGGAAGAAATGCGTCATTAGGAGTGTGCCTTTTGGGTTTATATTTTCCTGGAGTCTACCATGAGGTGAGCAACTTTTCTCTCCTGTGCCTTGCTGCCATGATATTCTTCACTTCAGGCCCAGAGTGATGAAGTACGCCAGTCACCAACTAAACTTCTGAAACCATGAGTTCAAAAGAAACTTTATCTGCTCTCAGGTATTTTGATTACAGTGACAAAAACCTAACACAGATACTATGCGTGAGTGTGCTCACTCTTGCGCTCGCCTTGGTATTGGTATTTTGATGGGGGTTGTTTTGACGCTCTTGATTATGTTTGGTAATATGCCACTTTAACAATATTATGTCTATGCATGATTGTGGGGGTGGTATTACATTCCTACCAGGGTGTCATAAACAGGTCTCTCTAGTACCCTTGTAACAAGTGACTTCTCTCACCCCTTGCTGAAGAGTGATGCATGTACCAGTAGCATCAGCATCACTAGGAAGTGTTAGAAATGCAGATTCTCAGGCCCACTACAGATCTGCTGGATCAGAATCTACATTTTAATGTCATCTCTAGGTGATTCCATTTGAGTTTTATGGTCTGAAAAGTCCTTTCTGAGAACATTAGTGTTCAGTGAAGTGTGTAAAGAGGTTTTAAAAAAAAAAAAGTAATGGCTATACATAAGGTGGAAGGTAATGAGTCAAAGATATTTTAAGTTTTGGAAAACATGGTAGAAGTAACACTATTGGGTCTCAAATGGGACCACTTAAATAAATATTTTATGAAATCAGATGCAAATGGAGTTTTCTTTAGTCATAAGAATATTACGTCAGTTGCAGGAAAATGGATGAAACTGTAAAGCATCATGTTAAACAAAATAAGCCAGACTCAGAAATGCAACTGGTGTGTTTTTTTTCTCATGTGGAAGCTAGTGGGGGTTAAAGAAAGAATAAAAGGGCCATTATGAAAGCAGAAGGGAAACCAGTAGGGCAAAAGAAGGGGATGGGGGAAGGGGAAAGCAAGGGGAGTTATTGGGGAGGGATATTAGTGAAATTAAATGTTATGTGCATGTACCAATATGCCACAATGAAACTTACCCTCAGATAAAGTATTTTTCCAACAATTTATGTGTCTAGTTTTTGCTATTAAATTTTCCAAGTTATTAAATGTTATTTAAAAAGTAACACTCAAGTAGTTTTACTGCATGAATTATGGTAAGAAGCCCAGTTTTGGAAGTTAATTATTTAAACTCTTAGCACAGATGGGGATTTATTAAACCTAAAATATTGTATTTTCCAATGGCAGTAAAATAAGATGTATTCGTATGATTTTTGTCTTATAATGAGTAACTGATTTTCATGTTCTTAAATGTTTGAATGAGGAATTAAACATATGGAATGATAAGTAACAATTTACTTTTGATCATTATTGGCACTTTCTAAAGTTTTTTATTGTGGGAGAAAAACTGAAAAATTTATTACCTTAACCATTTTTAAGTTTGGAGTTCAGTATTAAGAATATTCATGTTAGTGTGAATCAGACCTCCAGAAGCTTTTCATCTTGCAAAACTGCAGCTCCATCTATGAGATATTTTGGGTGGTATTAAGTCTCTAGATTTTATTTAAATCTATTTTATTAGGCTCCCTCTGACACCAAACTGGCTGGGCAAAGGAGGGTGCTGCCTTGTTACTGCTGGGTTGGGGCAGAATTCCGGGTGCCCAGTGGATTTGCTCTGATACCTGAGCTGGTGGAAGAGCTGCCCACTGTTGCTGGGCTAGAGGGAGAGTTGAGACTTTCCGTTAGGCCTCCTCTGTTGGTAGCCTACCTGGCTGGCATGGGGTTACTCATTCCTGGTGAAAGGCCAACGTGCAGGCTTCCTACTGTGCCTTTCCTGATACTGGCAGGGAGAGGGAAGGGAAGTGTGTCGTTTAGTGTGGTTAGAGATCTAGGCTTTTCATAAAGTCTACACTGACACTACAGTGCGGGGAGAGGGACCTGGCTGTTGCAGAGTTGGGATGAAAGTCCCACATCTCTACATGTTTTTTTCTGACACTGCTTTGGTCGGGGATAGTGTTGGGGTGACTTGTTATGGTCATGTGAGGATGGAAGTCATGGCATCCTACTTACCCTTTGCTGATGGAGCTGGAGTTTAGGTTTTTCATGGTATTGAACTTAAGTGAAATAACTATTAACTAAAGTTTTCTCTCTTCCTGTCTTCCCCTTTCTAGGTCCTTTGGTTTGAGAGAGCTGGTTTTCTTATGTACTTGTGTATGTGTATCTGTCAGTGTTTCCAAGGTCCTAGACTCTCTAGAGCCCACTCTGGGATATGAGGCAAAAAGCTAACCCGAGGAACAGAAGTCCCAAGGCCCCTAGCTGTTCTGCTTCCTTCTCTTTACCTTTCAGTCATCTTGGGTTTGTTTTATGTATATTATCCATGAATTTTAGCTCCACTGAGTGGCTGGAATAGAAGTGCATCTTCTCTCTTCTAGTTTTTCAAATGTGCCTATAACAGCTCAATAATAATCAAACTCATTTAAAACGTAAGTTTTTATTTTTTATTAATTAAAACATTTTACCACTTATTGGGTATTCACTCTGGCCCATGTACTTTTAGCAATTTGTAACTCTTTCACAAATGAGACTTTGTGTGTTGACTATTTCTCCAAGTTCATGGCAGATAAAAGTACTGGATATAAATGTTTATACTTTTAACAGGGCAGACGGTAAACAAGGAAACAAAATAACTGTGGGTGGTGCTAGTGTTCTGAAAATCATAAACAGTAATGGGACGGAGTGACTGACTGCAGGGATCGATGTGCAGCCAGTCTCCTTTAGTATAGTTGGGTGTGAGGAGGAGTTGGTGAAGGCCTCCCTGAGGAGGTTATGAGAAGGAGCATGCTAGGTGCAGAGCTGGGGGAAGAACTTAGTGGGTCAGCTTCCCTAAAATGTGAAACTATTTGGGGCAATCTTGAAAGAGGAAAAAGGCCAGCAGAGTTGAAGTACAGCAAGTGGGAATGAAGGGACATGGGTAGAGGCTGGGAAGTTGAAAGCAGATCTGGATCATGTAGGGCTGTGATATTGGCCCTCCACATGGGCTTTGTTTGACACAGTGGCTATTGTTTTATTTTTACTGAAAGAAGATAAAAGTGCATGCATCTGTACATACATATGTGTTTGAGGAACAGGTTTATTCACATTATTCTTGCTAAAATGAGGGTCCCCCTCACCCTGCCCCTGCAAGTGTTTGGTTTTGGTGGGTGTCGAGTGCTAGATGAAGGGATATGGGAGCCAATACAAAGTTTCTTGTGTCCTGCACATGTGGTTCTTCTGAGTAGACTGATGCCTAGAAAATAAGTTCTTGAGAGAGGTCTATTCCTATCTTTCTCAATAAAAAATTTTTGCTTATTGAAGACAGTTTAGAAGAAGAAATCAGAATCATCTGTACAATCTCAGTTATTTAGAGATAATTAATTTTATTTTTTGTCTAAATTTTAGTTTACAAAGTTAGGATAAAAATGTTGATTTATCTGTTTTCACAATATGTTAATGATATTAAATATTCCTTAAGAACATTTTCTTCTTCTCTTTCCTCTCCCACTTTCTTTCCCTTCCCTTCCCTTCCCTGAGCTAAGCATGTGCTCTAGCACTGAGCTATGTCCCTAGCCCAAAAACGTATGATTTGTTAGATGATGTCATTTTTGAAGCTCCAATAATTGGAATCTTCCCTCTTATTGAACTGTTTGCCTTCCATTGTTCGGTTCCCACTTGCCCCAAAACAAGTATCATCTTATTAAATACATCTTTGTGTTCACCTCTAATACGTTGCCTCTACTGTTAATGGATTAGTCTCTGCACAGATATTACTAGATTGTTCTCTAGAAAGGTAGATGCTATAAATAACATTCACTTGTTATTTAGCTAGTAGTCATTTAAGCCAATGTTATTTTCTATTATAATAAAATCTAGAGTTCAGAAATTTTAAATTAGCAGTATACTTGAAGTTTTCATTGTTATTTGTAATTAGTGATTAATCTGTTTGAGATATGAAACCATAGCTAGGTTTTCATCTTAAACCGCATTAACTAGATGCTGTAGTTTGTTTTCCTCTGAATTATGCTCATTTTCTTGTGTGTATTTCTTTTAGGTATTGGTGGAATCTGTTCACACTGTCACCTGCATTAGCTACTGGGGTATCAGTGTTCTTTTACATAATCATTACCCAGCAGCCATTTGCCTTACTTGTGATGGTTTTGTTGTGTGTCATTATCTTCAACATGATCTGCTTGCCTGTAGTTGTACTTAAATGGCAGAAAAATCCTTTATACAAAACAAGTGTTCTATATATGTAATACAAATATACCCCCATAGTAACAGAAGACTCTCTTGATTCACAAATCATGTGTTTTCCATATTTCAGTAATTGGAAAAATTGGGCAAAACAAAAAGTGACATTTTTCAATGCCCCCCACCCATCAGGAAACTTTCAAACCTTTGGTGAATGGCATTTACTATGTGATTCTGGAATCATGGTTAGATGTTAGGGAGCTGATTGTAGTGGTGCCCTCTTATCTGTAGTTTTGCTTTTCATGGTTCAACTGTGGTCTGAAAATATTGAATGGAAAATTTTGTATCTTGTTTTTTTTTTTTTGGTTCTGGATCATACGTTTTTGGGCTAGGGATATGGCTCAGTGCTACAGCACATGCTTAGCTCAGGGGCACTTATCCACTGGGCCACATCCCAAGCCCTCCCCCCTTTTTAAAAAAATTTTGAGATGGGATCTCACTAAGTTGCTGAGGCTGGCTTTGAATTTTCCATCTTCTTGCCTCAGCCTCCCAAGGTGCTGGTATTACGGGCATGCACTACTGTGCCCAGCTTGAAAATTCTGTATTTTGAGAAAGAAGGACAACATTCACATAATTTCTATTATATTGTTATATTTATTTTGTTATTAGTTATTGCTAGTTTCTTTCTGTGCCTAATTTATAAAACTATCAGTTTAGTTTGTAAATTAAACACATAGATACATGTGTATAGAAAAAAAGCATGTACAGGGATTAGTATTTCATGCATCTGCTTGGAAAAACATGGAAAAGGGGAGAGTACTGTTTCAACTTAAATTCTTAAGTGAATAAGAGACTTCTGGAAAGTCTGATAAGGTTTAAGAAGAAACCATGCAGATTTGCTTTGAATGTATGTACTAATATTTACCCTATAAACTTTTTTCCTGGTTTACTTCATAGTTATATTTCTCTGGTTCTTCCAAGCTGTTTGGGTCCTGCAGACATGCAGTCATTACGAGATGGGGTTGAAGGAGCTTGGGAGTTCATGGATGTTTCTTGCTCTTTATTGGGTAGAAAGATGCTGGATGAGTCCATTGTGATATTCTCTAGTTATGACACCTCAACATTTAAAATATCCCTGGAAATCTAATGTAATTTTTACCAGATTTTAACTTTTAAAAATTTTAAGGTTTTACATATTCAGTATGGTAAATTCAGAATATGTAGAATACATAATACAAAAAAATTTAAAGTGCTTACTGTGCTAACCTCTGTAACCATTTTAATATTTATCTCTTCAAGTTCATATACATAGACACATTTCATTTACATGTTTCCCCCTTCCCTGCTGCCACACACATTACTAGAATCTTCTCACAGAAATTGGATCAACTGTATATTTGATAAATATTACTCAATGAGGGGTTAAGAATGTGTGTCTAGCTCAGTTACTGCAGTTCTTCAATATCATATTATTTATTTTCAATATTTTTTAGTTGTAGTTGTACATAATCTTTATGTGGTGCTGAGGATCAAACCCAGGGCCTCGCACGTGCTAGGTGAGTGCTTTGCCACTGAGCTACGCCCTAACCCCTCGATATCATTTTAAAAGATTATTACATCCATTTTATGAAGGCATCACTCCAACAGTTCATTATTACACATTTAAATTTTCTGTCTTTAAGCCATGGAGAGCATTCTTATGGTTAAATCCTTTTGCATGGACATTCAGAGTTATTTTCTTAGGATAAATTTTTAAATAAAATTCCTAGTTTAGTCTTGCATTTTTTTTAAAAAGTCCCTTTTCCTGTGTAGTTTATATATAAAACACTATGGTTTTATGTATGTTGGCAAATAGCTACAGTTCCAGTAAAAATGATAACATTGTACCCTGAATATATATCTTCACATATGTCAAAAATTTTGGTTTAGAGCTTTATTAAGTCCATGGTTATAGTCCCTTCATTTCCTTCAACTTACTTTTTTATCTTTAAGATTTTCAGCCAAGATATTTCAAGGTCACATGGTAAATTATGATTCTTTTTCTCCCCATAATCTTCATCTTTTTAAATTTGGTGAACCACAGTAAGTTATTTTGGATTGCTGGAATTTGTGGTTCTGTTTTACATTTTGACTCAGAAATCATGCCACTTGGAAAATGGGCTTCGTTGTCTGACCTCAGGGTATCAGTAGAAGGTGATTATTCTTAGAACTTAGAAAATCTAAACAGAACAAGAACAGAATCTGAAAGACTTCTGTTTCTGACAGTATAGCTGAACAGATGCCTTGCAAGTTTTTACTCTAAAAACCTTAGATGTGCAGGCTGGGGTTGCGGCTCAGCAGTAGAGCGCTTGCCTAACATGGGCGAGGCTCTGGGTTTGATCCTCAGCACCATAAATAAATAAAAATAAAGGTATTTGTTAACTACAACTAAAAAACATTAAAAAAGAAACCTTAGAGGTGCTGGATGATTTTTGCAAAGACATACCTTAACTTGGAAAAAAAAAAATCAGAAGCTAACTGTGGAGATGAAGTGAAAATCAGAATGATTGATGTGAAACTAGTATGGTAGTCTTGGTTATCAAGGGATGGGTGGGTGTGTTCAAGACAAAGTTTCATGTATAAAGTTGAGAGAATAATGTAATTGCCCCATGTATACCTGCCATCAACACTTTTAAATACGTGGCTCATTGTGCTTTATTTATATTCTTTCTTCATTTATACTTGGCACATAAACGCTGGTCTTCCCTCTGCATTATTGTGAAGCAAAACCCAACATCACATCATTGTGTAACAACTTCATATGTACGTGTAGTAGATGGGAATCTTTTAAAATAAATATATTCATGTCACTCAACACTAAAAAATTAATACTTTCCCAATATATTCTCTGACATATCCTGGCAGAGTTTACATTTTCTTGACTATCTCATAAAAAATGATTTTTAAAAAAGATTATTTGAATCAGAATCAAATCAAGTTTCTTATTTTATTTCTTAAATATTTATTTTTTAGGTGTAGTTGGACACAATGCCTTTATTTTATTTATTTCTATGTGGTGATGAGGATTGAACCCAGGGGGCCAGGTGAGGCTCTACCGCTGAGCTACAACCCCAGCCCTGTTAAGTTTCTTATTTTATGTTGATTGATCTCAGTTCTCTTTTAGTATTTGTGTTCCCTTATGTTTTTTCCCTTCTTTGTAATGAATTTGTTGAGTAAACTAATCATAGTTAGATTTTTTCTACAGCTGTTTTTTGCTGATTGAATCTAGCAAACAACATGGAAAATGTGATATCTTTTGACATATGACTTCTGTATTTGTAAACTGCTATTAACAGGTTTGAGATTCAAGTTGAATGGGGGGGAATACTTCGTTGATTGTATGTATAGTTGTATGTTCTTTGTATAATAGAAGACACATAATAATTGCTTGACTTTCTCTTTTCTGAGTTGAGTGAACAGTGGCTTCAGGAAGTTTCAATACAATATATTGATTATAAATTTCCCTATAAGCCTTTCACTTAATGGCTTTAGGAGTTATCAATGATAGTTACTTATGTCAATATATTATAATCATAATAGTATGTCTTTAAATTCTATCATTCTTTGTTCATTAGTTAGGATTCCTCTATAGGAAAGGGGTCTTACTTATGAACTCTGGTTGTACTGAGATACAGTTTATACAAGCAAAGGCAGGATAAATGCTTCATTTTTTGTCTGGTTTTCAGGATAATGCATTGATTTTTTTTCTACTATTTTCCAAAGATTGATTCTTTTTGTGTACTTATGAACTGAAAAATCATGTATAACTAAAAAGAACCAATTAAGAAATTTGTAATGTTTTGAACAACCAACAATAAAAAATTAAAAAAAAAAAGAAAAAAAAAAGAACCAATTAAAAGATTTTGATGTGTTTCAATCCATTGTACATAATATTCTTTTCCAGAAACTTGTGCAAGGTGCCTCCCAGGTTTTTTGTCTGTGTGAATAGTCTTTGCTTTCTTGTTACTGATACAACAGTAGTTGCACAACTCCTCTTGTGCATTTTCTGCTCTGGATCTGAAATCATCCATTTTTCTCAAGGAGTCCTGGTTTTTCTACTGCAAACTAGTATTTAGGGTCCATAGTCTGGTATGGGTACTCCTTACTACTGTTTTGGTTATTATCTCTACATCTTTGCAGTGAACAGAGCTAGGAAATATGTATTTAAAGTATATTAACTGGGCTGGGATTGTGGTCAGTGGTAGAGTGCTTGCCTGGTGTTTGTGAAGCACTGGGTTTGATCCTTAGCACCACATAAAAATAAATAAAGGTATTGTATCCATCTACAACTAAAAAAAAAAAAATTAAAAATACGTTAACTGTATTTTTAAATACACTATATTGTTGAGAGCCACAGCCGAAGGGGCCCCAGCAAACTTCCAGCTGCCGGCTCACAGCGGCCCCAGCAACATCTAGCTGATTGGCTCCTCTGCGGTGATGCTCATTGGGCTGTTTCCCTGCCCTTTCAGACCACGGAGCTGCTCATTGGGGGACTTTTTTGGCTCTGCCCACGTGACCCAGCCAATCTGCCTCAAGAGCAGGAGGATTGTGGGAGGTGGAGAGAAGCCTGTGTGGGGGGGAGAGGCTTGTGGAAAGCCGGTGGTGGCAGTTGAGGCTCTGAGGGTTTTTCCTGAGAGGCTGTTTTGTTTGGCGTGTGTGATTCTAAAAATAAAGTTAGTTTCTTTTGACAAGTGGCTCCTGATTGTGCCCAGCCAGACTGCGGCACTATATTATATTAGTATTTGTTTCTGTTAAATAGAAAATCTTAATGACATATAATTTTTATAATATTTATATTGTATATTTTGAACAATAACAGTGTAATTAACATGATTTTCTGAACACAACTTATTAACTTTAATTTTTTTAGTTCTTTTGTATTTGGGTATTTAATTTTTTTAGTTCTTTTGTATTTTGGGTATAATATTTGGGTATTAATGCATTTAACCTTCTTTTATATAACTCTTTGTCTTATTAAGCCACCAATTTGTGTACACTTTAGGTATGACATATTTTTTTAAAAAAATTTTTGGCTTCATTTGTTTTATAACCATGTAAAACATTAACTTGGTTCCAATGTCATTTTAAGAGAAGACCAATTCAGAGAAGTCTGGTTTTCATCTTTATCTTCTACACTTTCTCCATTTTTCTTATTGAGTGTAAATATTTCTACGGTGACATTTAATTTTCCACTTAAAATATAAGCAAATATCTCTATTTTATCTCCACACATAAAAATGTACATATGTTTCCCTCTTTATCTATTCATCTCTGCCTACTTCTCTCCCTATACAATGAAACGTTTTGCTTTTCTTTCTGAAAATGTAAATTTCGTCTCATCTTTAACTGTGTCTCTGGGAACCTGTGAAGATGAACCTGTTGTCTCTGTTACCAAGCAGGAATCCTTCTGGTTAAAAAATGGTTCCTGGTTGATAAGTTGCATCTGGACTGGGAAAATAATAAACACTTGGTAGGAAGCGGTAACTTTTGACTTCTATAAATGCAATGGTTTTTATTTCTGAGGAGATCCTCTGTTAACTCTTTGGAAGATCTGCCCAGGGGGTTGTTTCTAGATGTTGGTACCTATGGAGTATGACCCTCTAAGTCAAGGTGGTTGCCATCCCCACACAGTATGGTTCTTTTCTCATGGCATCTGAGCTGTGCTGCCTGGCATCTGATGCTGCCTTGCTGGTAGGCCTTGGATTTTGAGCAAATGGGTAGAAAACATGATCTGGGATAGTCCATTGAATCTGTTAAGTTGGCTCTGAAAAGAACCCTGGTAGGTTCTGCAATATCCCTCCCTTCTTAGATGAAGGGTACACCTTTTATATATCTCTTTTTATGTGTTTTTGTGGGCGGGGTTAGTTAATATATCTCAGAGACAACTCATAGCTGTTTATAGAATGTTCCTCATCTTTTTTTCAAACAGTATTTCATGGTCTGCATGTACCACATTTCTTTCTTTCAATTGGTTTCCTATTGATTTTTGAGTGTTGGACCTCTCTCCTTACATTATAGGAGTAACATATGAAAAGAAAAACTTAAATATAATTTAACCAACTCTTTGTGACTTTGTTGTATGGAAAGCTTTCCTAAGGAATTAGTGTCCAACATAAAAAATGTGAAAAATAGTTGAATAACAACAAGAAAAAGATAGGACAAAGTGGACTTACATGTGAAGTTACTTCACAGAAGAAACAGGAATGGTTGATAAGCTTGAACTGGTATTGAGAAAAAGATGAAAGTTACAATGAGTCACTATTTTATACTCTTAAACTGGCAGACGTGTAAGTGTGACGATAAGAATTGTTGGTAAAGGAATAGGCCAGCAGAAGTTCTTTTAACAGTTGCTTTGGAGTGCAATTTTCTCTCTAGTAGAGGCTGAAGATGCACATACCATAGCAATAAATATCCCTATTAGGAATATATCTTTATACAGAAATATGTGTACACATAAATATGTGAAAATTGTTTAGCATAGTATTGTGTTCATAATCAAGTAAGATGGCAAACAATGTAAAAGTCAACCAACAAGAGGTTGTGTAACTAAACTAATGTATCTATGTGGTGCAGTATTGTTCAGTAGTTAAAAATGAATAAACCAGCTTGAAAAGTTTACACTGGTAAATCTCAGAACTTTGAGTGAAAGACAAACTTCAAAATATAATATATATTGGTCTTTTTTTAAAAACAATTTTTTAGTTATCAACGGACCTTTATTTATTTATATGTGATGCTAAGAATTGAACCCAGTGCCTCACGCATGCTAGGCAAGAGCTCCTCCATTGAGCCACAACCCCAGCCTGGATGCTGAAGTCTTTTTGTGTTTTTTTCCTCGTGTGTGTGTGTGTGTGTGTGTGTGTGTATTTTTTTTTTTTTTTTTTA
>NW_026000241.1:12638852-12702418 GCF_001458135.2 Marmota marmota marmota
TTTTTTTTTTTTTTTTTTGGTACTGGGGATTGAACCCAGGGGCACTTTACTAATGAGGCACACTCCAGTCCTTTTTATTTTTCTAAGACAGGGTCTCACCAAGTTTCCCAGATTGGCTTTGAACTTGTGATCCTCTTGCCTCAGCCTCTGGGATTATGGGCATGCACCACTATGCCTGGCTCCAAGTCTTTATATTTTTTTTATGGTGCAAAGTTACACAGTAAAATATTATTGGTGCCAGCACTAATTCATCAGCTTCAGATATTTTGAACAGAAGTGGGGGAGAGAGCTGTGGACAGAAGGAAGAAGATGCAATTGGAGAAGGTGCAATAGAGGTTTCACCTATGTCCATGTTATCAATGTTTTTCAAAAGCAAAAATGAGAACTAGGGCTTATGTGTTTAAAATAAGATTTGAAAAAGTCACTACTTTGATAAAAATCACTACTTATTTTCCTTTGGAAGGGGAAGAGTTTTTAGTTTAAAGCTCCTGATTTGCTTTTTGGTTCTTATTATCAATGTTATTAACAACAAGAGGCACCCATCTTTTCATTTATTGGGTTTTGGGACCATTTGTCATCTCCAGTTTCCTTTTGTTCTTTAGAAGGATATTTGAAGATGGAAACACTGTGATTATCATTTTTCTGTTTCTTAAATTTTACCTGAAGCTCCAGAATATACCAAATTTTCAGAACTTTATCCTTCATTGCAAATGATATGGCTTATTAAACCCACTGACTTTGAACATTACTACACATGTTTGAATGGAAACATTCTGACAGATTAGTGATGTGGCATTTGTAAATGACAGACAGAATGTGATGGGGCTTTAGGGTGAGCCAGTGGGATGAGTTGACTTCTCTTGTGGTAGTTGTATTATTAGCCGGAGCATCACATGTTTCAGATGCAAGAAAAATGTTATCCTTTTAATTCTCTTATGAGTGACAGAATTAGGCATCTTCTTTCAATCTTTAGCTCTTCATGGATCATTGTTGCCATACTTGTTTAGTTTGGGAAAAATCTGAAGTTAACTAAAAAAATATTTTGTTCAGCTTTCAAAAATAATTATCTCTAAAAGTCTAGTGGGTTCTTCCCATTCCATTTCTTTAGGATTCAGAAAGCATAAATGTAAATTTCACATGTAAATCACACGATTGCATAGGACAACCCTGGTAGCTTTAAGATTATTTTATGGGTGTGAACGAGGGAAACTTGTTTTTTTTTGGTTGAACATTTGAGGAATGTAACATTAGATTTTTTTGCCTACCCGTGATATGGGTAGGTTGGCTATGGCTTTTCTGGGTTCTCTCTCTCTCTCTCTCTCTCTTTCTCCATTGTCTTGGTCTTTTGAGCTGTGGTCTACGTTTCAGATTAATGTTTAGAAAGGCTTTGGTGCTTTTATTTTATGGGATGAAATATTTATTTAAAAATATTTGTGGTTGCTGACCTATCTGGGAATTCCATACTTCAGCATACAGTTCTGTAATTGATTTTAGATTATAATTGCTTACTGGCAAGATTATTCAGATGAAATAATGAAAATCATAGCCCTTTTTGCTTGTGAATTCTAATTAAACTGAGAAATACTAAAAACTAAGCATTATATAATCCTCTTGGGGTCAGATTTGGGGAGGAGAAATGCTGCTGTGTGTAATTTTTAAATCTCAAATATCTTTATAAAAAATGTTCAAAGTATTTACATAAACCCTAGGATATGAGCAGGTAGAGTGAAATCATGAATGTACATGGGATGCCAGCAGCTCTTTGGGAAGCTACAGAGGGAAGGAGAAGGTGAATTGTGGCAGTCCAGTAAATTGGAGAATCTAGGAATTTCCAGCAAGTGCTTACCCCTTATAGGAAAATTGCTCACTTAAGATAGAAAACTTGGCACGCAGTTCTTAGAAAAGTCACTGAAACCTAAAAAGGGCTTCATAGCCTTACAGTGTGTTGGGTGAACATAAAAAGACCGGTAGGGTAGGAGTAGGCAAGATTAACTCAAGGCTTTTAGAAACACCCAATAAAAACTCCCTCCTTGAAGACAGCACCTTATCCTGGAAAAAAAACAGAATTAGGAGACATTAAATATGGTGAGAACCCTGAAGGCAAAGGCGTGGAGGGGACCAGGAAGGGGAGGCACTGGGAAGGTACTGAGGACCTGGCTCTTAGAGGCCATATTTGTATTTCATGGTAACAGAGAAAAGAGCCTTAGCATCATAAAAATTACAAAGTTATCCAGATCTATCACTCCTGTCTGTGAGGGATCAAACTAGAACCTCCTTCCCAAAAGTACTGTAAAATCGATGTCATTTAAACACCACTAACATAAATTGGTTGTGGTTAAGCCCATAAACAGGTAGTATAAAAGAGTACAAGAAGTGGTTTTGAAAAACATCCTAATAGATAATGAAGAATTATTAGATGAAATATGACCATAAAGGATGTGAACACTATAATATTTTAAAAAACTGAAATTAAGAAATTAATGGAACCTCTTAGAGAACTACACAAATCAGCAATAGAAAAGAAATGGCTATACCTATAGAAAGATACTGAGAAATGGCATATCTCAGGAAAGGTGAGGAAGTAAAGGGAAAAGCCAAAATGAAGACAGTTTTATAAAGGAACACAAAAGAATGACACTGTAATACTTGTGAATTGAAGGTGGAGTATCCTTTTTTTTTTTGGGGGGGGGTAACCAGGGATTGAACCCAAGATTGCTTAACCACTAAGCCACATCACAGTACTTTTTGTTTTTATTTTGCGACAGGGTGTTGCTAAGTTGCTTAGGTCTCACTAAGTTACTGAGGCTGGTCTTGGACTTGGAATCCTCCTGCCTCAGCCTCCTGAGCTGCTGGGATTACAGGTGTGCATCACAGTGCCCAGATTAGGTGGAGTCTCTTATCCAAAATGCTAGAGACCAGAAATAGATTTTAAACTTCTTGAATTTTGAAATATTTGCATATATGCATAATGAGAATCATTGGGAATGGGACCCAAGTCTAAACATCACATTGATTGATCTTCCACCTCTGAAAGTAATTAATGTCTGAAAGTAATTATATACAATATTTTGATTATGTCAGCTCCCATGAAGTCAGGTGTGAAATTTTACACTTGTAGCCTCATGTCAGAGTGCAAAAGTTTTTGATTTTGGAGTATTTCAGATTTTTGGATTAGCAATATCCAACCTATAATAAGATATTAGGAATAGAAGAAAAAAGCTCAAATTAAGGGAGAAAATTAGAAGCATTAAAGTGAGTTTTAGAGAAGAAAGTGAATATCCCTGAGGCTGGGGATATAGCTAAGTTGGAAGAGTGTTTGCTTAGCATGCATAAGGCCCTGGGTTCAATCCCTAGTACCACACACACACACAAAAGAATCCAACATATAAAGAAGAAACCTAAAAGAAATGGAACAAGTATTGAAATCCATAATCGATTAAGTATTTTCCTGAAGTAAAAAGAAAATTATTCTCCAATAGCACCACTAAGATGTTCTTGAGAAAAGCCTTTTAGACTTCTAAGCAAAAGGACCTAGTCACACGGAAAAGAAAAAAAAATTATACTGTCATCAGACTTTTCTACAGCAATACTTGATGCCAGAATTCAGTGGAAAAGGTATTTAAGATGGCTAAGTAAAAAAGATGTGAGTCAAGGATCTTGCATTCAATCATTTTATGTCTTGTCTTAGCTTTTTCACTTCTGTGACTAAAAGACCTGACCAGAACAACTGTAGAGGAGGAAGAGTTTATTTCAGGGCCCCCAGTTTGAGAGGTCTCAGTCCATAAACAACTGGCTCCATTCCTCAGGGCTCCAAGGATGCAGAACAACAAGATAGGAGATTATGATAGAGGGAAGTAGCTCAGGTCATGATGGGAAAGCAGAGATCTCTACTTCCAGATAAAAGATATTTATACAAGACACATCCTCAGTGACTCACATCCTCTAGCCACATCCCACTTGCCTTCAGTTACCACTCAATCCTGTCAGGTGAATAATTCACTGATCTGGTTAAGGCTTTCACAAACCAAACATTTCTTCTCTGAGCCTTCATACATTGTCTCACATATGAGCTTTTGGGGGTCACCTCCTATCCAAACCATAACATGCCTTATGTTGCAGAGATTACAGATAGATATGTATGAATAGAAGAGATCAGTTCCTCTGAGCTCTTCCTGAGGAATCAACCAGAAAATGAGCTTCAGATAACCAAGAAATATTTGAAAAAGCTATGACCTGCAGTGATCTATATTTAACACATACAAGAAGGGGGAAAACATGAAAATTACAACAAACTAGTCAATTGCTTTGTAAATAAATCATTGGTGTGGCTTTAAAAAATGCAAGATTTTATCTCACAACTGAGTACCACACTCTCGATGTTAGAAAATAACATGTAAAACTCCTGGAACTCAGCTCTTCTTTATTTTAGCTGATTGAACTCTTTTTTTTTTTTTTTTAAAAAGTGTAAACTACATGGATTCATTTTTTTCCTCTAAGGCATGTGACCTTGTAACTTCATTGCTGAATAATCAGTAATGCATACTTTAGACTTGATGTGTTTTGGAGGTCACTTCAAGATTTCAGGATTAATATTTAAAATGATTGTATTTAACAGGTGAATTTGTTGATACACATTGGTGAGATAGCTTCCTTGTAGTGTTATTGACATTGGCTGGTAACTCTATTGCTTTTTAAATTTTTTTCTTTGATTATTAATTTTGACACTAGCTATTGTCCATTTTAATTTTAACAGTCTAGTTTTGGCTACGTAGCACAACAATGATTAATAAGTGTGAAGTCATGATCTCTATATTATTTGGAAGTACCATGGAAGATCACCAGGAAATTTCATGCATGTAAAATTATTTTGTGAAAAATTTGTATGTTAAATATACTCTGTTTTTTTTCCTTGCAAAATTACTAATCATTCACACTTAATGGTTGCTAATCAAGCATTTGCAATATGGAAATTATGCATCTTAATCAGATTGAGCTTAAAACATATTTTTAGTCTACATTAATATGCATTCTCTAAAAGACATTTTACTTGGGTAAACTCCTTTAAGGAAAGCATTATCAGAAACAGTGTCAGATTTAATCAATGTATTGTTTTTCATTTCCAACATTATTAAACAGCAAAATAGTGTCTGTATAGTTATCTACATAATTTCTCATTGTTTTTTCTTGAGGCTATTATCAATGGATGGCCAGGCTATATTTCTTTATTTTTAGCTGACAGAAGGTTGAAGAACATCAGTTTTACCTCTTGAAATTTGCAGGAAATAATTTTGAAGATTTCTTCCTCATTGCTAGTTTAATAATTCTGTCTTTATGAGATACATAAGAGGAATATTTTACTATTTTGCTTAATTTTGATTAATTTTTTTGTTGATGAATATTTCATATATTTTGGACAAATTCCTAACATTTTTAATGTCTCACCATATCGTCTGTAGTTAGAATAGATGCCTATTCTGAAATCACCAGTGAGCACCACTCACTCCTGGTGGTGAATGTTGGACATATACTTGTGCTGTGCTTTGAGTTATAGAACTCAACAGCTTCTACTGTGGTCAAGCAGTGATAGTGGTCTAAGTTTTACTATTCTCACTGTATGTAATATTTAGGTATGTTGAGCTGTATGACAAGGTGAATTTAAATCAAAGTTGGATGCAGAGTGGATTGCAAGCTGTAGTGACCCAAGGCCATTTTTTGGTTCTCTAAAGGTAGTGTTGATTATTTATCTATGACACTAAGTCTTAGCCTGCAGCCTGTAATCTCCCTTCCTCAAATGTTGTAAGAGGAATACTGTTCTAGAAGTATGGTGCCTGTTCTGAAGATTAAATATGGAGCTCTGGTCAATTAGTTGTAGAGGGTCAAAGTCATTACTTTTTATTCAGTTTTTTTTTTTTTATGACTAAATGAGGATTTGTTTAGGGTAGAAGGCATTTTGGGTTATGTTTAAAATTGTACTGCGTTATCTTAAGTTATTCAGAGTTGTGTTATGAATAAATTTTATGTCATTCTTTTACTTCTGATATTTTAAATTTTTTGTTGACTCCAAATCATAAGCATGGCACTAATTATGCAAGATTTAGTAATGGCTGAGTAATATACACTAATAAAAATATAATAGACATCATCATCACTTATTATCTGACCTTTCTGTGTTTTAAAATCTATTGCTGTATGAAAAATTTTTATACCTGGAAAAATTTCCTTTTTATATGCTTGTTATGTTTCATTTAGTTATTGCTATGTTATCAAACCACTGAAAAATGTAGTAGCTTAGACAAGAACAGTGAGTTGTTATGTTCATGATTCTGTAACATATGCAATGCTGTGTTAGCTGAGGTGGTACTGGAGAACTTTCCTCATGACTCATTCATGACAGACAAGTTGGTGCTAGTTGTTCTGTGGAAATTCCCTTGAAGTTTAGGGGTGGGGTCTGTGTGCCTTCTGTAAGGACCTCCACAGGCTGTTTGGGCTTCCTCATAGCATGGTGGCTGGGTTCTAAAACAAAGTGTTCCAGGAAAACCAGGTGCAGCTTCATGACCCTTTCAGGCCTATCTGTGGTGTCATGTAGCACCACTTCTACTATTTCCTTTCCCCCTTCCTTCCCTTTGAGATATATCATTCTTTTTTTTTTTTTTTTTTTGTGAAGAACACTAATCTGGGTATTAGATAGATGATGTATTAGTTACAATTAAGACTTAACAAATCACCAATTTTATTTTTACATGGTAAAATTGTTTTCTGTTTTTGTTTGTCTTATAACAATACTACTATGAGCATTTTTTAACATAAAACTCACTTGTCATCACTTTGTCAGCATTTCTTCAGATACAATAGCTATGTTAGAACAAAATAACATTTGTAAGGCCTTTGAGAAATAACAAGTTCTTTCCTGCTAGCTATAAGAAGGAATAAGCATCTAGTGTACTGCCAGCTGTGTTTAAGATTTATTCATTTACCGGGGATCCTGCAGCACTAACTGCCACCCACTTTCATCTTTGCTAGTCTGCTTTGTGTAAAGCAGATTCTTATTCTAACTTTGCATTTCCCTGACTACTAGTGAGGACAACCATATTTTTGTTAGGTTTAAATCAATCTCTGTTACATGTATTGAAGCATTATCCTTTAAATACATTGTTTTTCAATTATTCATTTCTAGTGTATAAAAATATACCAGGTCTTCCTAAACTCATTTGATTTTTGAGGTTAGAGTTATAAGTTTTTTGCTTGGTTGTGTCACTTGGTGGTTTTATTTCAGTGTCCATGATTTTTTTTTTATTGGTTAAAGTTGTTGATACATAAAGATACTGATTCTTGCAGTAACTTTTAAGTATTTCAGGTCTTTTCCCAATGTATCTATTCATTTTGACAGATACATAGTGTCATAATGTTGCTCCCCTCCTTATGTAAATTTTAACAACCTATTTGGAATCTTTGTAGTTTAAGAACTATAATAAGAGTATCATTTAATGACATCTTTTATTTTAATTTTTTAAATTCTTAAATACACTTGCATTTCTTTTTTGTATTTTGTCTTTTCCATAATAGTAATGTACTTCTTGCAGCTTTATGCTTTATGGTATTTTTTAGAATCTGGATGGACAAAAGCCTTCAGTCACTGTATCCAGCCTGGATATTTTCTTCACTATATTTTAAAGTTGAGGAAACCAGATCAGAGATTATTTTACCAAGAAAGGTGGCCTTCATATTTAGGTTTTCTTGACACTGGATCTCAAGTTTTTTAACAACATCTTATGTTACCATTTCATTTATTCAAGGGCTTCATTATCACTCAGTAAGAATCTAGTGTTTTTTGTCCTGCATTTCTCTTTTTAGCTTTTCCCTCATAAGTGGTTTTTTTTGTTGCTATTAATCAATTTTTCTTTAAATCTAGAATGTTTAAAAAATGTTTATTTTAATATAAAACTGAGTAAGATCACATATATTTGGTGTGCATTAAACATTTTTAAAAGAAGCTAAAACACTTGTGATTTTGAAACTGGAGCTTTGAGATGAAGCTTGATTTTCTGTGCTAGCGGACAAGAATAGTTTTTCTGCTTCTGCTGGCAGGTGAGGTCTGCATAAGGTGCAGTTCTCAATGGTGGGCTGTGCTGCCCTCTGCTGTTGCAGCAGACCCCAGCAGTTCACCATCAATTTCTTCTTTCTGGGTTCTTGTCCTGTGAATTTGGAGAATGAGCTCCACACACCAGGATGAGTGAGTGTAATGGAAGGATCTATTGAAGAATAGGAACAGAACTCTCTGTCCCCAAGAGTGCTAGAGTAGGGGTTTATATATCACATGGTTCACTGTTATTGGTCCACATTTATGCTAATTAGGTTTTGAAATAGTACTCACAGTGTTGGTTATCCCTGAAGCCCATTCAGGTTTGCTTTACTTTCATTTTCTCCCTGCTTAGGGAAGGAGGAGGTTGAAGTCATTGAATTGTGCATGCTCAGTGGGGTGTCTGTAGTTGTAGCATTGTGTTCAGTGAGCTTGTGTAGTGGGCATCCCCACTGTGTGCAAGCTGAGCTGCAGTGGCATGATGGGGTCAGCTTGCCCCAGCCTACCTCAGTGCTGGCCCACTCTGCTTCAGGACCACTACACCTGCATAGCGGACTCCACACCACCACAGGCTGCGCTCCATCCCACCCTGGCTGCCACCCCACTGCTCTGCCACTCCCCTACCAGTTTTTGGCAAGGACCGTTAGGCTAGCTGTGTTGCTTGGCAGCCAGACAGCCATGTCAATTTTATTTTCTTTGCACTTGTTCATTTTCTTAGTTTCTTGCTATTTATGCTAGTCTTCTGTTGTATTCCTTTGTGAAGGAGGTTTAAATAGATTTCCTTTTTTCATCGTCTTGAGTCTTTTTTAGTTCCTTATCAGTTTGGATAAGGAGTGTAGAATTTTGGATAGCTTTAAAGTAAGGAATAGTGAACTTTCTGCAAAGTGCCATCTAAATAGGCCATTTGTGTTCATTAATGTAAGTTAAGTACTTACAAGGTATTCCCTCATTCTTCTTGAGATAAAAGACAGAATTAGACAAAAACAGGCAGCTGATAACAAGTGGTGGTGCAGATGTAAAGCTCTCATTTTGGTGGAGAGTAAATTGAGACTCTCTGAAGGTAGCAGTTCTACTCCAGGTACCTACCCAGAGAAATGGATTTGTGTGTTCATAAGAAGACATGTACAAAAATGTCCATATGGCTTCCCTAATAATAGTACCCACTCTAACTCAAATGTCCATGAGTAGAGTGGATACAGAAATATTTACATCTTCACACAATGGCATATATACAACAATAAAACAGAACTATTTCCATAGATAATACCTAGAGTCAGCTTTTACTTCATTCCATCAAACCCAGGCAATAGTTATTTTTTCATTCTTTTGTTATATCTTTGCTCTCTCCTCTTTTCTCTTTATAAATTCAGTGAGTTATTTTCTTGATGTTTTTCAGAGAGCCACCATTTTTAATTATTTTCCTTTTGTTGTATTTTCTACCTTAATAGTTCTGTGTGCATCTTTCCTATTTCATTCCTTTTGTCTCAGTTTGGATATTTTGTTTCAGCTTTTTATGTTGGGCATTTAGTTTAGGTATTTTTTTCTTTGATTTTCACTTAGATATCTATTTATACATTGTATAATTAATGCTTTTTTTTTGCATCCCATAGATTCTGATATGTACTGTTTTTACTATGTTCTGCAATTTTGTCTCCCCTCTCCCCCACTTTTTAAGGTCACTTAACAGTTTTAAAACTTTTCAGATAAAACTTTTGGGTCCTTGATGTGTTTATTAATTTCATTTTTTATATTCTCAAAAATGATTTTTAATGGATTTAATTAAGGTTTTCTTTGTGACCAATTTAAAGGAACATTTCATGATTAGTTAAGAAAAAGGTTTATTTCCTTTTTATGTATGTACATGTTTCTAAGGAAAACATGTACATACACACAGATGGGTATGTTCATCCTGTTCTTCCAATGTGCTTTATAAATCATTGCTCATACAGCCTGTGCATACATGTTGGGGGTAGTGTGGAGGTATGTGTTTATTTTTTAGTCTGGTTGTAGGCTCCTTGGAGGTGTACTATATCATGTTTTCTGTTATCTTAAAGACCATTATAGTTCTTTGGTATGCATTGTCACATCTGTTTTTTTTTAATATTTTTCAAATTTGTTGTTGGACACAATACCTTTATTTTATTTCTTCATTTTTATGTGATGCCTAGGATTGAACCTAGCACCTCGCATGTACTAGGTGAGTGCTACCACT
This sequence comes from Marmota marmota marmota, assembly GCF_001458135.2. NCBI lineage: Eukaryota > Metazoa > Chordata > Mammalia > Rodentia > Sciuridae > Marmota > Marmota marmota. The sequence goes on from NW_026000241.1 coordinate 12,649,142, forward strand.
GAGCCATAACCCCAGCCCTGTTACATCTGTTTTTGAATTAAAATATGGCATTTCCCCCCTCTGATTAAAAAAAAAGGTTTATTTCATATTACTTGAGCATGAATTTTGATGTATACTCCTAACATCCAATCTATTGTTTATATTATTTAGGCCTTCTATATCCTGTGTATTTTTGTTCTTTTTGGTAGGCTTGGACTTAGGGGTGTGATTAAGATTGTTACTTATCACATCTGTGTAGTTTTTACTTTAGAAAGGGGGGTTGTTGGACTATTTAGGGTACACCATTCACTACTGCATTCATTGCTGTAATAAGTTTGTTAATAGTGGCCTTTGGCATTATACAGTGTTCTTTGTGTACCATGTTTTTGTCTAATTCTGTCTTATATATCAAGAAGAATGATGGAATACCTTGTATATCAGAAATGTCCATCCTGTTTTTGCTTGAATTGGTCTGATATATGTATATATTAGTAAAATTTTGTATTGCTTTAGAAATGTACATACTAAGTGCAATTCACTGGGTTTTATTTTGTTTTTGAGTTCAGAGGAGTAACACCTGCAAGGAAGGCATGGTGGCACATGTTTGTAATTCCAGCAGCTTGGGAAGCTGAGGCAGGAGGATCAAATGTTTAAAACCAGCCTCAGCAATTTAGTGAGGCCCTAAGGAACTTAACAAGACCCTGTCTCAAAAAAAAAGTGGAGGGGGCTGGGGATGTGGCTAAATGGTTAACCCTGAGGTTCAATCCCCAGTATAAACAAACGAACCAATAAACCTACATAGACTCTTGTCAGCACCACAGAAGGGTATAGAATAATTCCCTCATCTCAAAGAATGATCTTGTGCAGCTCCTTTTTTAGTAAGACTTTCCCATCCCAATTTTGGCAATTACTGATGTCCTGTCTACCTTATTTATTTATTTATTTATTTTTTTATTGGCTCCTTTTAGTTACATGATAATAGGATTCATTTTGACATAAAAGCATGGAATGTAATTTGTTTAGTCCCCCTTCCTTTTCCCTCATCCCTCCCCCTGTTTTCTTCCCTTATTCTACTGCTCTTTCTGCTGTTTAATTAGTGTTTTGTGTATGTATATGATGGTGAGATTCACTGTGGTGTATTCATATAGGAAATTTAGGTCAGATTCATTCCACTCTTTCCCGGTTTCATCCCTCCTACCTTACAGATTTACTTTCTCCATTTTTTTTTCTACTTAACATTACACACTTGAAACTCATTTGTGCTTTTTTTTTTTATAGAGTAAAAATTATTGCTTAGTAGTATTTCATTATGTGGATGTATCACATACTCACGAAGGACATGTGTATTGCATTCAGGTTGTGACTACCATGAATAATGTGGCTATTAATGTTTGTGTACAAGTATGTTTTTGTAAACATAAATTTTCAATGCATTAGAATAAACACATATTGGTATATGTTTAATATTAGTTTTTAAACTGCCGAATTATTTTCCAGAATGTTGTACCATTTTTCCACTCCCATTAACAATGTAGAAAAATTTTAATAGTTCCATGCAGTCATAATTTTTCACTTTGGTTATTCTAATGAATGTATACTGGTATCTCATTGTGATCTTAATTTGCATTACTATAATGATCATGATATTAAGCATATTGAGCATCTTTTCAAATGGTAGTAGACATTCTTGCTGAAATGTCTGTTGAAATATTTTGTGCATTTAAAACTTCTTAATGCTGAATTTTGAGAGTTCTTCATACAAGTATTTTCTGCTCATATGTATCTTACAGTGATTTCATAGAGGAAGTTTAATTTTAATTAACTGTCAATTATTTCTTTTATGGACTGCGATTTGGATTTCATATCTAAGAACTCTTCCTAATTGAAGATTATGAACATTTTTTTTCCTTTAAGAGTTTGTAGTTTTACATTTTGCTTGATTATACAGTCTGTTTTGGGTTAATTTTTGCATAGATGGTTTAACATGTGAATATCAAGTTGTTCAGCATTTTTTGTTGAAAAGAATATCCTTTCTTCAAAACTGCCTTTGTACTTTTGTCATAAACTATTTGATTTTATTTCTAAACTCTGTCTTGTTTCCTTGGACTATATGGCTATCATTTTGTGAGTAGCACATTGTTGGATTACTGTAGTTTTTGGTCAGAAAATCATTATGTGATTTTCTTTCTCACCCGAATTGTTTTTTTTTTTTTTTTAATTTTTTTTATTTTATTTTATTATTTTTTTTTTCTATTTTTTTTTCTTTTTTAATTTTTTATTTTGGTTGTTCAAAACATTACAAATTTCTTGGCATATCATATTTGACACTTTGATTCAATTGGGTTATGAACTCCCACCTTCACCCCATACACAGATTGCAGAATCACATCAGTTACACATCCATTGATTTACAAATTGCCATCCTAGTGTCTGTTGTGCTCCATCAATTCTAATTCCTTTTTCTTTATATATTTTAAAGTTAGCTGGTCTGTATCTATAAAATATCCTTCAGTCATTTTGATTAAAATTGCATTAAATTTTTTGGTCAATTTGGGGAGAAGTGCTATCTTTAACTTAGCTCTTTTACTCTATCACATAGAACGTCTGTCCTTAAACCTTTATCAGTCTTTTATATTTATGCAATTTTCAGTGTAAAGAATCTATTTTTGTCCTGGTGTGTGGCGCACGCCTATAATACCAGCAGCTCGAGAGGCTGAGGCAGGAGGATCATGAATTCAAAGCCAGCTTCAGCAAAAAGTGTGGTGCTAAGCAACTCAGTGAGACCCTGTCTCTAAATAAAATACAAAATAGGGCTGGGGATGTGGCTCAGTGATCAAGTGCCCCTGAGTTCAATCCTTGATATATTTCTGCCCACCCCCCAAAAAGAATCTATTTTTGTTAGGTTTAAACCAGTTTGTCGTTGTAGCTATTGAAAGATGTTATTTTACAAACACTGTTTTCCAATTACTCATTTCTAATATACAGAAATATACCAGGTCTCGCTAATCCCACTTGTTGGGGAATTTTTTTTTTTTGGTGTATTCCTTGGGGATTTTCTACAGTCATATCTGTTAACATTTCTTCCATTCCAATTCCAGTGTCTTTTAAATATTCTTTTTCCTTGTTGCATTGGCTATGGGTTTCAGTAAAATATGGAATCATGGGTGAGGAGAGTGGACATCATTGCTTAATTCCCAGTTCCTAGAAGTATCCAGTGAAATGTGATATTAGCTGTAGAGTTTTTCTAGATGTCTGTTTTCAGATTGAGGATGGTCCCGTCTATTCCTAGCTTGCTGTGAAAATTTTCAAAAAATTGTAAATAGTTGAATTTTATCAAATACTTTTTCATTATCAATTGGTTATCATGTAAATTTTCTCTTTATATCTGTCATGTGATGTTTTACACTGGTTTTTCAAATGTTGAATTTGTCTTGGATTTCTGGGATATACCCCACTTGGTCATAATAACTTCCGATTTATTGCTGGATTCAACTTGCTTGTATTTTCTTGAAGAATTTTTGCACTTGTTTTTCCTTCTCTATGCAATTAACTTCCTTTTTTAAAAAATCTGTTTTAGTTGTAGATGGACACAATACCTTTGTTTATTTTTATGTGGTGCTGGGAATTGAACCCAGTGCCTCAGGTATGCTTAGGCAAGTGCTGTACCACTGAGCCACCACCCCAGCTCACATTAACTTCCTTTTCTTATGTAATTGATTTACTTGGATGTTTTTCATGTCTATAAGTGCTTGTTTAATGATGTTTCCTTAAGATTGATAATATAGTTTACCTGGGCTTCATCATTGGTTATTTTTTTTTTAATTTTGGATGGGTGGTAACTTATACCATTTTTAATGCTCTAGCCAAAATACCTCAGGCTGGCTGATGAATGAACAACAGAAAATTGTTGCTTACAGTTCTGGAGGCTAGGAAGTCCAAGGTCAAGGAGCCAGCAGATATGGTGTGTAGTAAGAATGTATTCCTCAACAATGCCACCTTGTACATGTCCTCTCATGGTCAAAAGGGCAGACAAGGTCCCTGGCACCTCTTTTATGGGGGTACTGGACCCTTTTGTGAGGGTACAGTCCACAAGACCTTATCACCTTCCTACCGTCCCAATACTTACAGAGTCATGGTGAAAATTTCAACCTTGAAATTTTGTGGGAGGAGAAAACCACTCAGACCACAGCAGATGGAGCCAGCTTTTCATCAGCTGAAATCTTTAGATTCTCATTTATTTTTGTCTTTCCATGAAATAGCCATTTATGAATGTTGCCTGCAGTGTTTTTGAAATGTGTTAATGGGATTCTCTGTAGAAAAAAATTAGAGGTTCCAATTTTCAAGGGATTAGTTTTGTAGTTTCTTTTATTTTTTAGGTACACTATTGATATTTATGACAAGAAAATTATCCCTTTACTAATTTTTTACTAATGTATCAAAGCACATTCACTAGTTTTATATGGTTCTTTTTTTTCATTTATTGCATTTTATTTCCATATGGAATTTAACATTCCCTTTTCTCACATCTCTCACACTTTTTCTCTTTAAATAAATCGTTTATGAACATGTTCTCCACTCTGATAGATTTATGAATCTTTCTCTCTGCCCTTTTACCTCTTGTACCACACCCTTTCTTTTTAAAATTAGAGCATTATATATAGCAGTTGGATTCATTTTGGAAAACATCATACATGTAAGGAATTTTTCAATCCCTGTTTTCTTCCCTCTCCCTCCCCGTAGTCTCCTCCTTCTCTGCTAATCTTCCTTTTGCTCTTTTTTTAAAATTTGTCTTTCATTGGTACTTTCTAAATATACAGAAAGAGTGAAATTCCCTGTGGCATATTTATATATGCATATAATGTGAGTTTGTTAAAATTTGTTAAACTTATTCCATATTTCCTCTCCTTTCCTGTCTCCTCTGTCCTTCTCAGTCTCTTCCTGCTCCACTAATCAATCTTCCCTATATCTTTGATATCTGAACTAGGAAAGGCCTGAGGTTTCTGATTTTTTTGTTTTTAGTTTTGTTTGGTACTGGGATTTGTACCCAGAAGTACTTTACTACATCCCAAACCCTTTTTATTTCTATTTTCTTTTATGTTAAAAAGGGGTCTAAGTTGTTATTTAAAAACACATTTATGATTGTAAATTTTTCCCACCTGGCAATAGAATATTCAGTGTAAAGGCACCAAGGCATGGCAGGAAAAAAAAAAAATATTGAGCTCCCCGAGTCTTCCGTAAGCACACAGTATTTATATCTCTGGTTTCTTCTATTTATTGACTGTGTGTGTGTGTGTTTTATATTTGTGTATCAATGTACACATGAAATAATAATACAGTTGCCTGTTAAGAGGGCAAGTAGCACTCTCAATAGCTATTCTACTATCTGTTGTGTCTTAAGAAATGTTGGGTTACCTTCATTTTGTGTTTAAGATCTCAGATGTGGACTAGAGATATAATCTCTGCATGTGCGGGTTTGCTCAGATTGACATCTGAATGCAGATGTGACTGCCACACATGGAGTTGTGTGGTTAATGAGTCAAGAGGTGGGCTTTGTTACTCAGCTGGTCTAGATTCAAATCCAGCTCTGAATTTGGGTATGTTGCTTACCTCTTCAAGATTATTTTTTCTTTATAAAATAGGGATACTACTATCAATTTTTATGGCAAAACTTTAGGATTAAATGAGAGAATACATATCAAACTTAGTATGGGGTCTAGAACAAATTAAATGTAAAACAGTAGCTGATACTTTATTTCTTGCTGTCTATTATTATAATCTATTTACTCTGGGAATTGAGGCCATCCTGGATTTTTCACATTTTCTCAAAGGTTTTTTAAATATCTTCCACAGGATTTTGTCTCCACAATTATACGTCTACTTGACAGCCCCTCAACTTCCATTAGAGCCAAAGCCTTCCTGGTGCTTTTGTATATTGTGATGCATAATCGTGAGATGTTGCTACTCAGCTGCCAAGCAAGGTATGATCTTCTCGGATGGCTTCATCAATAACTTCAATTTAGTTCTTGTTTTATTAGTAGTTTTATATGCATTTTACAGGATATTTCTTGGCCTTTATGCATCTGGTATTGAAAACTTTTTTCTAAAAATTTCCCAGAGTTTAATATATGTCTTACAATCTCAGCTTAGAAACACAAAGAACCTGAGAAGATTCTAAATCTGAAGCGGGGTGTGAAAGTACCTGGGGTACTCTATCTAGATCTGAGCCCACTCTGAGGCAGGGTGTTAGAGTTGGTCCTTTGTACCTTAGGATTTTTAGAACCAATGGTAGGCTTTTTTTTGTTGTTGTTATTCTGAGATTCTGGAATGAGTAGCTGTGAAGGCTCCAGAGGAGCAGCCTTGTAAGGTAGGAAGAAAGCTGGGTTGGACCCAGTTCAAGGACTTACTCTGGGCTGGGGCTTGTTTTTTTTTTTCCCCTCTCCATTTCATTTCCTTCCTCTAAAAGGAAGAGATAAGTTCCCTTCAAGCTATGATGCTTTATGATTAACTTTGAATAATCTGGTCCATGCTCTGTTGAAGCCCAGAGGTTTCCTGAAAATCTGGTTTAATGTTCACTTCTTCATCTAGGTTTTTACTTGTTCTGGAATAAGAAGAGTGTGTGCAATGCTGAGATTGATTTGGATTAGGAATTGGTACAGTTACTTTTTTTTTTTCTTTCCTGTAAACATCCAGAGAATTCACAATTGGGCTTTGTGGGCAAAATGGAAAAATTTTGACTGTTATGTTGATATTTATATAACAAGGCAAATTCCCACATGTCTTTTATTGACAGAAGAAAAATAATGATTGAGAATGTTAAAAAAATTTTTTTTGGTAATACAGTTCTATTAATGAAAAAAATCTTTTTTTTATAGGGGAGATAACATTTAGCTTAACTGGTAGTCAAAGTTAGTGTTCACATCATGAAGTCACTTGCAGCTGTTCATCTGTTAGTGATGATCTTTGGTGTGAGCTTTGGCTAATCTTTGAGAATGTCTTTTCATACAGATAAGTGCTGACAAATTCATGACTATGGCTATAATTGAATATACTCTTCACATGGAAGGCATTTGCCTTATTATGATTTTTCTCTTGTTGTTTACCTTCTAGCATGTCATTATATTATAGTTAATCACGTCTAATTCAAGGGTATTTAGAAGCGCTTAATAAGATTCCATTGTTTTTCATCTCTGGGGATTTACTACTTATATCCTTCTTTATTTTCTGCTTATTGTCTTTAAAGTTGATGTTTTGAATATTTTGTTTTAGATTGGAAGGTGAATCCTGTTGCTGTTAGTCCATAATAGATGGAAGTGGAGGTCACTTGTGTTCATTACTTTTCAATGGCCTTAACAGTGACTTTGCTGCCTTTGATCTCTCCTTATGTCTACCATCATTTTCTACCAGATGAACCAAGTTTCTCAACTTGTGTTCTTAGGTCATTTCTCATTCTCAGTCTGGTTTCTGTAGAGCAGCAGAAGTATGTACACACCGTGACTCATCTTCCCTGCTCAGACTCTTCTGGTACTACCCAGCCATAATAAAATAGTAGCCGGCTCCTCACCAGGACCCACTCTGCCCAGCCTCATCCAGTTCCTGCCCATCTCTTAGCCCTTGTTTTGTAGTCTTTTTGCTCATTTGCTTCCAGTATGCAGGTTTTCTTTTTACTCTTTTTTTTTTAAAAATTTTTAAGTTTGTTTTAATTAGTTATACATGACAGTACAATGCTCTTCTTACTCTTTGAATACACTAAGCCTGTTGTACTGCTTTTAAGTCTTTCCCCAATTGCATTCCCAGTGGCTGTGATCTCTTCCCCCCCAGGGTTTGCTTGGCTAGCTGCCTTGGGTTATTCAGGTCTCTGTTCTTCAGAGAGCCATTCAGATCACTCTATCTGAAACATTTTCTGCAACCCTAATTGTAAAGACTGTTTAACTGGGAGGAATAAAACCATTCAGATGTTCAGTGTCTGGGGACTCATGGCACATCCAGTCCTCCCAGGGAACTGCTGTGACTTCTGTGTGTCTCTAGATGAATATTTAGAAAACTTTACAAATGGCAGGAAACAGATGGCCTGAAGGCACATCCTGACTGAGTCCATGTTGATTCTCTGGAGCAACATAGCCAGCAGGGCAAGTGTGGAGAGCGGATCTCACAGGTGAGACGAGGTGGGCTGCATTCTTCCTGCACTGTGTGGCAGAGATGACACGCCTCTTGAGTCCCTGATGGTGAATATTGACCTTCGAGCTTCTGCAGGGTTCTAAATGCAGATGCTTTCTGTGTGTGATGATTGGGGTCTGTAGTCCTATTCCTACTCCAGAAGTGTCCAGGACATCTGGAGTAGGGCTGAAAGAATTGGTGGGGCCAGCCTGCCCCAGACTGGGAGGCTCTGGGAAGACGACTTTACCTGCTTCCCTTTCCTCACCTGCTTGGCGCACCTGTCCTCAACTGGTGCTGAGTAGGGGAAGAAATTAGTAGGTCAAGGTTTGCCCCAGGCAGTTTTGCAAGACATAGTTCTTGAAGGAGAAAGAACAGGAAGACCAGGCAGCTCTTATTGTGGCAGAACTAATGAAAGAGACAGAAAAGAATTTTAACAATTAATGAAAACACTATGGAGAGGCAGGTTTTTTTGGAAAATCAACAGAAGAACTGAGAGACAATGGTCTCTGCTGGGGATGTCATTGCGGCTTTGAAAGTCCATATGAAAGAACACGCTGAACTGTATTGAGCCAACGACAAAGACATGGGAAATCCATGTGAAAACAATAAGAAAGATGGAGTGTGGGTCCAGGAGGCCTCACTTTGCAAAGCACCAGGGATTCCAGGAGGAGGAGGAACAGATGGCAGATGATTTCTAATCAAGGTAGTTTTAGTAGTCATCTTCGGGTTCAACTTTATGTCTTCTGTATGTGAATGAGAGTAAAGGAGTTAAAAAGGCACAAGACAACAATGGCAGAGGGAAAGATGACTAAAAGTGGATGAGTGTTGTTTCCCCATAACTTTGTATTTTGGATGCTGGAAAGCTGATGGATAAATCTTTACTCATTTAGTGGAAGGAGAATGCTGAAATCTCTTATTGTCTGCAAGGGATGAGGCCAATATTAGACATGATTACTACCTGGTAATATTTGGAATGGTAAGGAGATGGGCTTACCAGGTACTTTGAAAGCATAAGTGAGAAATTGCTATGGAGATTTGAGCCATAGCTCTCCTCCTACACTGAGCATCTGGGAGGCTTCTCCTCTCCCACTGTAGCAGGGCTCTTGAGAGGTGTTCTGCATAATGTGGCTAAGAGGGGATGAGGAGCTTGTGGAAAAGCAGATGACAGTATGAAAGTAAACTTACTCTGTGGGAGGGCCTTAGCTACCTTCCCATTCAAACTCGGACTGCTTGCAGCTTGACTTACCTACTGTTGCCCAGAGTTTGGAGCATCATCTTAGGGAAGCTCTTGGGGATCTGATAAAAGCCCCACAATGGCTGACATTTGAGTGTTCCCTACTACAGCCAGTGGAATTTTGTCCTACACTAGAGGCCATCTGTCATAAGCCCTATTCCTATGTACAAACTTCCATCCACACTTCAGTGTCATTAAAAAAAAAAAAATCACCAGATATTTGAGGGAGACCTGTGACATGGAACACAGAAACCCAAAGTAAATTAAAAGGATTGGACAGGAATAGACAAGAGTCCATGAACAGCCAGTTAATGGAAAAAGGAAAGCAGATGACCCTTAAACTTATGAGTAAATGCTAAATCTGCCTCATTTTAATTGAAATGCCAATTATTAAAACTACACTAAGATGCCATTTATCACTTAATGCATTGGCAATATTTGACAATGTATTCACTTGGCAAGGCTCTGGAAACTGGCACTCTTTTACACTACCAGTATAAAAGATGCACAATAGTATAACTACTGTGAAGAAGAATCCGGAAATATTGGTTGAATATCCCTTATCTGAAATTCTTGGGACCAGAAGCACTTTTTTGGGGAGTGGATTTTTGTATATACATAATGAGATATCTTGGGGATAGGACCCAAGTCTGAACATGAAATTCATTTGTTTCCTATGCATCTTACACACGTTGACTGAAGGTAATTTTATGCATATTGTTAGTGTGCCTGCATTTTTTGGCTGTGACCAGGCACATGAGTCAAGTGTGGCAAGATAACTATTTCCTTTGTGGTATCATGTCAGTGCTCAAAAAAATTGCAGATTTTGGAGCATTTCAGACTTTGGGTTTCTAGAGTAGGGATACTTGACCTCAACAAAGGAAAATGAAAAACGTATTCATTTACCTTTTGACCTAGCTGTCTTGCTTCTAGGAGACTGCGTGAGAAGTGAAATGACATAGCACAGGGCTAAACTACCCAAGCATCCAGCACCAGGAATCTAGCTGGGGAACTGTGGTGATCTTCGTGTTAGTTTTCTGTTTTTTGTTGAAACAAATTGCCATAATCTCAGTGACTTTAGATAATGCCTATTTATCTCATGGTTTTATGGGTAAGGAGGGTGGGCACTCTGTTACTGCTGACCTCCCAGGCTTGAAGTCATAGATATTGGCTGGTGCTGTAGCTCTCATCTGAGGCTCCGTGTTCTCTTCAAAGTTCACTAGTGATTGGTAGAATTAATTTCTTTCAACTATAGGACTGAAGTCTTCTGGATTAGAAATTCACAATGTAGCTGTTAGCTTTCTTCCTGGCAAGATCACTTCTCATGCCCTGAATTCGCTTCATGGTTCAAACATCTTTGTCCAGTTCCGCCACCCGTCAGAGGAAATGATCTGCTTTCAAAGGTCTCACCTGATTAGATTAGGCTGACCCAGATGTTCTCCATATCTCAAGGTTAACTGAACTGGAACTTCACACCTTCCAACTCCCATTCTCAGTAGTACCTACATTACTGTTTGGTTGAGTAGCTAGGAGTGGAACTCTTGGAGAAGGACCATCTTTAGAAATCTGTGTATCCCAATCCCCATAATGGAGGGGAAAAGGAACAGGGAATATCCATAACCACAGCCATAGTCATCTCCAAGATATATTACCTCCCCTCCCTGCCCCCCAAAAAAAGCAAGGTGCAGAGCAGCATTTAGCATACTACATGTTATCTAGGAAAAAGGGTGAACACAGAAATAATACGTACATTTGCTAACATTTTCAAAGAGGAAAAAATGGAAGGTTAAATAAAAAATTTGCAACAAGGAAGGGTAAATTAGTGGGTGGGAAGAGAATAGGGAGGCAGGGCCAGGGATGAGCTGTACATCTCTGAATGTATCTGTTTTATGGTCCAAATTTAATAAACACATACATATTTTATATAATTAAAGATAAAAATAAAGCAATTTCTAAAAATTAAAAACAATATATATATCAAGTTTGTGGTATAATTCCCCAGAGAATATATATTTAAGCTGCCTTTAAATCACAGTGTTATCAGTATATTTCTTTTTATTGTAGTTATATATGGTAATTCGGTTCATTTGGACAAAAACAAATATGGAAGGAATTTGATTTTAAACACCATCCCTCCTTTTCTCCTCTCCTCCATCCCCCTCTTCTCCCTCCTCTACTGATCTTCCTTTCATTCCTTTATTTTTTTTAAATATATTTTTAGTTGTAAATGGACACAATATTTTTATTTTTTATGTGGTGCTGAGAATCAAACCCAGTACCTCACATGTGCGAGGCAAGCACTCTACCACTGAGCCACAACCCCAGCCCTCACTCCTTTCTTTTTGATTGGTACTTTCTGCATATACATAAAGGTGAAATTCCCTTTACTACTCATATAACATGATTTTGTTAAATTCATTTCTGTTTCTTCCCCTTTCCCATCTTTCATCCCTCCCTGTCATTCTCCACCTTTTGATCTGTGAACTGTCTCTGTGTATTTGTAATTTGATCCCCTCCCCCACTGCCTTCTTTCCCTTATTTTGCTCTGGCTTCTACCTTCAATCCTTGATTTTTCTGAGTCTAGCTTATTTCACTAAGCATGGTGTTCTCCATTTCCACCTATTTACCAGCAAGTGTCATTGTATTCTTCTTTTTGGCTGAGTAGAACTCCGTTGTGTACATATGCCACATTTTCTTGATTCATTCATTTGTTCACAGGTATCTGATTCCATAATTTGCTATTGTGAATTGTGTTGCTATAAACATTGAAGTGTCTGTGTTGTATAGATGATTTTAGTTCTTTTAGATAAATATCATGGAGTGGGATGCCTGGGTCATGTGGTGTTCTGTGACTAATCTTTTGGGGAGTCTCCATACAATCTTCCAGAGTGATTGTATTAATTTGCAGTCCCACCAACAATGTATGAACATACCTTTTCCCTCACATTCTCACCATCATTTATTATTTGTGTTGTTGATAATTGCCATTCTGACTGGAGCAAGAAGAAATCTTGTATAGTTTTGATTTGTGTTTTTTGATTGTTAAAAGATGTTCAACTTTAAAAAATATATTTGACCATTTTGTGTTTCTGCTTTTGAGAATTGTCTGTTTAGTTCTTTTGCCCATTTATTTGATTTTTTTGTGTGTTGAATGTTTTGAATTCTTAATATATTCTGGATATTAATCCCCTTTGAGGAGCAGCTGGTAAAGATTTTCCTCCCATTCTATAGGCTTTCTTTACTATTTCCTTTGCTGAGTAGAAGCTTCTTAAATTTGATGTCATCCCATTTATTTATTGGTTTTATTTCTTGAGCTTTAGGGTTCTTGTTAAGGAAGCCAGTGCCTGAACTTACATGATGGAGTGTCGACCCTATATTTTCATTTTTCTTTATGTCTGGATAATAAACCATTGTGTATATACACCACATTTTCCTTATCCATTCATCTGTTTATGGGCACTTAGGCTAATTCCATATTTTAGTTGTTGTGAGTAATACCGTAGTAAACTTTTAGTTTTTTGAGGAACCTCCATGGTTTTCTCCATAATGGTTGTACTAACTTATATTTCCACCAACAGTGTGGAGAATTGCTTTTTCTCCATATGCTCACCTATGTCTGTTATTTTTTTAAAATAATAGACATTCTAATTGGGGGTGAAACCCATTGTAATTTGGATTTTCATTTAGCTGATGGCTAATGTGAACATTTTAAAATATATCAGTTATTTGCTTTTCTTTTGAGAAGTGTATTCAGATTATTTATTCATTTTTCATTGGATTTTTCTTTTTTCTTTTTGTACTGGTGATTGAAACCAGGAGTGCTTTATCACTAAGCTGCATCTTCAGTCCTTTTTATTTTTTATTTTGAGATAGGATCCGGGTAAGTAGCTGAGAGTTTTAATAAATTGCTGAGGTTAGACTTGTGATCCTCTTGCATCATTAGGATTACAAGTATATGCCATCATGCTCAGCTTGGATTACTTTTTCTTTAAGTTTTTGAATTCTTTATATATTCTGGCATTAACCCTCTGGCAAGTATCTTCTCCCATTACGTAGATTTTCTTTTCATTCTGTTTCCTTTGCTATGCAAGAACTATTTAGTTTAATGTAGTCCCCGTTTGTCAGTTTTTCCTTTTGCTTCCTGTGCTTTTGGGGCCTAATTAAGAAAATGATTGCCTATACTAATAAGTTGAAGTGTATCCCCTGTGTTTTCTTCTAGTAGTTTTGGAATTTCAGGTCTTATATTAAGGTAATGCATGATAATGAAGGTAATGTGTTCTCCTTATAGTTTTTGTTTTAAAGTCTATTTTGTCTGATATAGGTATAGCTATTCCTGCTCAGGATTCCATTTGCTTGGAATTTATATTTTCATTCTTGCAGTCTGTGTGTGTCTTTATTGGTGAAGCAAGTTTCTTGTAGGGAACATATTGTTGGATTTGTTGTTTTCCTTTATTTGTACAACCAATGTGTACCTTTTAGTTGGAGAATTAAGTCCATTTGTATCCAGGGTTATTATTGAAATGGTTGAATTATGCCTGTCATTTAGTTTTTTATTCTAGTTGTTTTGAATATTCCTTTGGTCTTTTCTTTGACTTATTCATCTTTGTTGTTTGATGGTGTATTGTATTAATAGTGTTTGGTCATTTTTCATTTCTCTTTTATGTATCTACTCTTCTAGTGGGAGTTGATAGTTTCACATGCTACCTTTCACTTCTGTGTGTGCAACTCCCTTAAGCATGTTTTGTAAAGCTGGTCATGAATTCCCTCAGTTTTTATCTTGGAAGTTCTTTGTTTTTCCATCCTTATGAAGAATGATCTTGCTCGGCATAATAATACAATAGTTATTTTATTGTTTAGTTCCATAATGGAAAGATGAAAGAATAACTAAAAGTACAAGGTAGCAAAAACTAGAACTTTTTGAGGACTTGGAATATGTTCATTCCATCCCACCCTGCTGAGAAATCTGCTCTTAGTCTAAGGGAGTTGCCTTTTAATGTAATGTGGGGCTTTTCTTTTATAGATTAGTCTGTTGCTGAGATTTTCAACTGAATTGGACTTATTGATTTCCTCATTTCTAAGAATTCTCTTAGTTCTTTTTCAGAAGCTCTGCTGGATTTTTCATTCATATCCTGCATTGTTTTTCTGATTTCATTTAACTGTTTCTGTATTCACTTGGATCTCATTGATATTTAAAAAAATATTTTTTTGAATTATTAAGCATTTCATAATTCTGATTTTGTTGGAATCTCTTACCAGAGAGTTATCTTTTGGAGATGTCATATTATCGTGTTTCTTCATTGATATTTCTGCATTTGGTGTAACATATTTCTACATATCCTGAAGATGTGTTTGGAGGTTTGGGTTTGTTATTCAATACTGGCTTTGATTCTAGCTAGGCACCATAATGTGTGTTTCCAGTAGCTTCTTTGGTTGTGATTAATGACTTTGGGCATAGCATTTGTTGTGGTAGATTTGAAGAGACCTATTTCCTCTTTGGGCCATGCAGGAGTGGGGACAGTTTTGCTTTTAGGATATAGAAGTTTAATTGGGATGTACATTATGGGATTCTATGGATTTATCTTGTTTGGTGTTGGCTCACAGTTTCTTGAATCTGCAGATTTATATCATCTGGTAATTTTCAGTCATTATTTCGTTTTCATTTGCCCACTCCTCCCTTTTTGAGACCTGATAATACAAATATAAAGTGTTTTGTTATTCTACAGCTTCCAGGGACTCTGGTTCTTCTTGGTCTGTTTTATCTGTACTTTTTACATTTTATAAGTTAAATTTATTTGAACTTTTTCTTCTACCTGCATTCATTATTGAGCCCATCCAGTGAGGTTTTTAAATTTTGTTTATTTTCCAATTATATTTTTTACTTTATTTTTATGACCTGTCTTTTTCCTTTGGATATTTTAAGTGTTTTCACTGGTTGTCCACATTGCATGGAAATGTGAGTTGCTGTGATTTGTTGGAAAGCGTTGTAGAAACACATATTTCTATTAACAATACCCATAAGTTCAGTTTAAAAGGTTTGCATTTGATATTTAGCTGCTAGAAATCAAACTATTAATTTTTCCAGATATATGCATGAAGGTATCCAATGCAGCTTTGTTACATGCATTGATATTGAACTGGCTCAGTAAATATGACATAGCTATAATATATATGACCTATTTGATTAACTTAGAGAAATGTTCATTAGATGAGTAAAAATAATGACAGGGCAGCTTTCTATTTTAATTTTGAAGACATTTTTAAAAACAACGTACATGGCAAAATGATTCTGTTGCATGTATTTGTATAAAAGTCCTTTTAAAAAAAAGGCAAAGAATAATAATATCAAGTTTATTATCTAAGGAGGGTAGGGAAAACACATTATTTATCTCTTCACTTGTGTGCTTAGACTATTATACAATGAGCTATTTCATTCTTATAAGAAAAACTAATGAAAAGAAAAAGAAAACTAAATGTTAGCAATAGGTACCAGTTGTTTTAAAGGTTTAAGTGGATCTCTAAGTCAGTGAAAGTTCAAAATTTTTCATACTTTTAGATTTACTTCAATAACAAATTGTTCCCAGAAACAAATATGGGTACAAGCAGTGGAAAATGATTCGTTTTTGTTTCTATGTGTTTTGTAGCCCAGATATTATATTAGTGTGCATATAAGATGCAAGGTTGAATATAAAGATATGCAAAAGAGAGCAAGCCTGCAGGCTATAGAGAGATGTTAAAATTCTCTGTGATGAGTTTGTATGGAAACGTGCACTTCTTTTCTTTCTTTTCCCTTGAAACTCCACTAGCAGCTGGCTTTCTGCAAATCATGATGCTGCCCATCTGCCTGACAACTGAAGCCCCACATCAGGAGCCCATGATAACCTTTGCTACATTATGCAGATATATTTTCCTGCTTACCATCATCACCAGTAGTCTTTTATGGATTAGATTTCAGCACATTTTCTATGATGTCAGCTCTCAAATCCATCTAGTGTAAGACAGGCAGTGAAACTGAGCTGTCAGGATCTGATAAAAATGATATGATAGCCCCCAAATGTCCACCTATTTCTTCAAATGGCTTCATTCTCATATTGAATATGACAGGTGATAAAATAGGGCCTTATGTGTCTCTAGAAATGATAACCCTTTTAGAGGATGAATAGTCTTGTAAGTTCATTGTATAGGTTTGCTGTGAGCCTGAAATGTCAGTGCCTCCTGATGAATCGGGTTTTCCTAGAGTTTTTTCTCCCCCTTTCCCCATGGCATTGCATTAATATGATAATCAGTGAAATAAAAGAAAATCTGCTTTGATCTTGAAAGATTTTTTTTAAAGAAGAAATATTTACTCTGGATAATTGGTTAACTGTGTGGGAAAAATTATTTTCTCTGCTTATACTATACAAAAGTCAATTCCAGATGGATTAAAGAATTATATACCCCAAAGAAACCATAAACATCTGGAAGAAAATATGTTTAAATATGGGCAAGGAAGGTTGTTCTGAGTAGAAAGGCAATGAAAGAAACCGTAAAAGGAAATACTGATTGTTTGGCTACATATAAATTAGAAACTTGATCCCCTAAGAATCATAAATAAAACTTACATGCTAACAAAAACCTGTAAGTTTTTGCATCATACATAATAATCTCTGTACTGTGGAGAGATTCCTGATAGGAATAGATATTCAGCCTCATTAATAATCAGAAATACAAGTTAAAATGATAACCAAATACTGTTTCTACCCCATCATATTGTCAAAGTAAGAAAAACACAACCACTATCTTATATCCACAGTGCAGGAGGACAACTTTTGATCTACCCGTTGAGGCTTCTTGAGAGTGTTTTTGTAATGTGAATTAGAAATCTCTATGATTAACTATTTCTAGTACTGTAAATACACTTGAATCATATCTTTGCACTTTACTAGGGATGTAAATTACCTCAAAGATCTGAATCCTCAGTGAACTAGACTTTTCTTGGTGCTGAGGTTTTCTCTCACTTCAGCTACTAGATTTTATGGTCATTCTGAGAGGTTCTTCAGAGAACATTTTTGTTATAGTTGCCCATTTTCACTGTGAAACAACCACCAAGTTTTCATTGGTAATCAAGATGACGTACTCCAACCAGTACAGTAAGCCTCCTGTATCCCCAGATTGACCTTCTAGTTTAGTTGTTGTATCTTCTGGTGGAACCTTTTCTTCCTAGGAAACAACCCAGCAGAGCTCAAAGTCATGGTGACTGAAGGCAAAAATATTATAATCATGAGAGAGGATCTCTTCTGCTTATTGATTCCCAGAACTGTGTGGGGAGATAATACCATATTTTTTTGGTGCCATTTCAAAACATATACTTCATGTTTTAAATCCTTCATGTTTTAAGATAGAGCCCAGAGTTTTAGCATGATTTTTCCTCAGTTGACACCACGACTGAATTCTCCATAAGCCATTCCTCTTTTAAGAGCTGTGTATGTGATAGTTGCAGCCAAGACTATGAATTTCCTAGGCTTGAGCCCATTGCCAAGTTCTTTGATCAAAGGCATTGCTATTTTGATTACATGATTGTAAGTAAAGCATTTCTTAAGTCTGTACTTCATTTTATAGGTTGGTCAAGTTTGTGTGCAGGGATTTGTGTTTATTCTAGTGAGAATAGTTTGCTGCTCCTTCTTCAAATCAACCTGTTTTAGGCAACTGGTTGTTCTCCTGAGGAAATGGCACTACACCAAGTTCTCAGCATTGGTTTTCTTCTTGATTGGAGGGCCAGTATCTACATAATCATTGACGAGCATTCCTTTTGCAGAGCCCATGCATACACTCCATCTTTGCCACTTCCCATCCCCTTAGTACATGGACCTGTTGTACGAGCACTGGAGTGACTGGAGAAGGAATCTTGACTGCCATTTGCAGAATGTCATCTACCTGATTATTGAGGGCCTCCTCTGAAATGGATACTCTTTGACATCCACATCACATACAAATGTCTTCATACTTTTTTCCAATTCTCAGGTCTATCAGCAAACCTCTTTCCTAGAATTTCTTGCCACCAGTCTTATGTCCCTGACCATCTTACTAAACTGTTAGCCAGTGGCCATATCTCAGTTAAACACAGAGTCCAACAAAATCTGTTTTGAAATTCTGCTCACTGGAGAATGTTCTTCTCAGGTACGCTTTTGATTAGGTTTGTAATGTGACAGTCCTCTTTCATTTGGTGCCAGCATATCGTATTGAATCATTCACTAACCAGAATCAGAATTTTTCTTTTTTCAGTCAGCTGTTCATAAATAATTCTATTAAAAAAAAGAAATATCTTGTAGTTGAGATGGATAGCATACCTTTATTTTGGTTATTTTTATGAAGTGTTAAGCATGGAACCCAGTGCCTCACATGTGCTATGGAAGTGCTCTGCCACTGAGCTGCAGTTCCAGCCCACAAATTATTCTTAATCAGAATTGAGAGGAGGTAATTCAGAGGAGTTTTTTGGAGAAATAGGAACCATCTTCTTATGTAGTGTGTACATTGTGGCCCTATCCAAGCTCAGTCTCTTATATTTATCAACCTACTTGATGATGGTTTACTGATGTGTATCCAAAACCTAGTGGCATGGTGAAGTGAGGTTAATGATATGTAGCTCAGATCATAAGCTCATTTGACGTCAGTGGTCATGTGCTTATTTTCTTTTTTTTTATTATTCAAAATATTACATAGCTCTTGACATATCATTTTTCATACGTTTGATTCAAGTGGGTTATGAACTCCCATTTTTACCCCGTATACAGATATGTGCTTATTTTCTATGAGAAGCTGTTTCTAAAACAATAGTCATCCACAAATGAGAATGAGGTTCTGCTCTAAAAGCACAAAGATGGATTGTGATTGACCTGTTGGTACTTTCCTGGAGTTATATTTTCCGTAGCTACTCAGCGCCATAGATATGTTGGATGTTAGGTCTAGGTGGCAGAGCCACTTACATAGCAGCTTGGAATTGCTGCAGAGCTTTTAATCCAACTCCCTTTAAAACTAGCAACTTTAAGGCTCTTCATAAATGTGAGCGAAACAAACAGATCCAAAGATGGTATGTATTGCCTTCTAAATTCATAAAATCACACCACATATTGTGTTTCCTTTTTTTGTTATAATCAGACTCCCATACTTTCTGAACTTGCTCTAGACCACTTAATCCTAGAACTTTACTGAGGTGGTAAGCCCTGAATTTTTAATGAGGTTTCTCTTAAATGACTTGCTAAGTCCTCCAGAATACTTGTTGCTGACTCTTCCTTATGTCATCAAAATAATATAGGTGTATGATACTTGGGGATAGATCTTTGCAGGCTGTTTTATGGTCAAGAGCAGGAGAGTTGGCAGAGTCTGCAGCAAGACAGTTAATATGACCCATTTGCCTTGATGAGTAAAAACAAACACATACTGGTTGTTCTTTCACTTGTTGGTGTATTCTCTCAATCGGGGGCAAGGGTTGTCTTTGTCAGGTAAGAAATTTGCCAGGTCTGTGTTGATTTGCTCCAATAGAGATATTACATGTTAAATTGTAGCTGCAGTTATAATTATAACATGTTTACATTTTAGATAACTCACTGTCGTTCAAGATCCATTGCAAACATTTTCCAAGATTTTATACTGGGTGAATTGATTCTTTAAATGGAGCTGTAATAGATATTATCACCCCTGCACCTTTTAAATTTTTGTTGTTGGTTCTACTTTCTATAGTTTTTCTGTTGATACGATTTACTAGATTTACTATCTTGGTAGAGAGGGGAAATTCTATACTTGCATTTGTCACTTATAATATTAGTCTTCATGTCTAAGGTCAGATAGCCAATGTCTGGATTCTGCTAGTTGCTAAGTATGTCTCTTCCAGTTACATATTTGGGAAGTAAAGAACTAATCAGAGAAGGCCCTTAGATATATTAGGATCACTATAGTTTGAATTTGGGCCAAAATTCCATTTATCACTTGGCTGCCATAAGCTTAGAGACAAAAGCTTTAATTACAAACAGAGGTATTGAATTGGACAATGAATTTGCTGAGGATTCTGGCAGGGAAATGGAAGAGAGGAAAAATGCATCCCATATTTAAAGCAAATTGTTCTTGTATGGGGAAAGGAAGTCAAAGAATCTGTAGTAGACTGATAAAAAATGAACTTAGAATGGAGTAAAACACTAGTGGGGTATTTTGATTCTTTGGAAATAGTGTATGGCTCAGTAAGGAACTAGTAACCTGTGGTGAAATTATCTAATGTGAATCCAAATAGGATGGATATCCATAATTTATATCTTATTCTAGTAGCCTACTGCCCATAGGAAGATATAAAGTAAAAATAGGCAATGGGGTAGTCCAATTGATAGGCAATAGAGCTCAGTGGCACTTGAAGGGAGTAGGAATGTTCTAGAAGGATAGGAATGGGGGAGAGCAGTGGTGATGGTGTCCTTGTAGAGGACTCCAGGTAAAGTCAAAGCAAGGAGCTTGAACTCTCCATTTCTAAAACCCATATAATTTACTTCTCATGGTGAAAATATGTCATTCTCTCCACGATGAACTACTTGAATTTTGTCTTCTACTCACACCATTTCCAGGCAGCCCATTTCTCTTTTATCTTGTGTTTTCTTTTTCTCCTTCCTGCCTGTGTACTTCTAACACATAGTTGTCTTGCTTTCTCCCCATCTCAATCATTAACTGTGCTGCTCTCAGATGAAATTTCTTAAAGTACAATTCCTTCATTTATTTTTTCTTAATATTCTCTTTCTCTCTCTCTGATCCTTCTTTGTATTTAGCATTACCTTTGTCCCTGGTTTCTGCTACTTATTTTCTTTAAAAATTGTTTATAAAATTGAGAAACTTTCTTTTCTTACTATCCTGTAAGTGTAAACTTGTCCTATTTCCCTGCCATTTAGGGCTTGGGGTGGTGCTGGGGTTCTGTCTGTTTCCCCAGGTAGCTTTTTCCTTCATGTGTGCTTTTGCCATCTCTTGATCCTCTTTTTTTTTTTTTTGAGAGAGAGAATTTTTTAATATTATTAAGTTTTCGGTGGACACAACATCTTTATTTTATTTGTATGTGGTGCTGAGGATCGAACCTGTCGCCCTGCACATGCCAGGCGAGCGTGCTATCACTTGAGCCACATCCCCAGCCCTTGATCCTTTTAATCTGTACTTTCACCTTTAAGAAATTCTTTGAAAGTTCTGACTGTGAATGGTACTGAAGAACTTTCCAAGGGGAGTAAGTAAAAAAAGGGACATAAAGTGTTCGGATTCAATTTTCCAATTTGAATTGGAATTTACCTCCATAGTTTTAGATCTTTTAATAGTAACTTAACATATATTCATTGCTGTCTTCAAATCCTCAGTCTCTTAGCTGGCCTCCATTTTTTGCTTTATCCCAGATATACCCCCCCCAATATCTCTTTGATTATTAACCAAACCTGAGATAGAAGAGAAGATACAAACTAAAGGCATAAATAATATTTTCATTGAGATGGTTACAGAAGACTTCTCCCATATCAGAAATGACATAGATGTTCACATACAGGAGGCTTACAAGACCCCAAATAGACTTAGTTAAATAAGAAGTTTGCTGAGTCATATCATGATCAAAATGCCTAATAGGGAAGATAAAGAAAGAATATTAAAAGCTGCAAGAACTAAACACCAGGTCACATTTAGAGGCAAACTAATAAGGCTCACTTCTGATTTCTCAACTCAGACCTTAAAATTAAGGAGGGCCCAGAATGAGATATTCCAAGCCCTAAAAGAAAAAAAGTGTCAGCCAAGGATACTATGTCCAGCAAAACTTGATTTAAAATTTGAGGGTGAAATAAAAATTTTCCAATCACCAATTAGACTAAAAGAACTCATGAGCACTAAGCCAGCACTATAAGGAATACTCAAAGATAAATCACAAACACAGGAACTAAAACACAATTCCCAAAGCTCCCAAACAAAAGAAGTTCAATAGAATGATTCACTAAATGAGAATCAAGACAGGATAAACTATAACAAAACAAGAAAACCCATAATAGCAGGAAACCTCAAACACTTATCCATACTAATGCAAAATGTTAATGGTTTCAAACTCCCCAATTAAAAGACACAGATTATCAGAATGCATCTATTTACAAGATGCATCTGTTTACAAGAGATTAATCTTATAGGCAAAGACTTCACAGGCTGAAAGTAAGGGAATGGCAAAAAAATACTCCAGTGCTATGGTTCAGGTAAAAGAAGCAGGAGTAGCTATTCTCATATCTGACAAAGCAGATTTCAAGCAAAGATTAATCAGAATGTAAAGGTCAGGCAAATGTCAGAGGAAAAGACCACCAAGAGACTGTCTCATGCAACAGCAAAGGGTTTATTGGGGGTCCAGCATGCTGGGGCTCCAAGCCTACCTCGAAGAGGTAAAGAGCAAAAAGCCCCGAGAATAGCTTGAGCAGAGCTCATATACATTCTTTGAAAAGGGCAGGGACTTCACATATAGCATAACAAATCACCTCATGCTGCGGGAAAATCAAACAACAACTCTAAAACATGATTAGCACATTCACTGGCGGGAACAAGTTAGGTAGGGGTGATTGGTCAGTACAAAAGGGGTATTCCTTTGAACTGATTGGTTTAAGCCAAGAGGGGTGTACGTGCTGAACTACATGGTTTCCCAACAGGTTATCAACTACCATAAACTACTGGGAGGGTTATCTGGCATCCCAGGTATTTCCCTGTCTCATGCTGATTGGTGGCTGCTAGGGGGCTGCTATGGATCCCCACCTAGCCTGACTGAGTCAGGGACAGCTGGCGCAGCAGATCTCTCCTGTAGATAAACAACTTAGCAGGGTGGGAATGTGCCTAGGAGTGCTCTGTGGGTTTTTCCAAGGACAAAGGCCATGTCCCTTCCTTGGACAGCTTTGCTCTGAGATAGAGGCTGGCTTTTCAAGAAGAGACACAGAAGTTCATTATATCCTAGTAAAGAGAACAATCCCAACAAGAAGATATAATAATAGTAAACATTTATGCCCCAAATTTCAAAGTCCCCAGTTACATGGAAAAAACACTCCATGACATTAAATCTCACATATATCCCAAAACAATAATATCTGATGATTTCAGTACACCCATATCACCAATTAGACAGGTCATCAAAACATCAAATCATAAATATATTTCCAACCTATACCATACTATAAATCAAATGAACCTAATTGACACCTACAGAATACTCCACCTCTTTCCAGCTGTGCATGGAACTTTTTCCAAAATAGATCATATTCTAGACTACAAAGCAAATCTTAGCAAATACCCCCCTGTTGAGAGCCACAGCCAAGTAGGAATGGCCCCTGGCATTTTGCCAGAAGTAATGGTTGAGAAGCAAGCCATTAAGATGATAATTAAGCTAAGCTGTGTATAATTGCTGTGACTGGATGATGCTGGATTGAAACAGGCTGTGTATTCAATTGTATATAGACCCCTGCTGTCTGGCAATAGGGAGGCTCAGGCAATAGGGGCGGCTCCTGCTGCCTCAGGCTCCTGCTACTTTGGAGTTCCCCGTTGAGTTGAGTTCTCCTGGAGCCCGGTGGAGGGTGAGAGAGTTCTGGTTGGTGTGTGGTGTCCCTGAGAGGGCTTGGGTGGCAT
The DNA here is from genome assembly GCF_001458135.2 of Marmota marmota marmota. Classification (NCBI taxonomy): domain Eukaryota; kingdom Metazoa; phylum Chordata; class Mammalia; order Rodentia; family Sciuridae; genus Marmota; species Marmota marmota. Next base: position 12,673,128 of record NW_026000241.1, read on the forward strand.
TTAGGGGAGTTCGGAAATAAAGTTTGTTCCTGCTTGAGTGGCTCCTGATTTTGTGCTCAGCCAGACTGCGGCACCCCAGCCCACCCCCCCCAAATCTATATAATACCATGTGTCTTATCAGATCATAATGGAATGAAGCTAGAGTTCAAGAACAAGAAGAATAGAAACTTTAGAAACACCTGAAGGTTGAATGATATTCTAAAATGAAGAATGGATCAAAGAAGAGGGGAGAATAGGGATCAAAATCTTAGAAATGAATGAGAACAGATATAACATCAAAATCTCTGGGACAACGTGAAAGCAGTTCTAAGAGGAAAATTTATAGCATTGAGTACCTACATTAAAAAAATAAGATCCCAAATAAATGATCTTATGCTCCATCCCGAGGCCTCAGAAAAAGAACAAATGCCTCCAAGCTAGTAAAAGATAGGATCAGAACTGAAATCGATCAAATTGAGAATAAGAAAACAATACACAGGATCAATGTAATGAGGAGTTGGTTCTTTGAAAAGATAGACATCTGATAAACCCTTAGCCCAACTAACCAAAAGAAAAATAAGAAAATGAAAATAAACAAGAGATGAAAAAGGAGATATCACTACAGACCCTTCTGAAATCCAGAGCATTATCAGGACCTATTTTGAAAATTTATACTTCAATAAAATGGAAAATCTGGAAGACATTAACACATTTCTAGACACATTTGACCCACTCAAAATGAATCAGGAAGATAAAGAAGACCTAAACAGACCAATATCGAATAATGAAGTTGAAAGAGCAGTTAAAAGCCTCCCCCAAAAAGAAAAACTCGGGACCTGATGGATTCTCAGTTGAGCTCTACCAGACCATTACAGAAGAACTAACACGACTCTTCTTGAATTATTCTACAAAATTGAAAGAGAGAGAGTCCCAAATACTTTTTATGAAGCCATTGTAACCCCAAACCAGAGAAAGACACATCAAGAAAAGTACAGACTGAGATGATATCATTGATGTTCATACATGCAAAAATTCTTAATAAAATATTAGCAAACCATTCAGAAATACTTCAAAAAGATAACTTACCATGATCATGTGGATTTCATTACAGGGATGCAAGGGTTAGTTCAACAGACATAAATAAATAAATGTGATTCATAACTTAAACAGGAAATCATGTGATTTTAGATGCAGAAAAGGCCTTTGACACAATCCAGCACCCATTCATGTTAAAAGCACTGGAGAAGCTAGAGATCAAAGGAACTTGCCTCAACATTATGAAGGCCATTTATGACAAACCCAAAGCTAACATCATACTACATGGAGAAATCTAAAAGTATTTCTTCTGAATTCAGAAAGGGAAGGCTGTCCATTCTCATGGCTCCTATTCAAAACAGTCCTCAAAACCTGAGCCAGAGCAATCAGGCTCAAGATAAGCTTTCCTTTCTGTGACAAAATGCCTGAGATAGTCAACTTATGTGCAGGACAGTATTTTGGCTCAAAATTCTGAAGTTTCAGTCCATAATGTTAGTCCATTGCTTTTGGGTCTGTAGGTACTGCCTCATGGTGGGAGTGTGTGTTTGAGCAAAGCTGCCCACTTCATGTCAACTAGGAAGCAAAGAGATAGGAAGGAGCTGGAGTCCCAGTATCTCTTTCAAGGGCATGTCCTTAAGTCACCTAACTTCTTTCCACTGGGTCTCACCCACAAAAGGCCCTACCACTTTCCCATAGTGTATGCACTCAACTCCTGGGCCTTTGCAGGATGTTCAGAGTCTAGACTATAACACTCCCCATGGGATTTGTACCTGCTTGTTTCCAATAGTGAATTACTAGAGTATTAGTATCTCAGAGTTTCCATGGGAGTCTGTTATCAAACTTCCTGAGTTGTGAGTGTATATGAAAGAAGAGATGTCATTTTAATGTATAGTTCTCTCATGAGAAGAGTGGAATATATTTTTGCTTGAGTCATTTGTATTCTGGGTATATTTCCTTTTAAAATTCTGTGTGCATTTGATTTTTCTTGCCTTTAGTCTTTTTCTAATTGAGAGATGTGTGTGTATATATACATTAACCTTTTGTGATATGAAATGGAAAACATTCCCCCAGTTTATTAGCCTTCTGATATTTCTCCTGGAATTTTTTTTTTCTAAGCAGATTCATTTGTTTGTTTTTTAACCTTTTATATAATCCAGTAGTATAAATTTTAAGCAAACATAACATCAAATATTAGAATTAAGAAAAGGGCCTAGGGAATAATAAAGATGAAGCAATTGCTATAGAGAGCTAGAGAAAACGGTAAGGCCATTTCAACAGCTGTATTTACCTATTCATCTAATATTTATTGAGTACTTAATTCATGTCAGAAACTGTGCCCAGAAGGGGAAAGATGTGATTATCGGAATCAGATTTAGTCCTTTAAAGTTTACAAGGATGATGAGTGTCATCAAGTAATCAAAAAATATGTATTAGAAAGTTATAGTTGGGTAAGATTTTAATGCATTCTCTTCCATGATATAATGATATATAAGTATTTTATTTAGGGAAATGAGTGGAAATTGTAGGGAATTATGGCATACAGATGTAAATTTATTTGGAGGAAGTGGAGAGAAGAGCCATCTAAGTTAAGGTAATATCCTGTTTCTGTGGGAAGTACTGAGTTTAAGAAACTAAAAGAAGGACATTGTGATTGAAGGATAGAAAAAGCATGATGAAGTGGAGAGGTAGGTGGGGGCAGATTTTGTAGGCCTTGTAGGTAATGATAAGGAGTTTTGAGAGCTGTCATGTTAAGAATAATGAGATGCCATAGAAGGGTTTCTAATAGGGGAGTTGCTGGATGGATGAGAATAGATTAGATGTAGTGAGTACAGAGGCTAGATTGACAGAAACAAGCAGATAACCTACCTGGATGGCTGTTGTGGTAGTCTAGGACAAGGGAATATGATAGATTGCACTTGGCTACAGAGTGGAGAATCTAAGGGTTTGAAGAACATTTCAAGATTGACTTGCTGGGTTTCTGGTTTCCTTTATAGGCTAAAGAACAATAGTCGAGAGTAGGATATCATAGTTGTAAGACAACCAGGTTTGGTGAGATAATGATGTTTATTTTGGTTGCATAGTGTTTGAAGTGTAGTTGAGGCAAACAAAAGCAGATATCATGTCAGTAGTTGAATATATTGGCTTAGGTTTTAGCTCCAGATATGAATTGGAAGGTGTCTGTTAATATGGCAGGTAATTAAAGTGGATGGCCTGGGTCAAAAGGATAGAAAGAGGAAAGTAATGGCCTAGAAGTCATTTTTTAAATAAACTTGAAGATTTAGGAGCACACACAGTGTGAAGGAACAACCAAAGAAGCTGGAGAAGAAAACTAGGAAAGTATGATGTCATGATGGATAGAGAAACAGGAGGCATGAGAACAGTATTCAATAACGTTGACTTGTCACGACAAGTAAAGGCAGACTAATGCCCATTGGATTTGAGGTGACCTTAGAGAGTGATGGGAGTGAAAACCAGATAGAGCAGGATTGAGGAACAAATATCTAGAAGAGTGGAGGTAGTATTTATAGGTTTTCCTTTTAAGACACTTGGCAGAAGATGAGACAGAAGGGCAGTTGCTAGAAAACCATGAAAGGGTCAGCACAGATGGAAGAAGGGATAGATCCATTGTTGTGAAAGGAAGGGTTTCTGTATGTTTTGTGTGTTCATACTTGGAGGCACAACACTCAATCTCAAGATAACATGGAAGATTGGTGGTTTGAAAAGAAGAAAATATTGAAAATAGACTTTGGGAATAAGGTGACCACTTGAATCATTGATACCATTTGGGTCATTCAACAGTGGAGTTAATGCATTTATAGTTGAATACATTTATTCCATTAGTTTACTTTAGCATCCTTCTCTGTAGAAAATAGATGGTTGGATGCATCCAGAGTTCATGTGGCTTTATGGGTGCAAAGAAAAGAAAGAGCAGCAAGAGTGTAGTCAAATAATAGATTGTGGGAAATAATTGGCTATGGTTTGGATATAGTTTTGGTGTTCTCCAAGGTTTCATGTGTTAATAATTCCTATTGTGAGTCATTAGAAGAGAAAACTTAATCTGATCATAGCGTTTAAAAGTGGGTCCTTTGGGAACTGATTAGAATTAGATTAATTTATTAGGGTTGAGCTCCCATGGTTGAGTCCTGATGTTTTATATGAAGAGGGAGAGACCACACGTACACACACACACACATACACACACACACACGAGCTTTCTGTCTCTTGATGCATGATGGATGCTGTGTGGTGCCTCATGACTGCCAGCAGGAAGACCATCACAGATGATTTGAGCCCTTAAATCACCAAAACTGTGAGCTTTATTAAATACCCTATTCTTCATAAGTAGCTTGTCTCAGATATTTCATTATATTCATGAACAACTGACTAATCTGTAGTTCCAATCATGAAGAAAGTGAAGAAAAGCAAGGGCTAATGAATTGAGAAGAAATGTCACAGATTAAATTAATAAAATTCCCAGGAAGTTGAGGAATGAATGGTCACAGTGGAAGTGCTTGATTTTAGCAAGTAGAAACGAGGCCAGATACAGTCAGAGGGGGTTCTGCAAAAACCTATCTTGAGAAGTGGTGTACTTAAATGCCATCTTTAATTTTGGAAAATCTGTCCAAATCTGACCATGGCAAAGCTTAGCAGAGAGATGTCAAGCAAAACAAGAAGAAGTAGGGCTGTCCTTCTCCTTGGTTGGGCTGATGGAACAGGTCCCAACTAATTAAAAGGTTTTTGGAGTTACTGCCATTCTCTTAGAAGCTATGAGCCATGATGATTCTTCAGGACTAGGAACTCCAAGACGGCTCCATTCAGTACATGACAACTTACATGACTGATGTTTTTTATAGTCCATTTATCATAAAAGGGAATGGGGTCTTGCTCTTCTATGGTTATTCATTATCAGAAAGTTTTATGCTGCTATTTTCAAGTACTATTGATACCTTCCTAGTGATGCATCAATATTCTCTCGTATTTTAACCAGTGTCTTACATTTGTTAGAGTGTGGCAAGGGCTATCTGTAATCAGTGACTAGAACAGAGGATGCTAACTGATGCAGAATCTAGACTAACTTCCTGTGTGTTCACTTATGGGGTTATAAATAGTAATAAACAAAGGCGAATGCATGGATAAATCTATTGAGAATCACATGAATGCTGTGTCAAGATATCAGTATACCTATGTATCTGTATTATGTACAAAACCACCTCTTTTCAGTTTATAGTGGGAATTGAGAAGCAAAAGTTCAGTGGGATGAGTAAGAAAACAGAAATGGAGAGATGGATGACTGGGAAGTTGTTGCAAAGGGACTTTTCCATGATGAAATCCATGAACTCATCATTTAGAGAGTTGCTGGGAATGGGAACTTGTGAAAATGACTGAGTTCATCAAACTCATTTGAGAAAAAGTGGGGAGGGCCTCAGCCAGCAACAGCATCCTAAATATTTAAGGTCATGGTCTGTTTTAGCTTTTTCGCTGCTATGACTACCAGAACAACTATAGAGGAGGAAAAGTTTGAGGTCCATTGTGTTTTCAGAGGTCTTAGTCCATAGAAGCCTGGCTCCATTTCTCAGGGCTGGAGGTGAGGCTGAACATCATGGGGGGAGAGGGTGGTGGAGGGAAGCAGCTCAGGTCATGTGATCAAAAGACAGAGACTCCACTTGCCACATACAAATATATACACCAAAGCCACACCCTACCATTTCAGTTAATCCCATCAGAGATCAGCTCTCCGATTAGGCTAAGGCTATAATCCAATCATTTCTCCTCCACACCTTCTTGGATTGTCTCACATGTGAGCTTTGGGGGGGGTACCACATCTAAATCATAATATGATTTATTGGATATGGAACATGAAAAGCACCAAAATAGTGAGGCCTGGGGAAAATGGGCTGGAAAAAAAAAAGCCAGATATTGATAGGTTTCATCTTTCTCAAGGTAAATCCCTTTCAGATACTGGCTGCTGGCAGGAAGAAATTGTTTCATCAAACCTAAAGTGATAGCCTCTAGGAAACACTAATCTCTTCTAAGATAACTCTTCTCCAGGTGCTGGCCATGGACCCCCAGCCCCCAAACTCAAATTCCTGAGTGTCCAGACTACTGACATGCTCACTAAATCACCTACAACCTATAAAAGCCCAGTCCCCTCCTTTGTTCAGTGGCTCGTTTTCCACCAGGAAAGGGGATCCATTACCATAGATGTAGTTCTGTTTCTGAATAAAGGCTGAAATGATCCATTGAAGTTTGCATCAGGCCCGGTCTGATACATGGTCCATTGTGTTTTCTAGTTCTGAGTTGGAAATATTTGATTCAGATACTGATGTGGTTTGCTGTGGTTAAAAGATATTATAAAACTAGTAGAGAGACATGTACAATCCAGATGTTTAGACAGTACCTGCTATCTATATAACCCAGTGTAAAATGAAACCTTTTTTTGTTGCATTTATGCATACAGTTTACTAAAAGAATAGGAATTCATATGAATTGCCTGGGGTTCCAATCAAATTTAATGCTGATGATCACCAAAAGTGCAGGTCAACTTGTGGTTATGCTTGGAATCTTTGGAACACAAAAAGCTCTTTTGTGCAGACATCTTTGTTTGCCTTTCATTTATCATCTGGAGAATGTTTTCTTCCATTGACCAAAGGCGAATCAAATCAAGGCATTGTTTTGTAATACCCTAGGAGACAGATTCAAAGTTGCCTGATATTCTTTCTGCATAAACATTTTGAACTTTCTAAGGCAGAAATTGACTATCACTATTGTCTCTGCTTGAAAAATTGGTGAATCTAAATGTCCACATGATTGGGACCAGGTCCTCTGGAAACCCTTGCCTTGGCTGCTTTTTGGGATAGATGTTAGTAACTGTCTTATCATGAGAGGTGATCTGTGCACTTTCCCATTTGTAGGCTGGTGATGTACATCGAGAGGGACAGCAGAAAGACCACTCCAGGCAAGGAGCAGCAAGGCAGTGGTGAATACCTCTCTAGATGCCTGGATCTTCTCATCCGTCACATCGTGCAGGAACTGCCAACAATCCTCTGTAAATTGTAGTCTTGTCCTTAGGCCCTCTTGCTGCTTACCTTTCTGTGACTTAACTTTTAGGCACTGTCTTATCTGTTTTTACAGGAGAGTGCAATGACACTCTCCTTAAATGTAGTTTCAAGATTTATCTGTCTTTATAATTATTTGGCATTAGTGATATTTTTGAGATGTGAGCAGGCTAAATGTTACATTGAGGTGTTATCTGAGGTAATCTGGGAATTTTAGAAATAAACAGAAGGAAACATGTTAATTGCTTAAAATTGGACTTCTATGATTATTGCAGGTAACTTCTCAAAAGTTATTCCTGCCTGAATCTGAAGAAAATAATTTTCTCTTAAGGTTAGCGCCATAGTTGAGCACAGTGGCACATGCCTATAGTCCTATCTACTCAGGAGGCTGAGGCAGGAGGATCACTCAAAGCCAGCCTCAGCAATTTAGCAAGGCCCTAAGCAATTTAGTGAGAATTGTTTCTAAATAAAATATTAAAAAAGGGCTGGGGATGTGACTCAGTGGTAAAGTGCTCCTGGGTTGAATCCCTGCTTCACCCCCCCCCCCCCCCCGCCCAACCCCTAAAAAAAGAGTAGAGGCATAAATTAAAATTGATAAAAGAACTTGAACATATATAGAATTTAAAAAACTGAAATGTCAAAATTTAATATTAAAGAATTTTGACAGTATTGGTTTAAAGTTCAATGTTTAAAGATGTCTTTGGTTTGAAAAACTATCCTTAAGGTAAAAATATCTGATAATGATTTGTAAAGAATGTTTATTACAATTAAATCACTTTTTTATTTGAAGAAGTTTAAATAAGGAAAATGTATGTTTAATTTAAATCCCTTTGCATGCTTTTCCAGCAGATGTAGCTATTAACCAAAAGTGTTTAAAATATAGTTTGCTTCAAACTGTTACGATAAAGTATACTTAAGAAACAGAAATTCAGAACTTCAAAATAATGAAAATATCTTCATGATCAACTGATAATAACTTTTTGCTCTATACTAAAACATCAGGAGAGGATTTTTTTTTTTTTTTTTTCAGTTGGTAGCTGAGTTCAGGGAGGTGTTTGGGAACTGATCTCTTTTTACTATATATATCCTTTGGTTTTTAAAAGTCATGATCCATTATCTGTTCACTTAAAAATTTAAAGTAATTTTTCCTATTTATAAGAGTAATAAGCGATCATAGTTGAACTTTGGAAAATACAAAAAGATTTTCTAAAACCAGTGTGTAATAATTATTTGTAAATTCTATTTTTAATTCTAGATGAGAGATTGAGTTAATTTGATAGCTTTTATGCAGAATATTACATTCTGTCCCCAGTGGCCATGGTGTCTTCTAAACTCAGTACCCGTGAATAAAAAGAACACAGCTCATACCATTTAGACCCATTATTTGGAAATTAATTAGTAATCAAGCAATGACCATGGGCACCTCCACGTGTGATGTTTAACCTCTGTGCCTGCTCTGGGATGCTTCACAGGTGACATTCTCAACACCTTGGCTAATGTCTCTGGTCGTAAACACCCATCCACAGTTCAAGCAAAACAGCTGAAGATGTGCCTCCCCCTGATGCCTGTAGTACTTCACCTCGTCACTTCTCAGGTACTGTACCATCATTTTAGGGAAAAGAAAATATAAATTGGCTCACTTCTTTGTAAACTGAAGCTGAGAAACATCAATTCAGAAAAAACATTTTTATTTGTGTCTGTCTTGAACAAAATCTGTTCATGGTTTTCGGGATTTAATCTGTGGAAACTCTCATCACACACAGGTATTTCGACCTCAAGTTGTAACAGAAGAGTTTCTTTTCAGTTATGGATCTATTCTTGTGAGTAGCACTTAAGTTTTTCATGTTCTTACTCAAAATGTCTTATCCTTCTGTTTGTGGAATTTGATGTCAATATGAGGTAATTTAAAAATTCTTGTGGCATTTATTTGTCTCCAGGGAAGTGACCTTTTTATATTTTTAATCTGTTGACTGTAATAAAATTTGACATTTGGAGAAAAATACATTTACTCCTGATAATGTATTTTGTTCAGAGATCACCCCAAATAGGGTAAGTTAGTCCACAGAAATACTTTCATTGATTTTGGTATTAAACATCATGAACAAATTTAAAATAAAATGGTGAACATGGAATGCAAAGAATATGTACTCATTGTTATTCATTTAGGCTTACATTGTCCAATTGTGTCACATCTTTTTGTGTTGGCATTTCTCTGAGTTAAACTCAGCTTAGTTTTTTCTTTAATTTTGATGTCATGACATAGGTAGAAATGAAAACTAAATCATTGTACTATCTTTTTGTTTAGGATATAGTTTTGAGTTATCTTTTCCCTTGTCTGTTGTAGTTACAGTGTGTATTGTTGAATAAAATGAGAAAGCTGTACACAAAGGAAAAGCCAAGGTACTTGTCAGATAGCATCTCCAGTCTGACTTTGATACTTGTAATAAACTGAACTGAGATTTTCAAAATGCCGCAGAAGGATCTAGTTAAAATGAAGTAGGCATCTCAGCTTTATTGTTATTTTGGAATAAAGAAATTACTGCCACCCACAAGTGAGAATATGATTTTCTAGAGGTTCATCATATGGTGAAGTATGATGTTTTTAAGTACAAGTGTTGAATGGATATTACTGACAGGAAACAGTGGGTTCTGGCAATGCAGTAGAGATCATTTTGTGTTCAATTTCAAATCTTTATCATTGTAGTCTCTTGAAGCCCAGATTCTATAAAGTATGTGGTTTTGGTAGTTCACTGGTGAATTTGCAAATTATTAATTACAGTGGTCATCTGTAGACAACTATCTTTAACTTGCTTTTTATTGGCTCTTCTTAAGTAGAATATGGGTACCATATTAGCACGATTATAATTCTAAGTGTTTATAATCCTGTTGCACCAGCACATCGCTGTCAAGAGTAATTTTGTTCTTTATAGCTTATTTTGGAGTATTTTGGCATCATGTTTGTTCAGGTACAATTATCCTGTGTTCTTTCTTCTTCCTTAGTTCTTTTTTCTGCCCACAGTACGTTCTCAAGGAATTAACAAGTGTCTAACCTAAAAGTCTTTATAGACTTTCAGGTATTATACCTGTTCCTTGCAATACTGTGTCCAAAGAAAAGGGAGTTGGCCACCTTGAGGAAGGGAGGTGTGGGAGAACTCTTGAGTATTCTGTAGGGTCGTCTTAGTACATGGAAAATAACTTTCCTTGTTCAAACATCTCATCATGATTTTGAGAAAAAATTTTTAGCACTATTCCCTCCCCCTCCCATTGTAATCTCACCCAAATAAAGGAAATTTAGAGAAATGAAATGGAGATGGGTCTTTTGGCTCTGTTCAGGTCATTTTCCTTGTTTGAATCATGGCTAGTTCCAGAATTTTTTTTATTGTTATTGTATCTTGTTAGCTTTCCCTGTATTTTCACCTTTCTTATACTCAGTGTTGATGGCATTGATGAAATACTACTACAGAGAGTAAATTATTGATGGAAATTCAGGACCTGGATTTATTTTTTATTACACTTCTTGTGAACTTATTATGAACTCTTGAGAGTTGGACATTGCTTCTGTGAGTTAATTCATAATCTTTTCAAGAAGTCATCAAAACTGTTACTCAAGTGATAGATAATGCCCTATCCATGTCATAAGACATGGGCAACTCATCAGACACCCTACTAGAAGTAAAACCTCTGGAGTTTTCTGCCTTAAAATAATTCTTTTATAATTTTGATTAAGCAAAGAATTCCTAAACATATCTTAAAATTGGGAAGGGGACGTGGGAGGGCTATACAACTGTGAATGTTTTGTAACCCAGTACTCAGCCCAGTGGCTTGAAGCTTTCCAGATCACAGTGTTTCTTTGGGGCTGGTGACATGAGGAAGTAGTCCATTCATGTTTGCATCCATAGCATTGTACTTTGAAGGCCTTATTAGTCCATCTGGAGACAAAAAATATTTTTAATATTTTTTTAAAATAAAAGTGGTCGTTACCATGTAGCAGGTATGTTATCATTTTATATTTTTAAAATGTGCCTTAATTTGAGGTCTTCATTCGTAGTGTACCTTAAAAGCTGTGTCCAACAGCGACAAGGTGTTGCCAAGCTGCTTCCATTGAAGCAGCTCTGCAGGAGATGCTGGCCTGCATGAGGTGGGCGTGGAACGAACCATGGATGTCCGTGTGATGTCCACTCTTTTAAGGGTCCTAAGGAGCAAGATAGGGAGGGCACTGGAATTGTGCTTCCCACACTGGGTTCAGTTTGCATAAAGGCACCGAAGCACAGATTGCCTGTTTGACCTGAAGGCATTTATCTTTGGGTTTTGTTTTATTTTTATTTTTTTTGGCAGAAAAATTCTATACTAGTATATGGAAATATGACTATAGAAATTTGCATTTTGTAGACCGCCCCCCCCCCTTTCAAGTGAAACGAGGTTTTGGTCTTCTTATATTTTAGATAGACTACTGTTTGGAAATGGTTTAGGAGGGTACTCTTAAACCAATATCAAGCTTTCAAAGACTCTGGGCTAAAGAGTACTACTTAGCTGATAATTGCTGTTTTCACTTCTTATTGGTAGAAATGAACAGTCATCATAACTGACTTCTTCTTCAAGTTTTAGTAGTCAGTCTTTGGTGAGCTGCAAGGAGGAGTGTGCATATCATACTTGTTTTGGGCCTCCATTGAACTGGGCTTGGAAAAGGGAGATAATGACAGAAAATAGGGAACTTACCATGTATATTAACCTAATGTTCATTGTATTTCTTGGTCCTTTTGAAAACACGCTTGATTAACGAGCTAAAGAATAGGATTTTGTTGTATTTTCTTCAGTTCTGGCCTTATCAGTTTATAAAAGTACATAATGTGTTAATTATGTATTTCTATCAAAAAAGGACACACTTTGTGACCTCTGTAGATTTTTTATTATCTGTGAATGTTAGTTTGGTAGCTTTTGGCTTCTGTTGTAGGTAAAGCAGAGATGGAGCACTCTTTTATTTTTATTTTATTTTATTTTTTAAATTTTTTTAGTTGTAGATGGACACACACCTTGATTTATTTATTTTTATGTGGTGCTAAGGATCGAACCCAGGGTCTCACACATGCCAGGCAAACACTCTACCACTGAGCTACAGCTTCAGCCCTCTTATATTTTTAAAAGAGATAATACAGCTTGCATTATTCTCACCCTGAATACATGACTGTTTGTCTTAATTGAGCTCTCCCTCAGACTTGTACATCTAGTTTATTTTCTTAGTTTATATACTTTGACGCTCACCTTGATGACTGTTCGTATCTTCTCTCCTTGAATATCCAATGCCTCCTAACCCATTCTCTTACCTCATTATGTGCTATTACACTAAGAATGAAGAAGTATATTAAAAAACATTAAAATTGGTAAATTAATGAAATATCCAGTAGGAATACTTTTAATTAAATAGGAGAAGTATAAAGAAGTTATATAAGAAACCCATAATATCATCATGTTGATAACCCTCATTGACACTGAAAAAAAAAAAAAAAGAAAAAGAAATGTGTGCTTAGAAAATCCCGAGTACAGAAAAGGAAAAGTGGCAGCACACCTCCCATCTCGGGCTCTGAAAGAAACTGATGCCTGTCCTTTCTGTGATCTCCTTCTGGAAAATTAATGTTAATGTCCTCAGTATCTGTATATTATCTACATATTCTTTCAAAGTAATTACATGAGAAGGATCATGGCATTGACAATGCTATATGCCTGTCATCTACAGTAAGATTTAGACCATTAAGTAGGTTTATTATAGCCAAAGGTACCTCCAAATATTTTCTTTAGCATCAAATTAATATTTATTTACAAAAGTAATGTCCCATTTTGGAATTTCTTGAAACTATTTTAGCCAGATTATTAGTATGAAAAGCTTATAATTATCTCCCTTTTAAAATATATATTTTAGTCTGTTTTTTGTTTGTTTATTCATAGATAGAAAAAGAGAATTCAGAATATCTGGAATTTTCAGTTTTCATTTCCTAGATTGTGATTTTTCTTTATAACCTGGAAAGTAAATATGTCTTTAAGATTTTTTTTCTTGTTTTAAGAGTAATTTATGCTTATTCATTTAAAATATAAAATGCAGACTTGTTAGAGAAAATGTGGAAAATTATAGTGAAATATGAAAAAAATAAAATCACAACTCCACACCCAGAAATAACCACTGTTAATATGTTGTTTCCTTAATATTTTATTCATATGTATGCATTTGTTTATAGAAGAAATTATACCTATGACATATGTGATTGAGACTGTGTATATACACACAGTGTGTTTGTGTGTGTGTGTGTTTCTATTCTACTTTTTGAATTTAACATAAGTATTTCAATTCTTATCCATATTTTTTTTTTAAATATTCTTTTTCTGAGCATTTTAATGGCTACATACTTTTCCATTTGTATGAAAGGGATGCAGTTTGATTAAATGCCCATACCAACAATACACCCTTTAGGGATATGTGAATATGCAGCAAAATGTTTAAAAACATGAATAATATCAATTGGGAGAGTGGGGGAGAACCAGGCAGGTGGGCTGGAAGAGCTCTTGCAAGGAATGGGGTGTCATTGTTACTAATATTGAGAGTAAGTGTGGCATGTTGCTGGAAATGATTATGGATCTGTTGGATCATTCTTACCTTTTCAGTTGCTATTTAATGTATTCTAGCATTAAATCTCATTGATGATGATTTGTATATTTAAAAATGATTATGGGCTGGGGTTGAAGCTCAGTGGTAGAGCATTTGCCTGATACATCTGAGGCACTGGGTTCAATCATCAGTACCACATAAAATAAATAAAGGTATTGTGTCCATCTTCAACTAAAAAATTTCTTTAAAAAATTATAGTTTATAACTTTTAGTATTAAAGTCATGTTTTAAAACTATGATTATGGTGTTCATAATATGTAGAGTGTATTTAATGTTTTTTAAGAGTTGTTTCATTAAAAATGGTAGATACAGTTTTGGGAGGAATATTAACTACCTAATTTTTTTTAAAGTTATTTTTAAACTTCCATTTATTAAAAATTTTTATTTTCTATTTTTCAGAGTCATATTAAATCAATCGACTCGGGAGAAACTAACATAGATGGAGCTATAGGTGAGTAGACCACACAACATACAATGTTTGAGGCATTTTGATATTGTGATTTAGAAAATAAACACCTTTACTAATAATGATTAAATGTGTTCCTAGGGCTGACAGCATCAGAAGAATTTATCAAGGTCACGTTGTCGGCTTTTGAAGCAATAATTCAATATCCTGTTTTGTTGAAAGATTATCGCTCTACGGTCAGTTTTTGCAACTTTTGAAAAAAGCTCTTTTTCATTTCCTTGGTAATTCTGTATAAAGGGGCCTGCTTTCCGTATTCTTAGCTCAGATGGGTTCATCGTATGCAGTAACCATCTCGAAAAGCAGGACAGACCTAGGAAATCTGTTCCTTTTGTTATTGACTTTCTTGTCATGCTCTTCTGGTTACAGCTTTATCCCAGCCTCTTCCTCCTCCTTGCCTGATTATTTATTGTAACCAAATATAAACCTTTGCAAGAGGGTTTCTCAACCTGGGCACTTGGGCATTTTGGGATGGACAGTTTGTTGTGGAACCGCCCTGTGCATTGTAGGATGTTCAGCAGCCTCTGCTCAATCGGGGCAGTAGCTTTCACTCCATGGATCCTCAGATGTGACCACCACAAATGTCTCTAAATCCTGACCTACATCCTCTCAGTGGCAAAATTGCCCCCACTTGAGAACCTCTGCCTTAGGGAAATCCTTAGGAGAGCTGGGTGCTGCTGACATGAGCAGAGGGAAGGAAGGCTTCCTCTGCTATTTATCAGAAAGCACCCCAGGAAGACTAGCCAGCTAGTCTTAGCAGTTATTTCAGGGAGTGGCTGTTCTTGGAACCTGCCTTGGAGCAGAGACAGGGTCTCATCCTCCCCTTCCTGTCCCCCACTCCTGCTCCTCCCACTGCAGCACTGGTGATTTGTACAGGGACCCAAACCCTAGTGACTGCTTTTGGATAATAGAGTATACCCTGGTTTTGCTGGGCAAAACCCAGCAAAGGTTTTGATTTGAAAATATTTCTCAAATTGAAAAAACCCAATAGGCAAAATTTTAGAGAACAGTCACTTAAGTTAGGGAATGCCTGTAATGAGGATGAATGAAAGTACTGAACTTAGAAATTAAAATTGTACTAAAGAAATTATAAATAAACATTATTTTTTGACCCCTTCATAGTCATATAGATGGCATTGTAGGATTTAATTCTGGAATTTATTTCTTCACATTATCCTTTCATATCCCCCCCAATCCCAGCCCTCCCTTTTTGCATTGAATGCTTCATATAAACAGTGCCTTCCTTGGCTTGTGACATCTTAGAATTAGTTCATTTCTGATTTGGGCTTATAGTATATGCATATTGAAAATCAAGATTTTTAAAATGTAGCTTAGAATGCTAGAAAAGGAGTCTGTATTTTGCTTTCTTAATTAGGAATTATTTTTAAAATCAGTGGAAGAATGTTATTTTGGAATTTTAGTTGCTGGTTTTCTCAGTTATTGTCAAATGGTATTTAGAAGAATGTTTTAACTCCTCAAATATTGTAATGTGAATATGGTAATGCCACTAACTTCCCAGGCTTCAAAAGTGAACTGTGTGTGTGTGTGTGTGTGTGTGTTTTGTACTGGGGATTGAACTCGGGGGCACTCGATGACCGAGCCACATCCCCAGCCCTATTTTGTATTTTATTTAGAGACAGGGTCTCATTGAGTTGCTTAGAGCCTTGCTTTTGCTGAAGCTGGCTTTGAACTAGTGATCCTCCTGCCTCAGCCTCCTGAGCCACTGAGATTATAGGGCTGCGCCACTGCACCGGGCAAAGTGAACAGTGTGTGTGTTTCTTATGTTCAGTAAGTTTATCACAACTCCTTCATGAAGTTTGTTCTTTCTTTTATAGTTTTTATTCAACATTTTTTCTTAAAATTGTATCCTTTTGCATATTAAAGAATTTTCCTCAACATTTTAACAAGATAGTATGTACTTTAGTGGTGGTTACAGTGAGGTCAAGGGTGGTGATGGTTTGAAGTATCAAGCGTTTCTGTATCTGAAATTTTAAGGCTTGTTTAGATGTGTTTGAACTCACTGTGTTAGAGAAAGTTGTTTAAAGATCATTGGTAAATGCCAGGACCGTAATCTTTTTTTTTTTTTTTGTACTGGGGATTGAACCCAAGGGTGCTTAACCACTGAGTTGCATCCCAGCCCTTTTTATTTTGTATTTTGACACAGAGCCTCACTAAATTTCTGAGGCTGACTTTGAACTCCTGTTCCTTCTGCCTCAGCCTCCTGAGCACTGGGATTACAGGCATGCACCACGGCACCTAGCTGTAATCTTTACTCTCCATTTTTCTTCTTATTTTAGCTCTATGAAGGAAGTGTGGAATCATGGCAAATATGAAACATATAAACATATCACATTTAATATCTAACTGCTCTGGGTAATCCTTCAGTATTAATTGATTGCCTTGCCTTACTAAGGACTACTTCAGGCACAGGGCAAGGATAGAAATGAAACAAAGTAGTAACACTTATAGAACCTATAAGTTGAGAGAGAGAGAGAGATGATAAATATTCAAATAAATTTTAATACACCAAGTGGTAGGATGTCCTATGAAGGAAACATGAAAGTGTAAGTGGGTGAGTTAAGTGATTTTTATAAGTAGTTATTTTTCTCTTCAATAATGTATGTTTGGATAGACAAGTGATAAATCTGGGGGAAGAAGTTTCTAGGCAGAGGCAGTAGCAAGTATAAAAACACTCAGGAGGAGCTGTGCCCAAGGACTAGTAACTTGGTTGATGATTCAGCTGGGCTAGAGCAACCTTCTAGAAGATGAGAGCTGACCAGTGGGACTGGGAGAAGTAATATGTTGCATAAGGAACTTGGCCATGGTAACAGTTTTGGAGATTAATGATTATTGATCTTGATTCTTGCATGGTCCCTTTGCTATTTCACAAAGATTTTCAGATGTAGTTTTGAGAAGTAGGAGTAACAATTTCCTGTGGTTTCAGGTTAAATTTTTGATTGGTGTATAGTATAGTTCCATAGTATGAATATGTGTATACAATATGTTAAAATATCCTTGGACAGGCATTATGTTGCTTCTAGTTTGGGGCACTTATCCATGGTATTTTGTGAATATTGTTATGTATTTTGGTGTACTTACGCACATGTTATTTCTAGGATACATACTCATTGGTTATGGGGTACATGTGAACTCAGTTCTCCCTAAGGGTGGTCATTCACTTTCAGCAGCATAGTACCTGGTGCTTCTCATCCTGCCTAACTCTGGTTATTTCAGACTTTTTAACAGATCTGTATAGTATTATTTCACCATACCTTTAATTTTTTTTCAGGACTTAATGAAGCCTTTTAACATATTTAGTGACCATTTGGATAAACGTTAGTGAAGTATTCATCCAAGTATTCTCTTGAGTTGGCCTTTTATCATGAAATCCTTTATACTTTCTGTCCCCTGATGATAATTATACTAACATCATACTAGACCTCTGAAGATTATTGCTTTTGTCAGGTTTTGTAAGGGGGTGGAAAAAAGGGACATGATAGGGCTGAGGTTGTGGCTCATTGGTAGTGCGCTTGCCTAGCATGTGTGAGGCACTGGGTTTGATTCTCAGCACCACATATAAATAAACAAATAAAAGATCCGCCAACAATTATAATTAAAAAATATTAAAAAATAGACATGACAGCGGAAGGGAAGGGACTTGGGAGACTGGGATGAGGAATAAGAGAGGGCAGTGGAGTGAATACAATCCGAGGATGTTACGTGTGTGAAACTGTCACCATGAAACTCATTTTATTGTATGATTAGTATGTGCTAATAATTATGATAAAAAACAGGGGTGTGTCCCCTCTTTTTATATCCTTTAAGAGTGGGAATTATTTCATTCTCTATATTGCTAGCATTTCCCTGTGAAGCTATTAAGACATTTGTTTTAAGGGAAGAAGAGGGTCATCTTTATAGAATAGTTTTCTCTTAATTCAGTTTTTTTCTCTATTTAGTTTTTTAAAGTATTTTTAAATTGTCAATGGACGTTTTATTTTATTTATTCATTTATATGCGGCACTGAGGATCGAACCCAGGGCCTCTCACATGCCAGGCAAGTGCTCCACCACTGAGCCACAACTCTAGCCCCTCTATTTAGTTTTGTTTCTCTATTTTTTAATATGGTTTTAACAATTTATTGGCATGAAGAGATTCATATTTTCTTCCTGCCTTTAGTGGCAGTGTGATCTAGTATCACTTTTTTTATATATATATTTTTTTCCCTGAACAAGCTAACTAGAGTTTTGTTAGCTTTATTAACTTTATCCAAGAGCCACTTTTCAGTTTTGCCAGTCTCCTCTTATGTTTCTATTTCATATTTCTGCTCTAATAAACCTTATTTCTTTTTTCTTTAGGTCTTTTATTCATTATTTTTCGGATAAATATTTAGATTATTTGTTTTCGATTGCATTAAAGATAGTTTTTTTGGATGAATATAATAAAATTTTATTGATTAAAATATCAACTGTAGGCATTATTTATGGAGTGCTTGTTATTTCCAAGCCACTATATTAGATTAAGGCAGGGACCGCTTAAGGGTAAGGAAATGGATCACATGCAGTCAGTGATAGAGCCTGGCTCAAGAGTCCATTCTCTAGTTAAAGTTACAGCATGCTCAAATTCTCCCCTTCTCCACAGCTCTCATTTTTCTTCAGTTATGGTTCCAAACTCTTTGCTCCCCAACATACTAGACAGATTTTCATAACTAATTAGCACAAACCACTTCCTTGTCCCACTCACAATTTTTTAAAAAATGTTTTTAGTTGTCAAGGGACCTTTAACCTTTTTATTTATTTATGTATGTATGTATGTATGTATGTATGTATTTATTTATTATATGCAGTGCTGAGAATTGAACGCATTGCTGAGAATTGAATGCAGTGCCTCACACGTGCTAGACAAGTTCTCCACCACTGACCTATAACCCCAGCACCCCACAGCCCCATTTCTTTTTTATTTTGCAATTCTATAATAGCTATCTTCTGGTTAAATATTCTTTTTATTTATTTTTTATTCTAATTTGTTATATATGACAGCAGAATGCAGTATAATTCATGTTACACATATAGAGCAAAAATTTTCATATCTCTGGTTGTACACAAAACATATTCACACCATTCGTGCCTTCATACATGTACTTAGGGTAATGATGAACATATGTCACCAAAAGATGGTTTCTTTTTAAATACTGTTCTTGCAGCATCTCATAAGCTTTGATATAGAATTTTTGTCATCTTTTGGTTAAGATATTTTCTAAAAAAAATTTTTTTCCTTGACTCATGGTGTGTTTGCATATAAAATATATATTTTAAAATTTCAAAGTATATAAGCGCTTTATAGTTATTTCTATATTTGATTTCTATCTTAATTATTTTGAAGTTTGGAAATATACTCTGTGGTTTCAATTTGTTCGTATTTTTAAAGACATCATAGTCCTATTTTTTTGTAGATATTTTGTATGTGAAGAATGGGTACTTTACCAGGTATTCAGTGCAATATTCAATATATGTCTATTAGGTTATATTTATTGATTATCTTGTTTAAATCCTTCCTCTCTGTGTTTTCAGATTGTTGTCACTGTGATAAAATATCTGAAACAACTTAGAGGAGGAAAGATTTAACTCCCAGTTTCAGAGGTTTCAGTGTGTGGTCAGCTGGCTCCATTGCTTGTGAGACTGAGATGGGACAGAAACTTCCTGACAGAGGGTACAGTGGAGGAAAGCGCCTCACCTCATACAGCCAGAAAGCAGAGAGGGCACAAGGGAGGAAGGGTCTAGGATGAAATATACCCTTTAAGGCACATCCCCAGTGACCCCACCTCCTACAATTTCCACCACCTTCAAATAGCACCATCAACTGGAGACCAAACCTTCAACACCTGAGCCTTTGAGAATATTCCAGATGCAAACTCTAACACTCTCCTTACTAATGTTGATCTGCTTATATTATAAACTTTTAAGAGAAGTGTTATATAAATCTCATTACTATTATTTCTTCTTATAGTTGTGAAAGATTTTGTTTTATATATTTTGAGGCCATATTAATTGTATACAAATATGCAATTATGTCATCTTTTATAGTTGCAAATGACTTCCTTGATCTCTACTGATGTATTTTGTCATAAGTCTATTTTGTCCCATCCTAATATAAACATACAAGCTTTCTTTTGGTTAATATTTGCTTGATAATTCCTGTGTCATTTTACTTCCAACATTTCTTTATTTTTATATCCATATACATTTTATATAATTTTTAAAAAGTTAATTCATGTAAATGTTGACTTATAACTGGGCATATACTCCATTTACACGGTGCGATTATTAATATATTTGGATTAATTCTACTGTCTTCTTTCACACTTTTGCCATAAATGTTTTCTTTTGTTCCACCTCTACTTTCTAGTCCTATTGACGTTCCCCCCCACCCCAATGTAAGGTGGTATTTATACACTGTTATTTTACCTCTTACCCTAAAATTAATATCATGTATGTGAACTTATTAAAACCTGAACTTGAAACTTATTTTCCTTAATTAATACAGCTCAACCTATTTACCTCCATTTAGTTCCCTCTTGATGTTATTGTTGCATTTCCAAGTCTTTGTTTCAAACACCCTCATCAAACCTTAACATCGCCACTTTAATAGGAAGCTCATTTTTTCTGAAGGAATCTTTGTCTCCTTGGTCTCATTCTAAAACTCTTCTTTTGGTGGGAGGTATCTTTGGTGTTCTGTAGATTGACTATATTGTAACTAAATGTGAATTTCTTTTAAAAATGTATTCTGAGATTTTCTGTGCCTTCAGACTCTGTGGATTGTCCTTTTTCATCAGTCTGGAAAGTTCTCTGCCATTAACTCAGCTTATTCCCTCTTTTGTTCCATTTTCAGCAATTTAGATGACGTGTACGTTAAACATTCTCTATTTTCCAAGTTTCTGTCTTTCTGCGTATTTCATCCTCTCTTTCAGTGGTATATTCTAAATGATTTTATTGGTTCCTTTTCTGTGTTCAAGTATAGCCATTCATATTTTAACTTTATTTTAATTTTAAAATAAATTTTAAAGTTATTTTTCACTTGTATTTTGTCATTTCTAGAAATTCTGCTTGTCTTTTTTTCTTTTCGAATGTTTACTGCTTTTTATAATTTCCAGTTCCCTGTAGATATTCTCTTTGTGATTTATTTATTTACACTTTAGAAATGTAGTTTTCCTATACAGCATGTCTGATAATTCCCATGGAATAAGATAGCAAAATTCTTCGTAGTCTGTGGTATCTGTTACATCTTGTTTATGCCCAAATCATTATATTTATATGGTGGTTTGATGGTTCACTCCTTGCTGCTCATTGTCCTTGACATCCATTTGTGGGCGTTCCCTGAAACCTAGTGTGGATATTCATTCCTCCAGAGAGGCTTTGAGTTTGCTTCCGCCAGCCATCTAAGTGTTCTACCAGTTGGGACCTTGCCTCACACTCAGGTTATCTGAGTATACAAATTCCTGAGAATCCAGGTCTGAGACCATGATTCCCTAGGACACACTTTTGTTCTGGAACACGAGTGTGTTCAGGGTTGGTCCCTCACTTTGAGAGCTGAATCCTCTCTCGGCAGGTACCCACTCAAAAAGCTCCTATCCTGGGAGGAATTGGCCCCACTGACCCCACAGCAGCCCTGTGTTAGTATTGTTGGCAGCTACCTCCTGGCACCATCTGGCTAGGCTCTGCTTAAGCTTTTGTCCAGAAATTGGCCTGAAAATTCCCTTAGTGTTTTTGACACCTTAACTATTTTTAGGATTTTGGTTTTTTATCTTTTATCTGGCACTCTTCATTGTCTGCAGTGAGTGTTAATCCAAGTAACCACACCCATCATACCTAGAAACCCTGTTTGACATGGTGATTTTCACAGCAATGAATTTTAAGTCTATGATTGAGACATTATTTGCTGAGATGTTGCTATTGATTCCTTTGCTTAATGAACAGTAACCTCATGGCTAATTTGTTAAGATCCAGTGTTTATAAATATCTGAATTGCATTTAAATAGAAATTTAATTAGTTTATTTTCTACTCATGAAATGCAAGCATACTAATTATTGAAACTGCAACCTCTAGTATGATAAAAAGGTATCATTACAATTTACAGCCTCATAAAAAGTATTTTTTAATGCCATAACTCATGGGACGTCTTCTAATTATCTCTTTTTGAGCATGACTGGAATATGTGAAGATCCACACCCCAAGGAGCCTAACATTGTTTGAAATTTGAGCACACACTGTCTTCAAGGTTCCTGATCAATACTGTATTATATGGAAGTGGCTGAATGCACTTAACTCTTCCTGAGCACAAGTGTTTAACTGAGATTTTTCTGAATTTCTAGACCATTTAGTGCCTCAGAGTTGGAAGTCACTAGTCTGGCCTATAGAGTAGTCAGTAAACTATAGGAATTTTATTTGTACATAGAATTTGTTTCCACTCACAGTGCTTTCAAAAAACATTAAATAGCAAAGAAATAAAGATTTCTTTATTGGAAAAGTCTAATGATATAATTTGCCTAAGATGCAGTTCTATTTGACATTAAAAACCAAGCTAAACCTTATTATATAGCATTAATTTTTTTTAACTAAAGGGTGAAGGTTAATATTGAGTCATTTAAGCTGATTATTTGAGTTCATAGTATTGATGGGGATGTAGAAAAAACATAACTCTCAGAAACTGCTAGTCAGAGTATAAATTGGTACAATCAGCTTGGAAAACTGTTTGGAAGAAGCTGATCATGTGTATATACTATGACTTAATAATTCAGTAGTTTCACTTCTAAATATGCATTTAACAGAAATGTGAACTTAGCTTCACCAAGATATGTATGCAGGAATGTTCAGCTCCAAAATTGGAAACTATCAAAGTGCCTATCACCAGTCTATAAAGAAATATGTTATGGGACAGTTGTAAGCTGGAATACTATACAGAAGAAAAAATGAATGAGTCTATAGTTACTCTTACCAATATGTATAAATCTCACCAACTTCATATGAAACTAAAATTGTACAAAGTTTAAAAACAGCCAAAAATTTGTTACAGGTCAGTATAGTGGTTACCCTCCAGTGGTCACTGTTTAGGCAGTGACTGGAAGAGGCTACAAAAGGGTTTGTGATACCCTGTTTCTTCATCTGGGTGCTACTTACTTCAGTGCGTTCAAATTGTGAAGATTAACTGCATGTTAGTATCTTATATTTGAATTTAAAAGTTTTCATAAATATGAAAAGGGTTATTTAGAACTTGGTGAATGTGAGCTATATATTCACAAGTATATTTAATTTTTTTTCTTTTGCAAAGTTATTTAGTATGAATACACATCTTCACTATCTTTCATTGGTATGAACTCATGTCAGTATTAGTTTCCTATTGTTGCTATAACAAATTACCACAAATTTAGTGGCTTTAAACCACCCAAATTTATTATCTTACAGGTCTGGAGGTCAGACCCTGAAATGAGTCTTTGGGGCTAAAATCAAATTGTCAGTATAGCTATGTTCTTTCTGGATATTTTAAGGCAAGAATCCATTTCATTCCCTTTCCAGCTTCTAGAGGTCACCTGTATTCTTTGGTTCTTGACTTCTTCCATCTTCAAGCCAGCAGAGTAGCATCTTCACATCTCGGTCTCTACCTCTGCTTTCAGTGTTAAATCCTCTCTGATTCTGACTTTTCTAGACCTTCTTACAAGGATTCTAATAAAGATAATCTAAGATAATATCCCCTCTTAAGATCCTTAACTTAAATCTGCAAAGTCCCAGTTGCCATGTAAAGTAACTTGGAGGGGGCAACATTTTGTCTACCACTCTTTCCTGTATTTATCCGTGGCTTCATTATTGTTTAAATTATTTTGGTGCTGAAATTCACAAGATTTGATCAGTGTAAGTCCATTTGAATTGGCTTCTGTATCCTTGTGACACTGCCTATCCTTTTTTTTTTTTTTTTTTTAGCATTTCCTTACTTTCTGGCACAATAAGATACTGTGGCTTCAATTTGTTATTCTGTCCTGGCCTTAGAATTAATCATTTCTCTGAGGATCTCTGGTTTCCTTTAGTGGGAAAGAACATTACAGACTAAGATCGGAACACTAAGTGTGCTCTGGTCTGTTTCTTAGAATGTCTTAGCTCCTAGACTTTTCCAAGAAATGGAACTAAGAAATATATGTGTGTATAAAATGCTATTATTGGTAATGCTTTCAATTTTAAACGTACTTCCCCCCTTGTTGATTTTAATGTTTTAAAACATGTAGAACATTGACAAGGTTTGAAAATCAAAACTATCAAAGATATATTCAGAGGAACATCATGCCCTTCCCTTGGGTATATATAGAGCCTTTCCACTCAACTGATGCTCTGTCATGTCCTCCCTACCCTTGTGAGTCACCACCTTTGTTGATTTCTGGCTTACCTTCCAGTGTTTCTTTTTGTAATGTGAATGTATATGTTCTTTTCCCATTTTTTTCCTTATAGAGTTGGTAATACATATTGTCTTCTATGTTATGCTTTTTCATATAATAATGTTGGATGTTATTTCTTATCAGTTCATATTTATCTTCCTCTTTATTAGAGCAGTATAGCACTCGAGTTTGTATTCATACCATAGGCTATTCAGCTAGTCTGTGTAGAACTTTAGGTGGTTTCTAGTATTTTGAAAATAAAAACAATAAATAACTTTGTTCATATGCAGTTTCCTATTGTTGGAGGTATATCTTGATGGTTAATTCCTTGAAAAAAATTTTGCATCCAATTAAAAAGGTAAATGCATATGTACTTTTGTTAGATATTGCCAGCATTCCTTACATTGTAGTCTACTGATTATACTTTCCCACCAGCAACACATGAGCATGCCCTTTTTTTCATAGTCTTGCCAGTAATCACTTTTTTGAATTTTTGTTAACCTGATATGGTCTTGGGAATTCTTGCTATCTACTAGCTATTTAATATTATAAAGAAGATTGTTGAACCAATGTTTTGTCTGGTTTTCTTAGCTGCTTGAGATTGCTTTTCTGAGTGGCCTCTTCTAGAAGTAGAGGTAGATATTAAGTCTGGTACCTCATCCTGTGTATCTGAGGCAGCCTCTGCTGAGAAGAGGCTAACAGTTGAGGTGGCCGTGTTAATGATGGTGCTATCAGGTATTTCAGGTTGATTAGGGTGTCCTAAAATGGAAGCAGTGATGTCATTTTCAAATGTAGAATAAGAATTCAGTTGACTACTTAGAAAATTTTTCAAGCAATTTACTTTCATCAATAAAATCAACATAAAATAAACTTGTTTATAAAAACAATTATGTAAAACATACTTTCATTGTAAATGATTACCTTTTAGAGGTACATTTTTCAGTAAGTTATGAGATTATTGCGTTTTTCTTTAAAAGAAGGTAGCTAGAGTAGGGTTGCATGGTTTTTTACAGCTTAAAGCTCTTTGACATTTCATAAAATGGAAAATGTTAAATTATAAACAAAGAATCATCTTGTGTATTAATAGCTTGTTGAAGAAAAAACGAGATTTAGTGCTATAAGTGTTTGCATAATCCAAGTTAGTTTGTTATTTTCTGGGTTTGTTCCAGAGCCATCTTTAGTGTCCCTAAATTGGACATTCATCTCATTTGGGACATGCCATTGAGGATCATTTTAACAATAACTATTTTGTGTGCACTTTCTCATTTAAATGAAGATTCTAGTTTTTGTGCAAAGAAATAAAAAATTTCCTAGTCTTCAGTAATTTCTATCTTTAAAAAGAATTCAGTAGTATTTTGTTTTTAGGACATGTCCTCAAATTAACTTTGACATTGCCGAATGTTTTTAAGAAATTGCTAACACTAACATGAAATATTAAAATTCCTTAGGTTACTCTTTATAGGTATGTTATCCCTACAGCTAAAATAGTGACAATGGAATTTTGTTAGAGGTCATTGGTGCAGTGGATTCTAATTAGAATTTCAGTGGTTAATGGCATGTTTTTTTTTTTATGTATTCTGTGGAATAATTTGGAAGGGCAAAACATTGAAGAAAAAAAATTTCTAACTCAGCCAATGTGTGCTCAGTCTCTCCTTTTTGATAAGGAGACCTGTTACCAACAGGCAAAGCTATGCCAATTTGAAGGTCTAGGGCATGCTCTCTGCCATATCTTGTGTCAGATTTTTCATCATGGTTTCCTCACTGTCACTCAGAAGTGACTTGGCAGAGAGTTTTTAGGGTTTCATCTTTTTTTTTTTTTTGTGAGGGAGGTTTTCCATTATTGTTATGCTGTATTGCATTTTTTAAATTAAAGAATACTATTTTAACGTAACTTTTTAAAATACTAGTTGAAGTCCACCATGAATCACTCATTATTATTTTTTTTTAAAGAGAGAATTTGTTAATATTTATTTATTTATTTATTTTAGTTTTCAGTGGACACAACATCTTTTATTTTTATGTGGTGTGCTGAGGATCAAACCGAGCCCCCCTCACATGCCAGGCGACTGCTCTACCACTTGAGCCATATCCCCAGCCCCACTCATTATTTTTTAAAACAAAAAACATCTGCAACATGATTATTCAGTAAGTGTAATATTCATTTATTGTGTTTATATGATATCAGACTTGAAATTTCCCAGAACCTAAGGGAACTTAGCCACAGTTTTAGATAAATATCAGTGGATATTGAAGGAAGAAAATAAATACCTACTGTTTAAAAGTGTGTTTGGAAGAGAGTGACCCCCCTGGGAGAAGATGTCCACTTGGATCCTAGGGGGCCAACAGGTGCTCCTTCCCAGGACTATGGTCTGGTGGAAGGCAAAGAAGCTACTGTGAAACACCTGCCTGGCCTTTTTATAGCTATTAGGCCTAGATGTATCTGAACTGTGTTTCAATTTCTTTTTTAGGTAGGATTAGGGAGTGGCTGAGAAGACAGGTATAACGTACCTAAAATTTGTCTTGTTAGGAAATGAACAGCTATTCATTGGTGGGGGAAATAAAAGAGGACAGGAGGCAAGAACAAAGAGGGATCCTAGAAGCCAACAAGTCAGGCAGTGGGGCACAGACTCAGAGCTGGTAGAGAAAGGTTGGTGGAAAAGGTAAATTTTTTGCAGGTAATTCAAGATGATTAATAATAAGGATAGTTAATATTCAACTTTAAATTGCTGGTGTTGCTTTCATAATGTCTCCATCACTGCAAGCTCTCAGTAAATTCTAGTATACATAGCAAGACTTGTGAAATGTTTGCACTTAATCCTTAAAAAGAAACTGTTTTATGTCTACAGAGGTGGGTGCAATCCAATAAAGACCAGCCAAATGGAAACGCTATTTATTTAGAGCTTGCTATAGCAAGGGAGTCAGCCATCTTTTTGCACTCAAAGGAAATAAAGAAGTGGGCAGGTTAAACAGTGAAAAAAGGGAAAACTTCAGGTATGTCCTGACTGGGGGCCATTGGCATGGAGAGTCTAGAGGTGGTCTAAGTAGACGTGGGCCATCTTATGCGATTGGTTAGGGCAGTGTATTGGCTTTCTCTGTTGTGCCCTAACTTGGAAGAGAAGTGGGCACAAAGCATAGTGAAGCAGACTGATGGCTGCAGAGCTTTGATTTGGCTTCCCTCTGGTTTCTCAGAGGATGGGGGATAGAGTTCTGTTGCTGTCCATGACAGTGGGTCATTGTAACTTTGTATATCCAGTCTCTCAGAAGGAAAGAGCAGGTTAAGGTGAAAAACAAATATAACAGTAAGTGAGGTAGAAACAGAGTTGGCAGTGAGCCATGGGAAAGTAAAATAAGCCTCTGCAAGTTCCCAGGAAACTTGGGGACGACATTAGATTGCTTACAGCATTAAGGGCTGAGAGTTTTATTTAAACCGCAGAATTCAGTGTGACTTCAGCTGATAACTAGGACACAAAAGCAAATTGGCATCCTATAGAGCAGGCACTTTTATAGATTTCAATACTTTTTCTATTTTATTCATGCTGAAGGGTAAATTTATATGAATAGAGTTACAGCAGTGGTCCAAAAATTGGCCTCAAGAAAAAATTTTAAAGATTTGTTTTGCTTATATATTCATCATTTGTATTTTCTGTTAACACTGTAGCTATTAAATTTCAATAGTGGAGGTGATAGAATCCCCTTACCTCCATCCTATCTGCTCATCTGAATAATTCTCTGTGTTGTGTACATGCTTGCGTATGCATGCACTCTAACTAATGTGACCCTGCATAGAGTTCATATTGGCATAAATGTTAAGGTATATTAGTTGCGCTAGTGTTGTGGCTCAGTGGTAGAGTGCTTGCCTAGCATGTGTGAGGCACTGGGTTCGATCCTCAGCATCACATAATAATAAATAAATGTATTGGATCCATCTGCCACTAAAAAATATAAAAGTTAGTTGTACATATTTCCCATCTATATTTTCTTGAGAGTTGAGAAAATAATACGGTCATATGTTGGTATATTTTCTTTTTTTTTTAATTGGTTGTTCAAAACATTACAAAGCTCATGATATATCATCTTTCATACATTTGACTCAGTTGGGTTATGAACTCCCATTTTTACCCCAAATACAAATTTCAGAATCACATTGGTTTCACACTCACATTTTTACATAATGGCATATTAGTGACTGTTGTATTCTGCTACCTTTCCTATCCCCTACTATCCCCCCTCCCCTCCCCTCCCATCTTTCCTCTCTACCTCATCTGCTGTTGTTCAATTCTCTCCCTTGTTCCCCCCCCTTTCCCCTCACAACCTCTTATATGTAATTTTGTGTAACATTGGGGGTCTCCTACCATTTCCATATGCTTTCCCTTCTCTCTCCCTTTCTCTCCCCCCACTCGTCTTGTCTTTAATGTTAATCTTTTCCTCATGCTCTTCCTCCCTGTTCTGTTCTCAGTTGCTCTCTTTATATCAAAGAAGACATTTGGTATTTGTTTTTTAAGGATTGGTTAGCTTCACTTAGCATAATCTGCTCTAATGCCATCCATTTCCCTGCAAATTCTATGATTTTGTCATTTTTTAGTGCTGCGTAATACTCCATTGTGTATAGATGCCACATTTTTTTTATCCATTCATCTATTGAAGGGCATCTAGGTTGGTTCCACAGTCTAGCTATTGTGAATTGTGCC
>NW_026000241.1:12703390-12941048 GCF_001458135.2 Marmota marmota marmota
GGTTGCTGGCGGGCGTGCGGTCTCCAGCCACCCAGTCGCAGGGGCAGCGGGTGGGCTGTCGCCGGCAGGCAAGTGTTCTCCAGCCGCCCAGTCACACGGGCAGCAGGTGGACTGTTGCCGGTGGGCGTGCGGTCTCCAGCCGCCCAGTCGCGAGGGCCTGGCCTCTAGTTCCCTGGTATTTCCTGCTAGTCCTGGTTTCTCCTGCTAGACCAGATTTCCCCTGAGTGATGCCTCTCGGCAGTTCAAACTGTACTCTGGGCCTGCCGTTTGTTGGGTGTGGAGGGTGGCTATTGGGATCCCCGGAACTCTGTTGTTTTGATTTTTTTCCGCTTGCCCCTCCCCCAGCGCTGGCAAGACAGGTTTCGTTTTTGCCGCTGATGGGAGGGGGAGTTGAAGGTCAGGTGTCTCTAGTTTTCCCCGCGTCTTTATGCAGGCTCGCTCTGATAATCCCTCCCCCGGAAAGCCTAGGAGAGATTTTATGTGAATTCTCCGCTGTATGGGAGATGAGCTGAGAAATACACACCTGTTTTATTGTTGCAATCTGTCGGAGAGTGGCGGTGGTTACTTCAGCTCTCCAAGATGGTGGCCGCTGGTTTTCTTGGTGGAGTTTCCGTTGTGGGGGATAGAACTGTACTGCTTCCTTCCCCGTCTGAAATCCCGAACTCGGCCCGGGGCTCAGTGAGGGCTCAGCTGGCAGGATTCCACAGAATCCGTAGCAACGTTTCTCCCTGCTTGCTGGTCGCTTCTAGGCGGCGCCCCGCCGTCTGTAGCCGTGGGGCGGGCAGCGCGGATCAGTCAGCCCGGATCTCTGGTCGCACAGTTGGCTCGTGTTTGAGACTCAATTACTGGACCTCAGTGCTGGAAATCCTTCCTCTAGGTTTCGGTGCACTCCCATTTTGCTGTAAGTTCCTAACAAGATAGTTTTTTGTCGTTCTAACTCGTTATTTACCTGCGCAGTGGCGCGGTACACGGGGTGTGATGCACTCTATTCGCAGCCATCTTGGAGTCCGGTATATTTTCTTATATTTATTGAATTTATTTATTTTGCTTGAAACTAGTCCTGGAACCAAATGCTTCTTTGTCTACATCCCAAATCCCTGAAGTAACTAACATTTAAATTTTTATGTTTATGGGTTTTTGTTTTCCTAGAATCTTTTTAAGTGCACATTTTGCCAAAAAGACACATGATCTTCTTTTTCTTATTGGAGTCTTAAAAACCATAATCTTTTCTTGAAAACTATTTATTATTTTGATCTATGTAGTTATTGAATGGAATATGAAAAATATTGATTTGGTTTTTTTTAGTTTTATTTTCTTTATCTAGCTCAGCTTGCTAAATATGCATTCTTATGTAATCTTACTTTTTCAATTTATTTCTTACTGGGTGGGTAGCCTTCTTTTTATAAAGTAATTACTGTCATTAGCTGTCAGTACTCAACAAATAGGAGCTAGTCAATCTTCTAAACTTTTTCTGTTCACTTATATATTGAAAAAGCATTTAATTCCCACATTATCATCTTCTATTTGTTATTCCTAAAGGATTATTCCCACTTGTGAGGATTAAATTTATATCACATGGGGTGGGTACCATTTTAATTGTCTTGAGTTATTCAAAGAAAAACTGTTAGTTGAAAAGTTAAATGATGCCGAAATTAGATTTCCTCTTTTAAAATGTGGAGAATGACACAGAAGTTTACATTTGGTTTGTATTCAAGGTTACATGTATTCACTGTTTAGATTTATTAGTACTGTTAGCCATTCATATCTGTAAATTCTGCATCTATGGATTCAACTAACCATGGATTGAAAATATTGGGGAAAAAGGGCATCTTTACTGAACATATGCAGACTTTATTCTTGTCATTATTCATTAAACAGTACAGTGTTAACAGGTTAGTTAGAATTTACATTGTATTAGTTATTATAAATCTAGAGATGATCAAAAAGTATATGGAAGGATGCACAGAGGTTTTATACACAAATACTATATCATTTTTATGTAAGGGACTTGAGCATCATTAGATTTGGGTATGTAAGGGTTCCTGGAACTAGTCTACTTTGAATGCCAAGGGACGATAATACTGTGGTTTGGATGTGGTTTGAGTGTGAAACCAAAGATGAATGTGCTAGAAACTTGATTCTCAGAGTTTTCAGAGTAATGATGTTGAAAGGTGGGAATTAGTAGAATATGGTTAGGTCATTAGGGGTGGTGCCCTTGGAAGAGATTAATGTAGTTCTTTCAGGACCCCAATTAATTTCCAAGAGAGTGAGTTGTTATAAAAAGAGAAAGCCTGATTCTTGAATCATTCTGACTTCTTGCTCCTATTTCTGCCATTATGATGCCATCTGCCATGAGGCACTCAACATAGACTGAGCTGATTGGGCCAAAACTGAGCTAAACAAACCTTTTTTTCTTTTATAAATTACTCAACTTCAAGTATTTTGTTACAGAAACAAAAAACTAAGATAATATTCACCTTTTACTTTGTCCTTTTTAGGTATCAATTAAAAAATCCCTTTCTTATTCTAATATCATAAATTTTATTCCATATTTTCCTATGAAAGTTTTTCTTTTTGCCATTAGCTCTTTAAGCTCTCTGTAAATTTTTAAAAAAGTTCTCTGATTTTTAAAAAATAAAGTACATGGTTCATTGTACTTATGCTCTCAAGTAATACCCTGACCCCTGCTATTGGTAGTACTCTCTTAGCCACTTATAAATTGCTATGTGTTTTGATTTAGATGTGAGGTGTCCCCCAAAAGCTTATGTGTGAGACAATGCAAGAAGGTTTAGAGGTGAAATGACTGGGTTATGAGATTTTTAACCTCATCAGTGCTTAACTGAGTGGCAACTGTAGGCAGGTAGGGTGTGGCTGGTGGAGATGGGTCCTTGGGGATATGTCTTTGGGTGTTTATATGTCTTGGGGTGTTTATTTTTATCTGCTTCCTGATCATTATGTGTGAGCCTCTTTTCTTGCACCACGCACTTCTGCCATGATGTTCTGCCTCACCCAAGCCCAGAGGAGTGGAGCCAGCCTTCTGTGGACTGACAGCTTTGAAACCATAAGCTCCAAAGTAAACTTGTCCTCCACTAATTGTTCTTGTCTGGTTTTTAGGTCATGGCAGCAAAAATTGAAAACACCATGTGTGTCTGTTTCTAGACTTGCTTTTCTATTTCAGGGATCTCTTTGTCTAAACCTGTGCTTGTACCACTTTATTTCCATCATAATAAACTCAGAAATTTGATACGATCAACCATGCTTGCCCCATGCTTTTTGTTATTTTTGACTTTTCACTTTCCATATATATTATAGAATCAATATGAGGAGTTCCTAAAAAGCCTTGTTGGGATTTTGACTTTTGATGCATTGGAATTACAGAATAATTTGCAGGAAATCGACCTTCATTAATTTACTTATTTAATAGTCCTCTTTATGTAGATATAAGTTTCTGCCCTATTTCCCTTCTCTGTGAAGAACAACTTTGAACATTTTTTTTTTATAAGGCAGCTCTACTGACAAAAACATTCTTCCCCTTTTGTTTGTATGATAATTACCCTTGGTATGAGATTCTAGGTTGGTTTTATTTTACTTTCAACACTGAATATTTCATCCCAACATCAGGTATTAGACAAAATGAACTGAGGAAAATGGGCCTTTTGTGTGCAATTTTATGGTTATCAAAGGCTGAGCTCGTCTGTGTTTATTGTCTGATAGCTGTAGGTTTCAGAGGCTAACATTTCCTGTAGTGTCCTTGATTTTGTTTTCCTCTTGTCTTTGGGTTTTCCTAAGGAAGTCTTCTTTAAATGAAGTCTTTGTCTTGGAGCTTTTCTCAGTTGTAATGCTGTTTAATATAGGAGCCTGGTAAGATACTGGGTTAAGGGAAATGTTCTTTAATTGTTGGACTAGGTGTCACTCTTTTGGTGAGCATGTGCTTCTGGGTTTGGGCTTTCACAAGGATTTCTCTGCTTTTACTACCCTGTAGAAAAGGCAGAAAGGCCAGGTCAGTTAAGTTCTGTCAAAAACAGAAGGCTTGGCTCTGGTAAAAGTGGTCCCTTGAGTCTGGGTCTTTGTTAACGAGAAAAGAGTGCCCTGGGCACATTTCAGATTCCCCTGGCCCCTGCCAGTAGCTTCAGGAGATTCTTACCTGGTCTTTACCCTGACAATTTGGTGGAGCTTTAGAGGTCAGACTCCCCAGAGTGTGAGGGCTTCCCTAAAACTTTTTTTTTTTTTCTCTCTGAAGTTGCCCTCCATTAATGCACAGTCCCCAACAATTAGTCAGTTGCCCTTTAATTTTCTGTTGTGGCTCCAGTGTGTTTTCTTTCCCTGAAAGCTTTGGTTTCCCTATTTGCCTGCCCCTCCAGGTTTAGGGATGATAGTTTGCCCCATGACTTTAGTCTCAGATGTATCTAAGACAAGTTGTTGATTTTCAGTTTGGTCACCTTCCCCATCCACTTCTTTCCTCATTGTAAGGATAGTCATGATGGTTTCCAAGTTCTTTACATCAGACTGGAAGCCAGAAATCCATTAGTGTCTATATATAGTACCTGCCAATTTTAATTTTTTGTATGTGTTTGTGTCTTTCTATGAAGGCTATATCATAGGTACTGTTTTAGTCAGTTTTTTCATGGCTATGACCAATAAGTCCTGACAAGAATAATTTTGGAGGCTGAAATGTTTATTTGAGGGCTTATGGCTTCAGAGGTCTCAGTCCATAGATGGTCAGCTTCATAGATCTGGGTCCAACATGAGGCAGAACATCATGGTAGAAAGGTATGGAAGAAGAAAGCAGTTCAGGACATGGCAAAAGGAAGCAGAGTTCTGATCTCCAGGAACAAAATATGTACCCCAAAGGAATGCCCCCAGTGACCTACCTCTTCCAGCCAAAACCTGCCTGCCTATAGTTACCACCCAGTTAATACCCATCAGTAGGTTAATCCACTGATTAGGTTAAGGCTCTCATTACCCAATCATTTTACCTCTAGTACCATCTCACACATGAGCTTTTGGGGCACACCTCATATCTAAACTGAAACAGTACCTTAGAATTCTATTTTTATAAATGGTATATTTTTTCCAGTTATTTTGGTTGCTGTAGGTAAACAGGAAACTGTTACTTTTTATATATTCATTTTTTTTTTTGTCGATCATAATTGTTCTTCAAACCTTGAGATGGACACTTCTATCACTTACTTTAGTTCCACTCCTCTCTCAATATATACTCTTAAACCTTCAACATAGGTGTTGATCATTTTGATATATACCAATAATAGGATATATTTCTTTTCTTTGTAAGTTTCTGCTTTTTGAATTGGAAGTTTGGAGTTCCCCAAATACCTTAGGTGGAGTGTGACATCTGTGCTTTGACTGATGTCCATTACTTAGTGGTAGAGGGTGAATAAAATATCCCTGGTTCTTAGGGTCCCTAAAAATATCCAGATACAATGTTACATGTAAACACAGGTGAAGTGGAGATAGAACAGGTTCATACTTATGGGCCACCTAGCGTGTGTGGAGAGTCATCACCTGTGTGGAGAGTCATCACCTGTGCAGGGCATCAATACATTGGTTTAGACCAAGGTGTTGTGTGCCTGTGTATAGCATAGTTTCTCCTGCCTGCCAGTGTGGATAGGACAAGTGCACAGCAAAAGCAGTCCATCAAATGAGAAATTAGGTTTCAGGATTAGATTGCAGTAATGATTTGTCATTTCTTCATTGGTATTTTGGAGGAAAAAAAATATTTTTAAGCTTTTGTGTTAAGTTTCAAACCATATTTGAGTGTCCTGTGTCTACTGTAAATGGGAATTCATAGGGTGCTTTATATAGCATATTTACATCTCTTGAGCCTATTTCCAAAAATAACCATAATAAACTTGTCATAGTCCTTTGATGTATTTGATAAGACATGAATTAGTATTTCTCTTTTTCACCAACATTTTGATCCTTGTTTAGCTTAAACTTAAGTAATGATCAACAGTTTATGCATGTAATTTGGTGGTTTAATACAAACCTTTGCCAGCCAGATTTTGCATTATACACTAAAAGTTCCTTTCATAAGCGCTGAAGGTTTTGAGAAATTACTGTTTTGATTTTCATAGTGTCATTTTGACCTGAGCACTTTTTCAAAGTTAAATGAGCTTGGTGGTTTATTAAATGTCATGAAGGGTTTTAAGTCTAGGATAAATTTAGCTGTTATTTTCCTCTCTCTTAGATAGTGCTTTAGATTGGTTTTGTGTTAATAGAAAGTTCTCAACCCAAGTCTTTCCCATCCTTTCTTTTAGGTTGTTGATTATATCCTGCCACCCTTGGTCTCCTTGGTTCAAAGTCAAAATGGTAAGTGAGACCACATTAGTAGAATCTTCTCAGTTGCATAATCTGTTTTAATTTTTTCTCGGTGTAGTCACATTCTTGACATTTTTCCCCTCTTCCAAGTGGAGTGGAGACTCTTCAGCTTGCGGTTGCTGTCAGAAACCACATCTCTACTTGTGAACCAGGAGGATGGGAATGGCGAGGAGGAAGTAAACATTGATTCTGAAGGCAATCTTCTGGCTCTTGTGAGAGACGTCTTACTTCCCCAGTGAGTGTTTTGCTGCTGCACTCATGTAGAGAAGTGTAGGCCATCCTGGAAGCTTCTGTTAA
The DNA here is from genome assembly GCF_001458135.2 of Marmota marmota marmota. Classification (NCBI taxonomy): domain Eukaryota; kingdom Metazoa; phylum Chordata; class Mammalia; order Rodentia; family Sciuridae; genus Marmota; species Marmota marmota. The sequence continues at coordinate 12,710,027 of NW_026000241.1, forward strand.
ACTAGGTCCAGTGATGGAGTTGGGGTTCTAAGTCCTTATATTTATGAACATATATTTGTATATTTAGTGTCAAAGAAGTCTAGAGACAGACGGTAACTGTTAAACTGTAGAGGACCCAGAACAACCTCAGTCCATCTCAAAAACATTCATTTAGAGTTTCCTATATTTTCTGCCAGACACACATGACTCTGAAGTTTTAGATTTCAAGGAGGTCCTGGCTTGGGGTGAGCTTTATGATTCAGGTCAGTGTTGTAAGACATTGAGACTTCTGGCTCTATTCAGAAACAATAGAGATGGAAGGAAGGCTACCCTTTGCCCAAACTCTTTAGTTACAAATAGGATGTTTTGGGGAGTGTTGAAAGAGTTGGTGGGACAGGTGATGAGTTAACAGAGACAGATTATTTTTTCCTTTTATTCTGTTGTTCCCATAACACAATAGGATGGGTTACTGAGAATTCCCATGACAAATGTGGAACACTACAATGATGTAGCTCAGGAAACAATGAATCTTATCAAATCATAATTCAAATACAAAAGTATGTCACATATCACTATTAAATGATTTTTTTTTGCAAAATTAGTATTTAATTTATGTATTAGTATTTAAAATTAAGTATTTTGTATTAGTATGAGTGCCTGTTCATGGTTTCTTTTAAGACCTAGGATGCAGTCTCAGTTTGACAAGTTTTCTAGACTAGCAGCCTTACCTGATGCTTTCCTCTTCTTGTTCTACTTCGCAAGATCTATTCTCATTTAAGAAAAATAATTATCACAATATAGATACCAGATGTACTTGCATTCTGATTTTGGTAATTGTTAAGAATTTCAACTATCTTTTATAAAATTAAGTCTATATTAGAGTTATTAACTCTAATTCAGTGCTCCTGTATTACTCATTTGAGCTGAAATATGTAATGCATATTTCCTTTATTGTTTGTCTTTTTCAAAGATGAGGAATTAAAGAAGAAAATACAAATGTAAACCATATGGCAGTTCAAGGACACAAATAATGTAGAGAAATTCAAGTTTTTATTAAACAACTTTAAATGCACTTCAAGTAGTAGTATGGAATTTACCAAGATGTGGTGTGGATGTCTTCAAACTTGCAGACTGATTCTGATGTGGAGCACAGGTCTGGACTGTGCATTTCAGTCTCTAAGCCTTAGTTTTCTCATCTGCAGATAAAGCCAAAGATAGTACCTACCCCAAAAGATAATTGTGAAGATTAAATAGGATCCTTCTTGTACAGCAGTATGGTGTGTGGGCTGTAGTACACTCTTGACAAATGTTTAACACCACTACTGTTTTTATTAGGCTTATTATTTTAATCTCTCCTATTAATCTTTAAAATGAAGATTGTAATAGAAGAAGAATACAAATAGTACATACTTTATAGACATGAAGTGATCATTAAAATAGATAATGCTTATTCTGCTTACTTGGCATATATAGTAAGGACTCAGTAATGTTTTGTAATTTTTTTCAATGAAATACAAGTAGCACATTAGTTTAGCTTTCTTGACTCTGGAAAACTAGAACCTTGGCAAAGAATTTGGTTTTTGAAGATGAAACTCTTGATAATTATGTTTAGAAATGTTAATACTGGAAAATTCATCTTCTCTACTAGGTATGCAAATATAATGGCTTAATTATGAAGTTTCCAGTATTCATAGGAGCTGATAGCATCTACTTGAATTTGGCAAGTAGAAATAGTGATGTTGATACTTTTAATGCTGTTAAAGTTTTAATCCTCCTTTGACCTTAAATAGTATTTTAGATAAAGCCAAAGTGACAGTCTTTTCATGCAGATTATTGTAAGCTCCTTAGTTATTACATGAAAGTATTGTGTTAGTCAAAATTATTTTATTTGAAAACAATAATATCCAGTTTAAATTAACTTAAAAAACTATTTGCTCACATAACTGAGAAATCAAAGGCTTGTGCTGGCACCAAATACAGCTGAATTCAGGGGTTTGATTTATGTCTACAATACTCCATGTAGGTATTTTTCTCCCCTTCTCTCTACTCTGCCAACACCTACATGACTTTGTTCTTAGATAGGCTTTGTGCTTTTGGGGGTTAAATGGATCCTGTGATGTAGAGATACCTAGAGAAAGGTTGTTTCTTTTCTAGTAGCCCCTGACAAATTCTCAGGAAGGAAACTAATTTAACCTTGGTATGATGCCTGAAAGAACTATCAAGGCTTGCCATCAGAGAAAATGCCCATTTATTGAGGAACAGCTCTGCATATTTATAGAGCCAGGGGTGGTCTGACAGTTGGCAGGGGGTATTTTTTGATTGGTGTGTAAGGATCAGGTGAGCCAGCAGCGTTAGTCTGATTGGTGAGTAAGGATTATGTGAGCCAGCAGGGCTAGTCTGATTGGTGGGTAAGGATCATGTGAGCCAGCAGGGCTCATCATTGGATGGTGGGATCATGTGAGCCAGCAGGGCTCACCATTGGACGGCTCTTCTTGGGGGATTGGGAAGTTAGTCTTTGGAGCTGGGGTGACTCCCAACAATGCCTATGTTCTTATCAGGACTGCTGAGTAATATGAATGAAAGATCAATTGGAAGAATAAACATCATATTAGGATCCTCCTGAGAAACAGAACCATTAGGATATATGTATATGTACATATGTAATGTAGACATGTATAAGAATTAGCTCACATGAGGATGCATGCTGAGAAGTCCCAAGATCTGTGTTCAGCAAGCTGGATACCCACGAGAGCCAATGGTGTGGCTTCTGTCCCCAAAACTGGTAGGCTTGACACTGGGGAAGAGATATTGTTTCAGGTCTAGTTGGAAAGGAGGGAATGACTTCTCTGTCCCAGCTCCAGGGAGCTCCCTCTTAGCCTTTGTGTCATATTTGGGTCTTCAGTTGATTAAGGCCCACCCACATTAGGGAGGACAGTCTGCTTTCCACAGTGTACTGATTCAGATGTTAAGCTCATCTCGAAGTCCCTTCACAGACACATGCATAGAGTAACATGTGACCATATGTCTGGGCACTTTGTGGCTCAGTGAAGTTAACATAAAATTAATGATCACAAAATTGTCATCAATACTGTGAACAAATTCCTTACTCTGTAAATTAATGAATCTGAAGGAACCATTACCTCTTCCCAGTGTATATTCTTTACTTTTTAAAGAAAGGAACTTTAGTTACTTCTTTAGTGCCTACTATATGCAGATTACAATATCATTTTTAGAGAGTAGTTCAGTCAGATTTTGAAACTTCAGTATGGATGAAAAGAGAGGGATGGGGCATTCCAGGCAAGAATGCAGTTTACAAAGGTATAGAAGAGGCAGAGTTCTGGGTAGTTTATAGAACTATGTGAAATAAGCTGTGGAGAAAATGTTTTCTCTCTCCATCAGCCCATTTGCTTATCCAAATACTATGAGCAACTATGGCATGTAAATATTTCTAGTTGTGGGGATTATGAATAATTTACTCTTTGACAAAGCCAAAAATTTTTGGAATTTTAATTGAAGAGGTTTTTAAGTCATGTAAATAAAAATGTTGACCAAAGTATTAACTAAACATCCAGACCACCACCTCTACCACCACCACTGTCGTCGTCGTCTTTTTTTTTTAAAAGAAAACTGTGGGTCTGCATGTTGTTAAACAAATCCAGAAGAAATGTGTTCTTTTGAAACTGTGCTTTTGAGTTCACCCATTTTACTTTCTAAAGCAGAGTTTTCTCAGTATTCTGTGACTTTAGGACACTTTCCCCACAGCCTCCCTGTTAACATCTCCCAGAACTCTAGTGATCCTTCCCTACTAGCTTTGGAAGTACTTCATGAAGGACACTGTCATTAAGGTCAGGAGCAAGACAAGGATGCTCACTATCAAAACTCTTACATAAATTTGGATTGTAAAGATTAACTGATGTAATAATATAAGAAAATTGAATGCTAAACATTGTTTTCTATTGATGCATAGCAAATTACCACAAACCTAGTTGCTTAAATCCACGTCCATTTATTAGGTCACAGCTCTGTCCCAAGTCCTAGGAGGTGACCGGATTCTCTGCTAAGGTGCAGTAAAAGGGGCCTAGCCAGCAGACTCTATCTGAAGACTCTGGGGAGGATTCTGCTTTCAACCTGTTCAGGTTATTTGCAGAATTCAGTTTCTTGTGTTTTTTTTTAGCTTCCTGCAACAAATTAATACAAACCAACTGGTTTAAAACACAAAAATAGATTCTTTTAACAGTGTTAAGAGACCAGAAATTGAAATCAAGGTATGGGAAGGTGTCGGTTGCTTAAGGAAACTCTGAGGGGAAATCCAGGCCATGCCTCTCTCCTAGCTTCCGATGGCTGCAGGGATTTTAAAAATTGTTATTATAATTATTTGGTTCTATTAATTGTTATTATAATTATTCAGTCCTATTAATTCAGTCCTATTAAGTTAGTGGGTTTCACTTTGACATTTCCATACCTGTACATACTGTGCTTAGATCAGGTACCCCTTCTTGCCACTCTCCCCTGGAGCCTCGGTCAGATTACTCCAGTCTGTGCCTCTGTCTTCACTTGCCCTTTTCCCATGTGTGTCTTTTCCAGGGTCCCCTCTACCTTTTTCTTGTGAGGACACCTACATTGACTCTAGAGTTCATTTAAATCTAGGTGATCTTGAGATCCTTAACCGTATTTGCAAAGATCCTTTTTCCATGTAAGGGTACATGTTAGGAATTTTTCATATATTTTGGGGGGTGACTATTCAATACAATAATTTTATGACAGTAGGCATTTAGCATTCCTCTCCTGGGTGGCTCTACATAGTTGTAGGACCATAATATCCATATATTTGCTGCCCTATGTCCCTTAAGACATGCACATTTCTTCTCAAGAGCCTCCTCCATCTTTAAGCCAGCAACAGTTTGTCAAATCTTCCTCATTCTTGAAATTCCTCTGCCTTCCTCTTCTGCCACCAGTTTGAGGAAACTCTGTACTTATTAAAGTTGCTGCTGTTGGCCACTGGAAACCTGTATCTCTTGTGGCTAGTATATTTGGATTCATATATTGGCCCTGCCATTATCTTGGTATGTATGCCCTTGCTTTCTCCTCCCTTCTTTCAGTTTTTCCTCCTTTCTTCAAGGTAACTGGAATGCCAGAAACTTAACTGAGTTTGTCTATATGATTAATGAGGTCTTCTTTTTTTTTTCCTCTTCTGGGAAGAAAGATACCACATATACTCAGAAAATTATCATGATTTTTATTCAGCTGAGAGACAAGATTTAATTTTTTAAAGGTTTATGCAGAAGAGGCAAGGCAGTAAGTATTTAATGGAACTTAAGCCCAAATTGACCTTTTTAATTAACATCAGCACCTCTCAGAAGTTTATCAAAGTCATTATCAATGAAATCTTAGTACTGAAAATATTCTAATGCTGACTATTCGAACATTTTTTCCTGAGATATGTTACATAAGGTGAGGACACATCTCTTTAATGTTTAACTAGGACTAGGTCCTTCAGAAATACATCTTGGCTATTTTTTGGGAGAGGAAATTTTAATATTCATACAGATGTAAATACCCATGGCCTGACTTAAGATGCTGACTTAATGATTTTTTTGACTATGATAAATGAAAGCAATGTACATTCAGTAGAAACTGTACTTGGAATTTTGAATTTTGATCCTTTCCCAGGTCACTCACTGATAGGCAATATGACGCTGTCTTGTGATGCTAGGCAGCTGGGGAGGCAGCAGCAGTGGAGACCCGCATCTCCATCTCAGCTATGCAATCTCCAGGGGAAACAACCATAACTCTGGTGTACTTGGCTAAGCTAGTGCGTTTGGCAGGGTAGATGCAGTAAACGCATTTTCAGCTGTTTTCACCTTACAATGGGTTTATTGAGATTTAATTTCATGCAATTGAAGTATCTGTTTTCTAACTCATTGTGAATTATGCACATGCAGATTATGGTGCTTCCTTTCTTCCTCTCTCCCTCCTTTCTTTGTTAGTTCATTCAACAAATGTATGTTGAATGAACTCTGCACCATGCTCTGTGGATACAATGGTGAACAAGGTTGAAACTGTGCCCCTCAGTGAAGTACATTCCTGTGGAGGGGGCAGAGCATTAAGCAAATAATTATGTAATATGACTTCAAGTAATTATTAGTAGTGAGAAAAAAATAGAAGATAAAACAATATAGAGAGATAGTGAATGATGGGAAGGGGAAAAATAGAGGGGCTGTTTGGATAGGATATTCAGAGGTGTTAAGTGGTGTAGCAAGCCATGAGAAAAACTCACCATTCTCTTTGCCTTTGTAGGCTAGAGCTATTTCATCCATGTGTATTTTAGTTTTATATTTTGTTTCAGCTTTTGAGTGTTTTATATTGAAAAGAGATTATGCTGATATAAATATGCTTATAATATTTTTATGACAGTATGGCATTCAGCATTCTTCTCCTGGGGAAAATGATTATAGCCTTTCTTTTCTTATAATTCTCTTGTGACCTGTAAAATCATCAGGGCCCTAATGACTGCATGAATTATTAAGGCTTTGTATTTTGGAATCTGAGAGGGGAATATATTCCTTACACATTAGAATTGTATTTTCCTTTAGAAATTGGAACTTAGAAATTGATTTTGTTAGTGGCAACACACTGGTTAGCAAAAATCATGAGTTTGATGATCTAATTTTGGTTTATGATTCAAGACAGCTGGATGATTCTATATTGCATCTTTGTCTCCTTTGGTCACAAGAATTCTATGTTAAAATAGATATAAATAAGTATGAACTTGGTCATCTCTGGGAGTCAGAATAGAAGGACTATTTCATTTTTGACCTTTGCTCGGGTAATTTTTTTTTTTTCAAATCTTAACTTGTAAATATTTTACCTCAGAAAGAGGCGTCATAATGTTCTATATTTCCCCCTTTACTTAATGCTTTTATCATGTTTTGAGTCTGCCTAAATGGGTGCATTTTACCCTCTAGGGGTATAACCTACAGGAATCTAAATTAGGATAATTTGGGAGTTAGAGTCAATAATCGGACATAAACATAATTTTGTTCTCTCTGAATAAGGATAGTTCTTTCACTCCAGTTCTTTGGGTATATTTTGTTTATTAGAATCCTTTCTTAAGACTTAATACTTGCTTTTCATCTGATTAGAGAGAACATGCTTACTACCTGAAATTTTATTTAATATTTATTTTAAAATTGTACCTTTCTCTTATTCTAAAAATTACATGTGTGTATCTAGATAATGTGTGTACACACACACACACACACACCTCTCTGTTGACCCTCCCAGTAGACTGATGATGATTGTCTATTTCTTTATCAACATGGACATCCTTTTAACTCTGGTATTTATATATATATGCCAAATGCTAAAGAATCACAAACTCAGAGCACATAAAAAATCACACAACTAGTAAGTCCTTAAGATAATAACTAATTGTTTGATTTATATTCTATCATAAACTTTGGGGGTTGATTCAAGATGTCATCTGGTTCAGATTTTGGATGGGACTATTAAAAATGCCAGAAATAGTAAGTTATTTGGCCCTTTCTCGTAGCAGCTCATGGAAAATTCTTTAGCCTTTTTGAAAGATTTTTACCTTAAAACCTTTGCTGTAGAGAGAGAGGAGAAAAGTAAATAAATAAAAAAAGATCTCATGAAAATAGGAGACCAAGAAGAGAAAGGGGATTGAGAGGGAGGAAGGAAGGGCATGGGGGAAGTAATGAGAAATGAAATCTTCCAAATTATGCTATGTCCATGCACAAATATATCACAATGAATCTCACTATTATATATAATTAAAATCCAGTAATTATAATAATAGAAGAGATACTAGTAGAGAAAATAATGGGAAAGGGAAGGTAGAGGGGAATGTGATTGATGTTATATGCATGTATAAATATGACATAATGAATCTACTATTATATATAATTATAATGCACCAATTAAAAAAAAACTTGCTTTTTTGTGGTGTGGGTGTTACCAGTGATCGAACCCAGGGGCTCTTAAACACTGAACCACATCCCCAGCCCTTTATTTTTTGAGATAGGGAGGGCCTCACTAAGTTGCTGAGGCTGGCTTTGAACTTGTGATCCTCCTGTTTCAACCTCCTGAGCCATTGGGATTACTGGTGTGCACTACCATGCTCGCTGGTGGCATCCTCTTTATCTAAACCCAGCCATTTCTTTCTTCTAAGCTCTCAAGTTCCAGAACTATCTTACATTGTTAGATTTACATTTTAAGAAACACTCTCTTCCTCATAGCATTCTCTTGTTTAGAATTCTTTTATAGATTGTAGAACATTGCAGTATTTACTCAGCTGTTCATAACTGTTTGTTTTGCCCTTTGTCTGCCATTTTGAGTTAGTGTTTTCCTGTTCCACTGTATGGTTTCTCCATTCCTAGGAGATTTACTTAATACTTTATGAAACTTCCTGTTTGTAACCTATCTCTCTGCCCCCACTCCCAGTCATCTTATTGTAAATATCTACATTTGTGATTGTATCTTGGCTACTTATATAACAATATTTTATTGGCTATCTTGTAATCTGCTTGTCATCTACATCTACCTTTATAGTTGTACTAAAAATCATCTGAACAATTCCCAGTTAGGGAACTTCTAGTAACTATTTTTCCAGTATTTTACTGTCATATAAAATGCTACAAAGACTATTTTTATGACTACGTCTTTGAGCATGTTGTTATTTCCTTTTGTTGACTCTCTAGGGGTAGAATTACTGTGTTGAACTTTATATATAATTCAAAGACATTTGAAATGTTTTGCCAATTTTTTTTTCAAAGATGGACAGTTTATCCTACTAGGTTTCTATTATGAAATTGCCCATTTTGCTGTTCCCTTGTTAGTTCTAACACATATTCCTTCAGATATTAATGAAGTAGACCATTTCACCCACATTTCTTGGTCATTTTAATTAACCTTACATGAATTTTGTCCATTTGTTCAGTGGTATCTTCGATGATTTTCAATAGTTCTTTAAATAGTCATCACTACTGCATGATGTTACTATCAATGACAGACCACATATCCAACGGTGGTCCCATAAGATTACATCACCTGTTGACATTTGTAGCTGTCTTAGTTTGGACAAGTAGATTTTATGATGTTCATATAAGGAGGAAATTACCTAAATATGCATTTCTTAGACTATATCCTGCCATTAATCAACAAATGACTATAGTAAGAATATTACCAATATTTTACCAATATTCTACAAATAATTTCCCCTTATGATATTTGAAGTGGTTGTGCTATTGAGAAATATTTAACTTTTAAAAACTTCAAAATTATAAACATTTTTGTTTTCATGCTAAAGAGGACTGCTTACTCAGGAATACATTTTTATCTTCTCATGAAGTTTAAATTTTTTACTTGCGTTTTTTAATCTATTGGAGATACATTTCCATAAGGTATTGCCTGACGTGTCTCACTCTAAAATTACTCTTTCTTGGCCAACGTTAGGTGTCACCTTTCTTTCCTTTCTGTTAATATGTATATTCTTGATCCCACTCTAAACTTAATCATTATTTTGATTTTATAATGTACTTTATTAGCAGGATCTTCTTCTTTTTCTTAAATATTTTTAAATCACTTTTTCACCATGTCCCATTTCTGAGTGTACTCCGTTGAGATTGAAAAGTGAATTTGTGACTTAATCTTTGTGGAATCAACTTCTCTATGATACAGTGCCTCCTTCCTCTACTCAGTGAAATTGAAGACACTTCCTTTTGGCCAATTCTTTGGTCATATCCCTCAGAAAAGCCTCTCAACCATGATCCAGAGTTATTTGGATGGCGTGTTTCAGTTTTTTCCCAGCCTACCTAATTGGGCCCTATTTGAACCAGGCTTTGGACAAGATACAGATTCATTTCTTTTAGGATTGGGAGTGAAGAATGAGGAGGAAAAGACATCCCATACTTTGGCTTTTCACCTTGGTCAAAAATATGTGGTTTTTAGGAATGTTCTCTCCAAGTGGATATGAATTTAGTTTGAATGGCTTTTCCTTCCTGGATTCTAGTTGCTTGGCTCCTTGGTTAAAGAGGATTCTGGAGGTAGAGGAATGGGATCCAAGGACACTACTGCTCAGGGTGCTGTTTGTCAATTATGATAACGACCTATAGCCAGGCTCAGGGAACTTGAAGTGCTCATCTGATTCTTGAAACCCTCTGAGGCAGTTTAAAGAATCAGGGCTCATTCCTTTTTTTTTTTTTTTTGGCCTAGTTACACTCAGAGGTGTGTGGCAACCATCTACTATCAGCTGCTTATCTGTCTTTGGAAGATAAGCTTAGTAAATTGTAGCATGCTTTTGGCTAGATCTTGCTGCTCATTACAAAACTATCTGATTAAACCAAAATATATTTAATATTTGTATTTTAAACATGTCTGTTATGAACTTTATTCTTTCCCCCCCAAAAGGAGTTAATAGAATGATATTCTCTGGGAGAATTGTCTCACACAGACTTGTGCTGCTTGAGGCCCCCAGGCACTCCCCCTCTTTTTCAAGGTCAGGTGACCTCAGACAACCTCAGGACACTTAGAAAAATTTCACCGCTGTTTTTAAATGCAGTACTACATGTTGCCTGTCAAGACTGTTTTAAAGCATGTTTTTCAGCCTGTGGGGAATGTGTTTTTTTCTATTATATTTCTAAATCACTGTCCTTATTTTCTCCTATGCTTTCTAGTCAAGCATGTAAGTAGGAAAATCATTTGGAACCTTTTAAAAAAAAATAATGGGGTTTTGACCTCTTCCCTCTGTGATTCAATATTGTCTGTGGTTGGGCAAGGGGCTAGTTATCCTGGGTATGTGAATCATTTTTTCAGAAGCTTCTCACCTTCAATTTGAGAGGCCCTGGCCCTTGATTTCCAAATACAAGTATCCTGTGGAGGAGGTATTCTTTTATTTTTGATCTCAATGTCAGTGCCTCTCAGTTTTAACTATGTGTGAATCAAAGATTTAACTTAGAACGTGTTGGGTGTTTAAACCCTGGATCTCATAAAGAACTGGCTCTTGACTGTCTCCTGAGAGATGACTTACTGGTCTTTGGAACATCCTGCCTTATTAGAATGTCTTTGTATACCTGGAGCCCGAGCCATGCCACATAATGTATGCTAAGGATGTGATATAGTGGGACCCTTGACCTCTGGAGGCGCTGGAGACTGAGTAATTAAAGTCAGCCACATGGGCTGTCCATGCCTAGTAATGGCCCTGGTCACAAAGGCTCAGGTGAACTTCTTTGTTTGGCGGTACTTCCTACACTGTCCACATTGTCACAAAGCAGATCAAGCACTTCTGTCCCACTGCACTGGGAGATGTGGGAGATGACCACTGACGGCTGGCACCTGTCTCTCCTGCATTCTGTCTTTTGTCTTTGCTTATTTTAATGTGTCCTTTCATTGTAATGCGTCATAACTAGCAGAAGAGGTTTACCAAGTTATTTGAGTTCTAGGAAATCATTGAATCTATGAGTGTTCTTGGGTACCCCAACTTGGGATAAGAGCTCTTTATTTAAGAATACTTAGAGAAGGGAACAGATTATTTCTTCTGTCTTTCCTAGGCCATTTTTAAAGAAAATGTGTATTGGTAGCTAAAGTTTTGTCAAATGCATTATAACTTCTAAAGAAATTTACTTGATTTTATTGCTGTGAGAAAATATTTTCTGTTTTTTTCTTGACATCACTCATACTTGATTTTGCTGCATTTTTTTTCTACAAACATTAAATTTTTAAAAAATGGTGCATTATACCTAAAACTGGAATATCCTGTGATGTGTTCATACATGCACATGACATAGTTTGGTTAATTTCATCCTGTGCTATGTTTCTTTTAACAATGCTGTTTTTTGACCTACTATGATGTTATGAGTGGTTAGTATTTCATCTTATAAATCTTATAAATGCTGTGATTAAAAAAAAATTAAGCAACCATTCTAATATATGGTACTTCCTGTGTCCTTAAACAGAACACTCTTTCCAGCATAACATTTTCTTAACTACCCCCATTTTGAACATTGTAGTATGCAGCAGGCCCTGGGGCCCCATTGAGGCAGCTTCTCTGTTAAATGCTCCCCTGTCTGCTCTCTGCTTGGAGAATTGGGATTGCTTTGTTTCCCCCTATGCTTTAGTCCTGTTTCTTGTAACTCTCAGGTTGTTTTTCTGTAATAGTCCCTCTCCTCCCTTTTCTTGGCTCCTTTTTAATGACTGTGGGCTTAGAGGCTGTATAATTAAGCTTGTTAGATAATAATTTCCAAAATGAGAGTAAATAAGCTCTGAGTAAGAGCCTGGGGCCATGTTCTCTAGATGAAAATCATCTGTTTCATTTGTAGGATTTTTAAATATCCATTTTGTATTTTTAGAGAGTCCTCCCCAAGCCCTCTATTCCCTGCTTTTTAGTTGTTGGCTACTCCAGAGAAATAAGTCATAAAGTTGATTGGTTAGTTTGTTTTTTCATCCATTCACTCACTCTTTTGATGCTTATTTACTGAGTATCTACACAGTGCTGTTCACTGGATCACTGGACTTAAATAGGTAAGATGTATACAGAGCAGCCTCTTGCTTAGCAAAGAACATGGGGGAACAGTCTGCATTTTGTTGTAGAAACTTTTGATGAAGGCATTTTGAGTTTTATTTTCTTTGATAACATTGTTTTAATTTGGTCAAACTTTAAAAGTATTAATTGTAAGAGTGTTCTGCAGAAGAGTTAACATACCCAGCCTGAGACCGTTAACCACATAAAGCTATCCACATAAAGCTGGGCATCTTGGAAGATGGCTCTCAAAGTGCTCCTAGGCCATACTTAGCTGATAAGTATAGTTTGATATGTCTGGATGGGGCACAGGACCTGGCTGTGCTGAACCTCTGCTTTCCTTCTGGGAATCTGGAATTTTGAGACATGTCAGAGATTGCCTGTGCAAGCAAACCCTCATAAAAACTGTGGCCACTGAGTCTCTCATCTGCTTCCCTAAGCAGAAACATCACACACATACTATATTTTCAATGCTTGGGGAAAATTTGTGCTGAGTGTAGCCCCTCATGGAGAGGTGGGTTCTGGGGAAACAGAACTTGCTTACATGAGAGAGAGCAAGCACTTGCATACTCTCAGTACACAGAGAAACCTGCATATGGAATCCTTCCCTTGTGATTCAGCTGTGTGTCCTTACTGTGTTGTATGCTACATCTTAGCCATGAGTGCAACTATGTGTTGTGTGCCAGGAGACCCCTAGTGAATTTTGAAATGTGAGGGTATTCTGTATTCTTTTATTATGTGGCAGGCTTAGTGCTAGATGATCTGAAGGAATATTCCTGACAACCGTCTTCTATGAAGTAGGTCAATGTCATTACCATTAGGAAGTGAAGTCTGTGGAAGCTTTCTGAGTTTGAGTAACCTGTATGTCCTATAGCTCATAGTTTTATATCTATTTTTCTCAGATGTTTGTACCTTATGGTCTCTTTTTTTCCCTGTTATTTAAATGGGGCATTTAAGTGAGGGAAACTACTGAGTGTTTTTTAATGCCTTTGTCACTTCAGGTATGAGCACATCCTCATGGAGCCAGACCCAGTACCAGCATATGCTCTCAAACTGCTTGTCGCGATGACTGAACACAACCCGACTTTTACCAGGTACTGTAAGTTCAAATCTCTTGGTCTTGTTTCTCATCTATAAAATGTGTTTTATGTGATCTGGAAATGTTGTTACAGATGATGAGATTCTAAAATACCAACATTTGAGCTGCCAAAGTGGTACTTTTTCATATTTCCTGGTTTGTACTATCTGTCATGTATGCTGTGCTGGCTCTTGTGCTCAAATTTTTAATCCCTTACCCGAGTTTGCATCCTGTAAAGTGCATGATGCTTTCAAAATGATAAATTCTTTAAAGGGAAAAAACTATTACATATAGTTTTAGAAAATTGGTGCCACATTTTTCATTGAATATTGTTAAATCTCAGTAGTACTTATTGACTCTTCGTTGCTACCATTTTATTCAATTGACATACTATTCTTTAAGTGGTGGGGAAATTTTGCTGTTATTGAATATACTGAATAATGTCAGATTGCATTAGCACTGGTTGCTAGAATACTTTTAGTTTTGCCAGGCATAGTACATCTAAGAATAACTAGGGCCACAGAAGGGAAACACAGGAGGAGGTTTTCCGGTGCTTTCAAACAAGAAAACAAGTAGTGTTGGGCAGGCGATACCTGAGGTCTTTCTGGGCTTTGAATACCATCCATAGGAGCAGTGCACCTCCAGAGTCACAGGTTCATTTTAAATGAAGAGTTAAATCACACGTTTCCAACCACCTGTGTTTTTTCTTGTCTGCTCTCTAATCACAGAAATGCTGCATTTTCATGCATTACCATTTACTAGTTGCTACTAGTAAATAAGAAAGGCTTTTCTACTTTAGAGAGTGGAAAGCTGGGTGTGTGGGAGTACCTGTGTGTGCCATGAGTCACCATTGCCATGTGTTCTTGGTCTTGTCCATGATGCTGGGGCTGTCTAGCTCGCAGTCTGGCTACCTTCCTTTATCCATTTCCCGAAGGTGCCATATAAATATTACCTGGTCCTCTCTGGGTGGTGTTGCAAAAGAACTCGGGGAGCGCAATGAAAACTCCATGTTCCTGAAGCCTTTTAGAATCTTCCAAAAGGTGCTGGCCATGGAACTCCCAAGTTCCTCACTTGGAAAGCACCATTTTCTCTTCCTCAAGAATTAGTTAATTCTAAAGAGTAAATCTGTCTTAGAAGTTGAGTAGAAAGTCAGATAGTTTCTTCTTTCCTAGGCATTTGACATCAAGTACTAATGCTGTATGCTAATTTTATCTTCTCATGAGATTGAACAGATTGCATTTACTTTTTTAATGTCGACTTTAGCTCATTCCTGTGACATGTTTTCTGTACGCCTTTTCCTTCTTGCCAACTCTATTAATTCAGTTAAATTTCCTCATATTGGTGCTTGAGGAGAATTCTAGAGAAGTAGAAACAGGTAATTGATAGCTTCTATAAAACCATTTTTATTTTAAAAATGATCATAAAATAGGCTTAAAAATTAATTTACTCTTGTTTTTATTCACTAAGCAGAGTTTACAAACAGAATTCAGTGGGCTAATTTATATTTCTGTTTTATTTGAGCAAGTAGTGTTTTCATATGTTGCCTTTCTCTTAAATTCGAAAAGTAGAATCTGGAGATTTCCTGGGCTTTCCTATCTCAACCCCCCTGTCCCCCAACTGCCTCTTACACTTCTCTTCCCTTAAGGTTGATGTTGTTACTGTTTTAGTGTGTGCTTCCTAAACAATGTCGCACTACTTAAATTATATATATATATATATATACATATATATACACACACACACACACACACACACACACACTCTGCAATGCTTTTTAAAAAATATTTATTTTTTAGTTGTAGTTGGACACAATACCTTAATTAATTAATTAATTAATATGTGGTGCTGAGACTTGAACCCAGGGCCTCACATGTGGTAGGCGAACACTCTACAGCTGAGCCACAACCCTAGCCCCATCTGAAATGCTTTTAATGCAAGTGTTTATTTGTATTTTTGCTAACTAGTAAATAAAAATGGAACTTTTATTTTGCATTCCCCGACTGTTGATAATATTGAATCTCTTAATGTTTATTCACTGTGTCTAATTAAAATGTAAAAGGTGAATAACCTTCAAACTTCAGTTCTACTTCTAAGAATCTGTTCTACAGGAAAACTCCCATATGCACAAAGATTTCTCCTGAGGCAAATTTTTTTCCAGTACTAGGGATCAAATCCAGGGGTGCTTTACTATAGCTACATCCCCTAAGCCCTTTTATTTTTGTTTAATTTTGAGATAGTCTTGTTAACTTGCTCAGGGTGGCCTTGAAATTGTGATCCTTTTACCTCAAGTGGCTGGGTTATAAGCATGTACCACCATGCCCAGCCTGAGGCAAATAATTTTTAAAATGTGAAAATTTTATATGATCTATATAATTTTATATGAATATAAATTGAATTATGTAATCATAATATAGAATACAATATAACTATTTAAAAGAGCACAATCAATTTTGAATACTGATAGGCAAAGATACCTAAATCGTTTTGTTAAATGGATTAACTGCCTCCCCATGCCAATTTTACTTTACATGGGGTCTTTATAGATTCTGTTTTGCCTGCCTGTTTTCAAGAAGCAAGGTGTTAAGATACAGTGGCACCACGTGTTTTGGTGCAGGCTCCAAGGGTCAAGAGCAAAGCATTTAATTCTGGTTATCTTCTAGCTCCCACTTACTTTAGGGTGGTCCTTGGTCCTGGGACCCATGTGAAACATGACAAGTTCATGCACCAGCCTTAAAGGTTGGGGAGGGAAGAATAACCAATAATTAGACTTTGGGGATTTGTTTTTATTTCCCTACTAGAATTTTTAAAAATATATTTTAAGTGGAAGATTTTGGAATGGGTAATACTTCCCCCCACCCACCCCCGGGGAAAGAGAACAATGTAAAAAGACATTGAAAAGACTTATTCCTTTCTTTGTTTGTCTCATTTCCTAGCATGACCTATGGTGCGCTGCTTTTATTTCTTTCATGTCCAAATGCAAGCTAATGTGAAGGTATATTTTCTCATTTCTTCCTTTTACACCCAAATAGCATTATGTACGTTTTTCTGTCCCTTGATTTTTTTTTCACTTAACAGAATATTCTCAAGATTTGCATCTTATATCAATATGTAGAGAGCTTCCACATTGTACTTTATAGTGGTGAGATTTTACCTTGTGTGTATATATCATACTTTATCTAATTAGGTTGTAATGGATAGACTTATTTCTAATCTTGTGATATTGCAAACAGTGAATAATGTTATATATACATACACTGAACTCTAAAGAGATGGCTACTATTAATTTGTGTGTGTATTATTTTTCACATAGATGGTAGCATGCCGACTACCCTGTTTTTCACCTTATTAAAAACTATAGCGATATCCCCTAAGCTTTATTGGAAGATATTTTACAATTTTTCCTCTTTTTAAGATATAATATTGCATTTTATGAATATTCCATATTGATTTAACAAGTCCTCTTTTGGAGAATATTTATTTTTTCTAACCTCTTGATATAATTAATGACATAGGTTACATGTGTGGATATATGTAGGGTAAATGATTAGAAGTGGAATTGCTTCAACAGTTGTACAATATTTGTACATTAGTGTCACCTGGGAATTTGTTAAAATTTCTAAAGCCCTGGTCTTTTCTGGCCAATAAAATCATGATCTCTAGGACTAAACAACAATTGCTCATTTTTCCTAGATGATTAAATGCACAAATACCATTGAGAACCTCTAGACTGAGCATTTCTAATTTTGAAAGATGTTCCCAAATTGTCCCTAGTCTAATTTGTGCCAATTTCCTGTTCCTTAATTTTCTGTTCTGTTCACTATGTATATAAGAGTGGCAGTTTGTGTGAAACCTGTATCAAATTAGTGTACATGACTTTTGTCATTTTGATATATGAAAATTGAGTTTTAATATTCACTTCTAGTTTATTGTATTGTGATTATCACTGTATAATATTTTTCTTCCATTTCTGGTTTGTATCTACTTTTATTTATATACTAATATATGGTCAGTTTTATAAATTTTCCATATTTGCTTACTGTAACCAAAACAGAATAGTCCAGTGCTGAGAACTATCACCCTTATTTTGGCAAGGATCTAAAATGCTAACTCATCTCATTTATTGATTCTTGATTTTATTTCTTGCTCTATAGGAGTCTTATTAAGGAAGTTGGGGACTAATCCGACATGATGAAGATTTGGGCCTACTTTTTCTTCTTCTAGGCACAGGGTCTCTGGTTTAAATCCTGGATCCTTGATCCATTTTGAGTTTTGTGCGTGATGAGAGAGATGGGTTAATTTCATTTTGCTGCATATGGGTTTCCAATTTTCCCAGTACCATTTATTGAAGAGGCTATCTTTTCTCCAGCATATGTTTTTGGCACCTTTGGCTAATATGAGATAATTGTATTTATGTGGATTTGTCTTTGTGTCCTCTACTCTGTACCATTGGTATACAAGTTGATTTTGTTCCCAATACCATGCTGTTTTTGTTACTATTGCTCTGTAATATAATTTAAGGGCTGGTATAGTAATGCTACCTGCTTCACTCTTCTTGCTAAGGATTGCTTTGACTATTCTGGGTCTCTTATTTTTTCAGCTGAATTTCATGATTACCTTTCTATTTCTATGAGTGATGTCATTGGGATTTTGGCTGGAATTGCATTAAATCTGGATAGTGCTTTTGGTAGTATGGTCATTTTGACAATAATAATTCTGCATATCCAAGAACAAGGAAGATCTTTCCACTTCTAAGGTCATCTTTAATTTCTTTCTTTAATGTTCTGTAGTCAGTGAGGTGAATAGAGAGCCTACAGAATTGGAGCAAATTTTTACCACACGCCCATCAGATAGAGCACTAATCTGTAGGATATATAAAAAACTCAAAAAACTTAACACCAAAAAACCCAATCAATAAAAGGAACAAGGAACTGAACAGATATTTCTCAGATGGTGATATACAATCAATCAACAAATATATGAAAAAATGTTCAACATCTCTAGCAATCAGAGAAATGCAAATAAAAACTACTCTGATTTCATCTCACTCCAGTCAGAATGGCAGCTACTAAGAACACAAATAACAATAAGTGTTGGCGAGGATGTGGGGAAAAAGGCATACTCATACATTGGCTGCACCAATTTGCAGTCCCATCAGCAATCTGGAAAGCAGTATGGAGATTCCTTGAAAAACTGGGAATGGAACCACTGTTTGACCCAGCTATCCCACGCCTCGCTCTATACCCAAAAGACTTAAACACAGCATACTACAGGAACACAGCCACATGGATGTTTATAGCAGCAGCACAATTCACAATAGCTAAACTGTGGAATCAACCTAGATGCCCCTCAGTAAATAAGTGGATAAAGAAAATGTGCTGTATATACACAATAGAATATTACTCAGCAATAAAAGAGCATAGAATCATGACATTTGCAGGTAAATGGATGGAGTTGGAGAATATAATGCTAAGTGAAGTTAGTCAATTCCCCAAAACCAAATGCCGAATGTTTTCTCTGATATAAGGTGGCTGATTCATAGTGGGGTTGGAAGAGGGAGAGAAGATTAGACGAACTCTAGATGGAGAAAAGTGTTGGGAGGGGAAGGGAGGGGGCATGGGGGTAGAAATGATGGTGGAATGAGATAGACATCATTACTCTAAGTACATATGTGAAGACACAAATGGTGTAACTCTATTTTGTGCACAACCAGAGACATGAAAAATTTTGTTCTGTATGTGTACTATGAATTGAAATGCATTCTGACTTATATAACAAGTTAGAATAAATAATAAATTTAAAAAAATAAAATGCTAACTCATTAAACTCAGAGATCTTTCCCATCTACTTGGTAGCAGTGGTTTTTAGGAAAAAGCTTGACTGCAAAATGTATATCAAGTACAATGACCTGTTTTGTGCAAATAGATTTCTAATATACAAATAACCATGACCCACTTTGCCGCAGTCTGGCTGGGCACAATCAGGAGCCACTTGTCAAAAGAAACTAACTTTATTTTTAGAACCACACACGCCAAACAAAACAGCCTCTCAGGAAAAACCCTCAGAGCCTCAACTGCCACCACCGGCTTCCCACAAGCCTCTCTCTCCCCCCACAAGCTTCTCTCCACCTCCCACAATCCTCCTGCTCTTGAGGCGGATTGGCTGGGTCACGTGGGCGGAGCCAAAAAAGTCCCCCAATGAGCAGCTCCATGGTCTGAAAGGGCAGGGAAACAGCCCAATGAGCATCACCGCAGAGGAGCCAATCAGCTAGATGTTGCTCTAAATTTAACTTATTAATTGAATCCATTAGCATCATGTTCTTTGAAGGGTATAGATCTTAGTGTAGCTGGAAATCACTGGGTTTAGAATACCAAATAATAACCATTGGGACATTAAGCTACCCTGTGTCAAGTGAAGCATTATCATTTTTAGGTGGTTTTTCTGATTTTATGGGAGTATTCTTGGATAAGGAAACCCTCAAAAACCTTAGTACCATTAAAGGTTTATTTTTCCTTTTCAAAATAAAGCAAATGCTTGATCAAATCTACGTTGTATATTTCTATGGCTCCAGTATGTGCCTGAGAGTTTGTGCAGCAGTATGGGTTGGTGTGGCCTCATGGGAGATGCTTGGGCCGTGGGGGTGGGGCCCTCATGAATAGGCTAATGAATAGGTTAATTCCTATGAGAATGAGTTAGTTACTGTAGGAGTTTTACTGCCTTCTCTCTCTCCTCCACATGTCTTATGACTTCTGGCATGTTATGAAGCAGCACAAGACCCTCACTGGATATGGCCACCTAATCTTTGATTTCCCAGCCTCTAGAAATTCTAAACAAACTTCTTCCTTTTATAAATTTCATAGTCTCAGGGATGCTGTTAAAGCAAGAGATTGTGGGCTAAGACATATATGACGTATTTAAAACAAACAAACAAACAAACCAAAAACACTTCTGGTTTGGCAAATCTAGTTTATTGTGGAGTTTATAGCAGAGAGGTAAATTGTTTTCCACATTAGTGCAATTTTACTCTTGGAGGGAATCTGTTAACTCTCCTGAGCTCTGCCCTTTCTTTCTTTCTTAATTTTATAGTAGGTTGCACCAAACCATTCCTCTTTGAGAGAGCATTACTCCAGTAGCTTGTTTCCATTAAGAGCTAATTAGCTTTCAGCAAATCTCCCTCCGTAAAGAAATTGAATTTTAACTTTGAGTTCTTTGGAGCAAAATTTAGCTATTTTTCTGAATTGCAAAAGTATTGTTTATATTCTATACCTAGGAAAAATTGCTATCATTTTAGTTTCCTCAAAATGTTAAAGCCATTTCTTTTATGGCAAGATCATAAAAATGCTTTTTAGAAAAATAAAATTTTTAGGGATCTCTTAAATGAACTTCATCGTGAATCAGTGGTGTATCCTTCAGTAAAAATATTCTGGCCTTATAGTCTCCTATTTCCAAGTAATTTCCCTCTTTGATTGATGGTTCATTTGTTGACTCCTTGATTCATTGATTTATTTTACATCTTATCAGCATCTACTGAGTGATGACAGGGATAAAGAATATGATACAGTTTTTACCTTAAGGATGCTTACCATTTAATGGAGGTGACAGTTTTTTATATTTGCTTTTATTAAATGTTGAAATATTTTCAGACAGACCTGCATGTCCCTAAGATTATGGCAGCATCTAAATGACTGTAACACAGCTAGCTGTGTCATTTTAGTCTAGTTAGTCAACCTGTCTGTACCTAAGTTCCCTCCTCTGGAAAATAAAGAGTTTTTACCATTGGATCCATAGACAGTACTTTAAAAGTGTTGCTGATACCCCAGGCCAGAGGCCCTGCTGGTTTCCCATGACCTGCATTTAGTTACCCACCTGCATAAGCAAAGGAAAAATAAATTTAATTTCAGTGTGGCCCAAAGTGGGAAAGTAGCTAATCTACTGCGGTAGGTCCTAAAGAAGCCTTACTATTTTTAGAAACAGAAGCCAGGATAAATAAATATATGTATTTAGCCAGCTGAGCTAGCCAGAGTGTACATACAGTGTATGGTAGAACTCAGGTTTTCAGCCCTTACTAGTGTCTGCTCAGGCTTTGGGGCCATTTCCTCTGTCCTCATTCTCTTTCATCATGATGAAGTTCAGCTGCAGAAAAACTTTATCAGGAAATTTGGGAAATTAGGGCTTTTAATTTTAAAGTGTCTCTGTTAAAGAAGAGTTCCCTTTTTTCTCCCCCTTCCTTCTCTCTTCCTTCCCCCTTCCTTCTCCCTTCCTTCTTTCTCCTCTTCATCATGATCAGAGGAAGAAAAATTGAAGGAGGTATTCCTAGAAGAGGTGACCCCCTTTGACAGAAGGTGGAAATGTTTGGTGACAAGAATTCAGACCACAGCTCTAGCACCCTATAAAATAGTGTAAACAAATTTTTCAATAGTTGAAAGAAACTGCATGGGGAGGGGCCATTCTTTTAGGATTTATCTTGGGGTTTATCTTTTAACCTGCTCTTTCCTCTTTTGTGAACTCATTTTGAACACTCCATTCATGAGTTTGCCTTTCCATTTATATATATTAATTTGGCTTTATCATATTTTGATGTAGATTTAAAATTCTATACAAATTTCAATTTCAATTTCATAACTGGTTAAAATAAAGCCCAAATCCTCAGAAATGTTGGCTATGTTTGAGATGTTTTTCTGTTATTAAAATAAGCCATTTAGAGTGTTTTCTCCTCCTCATTTAGCTCAATTTGTACAGCTAAAACATTTCCTTGGATGAAATGTCTTTGAGTAAAATAACTACTAATGCAAAACTTCACTCTTAAAATTAGAACAAATTGACTTCTCCAGAAACAACATGTTGCTTCTCAGGGTGCCTTTGGATACAGAAAAGCCTCATAAGGAGAAGCAAGCCAGTCTCTGAGGCTCCCATTTCCATTTTAGGGTCACTCTTTGTATGGTTCCCTACTTATTCCTCACCAGCACTCTGCAGATTAGAGGGTTTCTCCAACAGGGGCTGCACTCTTGAGCATCCATTTTTAACCTGCTCTTTCCTCTTTTGTGGACATAGCCCATGTTCCATTGTTCTCAGCACATAGGGTTCGCCTCTATGCTTCTTAGAGGAATTTCAAAGATAACGCAAGTGTAAAAGAATCAAAATTCTGGTCTTTTTTTTTTTTTTTTTTTTTTTCCAGTGGTGGGAAGGGGGGCCATAACAGGGATTGAACTCAGGGGCACTCAGCCACTGAGCCACATCCCCAGCTGTATTTTGTATTTTATTTAGATATAGGGTCTTACTGAGTTGCTTAGTGCCTCGATTTCCTGAGACTGGCTTTGAACTTGTGATTCTCCTGCCTCAGCCTCCTGAGCACTGGGATTACAGTTGTGCACTGCTGCGCCTGACAAGAGGTTTTCTTTTTTTTCTTTACCCACTTTCTCTCCCTGCCTTGATTTTAGGATTAGTGTTGTGTACTTGTCCAATGTGTATTATTGATATTAAAATTAGGAAAAATTTGGAAATAAAAATTGTCCTAATTGTTGGCTTTGCTGGGGTATTTTGTGTTCTTCCACTGAAATTGTCCTTTTAATAGATCTTAGCATAAACCTTTATTTTACCCTTGAAAAATTAGCATTTTGGGAATTTTTTTTCTTTCTTGGTTTAACGAATTGTGGTCTTTAACCATGTTTGAAAGCTGTTAGTTAAATAGAACCTCCAATTCTAAAGCAAGTGTTGATGTATTTAAGTTGGATGTGTTTATGTTATCTGGTTCTAGAGGAATTTACAAGTTGCAAAAGTATATTCAGAGGAGACATATTGTGCTTGCTGTGGTTCTCTGGATTTGTGAACCTGTTGAAGTTGTGTCTATTGGAATCTGGCCAGAGTTATTTAAGGCAGTGATATTTCCTCATTGTTTTCTTTCAGTGTAGATGTGAATTCATTGTCATGTGAGCACTTAGCAATTATTTCTGGGTTAGAAATAATTTTTTTTGTCCAGTGTGAGATTTACAAGGAAACAATTTGGAATTTATTGTACAAATATTGATTCCCCAGTTGTGCATTGTACAGCGGTTTTAAATCTGAGTTCAGAGTCAATGATGCTTTTTGGGTTTTGCAAGCCATCCTAAGGTCTGTCAACTTTCCCTTTTTCTCTAATGCAAGGATTGGCAGGTTGTGATCCAGAAGGCCAACAGGCTTGCAGCCTATTTTGTATGGCTTGTGAGGTAAGAGTGGTTTTTACATTTTTAAAGCATTGTAAAACTTACAAACCGAGAGACAACTGTGATACAGAGATCCTTATGTCTGCCAAAGCCCCACATATTTACTTTTGAAACTTTTCAGAAAGTGCCAACTCTTGGTCTAAAGAATAAAACTATATATGAACATAAAAATATCAGCTCTTTAGAACTTTATGGAACTTTGGAGATCATTTAGCTGTTTTAAAATGTAGATTTTATTATTCAGGTAGGGTAAAGCCAACCAAAATGAGATGACTGACATTGAAAAGATAGTCTATTAGACTCGGATCCCAAGAGGAGGGAGCACCACGACACTGGGAGCAGAAGGGGGTAGCATCAGGGTAATCAGGAAGCACAGGAAGATGTGGATAGAGACCTTTATTGTGGTTTATGTGGAAAAGAACATGTAAAACAGTAAATAGGTTTAGGATTGGCTAGTTTGACAACTTGAGTGGCTCTGAGTTGTAAGGGCTGACCTTACAACCTGTATCTGTACCTGTCTCTGGAGGGATTATGGCAGATGAATAGTGGCCTAGAGTTTTCAAAGCTCAATTAAGGAGGTGTGTAAAGGTAGGAGCTCTGGATTGGTTGGTTTGCATAGGAAATCTGCTGAAAGGTGGGCTGTTTGCTTTCTCTAGGAATTGGCTAGCCCTCGGCTGTATGTTTCCTCCAGGCCCCAAGATGCAGAACATCCATTGTACAGGGTAAAAAGACATGGTTAGGCCAGTGTCTTCATTTTATGCAGAAAGAAAATGGGGGCTCTAGAGGCAATTTGTCCCATCCCCCACAATTCACTTGAAGCAAGATCAAATTAATCATTAAATTTAACAATTTGAGCAAATTAGTGGACCTCTTGGTCCATTGTTTTTTGTTCTACTCAGTAGAGCTGCTTTTATTTTGGAACACAAGTCACTATCACAGTGGACTTTAAAGTCAAACTCTGCTGTAAGTCTCATTATGTCACATTTACATCTAAGAGCAATTCAGTTTCTCAGCACAGTTAGCCTTAGTATCATGTGGATAATGACAAAAGCATGTTTCTCCTTCATTTCCCTCTGCCATCATCCATCTTGAGGTTCTGGCACCTTCTTTGCTTTTCACCATCCTGCAGCTCCTGCTAGAATTGGATTCATGGTGTGATTCTAGTTCCTGGATCAGTTCTACCTCTTTCTTCCCCGTCCTTCCAGGATTTGAGCTCTGTTCTGGCTCCTGATTTCACGTTGAAGTAAGTTCACTGGCAGCCTCCTCAATCTACAAAGTGCTAAGAAATGTCTCAGTTGTGGGGTTTGTGCTGACAGAGAGCTGTGAGTGGTCTCTGCATCTGTGGGACTTCCCTGAGTGTTAGGATGAGGATGTCAGTGTGGAATTGAAGACGGCAGTCATGGTGGCATTGATGAAACTCAAACCTTCACAGGCTTTCATAGGCGATTAGCCATCCAAATGTTGATGTGTTTTGATGAAACACTTGGTTTCTCATATGTACACAAGGTTTAGTATTAAAACAATACACTTTATTCTTATACTGTTCCATTTCCTCTTCTAGACACTATAGGCATCAATATTTTCAGAATTTAAAAGGAATATTCTTTAAATTATTTATTTAACATCAGACTAACATCTTCACTTCATTGCTTAATCTTTAAGGAATGTGAAAAGGTGACAGTGGCATTGGAGCCAAATAATGACGTAGGGACAGTTTGTTTTAACTGATACACATGTTTATCCTTGCTTGGTGGGAGTTCCCAGTTTTTCTTGTTAGCTTTTTTGAATTTTGACTGATCAGTTATTACCTTTTGGTTATTTTCTACTGGTAATGCAGATTTATTTTGCTTCTGATGGTGTCAAACTGTGCACCACTGCAAACAGAGGCAGAAGAAAACATTGTCTCAAATTAAAGCATTTCTGTGACACCCATATATTTTGTGTTTGGTCATCGAGTCTAATTCAGCAACCATTATTTATTTGTATTTACAGCCTGCAAAACCATCAGTTTATGGCATCCTGACTCTAGAAATGATGGCTGAACAAAGTTTCTTGATGCCATCTGTGTATCTCCTGAATTCTGGAAGAATAAATTTCTTATTTGGCAAGTTGTAGGATGGCAAGCTCTGTTCCTATGTTTCCACACCCTTTTGGTGATTTATCAAGGTGATCTGCCATTTTGGAATTAACAAAGTACTTGTGCTGTGAATTCTTTCTTGTTTATTTACTCTTGATAAAGTTATACATTGTTTGAATATTGCATACACCTGCCCCTGTCAATCAGCTTGGTGAAGATGAGCTGAATGGAATGTAATGTGAGGTCTAACACACGGACCCTTGATACATCAGTCATGTCTCAGTACCAAACCTCTCCCATGTCAAGAGTCTTCTAATTCTGTGTGGTGACAGTTATTGGTCAGAATATATCAGTGTTTGCTGTACAGATGGAACCTTTGTGATATAATTAAAGAGAGCTGCCAGATTAGACAGTGGTCTGAGTGTCAAATAACATTCTGCGACTTTCTTGGGACATTTTTAATACCATCTTGAACATGTGTTGCCACTTAGCATTCTTTGCTGTGGCATATTATTACATAGGGGGAAAAAACCAGGCAGTCAAGTAGATTAGTCACGGTTCTTCAGAGAGGTAAATGCTGCTGAGACATTTCATACCCTCAGAATATACCACGTTTTCCTGCTATTTTATTTTCTCAGCCTCATTGTAAATCCTGCCTAACCATTCGGGCAGGTTGTAGGGATAGATTTCATTGGGTTTTCATGAGATTCAAACATAGCATAGGCCCAAAGGGAAAATAGAAAAGGACATGAAAAGCCAGTTCCTCACAATAGACATGTGAAAGATTTACCTCATTAATAAGCGAAGAAAATTATGTTAAGATAGCAAGTTAACTGAGAAGGAAAGCCACATCATTTTTTTAAAGTACTTGAGAGTCTAATGAAATATGAAATTCACTTTCATATACTGCTGCTTGCCTTTTAAATTAGTATATCCCTTAAACCCCAAAGTAGAGGCAACAAAAGCAAAAACAGACAAACGAGAGATTACATTACACTGAAAAGCTTCGTACAGCTAAAGGAAACAGTGATCAGAAGACAAGTCAACTTATAGAATAGGAATAAATATTTGCAAACTAATAATGCATCTGATAAGAGGTCAGTATCTAAAATATATAAGAAACTCCAATTCACAGTAGGACAGCAACCTGATGAAAAAAAAAATTGGGCAAAGGACTTGCATAGATATTTCTTAAAGGGAGACACATAGCCAGGTGTAAGGGTGCAAATCTGTGATCCCAGCTGCTTGGAATGCTGAAGCAGGAGGATCTTCAGTTTGAGGCCAGTCTTGCAACTTAGCAAGACTGTCTCAAAATAAAAAATGAAGAAGGCTGGGGAAGCGGCTCAGTGGTAGAGTACCCAGTACACTGACCCCCCCCCCCAAAAAAAAAAGACATACAAATGGCCAGTAGGTATATGAAAAAATGGTCAACATCACTAATCATTAGAGAAATGCAAATTAAAATCTGTCAGAGTGGCTATCAAAAAGACAAAAAGATTAAATCTTAAATATCTTTGATTCTACTTTTAGGAATACATCCTGAGAAAATAGTAAAAAGTACATATAAATATGTACTTACAAGAATGCCTCCTAAAACATTATTTGAAATAACATTAAAAGTAAAGACAGCCAGTATCTCTTTTTGGAGGACTTTTTTTTTTTTTTTTTTTTTAATGTACCAGACAATGCTGAAAGCTTCACTGGCATGTGGTAGTATTGCATGTGGTGAAGATAAAGCTCAAAGTTTATGTAAATTTCCAGGAATACAAAGCTAGGGAAATTCAGAATTGAAATTCATTTGAAGTGATCCCTTAGCCCTACTACCTTTATTTTCATTCTAATGTAGAAGAATAGATCGTGTAAAACAGTGTTCCATCCAGAGGGGGAGACTAGTTAAATAAGTGGATAGGTTAGAAAGCTGTAAATATAGAACAACTCATATTTTATATGAATATTTAACATCATGGAAACTTGTTTTTAAAATGTTAAGAAAATCACTAGAATTTGGACTTTTCTCCCAATTCCCATCCCAATATGATGTATTTTATAGGCTCTGATAGTGGCAGATTCCAGTTCTAATCTCAGATTCATGACTGACTTTGCAGGTTGAACAAATTGCCTCAGCAGCCTGTGCCTCAGTGTCTTCCTCTGTAATTGGACAAAACTTCAGAATTCATAGGTGTTGAATGAGGCAGGGATGTTCAAGCACAGAGCTCAGTGCAACACAGAGTTCATGCCCAGTGAATGGTAGCTGCTATTTTGAAGATAGGTTTGATACTGTGTCTTACATGGATAGAAAAAAAGACAATGGTGGCATTATATATTTTCATTGTAATACTTTTTCCCCTAGATAACATTAATGAAATATTATATTTATCTTACTATACTTATATACATTTTATGCAAATAACATTATATAGTTATATAAAATATTTAAAAATAATTATTTGCTGTAGTTGGGACAAAACTGGAAATTTGCTCCACACACACACACACACACACACACACACACACACAGGGTCTGGTGGTTCTAGGAAACATGAGCTTGAATGATGATCAATCACCCATCTGTGGTTTCATAGTCAGCAAAATAACATTAGTTCAGTGGTTTCAAGTTGATCATTGCTCTCTATTCTTAGCACCATAGAATCACAAGTTGATCTAAGAAATAGCTCCTAAAATGAGCTTAGGGTTGCTAAAGTTAATAATAATGTACCTACAGGAATAAGGAATCAAATCTAAACTCTGAACATCAAGAGTGATGGGGTCATAGCTCAGTGGTAGAGCGCTTGCCTAGCATGTGTGAGGCACTGAGTTTGATCCTCAGTACCACATTTAAAAAAAATAATAAATAAATAATAAAGGGCATTGCATCCATCTACAATTAAAAAGTGAACAGGGTGTTAAGCTTTATTATTTTTTATTTTCATTTTTACTCTCTTCCATTCTACTGCCATTGACATTCCTTCTTCCCAGCTCGTGAATATTGTGACCACTGCTTTTTATTTTATATTTTCCTAGTAACTTTTTAAGTGTTGATACGTCTTGGGTTTCTGCCTTGAGTCTTTCACTCCTCTTTTCAAACTTAATTAATCTCTTATCCAAACATGCTGTTCCTCTGTACATTATCTTAGAACAGTATCTCAGAGCAGTTAAGTTTTTGAACTCTGAAACCGTTTGGTTGTGTTACCTTGAACAAGGTTCAATGTGAGTTTTTCCCCTTTGCAGGGTCAGGTTAATTCCTGCCTCACAGGAAGGATTAAGTGACTCAAAGTACTAAGCACAGTGCTTCCACACATAGGGAGCTCCAATAAATGAGATTGCTTCTTGTGATGATTATTGTATCACTCTTGGTGGCTCCTGGGAGTACAAATCAAGTACTTGGAATCATTCTAGATCTTTTTCCTGTATCCAATAGTTTTCTTGCTACAATCTCATTTAGTGTATCTCATCTTTTCCTATAGATTCTTACGGATTCCTACTTTGACTGATTTATCACCTCTTATCTTGAGAGTACTCCTTGTCTGCTCACTGATCCTGTTTTTCTCCAGGCCATTCTTCCGATTGGAGACATAAAATGCTACTAATGATATCACTTTGCCTTATCCCAACCCACCATGACACCCGGTCACCTAGAACAGAGCTCAGTAAACTTCCTGTAAAATGCCAGGTAGTAAATATTTAGGCTTTGCAGGCCATATGGTCTCTGTTGGAGCTACTCAGTGCTGTCATGGACAGTGTGTAAAGGAAGGATCATGACTATGATTCACTAAAATTTTATTTCTAGAAGCTGAAATTTTAATTTCATATAACTTTTATATATTACAGTCTAAAATTTTTTTTTCTTCAGCTATTTAAAAATCTCTAACTGTTTTCAGTTTGTGGGCCATACAAATACAGGTAGCCAACAGCATATGGCCTGCAGGCTGTAGTTTGCCAATTCTCACCCAGAGGATCATGTTCAAGCTTCTCTGCAGTATTCTTAGCAGGACCATTTGTGACCTGCCCTTGCCTACTCCTCCAGCCTGATCCTCTTATTACCTCGTCCACATATGTAATAAACTTGCTTTCCATTGTGCTTACTGAGCCATGGTTTTGCTTTTCCATGCTGCGGCTTTTTCCCAGGACATACTTCATTGCTCTCTGCTTTTTTCCCCTGCTTACCTGTCCCTCTGTCTCTGTCAATAACCTATTTCCGGAGCTGGGGTTGTAGCTCAGTGGTAGAGTGCTTTTCTAGCATGTGTGATGCACTGGGTTCGATTCTCAACACCGCATGTAAGTGAATAAAAATAAAGTTCTGTCAACTAAAAAAATATTTTAAAAAATAACCTATTTCTGTATACCTCAAGCAGTAACCTATATTGTGGAATGTGAACTCGCATTTAAGTTGCCTTATTACTTGCCACTTAATCCATTTATTCAACTTCTTTGTACTTCCATTTCTCATCTGAAGAAAAAAGGACTAATAATGCCTCTGAACTGTATGTTCCACATAGTAGCTGTAATCCCTGTTTGTTACCATTGTCATTATTGGTTTGGTTGCACTTCGAAGCACTTACCCCAGCTCTTCAGAGGATTCTGTTTCCTTTTCTACCTTTTATGGAGTTTTAAAAAAATATTTATGTTTTTAGAAGTAGTTGAACACAATACCTTTATTTAATTAATTTATTTATTTTTATGTGGTGCTGAGGATCGAACCCAGGGCATCGCGCGTGCTAGAGGAGCACTCTACCGCTGAACCACAATCCCAGCCCCCTTTTATGGAATTTTTTGGGGGTGGGGTACTGGGGATTGAAATCAGGGGCACTTGACCACTGAGCCACATCCCCAGCCCTATTTTGTATTTTATTT
This sequence comes from Marmota marmota marmota, assembly GCF_001458135.2. Lineage (NCBI taxonomy): Eukaryota > Metazoa > Chordata > Mammalia > Rodentia > Sciuridae > Marmota > Marmota marmota. The sequence goes on from NW_026000241.1 coordinate 12,740,743, forward strand.
AGGGACAGAATCTCATTGAGTTGCTTAGCGCCTCGCTAAGCAAAAAGGTGAGGTTGGCTTTGAATTTGCGATCTTCCTGTCTCAGCCTCCCAATCCCTTGGGATTATAGGGATGAGCCATGGCGCTCGGCCCCTTTATGGATCTTTAACTTTAAATATCAATCATACAACTTATAATACTTAATGTTGCTCTCATTTAGCCAGAGCATGACACTAAGAGGCACTAAATACATATTTATTGAATGAATGGGAGAAATCTCAGTCTGATTCCAAATAGAATCCAAAACAAAAAAATTTTGTTTTCATTTCATGAAAAGGACAAGAAAGACTATAACAAACAGATTCATGACATTGAAAGCGATATTTAAAATATCTCATTTGATATGAACCCAATAATAAAGCATAGTAATTATATCTGTAGGAGAAAAGAAAATCTGACCATATATACAATTGTATGATTCTCTTAGGGACTTGCCTTGGTCTGTGCTACTATTAATCCTTTTATCTTACTGATACTTTCTCTTTATGTTAAGTCTCCTCCCCATTTTGGTGCAAGAACGAACATGCCTCTTTTGCTGTAGTTTCAACATGAGCTGTGAGATGGATATAGAGTCACATGTTGCAGAGAATGCCAAGGATTCACAGAATCCTTAGAGAAAGGAGACCCGCTGCAGAGCCACAGGCTTCAGAAAGACAGGAAGGGAAGTGTGGTGAGGAGGTTCTGGACCCAGGTAGAACTGAAAGCACTGGCAGGATGTGGGAATGAGGGGCCACAGCCCTCTGCTGGTGATCAAGAGCATTGCTGCCTGTGTAGGGGCAATTCATGTTAAGCCCTGGATAAATAGGACTTTCAGGTATATGCCAGTGTCTGCAGTTTGGAGGCATCAGGGATACCTTGAAAAAAGAGTTCTGCATGCTGTGTGGAGATCCTCTTGACTACAGTATACTCATTTCACTTTCTGTGCTTTCTGTGATAGTTACACTTTGTAGCCCTGTTTCGTTCAATAGATGTGGATTATCACAGGACCGTATTGAGCATCTGTTGAGGTATTAGGTGTAAAAATATTTTGCAAAGTAGTGTATGCAACATAAAATTCTTCTATTTCTGCTTAAAATATTCTTCCTGTTGGAAAACACTTGCTTTTAATTTCACCAAAAATTTTCTTGCTAAAATTCATCTTTTTCATGCTATTTTAGGCAGTGGGAAGTTTCTTTATGTAGGAGGTACATTCTAATATATCTTCATATAGTAACTTAATTCTGGGACTTTTTTAGTGAATGAAGCAGTCAGCCTTATAACTTGAATTAAGTTATTTTGATATGTTTTGTGCCTTCTGGGATATAAACATCCTCAGGGAAGAATAATAATGCCTGCTCCTAAGACACTGTAGATCTTTGTAAAATGGCTGGATCTAAAATTTATTCGTGTAAAACCTAAAATATCAACCCTTCCCGTTTTAGTATGTGTGAAAAACAATTCCTAGTATATATTATTCCATTTTTGTTAAAGTATTCTGCAATTCTGTGTAAATGGATTAGCAAGCATTGCAGGCAAGGGCAAGCATTTCAAGGAGAAAAGCTGCAAATGTTATTGCTTTCAGGGTAGACATAATATCATACTATAAACATTAGGAAACCATTTCTTTTTGAAGCCGGTTCACTGAATCAGTAATTTGAAATTCAAGTTGATTTTAGAGATTTTTAATTTAAAATGACTGTCATTGGTCCACTAGACTGGTAAAATGAAAGCTATATTTGTAGTATAATGCTCAGTCAGTTATAGAACAAATATGAAATCTAAAACTCCTAACCAGTAGTGTTGGAAAACTAAACCAAGTCCAGCTTCTGTTTGGGGTCGATATGCAAGTTAAATGGCTTATTCAGAGAATCAAATATGAATTAATTTTAGGAAGGGAAGCAGGGCCAAGATCGAACTGGATTGGGGAACAAGTTTAGACCTGAAATACACAGAATTCTAAGATGGCCTTTAAGATTCCCAGCCCCTGGTCCTTGTAACCCTTCTTCTAATTATTCAATTAAACATTAATTTAGTGCTGTTGTGAAGGGTTATTATAGATGTAGTTCAGGTCCCACATTAGTTGACCTTAAAATATAGAGAATATCTGGCTGGGCCTGACCAATCATAAGAATCCTTGAAGTCTGGCCTAGTGTTCAGAGATGGAAAAGCCAAAGAGAGTTGAAGCTTGAGAAGGATTGGACATGGAAGAGAGCCTCCTTTCCTGGTTTTGAGATAGTGGAGTCAAATGGAAAGGAATGAAGGAGATGAGAAGGGTCCCTAGCTGGCAGCCAGCAAGGAAACAGGGACCTCAGTTCTCCTACAGGGAACTGATTTTGCCAACAAGAGGAGGCTGAAAATAGATCCCTTCCATACTCAGCCTCCAGATAGAGCATGGCTTAACTGACACCTGGATTCTGGCTTTGTATGACTGTGAGAGGTTAACATAGACATCTGACCCCCAGAATGTTGAACTAATAAGTGTGTATGACTTTGTTTTGTGATACTATAATGCCCACAGTTTCCCCCCTTATAGCATTTTAGTGACCTATTAACTGGTTTCTGACTCTCTAAACTAGAGTTGTTCAGACTGTGGTGAAGAAATATTTTAAACATTTTCTATTTGTTACAGACTGTTTTACAAAGATGGCCATGAAAATATCTCTTATCCTACACTCTTTTCTATAAAGAGACTATGCCACATTTTGCCAAGAGTTTGAGTCTAGTTGCCTTCCACTTGATTCTGGACTACTTTAATGACTCACTTGTTCCCACTTAGAACCCAGAGAAATCAACACTACATGACTTCCAGGCTGGGTTAGGCAAGGCCGTGTGGCTTCCCTCTGGTTTTCTTGGAGTGCTCACTCTCCAGACACTCTCTGCTCAGAAGCACCCTCTCAATGCCAGCTGTCATGCTGGAGTGTCCAAGGCCACAGGGAGAGGGCAGCAGTAGACTCTCAGGCGAACAGTTAATGGAGCTTTCCTTTACTTATTCCTGCCTAGCCAGACAGAGGAGCTGTGGTAGGCACCCCAAGCTCTTGTCTTCCCAGCTGAGGCCCCAGACATCATGAAACAAAGACAGTTCATCCCCACTGTGCCCTGTCCAAATTCATAACTCGTAGAATCCATAAGCATTGGAAAATGGTTATTTCTTTATGCTAATAAGTTTGCAGTTGTTAGTTATGCATCAAATGGTATTCAGACTATTTTTTAAAAGTTTTTATTCTCACTTGTTATGTATGACAGAATGCATTACAATTCATATTACACATACAGAACACAATTTTTCATATCTGGTTGTATATAAAGTATATACACACCATTCGTGTCTTCATACATGTACTTAGGGTGATGATGTCCATCTCATTCCACTGTCTTTCCTACTCTCATTCCCCCTCCCACCCCTTTGCCCTATCTAGAGTTGGTCTAATCCTCCCATGCTCCCCCTCCCAAGCCCACTGTGAATGAGTCTCCTTATATCAGAGAAAAATTTGATTTTTTGGAATTGACTAACTTCACTTAGTATTATGTTCTCCAACTCCATCCATTTACCTGCAAATGCCATGATTTTATTCTCTTTTATTGCTGAGTAATATTCCATTTTCTTTATCCATTCATCTGTTGAGGGGCATCTAGGTTGGTTCCTCAGTTTAGCTATTGGGAATTGTGCTGCTGTAAACATTGATGTGGCTGTGTTTTTAAGTCCTTTTGGGTATAGACTGAGGAGTGGGATAGCTGGGTCAAAAGGTGGTCTCATTTCCAGTTTTCCAAGGAATCTGCATACTGCTTTTCATATTGGCTGCATCAATTTGCAGTCCCACCAGCAATGTATGAGTGTGCCTTTCCCCCCACGTTCTTGACAACAATTATTGTTGTTTGTTTTATATATATATTTTTTTAGTTGTAGTTGGACACAATACCTTTATTTTATTTATTTTTATGTGGTGCTGAGAATTGAACCCAGGGCCTCGCATGGGCTAGGTGAGTGCTCTACTGCTGAGCCACAACCCCAGCCCTGTGTTTGTATTCTTAATAGCTGCCATTCTGACTGGAGTGAGATGAAATCCTAGAATACTTTTTGATTTTCATTTCTCTAATTGCTAGAGATGTTGAACATTTTTTCATATATTCGTTGATTGATTGTATATCACCTTCTGAGAAGTGTCTGTTCAATTCATTGGCCCATTTATTGATTGGGTTATTTGTTTTTTTGGTGTTTAGCTTTTTGATTTTTTTATATATCCTAGAGATTAGGGCTCTGTCTGATGTGTGTGTGTGTGTGTGTGTGTGTGTGTGTGTGTGTGTGTGTGGTAAAAATTTGCTCCCAAGCTATGGGCTCTCTGTTCACCTCACTGATGGTTTCTTTTGCTGAGAAGAAGCTTTTTAGTTTGCATCCATCCCACTTATTAATTCTTGATTTTAATTCTGGTGCTATTGGAGTCTTATTAAGGAAGTAGGGGCCTAATTCGATATGATGGAGATTTGGGCCTACTTTTTCTTTTAGGCACAGTGTCTCTGGTTTCATTCCTAGATCCTTGATCTACTTTGAGTTGAGCTTTGTGCATGGTAAGAGATAGGGGTTTAATTTCATTTTGTTGCATATGGATTTCCAGTTTTCCCAGCACCATTTCTCCAATGTATGTTTTTGGAACCTTTGTCTAATATAAGATAACTGTAATTATGTAGATTAGTCTCTGTGTCCTCTATTCTGTACCATTGGTCTACAGGTCTATTTTGGTGCCAATACCATGCTGTTTTTGTTACTGTTGCTCTGTAGTATATTTTAAAGTCTGTTATAATGATGGCACTTGCTTCACTCTTCTTCTAAGGATTACTTTAGATATTCTGGTTCTCTTATTTTTCTAGATGAATTTCATGACTGCTTTTTTCTATTTCTATGAGGAATGTTATTGGGATTTAGATTGGAATTGCATTAAATCTGTGTAATGCTTTTGGTAGTATGGTCATTTTGACAATATTAATTCTGCATATCCAAGAACAAGGGAGATCTTTCCATCTTAGGTCTTCTTTAATTTCTTTATTTAGCATTCTGTAATTTTTGTTGTAGAGGTCTTGCACCTCTTTTGTTAGGTTGATTCCCAAGTATTTTACTTTATTTTTGAGGTTGTTGTAAATGGGGTAGTTTTCCTCATTTCCCTTTCAGAGGATTTTAAAAATATTTTTTTAGTTGTTGATGGACCTTTATTTTTATTTATTTATATCCAGTGCTGAGAATCAAACCCAGTGCCTTAGACATGCAGGGCAAGTGCTCTACCAATGAGCCACAACTCCAGCCCCTAGAATAAATATTTTTATAAAATACTATAAATGACTTAAAAGAAAATTCAGAAAAAGATAGAGTATAGGCAGAAATCACAAACTATCTTTTCCATGCTACTGTTAGTCAAAGCAGTCACAATTCTGCCGAGGTTTAAAGGCAGAAGACATGGACTCTTCCTCTCAAAGAGAAGACTCAAAGAATTTGGGAATCATTAAAAGAAAAACATTTTATTTTGTAATAGCTTTATCTATACAGAAAAGTTGCAAAAGTAATCCAACGAATTTCCATCAGCCCTTCAGCCAGCTTTCATTATTGTCAGCCTCTTATAGAGCAAAAGCAGTGTACAAAGAGTCTCTTCAAATTTTTAGATATCAGATGTTCATCTACAACTCACTGTGAAATAAAATGAATAAATAACCATTTTTTGCCCCTGTCCAGCATACTACAGATACAGAACAGTACTAGGTTTGGCGCTTCAGGATATTCTTTGCTTCATTTTTAATTTTTAAGTACTGATTAAACCCAGCATATTCATCTCATTGTCCACTTGTTAATCACTTTCCACAATTTTGAAAAATAGAGTCTTCAATAGTTGTAAAGGTTTGCAGATACCCTGGTTCTTTATTTGCTTTAGAGTTACATGTAAGGTTAGTTCATAAATCATAGAAAACAATATAGAATTTTTAATGACATTTTAAAACTTTGCTTGAGTTCCCTTTTAATTTACCAGTGTGACTCTGAATTATGTTAAATCAAGGAACAAAATTTGTCATTTTTGACTGTTTAGAAGAACGTAAAGCCTGGAGTTTTACATTTTAGAGGGGACTTTGAAGACAATCCAGCCTGCTCATTATGCAGAGATCTGGAGAAGAATGTATTCTAATTTTTAAGTATGAATTACGGTAGTTTAGTTTGGTTATAACTTATTATATTTTTAAATGAACAGGTTGGTCTTGTGAGTGCACACTTCTATATCTGAATGATACAGCAGCCTCTAATAAATAGAGGGAGACTTGGACTTCTAGTTATCACTGGAGAAGTAGTGGTACCTTTGTTCTTGGGACTTTCTTGACCTTAATTGCTAGGATAACTTTGAGATATATGCCCTTGGATATTTCATCCTGGACCTAATGATATTTTATATCACGAAGACTTAAGACAAAGTTAGTAAAATAGAGAGTTAATATTTAGGAAAGTGAGAAAGAAGATGATGAATGTGCTGGACCTGAAGTTGTGCTTGGTCTTTAGCTTGTGCATATCTCATCCTACCCAGGCTTAGTGTGAGGTGCTACATCCTCACATCTGAGACTTCCATTGCCCAGGAAAGTGAGAAAATATACATGAATTTACAACTTGTAATCAAAACCTTTTTCCCCTTACAGAAATTACATATTTATTTTAAATATTTTGTTATTTAAATTTTATTTAAATTGACAAATAATAATTGTATACATTTGTGGGATAAAATGTAATTTTATGTTACATATATACACATTATGCAAAGATTAAATCAGACTTATATTTTCATTACTGCATATACTCTTTGTGGTAAGAACATTTAAAATATTTTATAAATTTTGAAGTAGAAAATATATTGTTTACTAGCATAGTGACTGAGCTATGCAATATTACACAAGTACTTGTTCCTCTGGGCGGACTGAACTTTGTACACTTTGACTAATGTGTCCCCTTTCCCTGTCCAGTTCCGGCCCCAGCCTCTCTGGTATCCACTCTTCTATTCTCTACTTCTATGAATTTGACTTTTTAAAGATTCCACAGATATGTGAGATCATGTAGTGTTTTCTTTCTGTGTGGGCTTATTTCATTTAGAATAACATCCTCTGGATTCATCTATGACAGAATTTCCTTCTTTTTAACAACTGAAAATTATTCTGTCATGTGTTTACACCACACTTTCTCTATCCACTTATTCATTGTAGGCACCCAGATTGTTCCTATATCTTGGTTATTGTGAATGATGCTGCGGGGAACAGTAATCACATTTAATTTTTGAAATAGGTCTTTCTAACTGCTTTAGTCATTGGGAAACCTCTCTCTTACCTTGACACAGATTTGTAAACACTGATATTTTTAATGGTTAATCTCATAGGCATTTCTTTTATCCATGTGTTACTGTGAACAAGCTACTGGGAAACAGATGATAAAATTGTTTCCACCTGGTATTTTTTGTAAAATAGACAAACTGCACATATCTACAACAAATGCAATATGCTCATCTTAAGCTTTGTAGTTTATCATACGAAGTTAATTCTAATAAAATATTACAATGGAGTGATTTTTTTGTTAGAAGTAGGAGCCAGCAAGCTTGTGGCCCCCAAATGGCCCATTGTCTGTTTCTTGTAAATAAAGTTTTGTTGGAACATAAACATGAACTGTTTCTGTATTATTTATGGTTGCATTCACATTGTGATGACAGATGAGTAGTTGCTATAGAGACAGTGTGGCCTGCAAAACAGAAGATATTTACTATGTGGACTATTGCAGCAAAAAGTTTGCTGAACCCAGGATTAAAGGACTATTTAAAGATTGAAATATTGTTCTTAATAAAAACTGACTTTTGAATAGTTCTGGTGTTATCAAGGCTAGTTTCTCTTAAATTGCATGAAAAAATTATTCTGTTACAATTGATGAAAATTTATAACTAGATTTGATGAGGGAGAGTGCCTAGAGTGTATTGGATGATTGGTGTCCAATTTTTTAAAAATTAAAGGCCGTTAAAATTCCTTGTACATTAATTCATTAATGCCGAGAAGACAGCTAATGAGGCATATATAAAAAATTACAGTGTCACATGCTTATAATTTAACTGTAGTGAGGATTGGTTACATTCTTTGAACTGGCAAATCTTTTTGATATTCTTTATAATAATTGTGAATTTTAATTAATTTTCACATAAAATATCAGTCTATTTAAGATTTCACTTTTATAGATGAATAAGACCAAGATAGTAGTCACTTTTAAAGAAGACTCATATTTCTTGTATTTAATAGCTATAGTTCAGTGTATTAAAAGCGAACATTTAATCATAATGTTTCTTGGTTACAGAATTTAACAGTTAAACACAGGGACTTCCTTGTTCCGCATCAGGGCAATAGCTTAAATACATATATTGTAATGTATAGTTTAAATATACACATTGTAATGTGTGGTTATCTTTTTTTTTTAACAGACTTGTGGAAGAAAGCAAACTGATCCCACTCATTTTTGAAGTAATTCTGGTAAGAAAGGAAATGGGCTGTGAAATTTTAAAAGTCTAAAGATTTTTACCAAGCTATCTTTTTTTTTTTAAATCCCAGATTCTAACTCAAAGAATCTTCTTTATCATCTCACTTAACCTCATTAGATCTCTTAGATTTCTTATCTGTAAAGGGATGATATGCTCTGAAATTGTATAGAGACACTATTTAATGACCTGCCCTTTCACAAGTCATTTGCATCTTATTTCCATTGAATAATATGTGTTTTCAGCATAGAATGCCTTATTTGAGTTTGGTTTGTGGAGAGAGGGCAGGATGATTATTGCCATACTTGGTATTAATTTTCTGATGCTCAATATGAACATTACTGGGTACCAAACCATCAGTTTTATGCCTGGTTAGAAAATTGTCTTTTTTAGAATTTAGAATAGCTTAGTTTTCTTATACCATGTTTTTTCTATTCATTGAATGCATCTTAAATATCATCTATGACTCCTATTTGTAGAGTCACTTCTAATAACTCCCTATTTAGATCCCTATTCACACCCAGAATTAGGCTGAAAATGTAGTTGGTGTTTAGAGCAAAGGAGTGCCCTTGGCAAAAGGTTCTTTTGTTTATGGGTGTGTTATCTCTGTTTACCAAGTGTGTTACCTCCAGAGCTCAATGACAGAAAAAGACACAAAGGTGGGTAACTTTCTGCAGCCAGGTCAATCTAACCTACCATGGCCATCAATGGAGCATTAGCTTCATTAGCTTTGTCACACGATAAATTTTCTTGAATCATCTTCAAATACTAGAACAAAATTTTTTTCTATGCTTTTATGACTATGTCATAAAAACTGCATTTTTTCTTAGCTACAGGTGCCCCTTTCCCTTTCAGGAATGCTGGTTGGGTTATCTTGAGTATCTTTGTCCATTTGCACTGCTAATAAACTTCTACACACTGGGTAATTTATAAAGCAAAGGAACTCATTTCTTATGGTTCTAAATGCTGGAAAGTCCAAAATCAGTGTACCAGCATTTGGCATCTGGTGAGGGCCCTCAAGCTGTGCCTCACATGGCAGAAGGTGGAAGGGCAAGCATGCATGATGCTGCGTGAAGCCTCCCACTGGGGAGGGAGGAGAGCTCATAGCCTAAACACCTCCTGAGGCCTCACTTCATAATACTGTCACATTGACAATACTTGAATTTTGGAAGGGACACCTTCAAACCATAGCACTCAGCTTTTGACATTGGATGAGGAGTAAGGGTAGTAATGGGCAGCATTCTCAAAGTATGGCTTTGGTGACCAGATGGAATAGAGCTGCCATGCTGAATGGAATATACAAGACGAGAGCCTGGACTGAATACACTACAAGGGGGTTTTCAGGCAGTATCAGGAGAAGGGATATAGAAAACGGAGATGAAGAAATGTGATTGAGAGCTGTCTAAAGCAGAGTTTTAGGTTTTGCCAAGTGGTATACTAATAGACACCTTTAGTAGGAAGGATGAACAATACTTGCGGATTTGTTTTGGAGAATAGTGTACAGCAAGGTGCTAAGTTTGGCCACATGGTTGGGAGTGGGACCAGCCACCCAAACCATCCAGACCACCACATTTAGTATGCATTTGAAAAGTAACCAGTGTTGTAGACTTCTAAAGCCAGAATGGAGTTAGGCACAGTGGTGCATGCCTGTAATTCCAGCAACTTGGGAGGCTGAGACAAGAGGATCACAATTTCAAGAGGAGCTTGGGAAGTTTAGCAAGTCCCTGTCTCAAAAAAGAAGGGTTGGGGATGTTGCTCAGTGGTAGAGAGCCCCCCGGTTCATTCCCCACTACTTTCTCCACCCCCAAAATAAGTGTGTGTGTGTGTGTGTGTGTGTGTGTGTGTGTGTGTGTGTGTATGTGTATGTGTATTTAGAACGGATAGATGTGATTCATCTTTGTGGCAGGAGGCTTTCTAAACTGCTAAGGTTAATTCACCTTTTGTGAGAAGAAATTTTCATTCTACCCTTTGTCATCTCAAGGTCTAAAATTCTGATATAGAAAATTCTTTCTTATAAGTTACTTAAATATATTAATGTTTGTGTACTGAGCACCTAGCAAGTGCTTCATATTTTACACTGAAGTGAAAGTTAATTAGTCACTGCCACAGTTTAAGCCCTTGTCATGCGATTGTGACTGTGGTAGGGAGTGAGTAGAAAGGGACACATCTGTTCAGGTCAGGAGTTAAGCTGGTCCTAGCCCCATAGATGTGTCTTGGAAGATGCTCTTACTCTGAACAAAACAGCCCCATACTCAGGTTTCTTGTAGAAAGAGATCTTCATGCTAAAAAGTAAAGAACAAGGGACTTTAAAACACTGCTCATGGAGCAGCATTTTGATGTCCTTGAAGAGCATTATTAAATTCCTATTCTACTTTTGTCTTTCTTGAGTTAAATAATCTTAGATTTTTTTTTTCTGTTTAAATACATTTTTAATCAGTGGAAGGTCTTCGTAGCCATTATCCCATGAACTATTACCTTGACTTTTTAAACTTTTTATCACTGAGCCATACATAACAATATTTTATTGATTATATGAATCACACATTTTTCAGAGTTTAACATTTCTGAAACTGAGGTATACTTTCCAAATCAATGGTGTTTTACAATTGCTTTCAGTGAGGTGACCTGGTTGTCATTGCCTAAACCAATTTATTTCACTTTTATTTTCCTTGTTATAAATGCCTGAGAGTGATATATTATAAAAATCTGTCTGAATACATCTGAAAGAGCTCTTTCAATAAAAAGAAAATAAAATTCTGAGTAATAAGAAACTGTGTCATAGTTTAATTGGCAACATTTTTCTTTCTTAGCACTTGATAAAATAACGGTGCATCTTAGAACTGACGGGTTCCTAGAGTCAAGGAAACACAGTATGTACTTCAGTTTGCTTTCTAAGTTTGAGGGTCTAGGTGTTGTCTAACATATATATGACAGCTTCTAGCAATGCTGTGATCAGGACAAGGAGTAATGAGGAGATTGTGTGGCACCCTGCATGTTTGCTACTCCTTATGCCGTCTAACTGCCCATTAACAAAATGACAAAAGAGCTTTTCACTCACTCAGATTGTGGTCTACCTTGAACCTTGATGACTTTTTTCTTTACTCCCAGCCCATAACTGTTCATGTTTGATGTGCTTACAAACTTCTTACAGGCTTTGTAACTTCTTTGTTCTTTCCTAAAGTCCCCGTGTGGTATGCTTTTACCAGCAGTACATCTCCTAGATGTTTTTCATTAAGAAAGTAAGCCTGTCTCTTCTGATGGGCAGAAATTGCTGGCAGCTTCTGTTGTTTTTCCTGCAGGCCTGGAGGCAAGTGCAGAGGCACGGAGCAGAATGCTGAATTTGTTGAACTGTGTGTAGAGAGTAGCCATGTGGAAGTCTCAGGGACAGCAGGCATTATATGGTCCACCAGGAGTTCCAGGGATGGATTCAAACTGTTAAATGGCCAATTAAAAGTATTTTTTGTTGTTTTGGAAAGGAAATAAAAGCAATCTCTAATTGTAATGGCCTACTCAGGAGGCACAGTGCTTCTTCCTGTCTGGAAGGCTGCATACAAGGCCTTCTACAATAATGTTGCCAGGAAAAAGCGATGTGTAGCACATCATTGGAGGAAAGAAGTCACAGCTGCTGTCTCACAGAAGTAGTGACCTTTCTATAGGGCCTCAGGACAAAGGAGTTTTCTTGAGGAAGGGGAAACACTGCAGTTTGAGGAAAGGGAAAGGCAAGATCAGCACCTGGCATGGTGAGTACTGAGGCCTCAGTATATGGAGCAGAGGTCACAGAGAAGGGGTTATGTAGTGAGGCTAAAGGATATTCTGGGTGAAATCCTGAAGGGTCATATACTACGTTTATTTCATATTTGTGCAAGTAATTTAGGCCCTTTAAAACCAGACACTAGCCTCTACCTGGAGAGAGAAGGGGTTGGGGTGATTCTTTTAGAATCCCTGTCCTCCTGCAATGTGGAAGTAGACTGATCAGTCACAGGTTTGGGATGTGGAGCAAATTTGGCTTAAGGTCATGGGCATATACTGGCAACTTGAGTGTCCCTGCATCTTTTGCCACCACAGGATGAAAACAGGAAGCTGCAAGTGAGGCTTTTAGGGTCAACCAAAGGAATTGTGGGGAAGGGAGCATGGAAGACAGAGCTGGTCTGAGGTCTGATCCAAAGTCCCAGGAGTTCTGATAACATGACAGAGCAGAGTGGGCAGCATTTCAATCAAATCTGTGTTTCAGCTGGAAGTTGCCCTAGTTTTAGCTGGCCAAGCAATGGAGAAAGGTGAGAAAGGTGATTGTCCTGGGACCTGGGTAACACTTCCGCGGCAGGGCCTACCTGCTTTAGAACTCTGAATTTTCTTTGGCAGAACCAGTGTTCCGCAGGGAATGAAGGATGAAGTAGCATGCATTAGAATAAGCTGAATTGGTTTCTAGTGTATGCAATCTTCTGGGTCCACAGCACTAAGGCATCCTGAATCTGCTTAATAAATGTGTGTTCCTGAAGAATATGAGCCCTCAGAAGCATCCTGATGACTTGGCTTTTATGTGTAGAATTGCCAGATGAGTAGGATGAAGGATGTTCTTTTTTCCACTTTGCCACTTTCCAAAGCGTAGAAGTTGCTTTAAAATGTGTTTTAAATGTGAATTTGGATGTATCAGTCTTTGAATGTTGCTATAACTCTAATCTCTCATTTTATTTCAGTGGTTTATGTTTTGGTTACTTCAGTAAATCATTTTAATGCCAAGTAATATAGGCAAACTCTATTTTATTGGAAAAAATCTTTATTCATGGCAGATTTTCCAATGTGTACCAAAATATCGCTGTCATGATATTTTATGAGTCTGTTCCAAAACAAACAATTGAAGAGCAATTTCAGTGGCAAATGTTAACAATAAAAATGTGATTAGCAATACACTAGTTTGACAATAATATTGTTTTAACAATTCTTGAAAATAGCAGTTGAAGCAACTTTAGTAAATCTTTCAAGTGAACTGTGTCTTTAGAAAAGAGTTTCTTTATGGACCCTTGGAGCCTAAAGAATTTAATCACTGGGTCATTAAGGTTGTGTGGAGTGGCAGCTATATTGCTTTTAAGAAAAGTTTTCAATCCTGTGCTTCAGTCTTTTAAATTTTTTTTTGCTCTATTCTAGTTGCAACTCAGCTAATGTGAGTTAGTTCTTGGAAGCAGGTCAGAAAGTTTCTTATAATTTTAAGAACCTTCATGCTTGTGTCCAATATGCTGTTAATAAGATTCTGCCTTGCACATTGGCAAAAATGTCTGAAATAAAATGATTTTTGATTAAAATATCAGAACACTTGACCTAAGAAGATACTCTGAAATTTATGCAGACTACCTATTATATGCAGGATAAATCTCATTCTTCAACCTACATTTGCCCCCATTAAGGGCTTTTGTAATTTGCGGAATGGAGCTGTATAATGAATTTCTATTGCATACAAAGATGACTTAAAACACACAGCAAACATATCCAGTTCTGGAAGCTTGTGTCATAAATATATATTTGGAAAATAACTTTGTAGGGCTAGGGTATGATCTGTTGATACTGGAGTGAATAAAGTGAAATTGGTCATATAGCATCTGAAAAAATGACTAATTTGATCAGTATCATGTTAGCTGAATGGGCTAAACTAAAGTAAAACTTAGATTAGCACACCCGGGCTAAAGAAGAACTAGTTTCTACATAATCAGTTCAGCTGGTTTGAAAGAGGATTGCTTTCATTAAAACTATAAATTATAGCCAATGAAAATGGCTAAACTAGAGCTTAGTATTAATGTTTAGCCATCCTCAGGGCACAGACTGAAAATATGTTACTCACATATGGCTTCTCCCAAATAGTGGGATCTTGAGTATTTCCGTTACTGTAGTTTGGATCTGAGGTGTTCCCAGCTATGGTACTATTGGGAAGAGGTATAACCTTTAAAAGACAGAGCCTCCTTGGAGGAAGTTAGGCCACTGGGGGATGCTCTTGAAGGGGATATTGGCACTCTGGCCCCTTCCCCCCTTTGCTTCCTGGCTGTATGAGGTAAGCAGCCTTACGCTACCACATATTCCTGCCATGATGTGCTGCCTTTCCATAGGCCCAAATGCAATTATGCTAAGCAACCATGGACTGAAAACTCGGGAACTATGAGCCAAAATAAGCCTTTCTTTCTTTTTAAGTGTATTTATCTCAGGTGTGTGTTGTTGTAGTGGAAAGCTGACTAGCTCATTCATCATCATTCTTGTTTCTAGACTTGCTTTAAGTCTTTCTCTCTCAAATTTCTAGACTTGCTTTAAGTCTTTCTCTCTAAAGAAGTCTAGTTAAGAAGCATAGGAGACAAGTAAATGAGTGAGTAAATGTTAAAAATGTACTTTCCAAGACTGTAAGCTTTTGTAGTTTTGAGTTTTTATTGTTGATTAATTGAAAGATGAAATAGTAGGAAAGGCCAGTGTCCTTCAATGTGATGCACTTACACAAGATGGTTTGCTTGTGGCTCCCCTGACGTTTGGGCAGGGCAAGTGTTACCACTCAACTTCTTTCCTGACTCTGGACTATCTAGAAATGCCCAGTCATTGGACACTGGCCATGTTGGTTTCAGACTTGTGTTCAAAAATAAAATGCTCGCTGCGGTCAAGCTTTGTCCAGTCACATGACACCAAAAACATGTATTCAGAGCCCTGTCATAGCAGAAAGTAAAATGACTCAAGGTAAATGCAAAGAATTGTTGGAAGAGCCTCGTGTAAAATGGTGATTATACATTCTCAGTATGTAATCACTGAATATTATTTTTTCTAAAAATTCTTCAGAAACATAAGATCCCATAAAGTTCAGTTATGAACAAAACAACTGAGAATACCTATGTTTTTTTTTTTTGGTATCAGGGATTGAACTCGGGGTCATTTGACCACTGAGCCACATCCCCACCCCTTATTTAGAGATAGGGTCTCACTGAGTTGCTTAGCACCTCGGATTTGCTGAGGCAGGCTTTGAACTCTCAATCCTCCTGCCTCAGCCTCCTGAGCCACTGGGATTACAGGTGTGTACTGCTGCGCCTGGCATACTTTAAGAAAGTAGAAACGTCAGTGAAATGATACTAGTTTTGATTAAATAAAATGGCAAACATCTCTGAACATTTGCCTTTGTTTTCTTGGGTGAACTTAAAAAAAAAGAAAGATTTATGTGCTTACCCAGAGCTGCAAAGGATTTTTAGTTTGAGCCAGGAAATCTGATGTACTAAATCAGTTTACAGATTTATGGAGAAAGTACAGTTTTTTAAATAGCTCTAGCAAGTGAAATTGCATTTTGGATTTATTAGAGGAACCAAATTGGAGAAAGACTGTGATGCAAAGCCAGTATGGGCAAATTACTACATAGGATCTTTGGTTTTATCTTTTTTGGTAACAAAAATAATATATATGTCAAAGAAGTTTAAATAATACAGACTTGTCTGCCATATCATGTGAAGGTCTCTCATCATTTCATAGCTTACAGCTTGATGCATGTCCTCCTGGTTGTTTTTTAAACATGTGTCTGTCTCATCTGTTTTCAGAAATGAGACATTACTAAATTTTCCAACTTAATATTTATCTCAATGTTCTTGGCAACAGTGTATGTGTGGGGTACATGCATGTATGCCCACATGTATTCTTCATCTTATTTAATGACCATATAATATTTCATTGTGTTAGCAAAGTTTAAAAAAAATTGTAGTTGTAGATAAATAGCTTGCCTTTTTTTACTTATTTTTATATGCGGTGCTAAGAATTGAACCCAGTGCCTCACACATGCTAGTCAAGTGCTCTGCCACTGAACCACAGCCCCAGCCCTAGCAACATTTTTATCTTGCTCACTCCTTGTTGATGGACATTCACGTCTGGCCTTCTGTCCCCAATTTTCTGCCAATATGAAAAATAATGAGCAAAATATCTTTGTCATCTCTGTATGAACTTGTGTGAAAGTTCATGTTGATGTATTCTATTCCCCCACCCCATGAATTCATTGCAGATCTTTAATCTCCTTGGTTCAGTTTATAACTATGTATTTTATTATTGCTTTGTTTTATTATCAAAGAAATTATTTCCTTAAATTTTTTTCACATAGTTTACTGTTAGTGTGTAGGAATACAAGTGCTTTTTTCAACATTGATTTTTGTATCTTGCAACTTTACCAAATTCATTTATTAGTTCTAAAAGCTTTTCACTAAAACTGTCACCTGCCCAGCGAGAAAATTTTACTTCATCCTTTCCAATTTGTGTGACTTTTATTTCTTTTTCTTGCCTAATCGTTCTGGCTAGAACCTCCAGTCATGTTTTAAATAGATGTGGAGAAAGTAGGCATCTTTGCATAGTTCCCGATTTTAGAGGAAAAGCTTTTAGCTTTTCACTGTTGAGTTGGGTGTTAGCTGTAGTCTTACCATAGGTGTTCTTAATTATGTTGAGGTACATTCCTTCTGTACACAATTTGTTGAATGTTTTTGTCATGAAAGGACGTTAAATTGGGTCAAATGCTTTTTTCTGTATCTATTGAGATGTCTATATGATTTTTATTTTCCATTATTTCAATATGGTGTATTACATTTATGTATTTGCATATACTGGACCATCCTTGCATCTCAAGGCTTAATCCTATTTTATCATGATGTATTATCACTTTTATGTACTTAATTTGGTTTCCTGGTTTTTGTTGAGTTTTTTTTTTAAATTTCTGTTTTTCAGTGATATTGGTCTGTAATTTTCTTGTAGTATCCTTGTCTGGCTTTGGAATAATGAAATGAGTTTGGAAGTATTCCCTCCTACTTTTTTCAGAAGAGATTGAGACAGATTTGTATTACTATTCTTTAAATATTTGGTAGAAATCCCCAGTGAAGCCATCAAGTACTCTGAGATTTTCATCGTTGAGAAGTTTTTATTCAGTCTCCTTAGTTGGTTTTGGTATGCTATGATTTTCTATTTCTTCATTGTTTAGTCTTGGTAGTTTGTATATTTTTAGGAATTTATCTACTTTTTCTAGATTATTAAATTTCGTGGCCCATAATTATTCATTGTAGTCTTTATATTATATTTACTTATATTTTGTATTTTTGTGATATTAATTATAATATTTATTATCTTATTTGAGACTTCTCCCTTTTTAAAAAAGTCTAACTAAAAGACATTTAGTTTTATGTCTGTGGTGTTGGGGATTGAACCCAGGGTCTCGTGCATGTTGAACACATGCTCTACTACTGAGCTATACTCCTAGCCCCAACACTTTATAATTTCATCTTTGCAAAATTTCAATTCTTAGTTTTATCAATCTTTCATATTGTTTTTCTAGTCTCTATTTCATTTATGTCTGTTCTAATCTTTGTTATTTTCCTCCTCTTTCTAATTTTGGTCTTAGTTCTTCTATTCCTTGAGGTATTAATTTTGGTTGGATATTTGAGATTCCCTACCTCCCATATTGTAGGCATTTATAGATACAGACTTCTTTTTTAAAATTACTTTTACTACCACTCTTAGGTTTTGGTGTGCTGCATTTCCATTTTTGTTAATCTTGAGATTTTAGAACATTTCTTCTTTAACCCATTGATTGTTCAGGAGTGTCTTGATTAATTTTTACATACTTGTGAATTTTCTAAGTTCTAATTACTGATTTCTGGTTTCATAGGGTGTAGTAGCATAGGATATTTGGAATTGTTTGAATCTTCTTGAATGTGTTTAAACTTGTTTTGTGACTGAACACATGATATATCCTGGAGAATGTCTCATCTGTGCCTGAAAAGAATTTGTATTCTTCTGCTAATTAGATGGAATGTTTTGAATATATGAGTCCTGAAGGTGAATTATCCCTTTTGTTATTATATAATGACTTTCTTTGTCTTTTATGACAGTTTTGGACTTAAAGTCTACTTTCATATTTACATAATGAAAGACAGTTTTGGACTTAAAGTCTACTTTCTTTCATTATGTAAATATAACCACTCTTATTTTCTTTTGGTTACCATTTGCTTTAAAAGAAATATATATATATCCCTTTGCTTTCAGCCTATGTGTGTCCTTAATGGTGCACACATAGGCAGTTTGTAGTAGAAACTTACTTTTTAAAAATCTACTTATTCTTGTGTTTTGATTAGAGAGTTTAATCCATTTTCTTTTAAAGTAATTATCAGTAGGTAAGAATTTAGTATTGCCATTCTGTTCATTATGTTCTGGAAATTCTGGTAGTTTCTTCCACTCTTTGAGACATGATTTTTTATAGTGAATTGTTTTGATTCCTTTTAACTTTTATCCACCTATTATAGGTTTATTTTTCTCTGTAATTGCCAGGAAGCTTACACAAAAATCGATTAGTTATAACAGTATATTTTAAATGGATTGCAACTTAATTTCAACCACATTGTTAACTTCTCTTTCTTTCCTCCCTCATTTTGTTATTGATACAGTAGTTTATATTTTTTATATTATATTGTATCATTAACAAGATAGTGTAATTATTTTAACTTTCTTTTAACTTTTATTCTAGAATTAAAATGAATTCAGCACCATTTAACAGTAGCAGTACTCTGAATATGACCATGTATTTGCCATTACCAGTTATTTTTTACCTTCATGTGCTTTCCATATTGTTAGCATCCTTTCATTTTAACTTGAGGATTTCTCTTTAGCATGTCTCATAAGGCAAGTCTACTGGTGATGAACTGTCTCAGATTTTGTTGTCTAAGAAGTCTGTCTTTCTCCATTTCTGAAGAACAGCTTATAGCTTTGTCCTGTATAATATTCTTTATTGGCATTTTTCCTTTTTTCAGTGCTTTGAGCATATTATGTCACTTTCTCCTGACCTGTAAAGTTTCTGCTGAGAAATCTGATAGTCTTTTGTAGTTTCCCTTGTATGTGATAAGCTGTTTTTCTCTTGATGCTTTCAAAATTCTCTTTGACTTTTAAAGATTTTATAATAATGTTTCTCAGTGAAGACATCTTTATTTTTAATCTATTTGGGATTCTTTAGGATTCGTAGATCTGGATGATCATTTCCCCATACAAAATTTGGGAAATTTTCAGTCATCAATCGTATGAGAAAGCTTTCTGCCTTTTCTCTTTGTGTTCTTTTGGAACTCTCAAAATATGTACATTGGTTTCCTTGTTTCTGTTGCATAAATTCCACAAGATTTCAGTCCTTTTTTCCCCTTTTCCTTTCTTATTCCTCTGAATGGATAATTGCAAATGATTTGTCTCTGACTTGATTGATTGTTTCTTCTGCTTGATCAAAGCTGCTATTAAAATGCTCTGTTGAACTTTTCTGAAAAGTTCAGGTGTTGCTTTCTTCAGCTCTGGAACTTTTGTTTGGTTATTTTTTCTTTGTTGATTTCATTTTGTCAATGTAATGTTGTCTATGTTCCTTTGTAGCTCACTGAATTTCTTTAAAGTTGATTAATTTGAATTCATTTTTGGGAAATTCATAGAACTCCATTTTTTTGTGTGTGTGTGTGTGTCAACTGCTTTAGCCTTATTTTGTTCCTTTGCTGGTGTCATATTTCCTTCATTTTACATGTTCTGTATTGTCTTTGCATTTGAAGTGGTATACATATACTCCAGTTTTTACTGATTGGCTTTGGAAGAGAGACTTTCACTATATCTGTCTAGTTAGAGATTTTAGGGGTCTCCCTGATCTTTTCTATGGGTGCATCATCATTTCATTTTCTGAATGGAGAAGTCTTAGGGTTGTATTTCTTTCCTTGATCTTTTAAAACCAGGAGTGGTACTGAGAGTCTCTTTGTCTGTTTTCCTTAGAGCAGTGCCCCAAAGTGTGTAATGTTGTGCTCCTTATGTCTGTCCAGTGGAGTGAAATTTGCTTCTAATATTTATACCTGCTTTTATATCTCTCTCTATATATATTATCTATATCTATATATATTATCTATATCTATATATATATTATCTATACCTTCTTCTTTGATATCTGTATACTATTTGCAGAGATTCATGTGGGCTGTGCATTGGGATGTGTTATTCATAGTGAGAAGAGCTCCTTTTAGTGGTCTGTGAGCCAGTTAGCAGGATCCATGACTGGTTATTGAGAAAGACATGCTGGTTGCCATGCTGACACCCAGTTCCTTTCTCCCTGCTTCTAGCTGCCTTCATATAATTCATCTGTGTGGATCTCTAAATATTCTGAGTGGAGTGGATCAGGCCCTAAAGGCCTTTTGAGTAGCATTCTTTAAGGATGGCGAAGGCACTCATTTTACTCTGACTTTCCCTCAATGGGAGAAATTGTGGGCCATGAGGGCTTCTCTCTTGCACCAAGCTATACTTACCTTCTTCCCCTTTCCAATGTGTTCTCTCTCAGGTTTTTTGTTCCTCAATGTGCTGGAACTCTCAGGTAGACTTTGGGTCCTCCACAAAGGTATTCTTATCTAGGAGTGATTACCATCATTAGTGACTCTGTAGAAGTATGAGAGTTCGTAGGAACTTCGTATTCTACCATTTTACTGACATCACAGTACTGTCTTGCATAATTGCTTTCTGTCATTGTAGTTAGCTTGCATTTTCTAAAATTTTCATAAACTGAATAATAAGGTACGTACTCTGTCTTGCTTGGCTTCTTCCCTTGCATATAGTTAGTTTGAGTTCATCTGCATTATCGCATGAAAAGTTTGTTTCTTTTCTATGCTCTTGTGTGCATATACAAAATTTATCTATTCACCTGTTGATGGGTTTTTTTTTTATTTGGGGGCTATTTTTTTATTTGGGGGCTATTATCGCATGAAAAGTTTGTTTCTTTTCTTTGCTCTTGTGTGCATATACAAAATTTATTCACCTGTTGATGGACATTTGGGTTTTTTTTTTTATTTGGGGGCTATTTTGCAATGAACAATTGTGCACAATTTTTTTTTTGTCTGAAAATATGCTTTCTTTACTCTTAGATAAATGCCTAGGAATGGAATGTCCAATTTATATAATTGGTGTATATTTAAACTTTATGAAAATATAAAACTGTTTTGAAAGCTGCTCTGACATTTTTGTTTTGCCATTAGCAGTGAGAAAATTACAGTTATTCCCCTTTCTTGCTAACACTTGGTCAGATTATCCCTTTTAGTTTTAGACATTCGTATGGATTTATAGTAGTATATCTTTAATTTGAATTTTCCTACTGTTTCCTATTAATGGACTTATTTGCCATATGTACATCATCTTTGGTGAAGTGCATGTACAAACTCCATTTTTGTTTTCTTGTTCACTTGTAAGGGTTCATTTTACATATAGATACAAATATTAGTTTAGATGTATAAGCAGAATATTTTTCTAGAGCTGTGGCTTGCATTTTCGTTTTTGTAATGTCACACATAAAGTTATATTTGACTTCATCAAAATAAAAAATTAACTTTTGCTTACTAGATATTTTTGTGTCCTAATTTAAGAAATACTTGTCAAACCTAAGTTCACAAACTGTGCTCCTCTTTTCTTTCAGAAGCCAAATAGTTTGTATTTTTTTTTTTAGAGAGAAAATTTTTAATATTTATTTATTTATTTTTAGTTTTCGGTGGACACAACATCTTTGTTTGTATGTGATGCTGAGGATTGAACTTGGGCTGCGCACATGCCAGGCGAGCGCGCTACCGCTTGAGCCACATCCCCAGCCCCCTAATAGTTTCTTTTAAATTTAGATCTATGATATACTTGAGTTAATTTTCATATATCTTATGAAGTGAGAATTCATTTTCTTTCCTGAAGCTATCCAGTCTTCCAGTATCATTTGCTGAAAAGATTGTCCCTTTAGCATAGACATCTTTGGTCAAAGATTAATCACTCATATACATGTGAGTCTATTTCTGGACTCTGTTCTCTGTTCCATTGTTTCATATATCTTTGTGTCAGTATCATACTGTTTTATTGTAAACTCTCTAAATGTGTTCATTTTTAAGTTTTTGAGCTACTCTAGGTTCTTTGAATTTGCTTATAAGTGAATCAGCCTATTTCTCTTACAACCTTGTTGAGGTATTTATTGGGGGTTTTGGTCTCTATATGTAAATTTGAGGAGAATTGATATCTGAATAACAGGGTTTCTAGATCCATGAAGTTGATATATGTCTTATACATACCTTCTTTCATATTTGTCAGCAATATTTTGTAGTTTGCGTTGTATAAGTCTCATACAGCTTTGGTCAAATTTAAGTATTTAATATGTTTAAGTGGTATTTTACTTCAATTTTTGATTTTTCATTGTTAGTATGTAAAAATGCAATTGATTTTTGTATACTTTTTGTCCTACAATCTTGCTAAGCTCACTTTTTGTTTCTAATTGTTATATAATACAATTATAGAATTTTCTTTGTAGATGATCATGACTTTGTAAGGTAAGATAGTATTACTTTTTCCAAAGGTATGTGTTTTACTTGTTAGAGCTTCTGGTACAATATTATTATTGTACAGGTGTGATGCTCAGAGTAGATATCTTAGTGTCTTGTCAGATCATAGGGGGAAAGCATTATGTCTGATATAAACTATAGTGTTTTTTTGATACAAGTCTTAAATAGATGGAAACATTTCCTTTCATTTCTACTTTG
Source organism: Marmota marmota marmota (assembly GCF_001458135.2). Classification (NCBI taxonomy): domain Eukaryota; kingdom Metazoa; phylum Chordata; class Mammalia; order Rodentia; family Sciuridae; genus Marmota; species Marmota marmota. The sequence continues at coordinate 12,763,820 of NW_026000241.1, forward strand.
GGAGATTTCATCATGAATGGATTTTTTTTTTTGCATTTATAGAAATGATCAGATAGATTTTATTTTTTAGTATTATGTATTTATTGATTTTTAAATGTTAAGCCTAAATTATATCTGAGGTTAAAGCCTATATATTTTTTATGTTACTCTTTTAATATAATATTCAATTTGATTTAGTAAAACATTTAAAAATTAGGAATTTTTGTGAAGCATATTGGTCTGTAGTTTTTTCTTGTAATCTTTTTTCTTATTTTTGTGTCAGGACAATGTTGGCTTCAAATAATGAGTGAAATGTTTTCCCATCTTTGATTTTCTTTGGGATTTTTTATCTTTGGGATATTATATATAATATATAATAAATATATACTAGAAACATACACACAGAGTAAATAATATATAATAAATATATACTATTATACATAACATATTACATATTTATATAGTATATATTTGTTAAAATAATCATATGTTAATATATATCACACATAGAGAGATGTTGAGATACAGACACAAAGTATGTGTGTATATATTTATATATATTTATTTTTGAATTGTTATTTTCTCCTTAAATGTTTTGTAAAATTTATTAGCAAACCCATTTGGGACTAGAATTTCCTTTGTGACAGGGTTTTAAACTAAAAATTCATTTTTGCCTATGGATATAGAGTTATTTAATCTTTCTTCCTACCTTCCAATTCCTTCCTTTTTTTTTTTTATGCTTAGGATTTAACCCAGGTCCTAACATGCTAAACACATGCTTTCCTACTGAGCTACACCTCCATGCCCACATGTATTTATTTTTGATGTCTTTCAAGGTATTTATATATTTTACCTCATTTCTCTGATTTATTGGCACAGCAGTGTTTATTATTAGCATCATCTGACCACCTATAGTGATGTCTCTCCTCTCTTTCTCATACTGCTTAAACAATAATAAGAAATTGAATATTTATATTTTCTGTTCTCTTTTCCCACTTAGTTTGACCAGAGGGTTTACTTATTTACCTTGTTAAAGAACTATCTTTTTATTTATTTTTTCTTTTCATTTTGTTTTATTAATTTCATTCTTTATTATATCCATTTTTGTTTCCTTTGGTTTCGTTTCTTGCTTTTATTCTAGTTTTTTAATGTAGAATTGTAAGTCACTGGTTTCAGACTTGTATTTCTAATATAATGATTGTTTGGCACTATAGATTTCCCCTATAAACACTGCTTTAGTTCCAACTCACAATTTTTAAAAAAAATTTTTTTTTAGTTGTAGATGGACACAATACCTTTATTTTCTTTGTTTTTATGTGGTGCAGGGGACCAAACCCAGTGCCTTAGGCATGCCAGGCAAGTGCTCTACCACTGAGCCACAACTCTGGCCCTCCAACCCACAAATTTTAATAAGTTGTTTTTTGCCTATTCAGCCTAATTTCTAATTTCCATTTGATTTCATCTTACATTCATTGATTATTTACAAGTATTTTTAAATTTTCCAATATTTGTGGGAAATGCCAGCCTATTAGTCTGTTTTCTATTGCTATAACAGTGTACCCAATTCTGTATAATTTGGGCTCAGAAGTCTGAGTTCCAAGTTCATGGTGCCAGCATCTGCTCAATTCTGGTGAATTGCATCATGACATGAATCTTGCAGGAATATGTGTGAGAGGGAGAAACAACATGGCAAGAGAGTAAGCCAGAGAGATTTGGGGGCCAGGTCTTCTCTTTATAAAAGCTTGTTCTTGAGGGAATTGTCTGGGATCTGGAGAGAACTGTGTTAATCCCTTCCGAGGGCAATGCCCCCTAACTACCTTCCATTAGCTGCTTCCTACAAATGTGCCATCAACTCACACTGAGGACCAGGCTCCCAGCATCTGAATCCTTGAAGGGTATACACAAACTATATCTAAGCCATACTACGCGTGCATGCACACGCGCGCGCACACACACACCCAAACACACACACACACACACACACACAGATTTCAATTTAATTGTATTATACTTAGAGAAGATAGTTTGTATGAGTTGCATCTTATATAATTTCTTCAGATTTGTTTATACCCACTATATGGTCTATTTTGGTGAATATTCCCCATATTTTTTTGTAAAGAATGTGTATCTTTTTGTTGTTGTTGGAGTGTTCTCTGAATGTCAATTAGGTCAATTTTTTGTCACTGTAGTTCAAGTTCCTTATATCTTTATGGGTTTTCTTTTTCCCTGTCTGTCACTTAATAGAGTAGTGATGGAATCTCTTGACTACAATTGTGTTTTTATTTCATTTGTATCAGTTTTGTTTTCTATTTTGAAGGTCTGTTATTCCATGTGAAAATTAAATGTAAGATTGTAGCAGTCTCTATGAATGGATTCCTTTATTGTTGAAATGACTCTATTCCTGGCAGTATTCTTTATCCTGAAATTTATGTGATGTTAATATCACCCTTGGTCATATGTCATATTGTTTCCCATACCTCAACTCTTTACCGATTTATGTCTTTATATTTAAAGTTGTTTTCTTGAAGATAGTGGGGCTTACATTTTTATTCACTCTGACAATGTAAGTCTTCTTTTTAACGGGTTTGGAACATTTCCACTTAATGTAATTGTTGATGTTTTTGTATTTAAACTTATTGCCTTACTATAGTTGTGTATCATTTAACAGGGTTATATTGAAAAAAGTATCATTAGGTGATTTCCTTGTTGTGTGAACATCAGTGTGTACTTAAACAGACCTAGGTGGTATGGGTCAGTCGCACCATGTGGTCTCATGGTTCTGTCAAGGGATGTGGTAACCAGAAGATGTATGAGACTACTGATTGTGTCATAGGTGTACTGCTTTACAGTAAACTCCTTTTTAGTAAGTAGGAGTACAGTCTAATAAATATGTATAGTATTGTTAATGCATAATCCAGTAATAATCTCTTTGTCAAATATTATGTACTTGACATAATTTCTGTGCTATACTTTCATTTGAATGGCAGTGCAGTAGGTTTATGGTTATGCAGTAAGTTACTGGCATCACCACAAACATAATGCATTGCACTTTGGTCTTATGGTGGTTACTGCATCACTAGGTGAGATTTTTCAGCTTCATTATGATCTTATGGGATCTTGTATGTACAGTCTATCATTGACCAGAACATTGTTATGTGGATCATCATTATCTAAGTTTCCTGTATTTAATGTTTTTTTTCCCTTTGCCTGCCTTCTTTTGGATCAATTATTTTCCTTCTCAGTGACTAGAGTAGAACTGACAATATGTCTCTTCAATTTGTGCCAGTCTGCCTACTATCATGTAGATAACTACCTTGATGTAATAGTGACCTCTAAATAAGCTTTCAGAGTATCTGAGAGCTCATTGAATGTAAAGAGTCCCACATCAAATAAGTAATCTCACATCATTTGATTTACAAAATCGATCGATTACATGCAGTGAGAAGCAAGGCATAGGGTGAGGTGCAAGCAGGTTGAAATACCTGAGTTCTGGGGACCCATATGTTCATATCTACCTTCTCTCTTTGCTGCATCAACCTTTCTCAAGTAGAAATTTGAGAAAGAAGGTCCACAGATGAAAAGTATCTTGGATCAATAACACATATTGGCTGTATAAGAGAGACAGAGACATGGAGTTGGCCCTTGCTGTAGCTTGACAGTGCTCTTTCTAAGTATTCATGTGTTTTGTGTTTGTTAAGTAAAGAACATATAAGGCTTAAAGAGATGTCAATAATGTGTGGCTTTATTCAAACTAGGTAGGTACTGAATATTTTCTGCTTTCTATTTCTATTTCTATCATGAATATTTAGGGCCCAGATGTCTCATGTATAGTTAATGATGCATGAATATTAGGTCTCTTCTGATTCTTTCATCTATTTCTATTCATGTTTATCCCACATATGTCCTATCTATACATGGCATATTATTTTTCTTCTATATCAGAATGAAATATGCTCAAGTTATCTAGAAGTGTCCTTTACACCATGTCTTATATAAGAAACTTACAGCAGTGTACTTCTATTTTTACTGACTTCTTACTACTTAAAACATAAAACCCAACCATTGTGAAAGCCTACCTGATGTGACTGTGGCTGCTGCTCACCATCTCCTGTCATCCCTGTTCTCCTTTTCCTGAATGTGCTTTAATCACAGTGAACTACTTACAGGACACAAATGAGCCTACTTTATTCCTACCTTACGACCTTTGCTCTCTCTTCCTTCTCACCTTCAGTGTGTACTGAGGCCCTTCCTCTCTACCTCATCTTAAATAGTCCTGTGAGGGTGAGGGGCCATGTCTGTTGCCCCAACCTCACCTGTCATCTGGAGCATGGCAGTCTCAGGGATTGGATAGCCACTCACTACATATCTAGTGAGTAATTACATGTGGAGCACTCATCGTTTTTAAGGTAATGCTGGATTTAGTATGCAAAAATTTTAAAAGGAGTTTAGAATATTTGTAAATGAAATTGGTCTGTCATTTTTTTGTGTCATCTACTTTTAAATTTTATATTTTGAAATATTTGTAATTTTACAAGAAGTTACAAAGATAGTACAGTCAGGTCTCATACTGTATCCAGATTCCACTAATGGTTGTAACATATACCATAGTATAATATCAAAACTAGAAAATACATATTGGTACAATATGTGTGTATAGGTACATTTTTGTGAAATATTTTGAGGTTTGTTTCATAGCCCAGGATATGGTCTATTTTCATTTATATTTTGTGGATGCTTAGAAAAGAATGCATCTGGTACTCTTCATAACATTGTATAAATATTGATTAGATTCTGTTAGTTGAAGGTGTTGTGGAGTTATTCTATGTCCTTGCTGATTTTCTTTTTAGTTTTTCTATCAATTTGTCTCTCAGTTTGTGCTTCAATGTTTTGTTACTTTGTTTCTTGGATTACACATGTTTAGGGTTTCTGTGTCATCTTGGTGAATTGAATCATTATGTAATCTTATCATTATATACTGTCTATGATCCTGTAATTTTCTTTCCTCTAAAGTCTACTTTTTTATATCTATATTGCCATACTTTCTTCTTTAAATTTTTTTTTTTTGTACTAGGGATTGAACCCAGGGCCACTCACTGCGCCATATCCCTAGCCTTTTTTATGTTTTATTTAGAGACAGGGTCTAAGTTGCTTAGGGCCTTGCTAAATTGCTGAGGCTGGCTTTGAACTTGGATTCTCCTGCCTCAGCCTACTGAGCTACTGGGATTACAGGTGTGTACCACTGCACCTGGCTCTTGCTTTCTCTTGATTAATGTTTTCATGACATATCTTTTCCCATCTTTTTAATGTTCAACCTGTACTTTATCATTGTATTTATTTATATATTTATTTGCTACCAGGGATTGAACTCAGGGGCACTCAACCACTGAGCCACATTCCCAGCCCTATTTTGTATTTTATTTCGAGACAGGGTCTCATTGAGTTGCTCAGCACCTTGCTGTTGCTGCCGCTGCCTTTGAACTCGAAATCCTCCTGAGCCACCATGCTGGCTATCATTGTATTTTAAAGGAGTTTTTTGTAGAGTGTGTGGTTGGGTCATTTTTTCCCCCTTGATCTACTACTCTTCAAATCTCTTTTTTCAATGGTAAATTTATATGTTTAGATATTGTCTGCCATTTTATTTTACCACCCCTTTTTTGTTTTTTAAAATTTTCTTGTGAATTACTTGAGCATTCTTTAGAATTTCATTTTGATTTGTCTATAGTATTCTTAATGTATCTCATTCTGTTGATTTGTTAGTGGTTACTTATAGTATAAAATATATATGTGAGCTGGGGTTGTGGCTTAGGGGTAGAGTGCTTGCTTGCCTTACAGGTGAGACACCAGGTTTGATCCTCAGCACTAAATAAATAATAAATTTTGAAAAATAAATAAAATATAGGTATTGTGTCCATCTACAACTAAAATTATTTTTAAAAACACACAAGTTAGAGCATACTAATGTCACTATTTTTTAAAGTATAGAAATTTTATCTCCCTTCACAGAAAATTTGTTTAGAAGTTAGCTCTGAAACTATGTGGCTTAGTTCATTTTTAGGAGATTCTAATTTTTTGACCACTTTTTTAAAGAACAATTTTTTTTAGTATAGCTTTAAATGATTGATAGAGAAGTTGCAAAGGTAGTATAGGTAGGTCCTGTATCCTTTCACCCACTTTCCCTAAGTTTTTACATTACTATGGTTCATTTATCACAGTGAAGGATTCAATATTTTATTCAGATTTTACTAGTTTTCTTTAGTGTCCTTTTTCTCTTCTGGGACACACCCAGAATACTATATTATATTTATCATGTCTCCTTAATTTTCTTTGGTTGTGGAAGTTCCTCAGACTTTCCTTGATTTATATGACCTTGACGGTTTTGAGTAGCACTGCTATTCTGTAGATGGTGCCTAATTCAGGTGTGTCCATTATTCTTTTTCTCCTGAGACAGGTGTTATGGATGTGGGGGAGGGAACCTATGGAGATGAAGTACCATTCTCATCATATTATGTCAGTGGTGCCTGCAGCCAACATGACCTGTCATTGATGCTATTAATGTGGACCATGTGGCTGAGGTTTGGCAGCCTCTTACTGTGAAGTTACCTCCTTTCCCTTTTCTGTACTTCACCCTTTGGAAACATGTTTCTAAGCACTTCTGACATTCAAAGGATGAGAAATTAAGTTCTACCTGCTTGAGGGCAGAATATTTACATAAGCTATTTGGAATTTTTCTACACAGGAGATTCATCTTTTCCCCCATTTATTTATCCTTTGGCAACTTTTAAAATTTCTTTCCCAGTTTTAGTCCTTTAAAGTTTTTGTCGTCTTTATTTTGGAAATTTGATTTTTTTTTTCTCTATAGTACCTATTCTGTTACTGGAATAGCAGTGTATGAATACTTTAATATGTGTTATTATTTACCCTGTTTTCCTCCTAATTTGATATATAGGTGACTTCTCCGTTTGATCTACATTAAGATAGCTAGTGTTTGATTTAAAGTTTTTTTTCCCCTTTCAGAACTTGTTTTTGGATACTTACCAATTTTATTGATTTTATTCTATTACATTAATTCCTTAATAAAACTTCTTTAATCAATTCCCATTTCTTTTTTCATTAGGGTTATTTTATTCTTTTCCTGATCTCTTGATTTAAATACTTATATCCATTTACCAATTTTCTTTGTGATAAATAACAGGCATCTGTTTTTATTTCTCAGCCAGATCTACCTACCTTTATGTCCTTGGACTATGTCAGGGAGAGAAGTAAATGGAAATCATTATCTTACGGAGATTTTTATTTGTTTGTTGAGTTGGTGATGGGATCCAGGGCCTTGCACATAGTAGGCAAATGCTGTGTCATTGAGTTATATCCCCCATCTCACGTGGAGGTTTTGTTTTGTATATGATTTCTGTTAATCTGTTAATTATTGCTGTTCAGTCAGCTGCTCTTTTGGGCAGTCTTGGAGTTAGGGGGAAGAATGGCTTCTTGGCTTTAGTGAGCACACACTGTGTTGACAGACATAAGTCAACAAATATAATACAGTGTAATGTCAGTTATAACAGACATGCAGTGGTGCAGTTCTTTGGGATGCTTGGGTTTCCCTTTCAGGAGGAAAATACTTACCATTTCAGTACTTGCTGTTTCCTTCCCTAAAGGGCATTATGTGCCTGTCCTTTGGCTTGTTAAAGTCTTTCTGCTATCCTTTGAACATCAGCCCCCAAGATCTTCTGTGCCCTCAGGCATCTCTTCTGGAGGATCATCTAGACTGACTGGGTCAAAGATACCTTTGTCACAGGTGCGCAGAAAGTACTGATATCTCAAGAATATTTGTCAGTGAAATTAGTGGATTAAAGTCCAACACTAGATAAATGACTTCCTGTAACAGGAATTGTTTCATATTTGGTCACCACTGTGTTCTGTACTTAGGTTGCTTACTAGCAATAGTAGGTGCTCACTAAATGCCTGTGTGAGTGAGTACATGCTCAAGGGCAATTGGTGGTGAGGCCAGCCTGTGATGAGCTTCCATTTCATGCTAAGGGGTTTGGACTTGACCTCATGTCCTCTCAAGAAGAATGTTGAAGAAGGATTTGATCATTAGATTTACATTTAGAAAGATCTACCTGAGAGTCATTGGTGTGGGGAGTACATTTTGGAACATGTGAGTAAAGCAATATTGAGTAATTAATTTTTACTTTTGTAGATGTTGACAAGTAGTTGTTGTTCAGTAACTTCTCTACTTTATAAGCACCTTTTCTGGGCATTCTTCTTATATGTTGATGTTGATTCTCCCTTGTGGTATGGCTAGGGATTGTTTTCAGAGTTTGTACCTGTAGCAGGCAGAATGATGCCCCCAGCCCCCAAATGTTCATATCATAGTCCCTGAAACCTGTGAATATATTACACGACACTGGGTTTATTAAGGTTGAAGGTAGAATTAAAGTTATTATTTCATTGACCTTAATATTAAGAGATTGTGCTGGATCATCCTGTGTGCCCAACATGATCTTGAGGTCCTGTAAATATTGAAGAAGGAGGTGACACAGTATGTTGTAAAAAAGACTCAAGTGGCCATGCAGGCTTGGCATTGGGAGAGGCCAAGGAATGCAGCAGCTACTAGAAGCTAGAAAAGGCTAGAAAGTGCATTTTCCCCTAGAGCCTCCAAAAAGAAAAGAAGCTTTGCAGGTACTTGAATTTCTAGTCCAGTGAGACCTGTGTTGGATTTCTGACCTCTAGAACTGTAAGATAATGAAGTGCATTGTTGAAAGCCTTGAAGTTTGCAGTAATTCCTTATAGCAATAATAGGATATGAGCACAGTGCCACTTTTTTTTTTTTTTAAATAATAAGTCTACCATTTAAGTGGTTGAGAAAAACAATACAAAACAGTCTTTGGAGAAGCAGCAACTGAGATTAAATATGAAATCTACTTGGGTCTTTTGGTGTGTATATCCTATGGGCCAAAAAATATTCACTTATGTTTGATGTTTCTTAGATTAAAATTCATAGCATGGTTCTTGATATAAATTGATCAAAGCAGAAATAATGTTCTTTTTTTCTAATGCTGTCCCCACATGATTCACATGTGGATAATTTCTGCTTTGCTATATAACTATGGCAATTTCTAGATTTCATTGTAAAAATGATTCATTTTGCTCTCCATGATAGGTTTTCCTTTGAAATATATTACTCATAAGCTCTGGGAGATTGCTCACATATGTCTCTCTATCTGTCTGGTCTCCTGAGATGCTCTGTATCTGTTGAAGCACTGGATTTTTATTTTATTTCACTATAAAACATTTTATAGTTTTTCCATAGCTCCAGTTAAGCTACTTTTACACAATTAATATTTTAGAGGGTTTAGTTTGCAAAGTAAGCAGTGTTGAAACCCATTTAGATAGATGGCAGAGCATAGCAGGTTGAAGTAAAGTCAGGTCTTTCTATTTCTTCCTCGGATAACTTCCCAGGAGAGAATGGAGCTGGATAGGCAAGTCTAAGACTTCTCTGCTTTGATCAGTTTTGCACATTAGGGGATCTTGTAATGTTCAATGGGTCCATGCATCCCTAAGGGGCCTTAAAATTTTATGGCTTATTAACTTGAGCCCACCAGGAAGTCAGAGACTTCCAGTAATGAAAGATGTGTTTAGAAATGACTTTTTTTCAGAATTTTTTTAAATTCAGAAAATTACATGTTAGGAGGGCTCAGTGTACCTGCTGTGTTAAGGAGTTGGTTGTTCTTTTTTCTCCACCTGGTGTGATATGAATGGTAGACCTTAACTTTGAGATCCTTTACCATGCAGAGCTTTTGCCCTCTCAAGAAATCTCTATATTTGTGTTTTCAAGATTCTGTGTTCTGTCTACTTCTGATAATATCCAGCATAAACTCTTCATCTTGGGGCAGTAATTAGAAAGTCGTGATTGAATATGGGCAGTGCTCTGTCATTAGGACCTGCGCAGAAACCAGGTTCTGCCTTGGGTTTTCCCATGTGACTAGTCTCTGCTATTTATTCCAGTTCCCCAGCAACATAGTTTGGATTTCTGTTACCAAAGTGAATCCAAAGGACAGCTCAAGGTGCTACTATACAGAATTCATTATTTGCTTTCACTAGGGGTTTAGTTGTGTGGGAGGGGAGATGGACTATCTGCCTAAAAAAAAAAATTCAACCTGGGATATGATATGAGGAAGGGGTGGACAGAGGGGAATTCAGTCACAGAACCAAACTGTAACGAGAAATAAAAGTTGTACAATTTTACATGTCCTGATCATTTAGGTTTTGAGTCTCAATTAAAAAAAATCCATCAATGTATCTCCAGTGTTGAATTCTATGATGTAATATTATTAACTATAGTCACCTTCTGTGTAATAGAATTCATAGTTAACATGTTAGCATGTGTGCATCTGAATTATTTATATACATGTATATGTACACATTTATCTATATGTGTACATATAAAAAACAATTATAGGCAGACCTCTCTTTGCCTGCTTTCACTTAACATGAATTTTAGTTTTACCATGGCTTATAATCAAATAACTCCAATTCTCCATCAACATAGTCTAATGGGGGCTCCCTTAGATGGATTCATTGTTTTTCTTCTGTAGTTTTGAGAATTATTTAAGAATCTTTTCTGGTCATGTCTATTGAGCTTCATTATACTCATTCTTTTAAATTCTTTACCAGGCGTTTCATCCATATTTTCTTTGGGATCTATTGCTAGAAGAGTTATGTGTTCTTTTGGAAGTGCCATGTTGCCTTAGTTTTTCCTATTCTTTGTGTATATTTACACATCTAGTGCATCAGTTCTCTCTTCCACTTTTATGGAGTGGCCTTTATGGTAAATGACTTGCTCCTGAGGATGTATATGTCTCAGGTGTCAGTTTAGAATGTATTGCTGGCTTTGGTTCCAGCTCCAGAGTGTTCTGTAATTTCTTTGGCTGTAACAAATGACTTGGGACACAATGATATGACAGAGTTGAATAAACTCACTGTCTCCAAGGGCCACACAGGGAACACTTAGGCACATGTGGCACAGATAGCAGTGAGTGTGAGGTGCTCACTGTGTGGCCACCCCAACAATGGGAGTGGTGGCACCAGTCAGGCAATGAAATTTTTCTCAGGAACTTTCAAGATAAGCTGTTTCTCTTGTAGGCCTCTGGCCCTGAACACCTAAGCACTGGTGGGAAACCTGAAACAACTCCAGTGGCCTGAGCCCACACTATGTGTGGAAAGGAGGTGGCTACAGGAACTATAGCACCTCATATGTGGTGCTCATACTAAGGTCCAAGAGGAGCAAGAGTCTAGACATGACATGGTGGGGAGCGGGCAGTGGGAGCCTCAGCACTCATTCTCAGCCTGTGTAACAGAGCATACCTAAATGCATTACGTGGCTATGGCAGCAGTAACTGTGGTACTAGCTCCTGGACTCAATAGTGTCATGTGCTCAGATGTGAGCAGTGAGGTGAGTACAGGAACTGCATGGACACCTGCTTGCAGACCTGGCTTTGTTGAGTGTTCACCCGTGTCTGATCATGCATTTGGTCCCAGAGCACAAGCACCTGATCTTGCTGTTCTTAAAGGCTTCCCTCTGTACTGAAACACCCACCCATCTTTCGTAACGCAGGAAATTAAGTGGGGTTGGTTGCTGGGTCATAGTGACTCTAGTGGGTTAAGTTGGGTTTATGAGGCTACAAGTGTGGTAGAATGTTTGTGGGGGAGATGAGAATGTGCAGGGAATTTCTGACCCTTATATAATATGAATTTGGACAATGGCCCCCTTTTCAGGATGGCACTTAGTTACAGCAGTGTGCGATCTTGGGATTGTCCGATTATGTCAGAGATCCTTTTCTAAAGCAAAGCTACTGCATAGACTCCAGGTTACACCCCCAAGTGGGCTTTAAATCTGTGACACTGGAATCTGTGCTAATGAAGTTTGTGGGGGGCCTGTCTTGTTCATTATTACCACTCCAAAGGGGAGTCTCCCCTGCTCCCTGGCTAGGGAACTCTAGATGGCAGTTCCCAGTGTGCTTTGTTCATCTTTCTGTGTTGTTTTACTAGGTCTCTGAGTTTTAAATAGTTCCAGTCTTTCTTTGACTGAAATCTAGCTTTTTCCCATGATCAGTTACCTCAAATAGAGCTGTTCGCCTGTTACTTCAGTTCTTCTTTGTGGAAGAGGAAGTGAATGTTGCATACCTCTGTTCACATATTAATTGCACAAATTGAGTTTCGAACATTTCCATATGTTCAGTTTTACAAGGTGGAAAACTTCTAGAGATTCATTGTAAAATAATGTGGTCAGAACACATAAATGACACTATGAAGATGTAGTCTGTGGGAATTATTACAGTAAAAGCAATTTTAATTTCTACAACAAGTAAATCAAAAAGAGGGAAATACAGAGTAAGGGAACTTAAAGAGTGTAACTAATATGAATGTGAGCAACTTAAACTGAAAAATATTTTTGCAAGAAAATAAATTTAAACATGGACCATATATTTGATAATAATTTATTTAATTTTTAAGGGCAAGAAAACACAAAAACAATATCCATTTATTATCTGTATCTATGGGTTTGAATTCCAATCAGGCCCCACATGATCCTCTACCTAGGGTCTCACAATACTGAAAGTATTGTATTGGCTAGACTGTGCTGTTATTTGAAGTCACAGTGGAAGTATCCCATGTTCATCCACATTGTTGACAGAATTCCTTCTTTTAGGCTTGAAGTGTTCACATTCTCACTGGCTGCTGGTTAAGAAGCACTCCTGAAGGCTACTACTTGTTCCATGGATCCTTCCATTATGAATAGAATTATCTAGCAGTGCTTGTCATATTTTGAATGTTTCCAATTTCATCTTCTGCAAACCAACTGAAGAAATTGCTTATCCTTTTTAAAGCTCATGTCATTAGGTTAGACCTGCCAGCATAATCTCCAGATCTTAAAGTCAGCAGTCTAATGATATAGTTACCTTTGCAAAGTTCTTAATGGCATGTAATGGGGTCTTAGAATTCTGCTTGCCATGCTAATGAACAAATTGAACTTCACTCTTAGGTAGGTATATAGTTTCAATAGAGTGAAAAAGAACTATTAGCTTATAGGTAATTAGATTAAGGCAGTGAAACACCAGTTGATACATTAGTATCTTAGTTGTCAATAGCATTAGTCTACTTGATTTCAGCTTGATAAACTCAACTGAAGGCCAAGCCTAGCTCTTACTTATCTTGGCAGTCCTAGTACCTAAGACCTTGATGGTACCATTGTTTACATTTCCTCCAACAGTGTAGAAGGATTCTAATTTCTGTACATGCTCACCAAGAATTTTTTTATAATAATAACAACATTTCTTTAAATTTGTTCTCATTAGTTATACATGACAGTAGAATGCATTTTGACACATTATACACAAATGGAACACAACTTCTCCTTCCTGTGGCTGAACATAGTGCAGAGTCCCACTGGTAGTGTAATCATACATGTATATAGGGTAATAATGTCTGTCTCTTTCCATTGCCCTTCCCATCCCCTCACCCTCTCCCCTCCTCTCACTGCCCTCTGTCTAATCCAAAGTCCCTTCGTTCCCCTCCCCCCATTATAGATCAGCATTGACCTTTGGTTTTTTGGGTTTGGCTTATTTTACTTAGCATGATAGTCTTCAGCTCCATCCATTTACTGCAAATGCCATAATTTTATTCTTCTTTAAGGATGAGTACTATTCCATTGCATATATGTTACACATTTTCTTTATCTAGTCATCTGTTGAAGGGAACCTAGGTTGGTTCTACAGTTTAGCTATTGTGAATTGAGCTGCTCTCAACATTCATGTGGCTGCCTCACTATAGTATTCTGATTTTAAGTCCTTTGGGGTAAGCCAAAGAGTGGGATAACTGGATCAGATGGTGGTTTCATTCCCTTTTTCTGAGGAATCTCCATAATGGTTGCACCAATTTGCAGTCCCACCAGCAGTGTTTGAGTGTACCTTTTTCCAACATTCTTGCCAACACTTATTGTTACTTGACAATTGCCATTCTGACTGGAGTGAGATGAAATCTTAGTTTTGATTTGTATTTCTCTAATTTCTAGAGATGATGAATTTTTTCTATGTATTTGTTGATTGATTGTATTTCTTATGTGAAATGAAGAACAAATTATTATAGGTAGCTATGATTATAAGTGATGGAGCTATCTCAAATTGTTTCCTCCAATTTTTTTTTTTGAGATGTAGGAGTTTCTTATTTATCCTAGATAATCATCCCTTATAAGACATGATTTGCAAATATTTTTTCCCATTTCATATGATGTTCTTTTCAGTGTACTGATTATTTCCTTTGATGTACAGACGTTTTTATTTTTCATATTTTAAAACATCAAATTTTTTATTGCTTTTGCTTTTGGCATTATATATAACATATATAGCCATTTCCAAATGTAATGTCTTGAAGCTTTGTTTTCTTTTATAATTTTTGTAGTTTTAGGTTTTAAGTATTTAAATCAATATTGAGTTCATTATTGTATAGGATATGAGTGAGGAAGGAATTTTATTCTTTTACATGTGGACATTTTAACAATATTAAGTATTCTAAACTATGAACATAGGATATCATCCCTTTATTATTTATTCTTCCTGCTTTTTTTGATATTGGGGATTGGACCCAGAGGTGCTTAACTACTGAGCCACATCCCCAACCCTTTTTATATTTATTTAGAGACTGGGTCTTGCTTAAGGCCTTGCTAGGTTGCTGAGGATGGCTTTGAACTTGTGGTCCTCCTGCCTCAGCCTTTCAAGCTGCTGGGATCACAGGTGTGCACCACCACGTCTGACTTATTTATATATATTTTTATTTTCTCTAGCAATGTTTTGTAGTTTTTAATGTAAAGTCTTTTGATATTAATACAAATTATGAGATTATTTTCTAAATTTCCTTTTCAGATTAATTATTTTATATGCTGTGGTGAATTTTCATACATTTTTGGTATATACCTAAAAACTGTTCTTTTTATAGAATTCAGCATTTGACTTCTGCCTATAAGAAAGATCATAATGAGCCTGTTGTTCAAGACTTCCTTATCTATACTGATTTTTCGCTTCATCTCTTTTAGATTGAGGGAGGTGAATAAAGTACCCTATTTTTAGTGTGTTTTTGCATATTTATCCCCATATATCCTGCTTTATGAAAATTGATGCTATTAATTGATTTATCCATATTACTAATCTTATTTCTTTACTAAATGTTCATCTCCCAATCTTTTCTCCTCCCATTGATACCATTCTTTACATGTGAGAGATTTTCCTCATTAAGTCCTCTAGTTTCTAATCTGCTCAGTCAAGATTTGTCCAGAAACCCATTAAAATAGTGAATTGCAATTTCAGTTAGTCATCACAACTTTCCCTTTATGACATTTTTCAGAAGCAAACATGATTTGGAAAGACTCTTTAAAATACAACCTGCATATATGACAGGTGCTCATGTTCTTAGGAGTGTGAACAGTTTCCGCCATCTTCCTCTGCTATATCCTTTGTCTGTGTTCCTGGACAGATGGCAAGATGGTCTATAATCCACCATGCCATGCCCTAGGATTCACATCGAGATGGCTGTGCAGGAATATCCTGCTGGAAGCACATAACCCAGCAGTTTGAGTCAATAATCACCAAGTGTTGCAAACATGGTAAAAGTTCATTGGAAAGTGGGAGGAAGATGAGAAAAATGACTAAGGCCGCAGGAGGTGAGGTGTAAGACACAACGGCACATGAAGAGTGCATGATTCTGGCTGCCTTTTCAAGGCTGGTACAGGAGTTGCCAGGTGCTATGTTACTGTTAAATGAGACTGTAATTATGGTATAATGCTTTCCTTACAAATATAAATATAAAACAAAGTGTTCATCTTCCTGAATGCATACTTCCTGATTGTAGAATGGGTAAGATTTTTAGATGATCCTTCTCTTCTTATTAATCCCACAGGGTTTCATAGTGGAAAATAAATGAGACTTATTTGTGCTTGCAAATCAAATTGCCATAAAAGGTTATTTCAATAGACAGAGGCAAAATCATAATAAAATAATTTAGTAAAAATGGGAGCTAAGAGTATGCTTAATGGAACATGATTAGATTTAATTTTCTTACTGTTTCCATCATTAAAGCTCCATTATCTTTTCTGAGACCTCATTTGGGCTTCCTGCCACACTGCAGTTCTGAGGCATTTCTTGGGCACATATAGAAGCCTGTGAGTTCCATTAAAAACCGAAAATAGCTAATAATATTCTGTTCTTTCATTTCCACTATTTGATATCCATGTCTCACATCCAGAATTTCTTATATTCTCCTCACCCCATCTCTTGAAAGCCATAAATATCATTATCTAAGAGCTTACATCGAAAAGAAGTTAGATTCTAAAGTTGAAAACAAAACTGAATTGTACTGACAAATCTCTCTAAAGTGCAGAGGCTCTGAGGGTACTTCAGAATTCATCTAGTTGTTCCTTAGCATATCCACAGCTTCTAAATGATATTTGCAGGTAAGAACAAAATTGGTAATCAGTAATAGCACTTGCTCTTTACATTTTTCAGAACTTTGTAGATCTGAATAGTTAAGAATCCAACTTCTTAAAAAACTTCCAGAAGACATTGCCCCTTTGCTTTAATGTAGTTCCAGAGAGGGTGCTGACCTTCCCAGCTCGAAGTAGAACCTACTTTATTTAGATTCGGTCTAAAGTCAGTGCACAAAGGCCCACAGGGCCACTGAAAGCAGAAAGGGAAGTGTGGAGGTCAGGTGATGACAGCCTTGTCAGAGAGGAGTTGAGATGCTCAGAGAAGCTGGCAGGAGCAAGGCTTTGTGGTGCTCCCCCTTGAGGCTGTGCAACTCTGCTCCACCCACTCTGAAGATGACATAATTGATATCTCTGTGACTTACTTCTAGTTTGTTTTTACTACTAGGCACTTGTTTATTGTGAAGATTTAGTGTGGATTCCAAAAATCTTAGCCAGGAATTCAGAGTAATTCTTTGCAATGTCTCCTTCCCTGTCCCTCAGCAAACATGCTCCCATGTCTCCTCTGTTCTTTGGAAGCCATGATCTCTTCTCCGCCTCTCTCCTCCGCCTCTCTCCAGTCTGTTGCTACCTTCTGCCCAACTCCATTCTCATCTCCTTCCTGAGTTTTATCTCACCCAGCCCTCACCCTCTGGCCTGCCTTGGTCAGCACACTGCAGCACCTCTTACCCTGAGATGTTTGTCTGTCCTGTCTACCCGTTGGGTGGACATCTCTCCAAGAGCTGGTGTCTGGGTGCCAGTTTTGGACACTACAGAATCTGAGGTAGGCCTAGCACATGCTGTTCTTTATATATATATTCAGTTGTGTGCAAAGAAAATTATCTACTTTTCCCTTTTCAGAAAATAGTGGATTTTCTATAAGACAAAGATATAGAAAATAAGACAAAAGACTTCAGAAAAACTACCCAAAATGATGACTATGTGAACAAATTGTTCACATATTATTTTGCAAAGGCTTAGTGTAGATCTGGATGTCCATGTGTATTTGTTTTGGAAACATTAAAACCTCTTTTAATGTGAGAGCTTAACTACAAACCATTCACTATGTTCAAATTGGTTCTGTTTTCAGTTTTATAAATCCCTGTGATTGAAAAGTGATAACTCATAATTATACCCTTCTCTCTCTCCCCACCCACTCTTGCTCAGTATTTGTTTGATGAAGTTGGACTAACTCAGTTGGATTCTGAGACTGGGCCACTGGAGTGGATTGGACTATAGCAGGCAGCGAGCAGGAGCACTCAGGATCTGAAGACCACAATCAGTCCCATGGTCCTGGTTCTAAGGCCAGCAGAATGACATTGTGAGGCTTATGCTTGTAAGGAAGTGTTTTGCTATTATTAGTTGGAGGTCAACAGTGGTATGTGTAGGTGTAGGTCTCATGCTCCTCCTGGTGGATACACTGAAGGGAGCCCAGCAGAGACTTGGTGCCCTTTCCATGAATGCGAGGCTACACCTGCTCAGGAGGAGACACTGAGAAGACCCTACCTAGTGCTGTTTGTGCTCTTTGAATCTGCCAAAGTTATGAAAATGAGAGATAGTCTGTGGGTGTCTCAGAAAGGCAGGCTTCTGAGAATTTGTTTTCTTTTAATAATAACACAATTTGTTCTTGAGTGAAGTAGTGTGTATTCTCATAAATGAGTGTGGGAATGTCAACTTGTGCTAAAACTTGCATTTGATCTTTGCCACAGTCCACAAATAAATGAGACTGTGTATTAGTTAGCTTTTCATTACTGTGACCAAACTGCCTGACAAGAACAACCTAGAGGAGGAGAAGTTTGTTTGGGGCTCACAGTTTGAGGTTCAGTTCATGGTTGCCCAACTCCATTGTTCTGGGCCCAATGTGAGGCCAAACATCATGGTGGAAGGGCATGACAGA
This sequence comes from Marmota marmota marmota, assembly GCF_001458135.2. Taxonomy (NCBI): domain Eukaryota; kingdom Metazoa; phylum Chordata; class Mammalia; order Rodentia; family Sciuridae; genus Marmota; species Marmota marmota. The sequence goes on from NW_026000241.1 coordinate 12,782,206, forward strand.
GGAGTTCTGCTTCACTCCACTCGTGGTGGCTTGGAAGCAGAGCAGATACAAAGGGGAAGGAGCTGCAGGAAAGATGAACTCTCCAGGGTATGCCTGCCCTCAGTGACCTACCCCCTCCAGCCATGCTTGACCTGCCTACAATTAGCCACCCAGTTAGCCCACTCAAACTAGTGTGGATTGATTAGTGTGCTTCTTGTTTACCCAGGTTTCAGAATCTGATCATTTCACCCATCAATATTCCTGCATGAACACAGGACCTTTAGGGGACATCTTATATCCAAACAATAACATTGTACAAAAATTTTTAATACAGTCAGAAAGCTTAAAAAATGTTGTAATTTGAAAATTTTAAACCCCATTTAGATATTCTCCCTTTGATTTCTTTCCTGGGAGTAATTGGAAAGACATAGCATTGGATTTAGCATCAAAGAATGTTAATACATAAAAGTACCTTGAAAGTCGCCTTGAGGCCCCAACAGATCACCTCTCATTAAGCATCATTTCTCCATATATAATCTGCAGCATCTTATGCTGTTTGTGTCTGGTTGAGCTTCCAGCTGTGCAACTGTATGATGCAGCTGGGTGCTGTCAGTTGCTTCAGGGGAAAGGCTGGCTATCATCTGCAGAGTTTGAAACAAAATGTTTCCAGCTACCTGAGCATGTACTCCTTTCCCTGCCCCTAATGGTGATAATCTAGTGATTATCACTAGTTCTGGTGATAATCTAGACATGGATGCTATAGCTTAGGTCTTTGCTTTCTCTCTGGGTAGATTCTCTAGCCTGGTATAGCAGAACCTTCTAAGCATAGTGAAATGGTTCAGAATTGAAACTGTATTAATGTTGCTATAGAGATTATTTCTTGTATCTCCAAAACAAGTGTTTTTTTTTTTTGTTGTTGTTGTTTGTTTAGTTGGTTGGTTTATTTAGCTTCTTTTTACCCTGAGAGGTGACATTTTAAGATATTTGATAAGACTAAGTAATAATAAAGTCCACTTCTCCATGAATGGTATATGTATATTCCAGAAGCTCAGAGGCCTTTGTTAAAGACCAGTATTCCTTCTGTGCTCACTCTACACAATACAAGCTCATGGCAACCATCATGTGTACCTGTTCATTGTCATGCACACTAACAGGATTCTGTGCCAGCCAGTCAGCCTTAGAGGACCATGTGTTTAATCAGCGGCAGCTCATCAAAATTCATGTGCAGAAGGACCTGTGGCATTATGACTCTATGTACTCACAGGGACCAGCCAAGTGAGAGTGGCAGTAAGAAAGCAATACTGACATGTATACTCCATGAATCAAAAAACAACTTGGTGTTTGGAGGTAAAGAGAATCAGAGAGAAAGACTGTGCTTGCTTTTCTGCTCCCTGCCTATGGAGAATAGGGTGGGTCACAGTGGGAAGACCCTCAGCAGTGCCGAAGCATAGATTCAAGAGCTGCTGTCTCTGTGCACATTTCTTTGATGATGTTCAGCAACTGGAGGTGCCCAGTGGTTGGCCACACTAGGTCTGTCAAGTCATGCTTAGTAAGAAATGGCAGCTTTAGAATCAGGTGAATTTTGATTGCATTGAAGATCTTGTGATTTAGCACCTGTAGAAAACATGCACTGTACCTGAGTTCAGCCTCACTATATTTGAATATAGTTTTCTTTACTAGAGAAAGCCATCTGTTCCATCTTCCTTCTATCCTATCCTTTCTTCCTTCCTGGTCTTTTTTGCTTCTATTCTTCCAGTGTCTCTTCATTCTTAACACTTGTTTTTCTGAGTTTTCTCTTGGACTGGCATGAGGAAAGTTTAATAAAACCTTCTAGAAATCTAAATCTATTCCTAAAGCTGAACCTTGTTTTGGGGGGATATAGCAATTAAAAAAATATGGAAACACTAAAGCCTTCCCTTTCTCTTCCTCCCAATTTCTGAATTCAGGGGAATGCTCATGGACTGGTGGAACTGCTGCTTTGATGAAGAAGCAGTGGATATGACCAAATGGAAACTCAGATGAGTCTTGGATACGTTGCATATAGCTATGATACCCATTGGTATTTGATCCAGAGGAGATATTGAAGAGCATGGTTGGATTTTAGCTGATGTCTCAAAGTCCTTAGTAGACTCCCAGCCTGGCTTAGCCTAAATAATTGAAGCTCTCTCAAGTTCTCTTCTGGATTTGAGAAATGGGGACAGGCCACTATATGGTCACTTTCTCCCTTGGTGTTATTGATCAGTCTTCTGATTCCTGGAATCTCCTTGTGCTTCTTGTTTACCCAGCATATACCTGGCTTATACACAGGGTCTGAGTGTATTAATTCTTTCTCTCTAAACCTTTCACATCACAGGACTCTTCATTCTCTCTCTGGTTGTCCAGCATGAAACTTTTAACATCTTCATTGACCCACATTAACATGCTCAGTTTATACATATATTTAGGCTATTTTCTAATTCCAGTTAATAATAATAAATGTCAGTAAAGATTATCTGGGAGTTGAAAAATTCCTGGGATCATTTGTCCTATCACACCCAACATATTCTCCAAGATGGTGTAGTTACTGTCATTGTATGGTCGAAAATGAGCTTGTTGAATGTTTCAAAGAGAAATTATTACAAATATAACTGTTATTATCTAAGAAGAGCCTAAGAAAAGTGATTGCCCTCGGTTATGGAGATTAAGAACAGAAATGTGATCATGCATAAAATACCAAATGCAGCAAATTCTAGGGTGAGTGACAAATATCCAGGCTGCCTTACACTGCTGATTTTTGAAGACACAATGTACGTGCATGCAGTTCCCCTGGTGTCTGATTTGTCATTTTCTCAGAATAATTTATTGGAAAAAGGTGCTGCTTGTTTAAGATTTGATCTCTTACTGGAAGATGGTTGTCACTTCCTAAGAGACAGCCTTTTTTTTTTTTTTTGTAAAAACTGTTTCAAAAATCCTATCAAATCCAGAAAATATTTCTTTTGCGGCATTGAGTTCAGTGGGCATTACATTGAGGTGTTCCCATTTACTCAGGGAAAGCTGACCGATCCCTTACTTTTGGCAGGTAAGAGTGGACCTACTGGAGCAGGTGTTAAGAACAACCAAATCTGCAGCTCCGGTGAACAGCATTTACAGTATTATTCCAATGTGGGGACATTTTTAAAAATCATTTTTAAAGTCATGTCCTTGGCTCTGTATGTCCTGGTGTGATTTTTAGGCAATGAACCGTGAGGGGCTGTGAGGTTGATGAGAAAGGAATGTACACTTTTGAGTTATTTAGTCCTGGCCTTTACTCCTTACATTGCTTTCTCAGAATTTCAATTTCTTTATCTTCCAAATCAAAGCTTTGCACTACACAGGTCTCTGAGATTCTTCCAGGGTCTGGTAGTCTATGATTCTTGCTTTTGCACCTTGTTTTTTGGCTGGTTTGGGGCAAATCACGGCTTGGAGCTCTTCAGTCGTTTTGCTCTGCTGCTCCATTCCTTTAGGCTCACCAAACCTCAGGTTTAAATAAACTTCTAGCCAGTGCCCACTGAGGTTGTCTTTCTGCAGAATTTACCAGGGCCTCTTCCAGACAGGAGCTGTGGGCACCAACACGAGGGATTACTCCCATTGCCAAATGTTGTACGTTCCCACAGTAAAAGACCCCTGTGATTGACAACTATCTTATGATAGTTGTAGATATTGTCTTTTCATTTTCACACCACTTATAGTATTTTTGTTTAGGAAGAAACACTTCTTTGTGAGCCAGTTACAGAAAGTCACATTAAAATTGTGCCAGTGTTTCAGAATTTTAAGAGCGTGGTTTCCCATGCTGATAAGAGTGCCTCATGAGTACATGATGATTTTAGCATGTCAGTAATTTTACATGTTGCAAGTAAAAATATCAGAATTTATCATTTATTGCACGTTATTCAAAAGCAAATAGATACTGTTTGAAAACTTTGAGAAAGGCCATTTTTATCCTTTTATAGTTCTATTTCACACTATTATGTAGGAAATTTAGGTGTGCAGTACATATTCATTGCTGGATTGAAGGCAATTTCTGCTTACCAATTAACTTCCTCAAGGAGCCTCTTACAGACTGTCTGTGCCCCTCCCTGCAGCTGCATTGGCCTAAGCAACTTTGAGCAAGATTGTTCTTTAATTTTTAATTTTTCTGAGGCCACTGTGCCTAGGCCCTGGGGACATGGTTGACTCCTAGTTCTGCCCTCCTGGGGCTCAGCCTTGGGCAACACTTTACTGTACTCACGTGAAGGGCTGCACTAAAGGCAAGCCCAGGGAGGTGATGAACACCCCACCCCACACAAGAGGGGCAACCTTCCCATGCCCCCAGAAATCACAGTTGGCCTGAATTTTTAAGAGTGATTTTAGTTTAAGATTTTATTATTATTTACCATTATTATTTTACTTTTGGATACACAGTGGCAGGGATATAAGGAGAGGGCTGGGGGAATTTTGTGTCAGAATGCACATTTGTATTTAATCATTTGTCCTCCCTACCTTGGGCTGGGTCTTAGCTCAGGGGATTATTGTGCAGTTTGGTCTGTCTTTCAACACTCCAGACAGACACACGAAAGGTGCACAGTCCCTCCCTAGGGATGCTGGTGCTGGCAGCCTCCCTTTGGCTGTGTTGCCAGGCTCTCCTGTCTGAGCAGCGTTGGCTCCGGCCCAGGGCACCTGCCTTGAGGCACAGGGCCCTGTCAGGAGCCAAGAGGATGGAAGCTTCCTGCTAGAAGCCTAAGTAACATGAAAGGGTAGGGCTGGGAAAGCCAAGCGACACAATTAACCTGCCAGAAGGGCATTCACAGCACATTGTTGTTGCCCTTGACGGAGGACTGGGATCCTAAAAACGAGCTCAGCATACTGATTGGCAAATGGTACCAGTTGATCCAAACCCTCCCTGCTGTGCCAGCTGGAATGTATCACTAATTATAACTTGTATTATCTGCTGCTAGAGGGCCTCTGTCAATCAAATTTTAAAATAATTTAAAATTCCCTTGCGTCTTTAATCAGAAAGTGGAGGGAGACCTTCAAATGATGATGCCCCAAATGAAAGAAGAGACTTATTCCTGTACCCAGAGACTCATGGTGGGAGAGCATCATGCAATTTTGGCTCCAGATGAGAGAAAAGCATATGACTAGGTTCTCCCTTAGCCTCCTCAGCTCCTGCTGGAGCCTGCTGAAGCCCCAGAAACCCTGACCATGTTGGCAGAGGAGCTCAAAAATGACTTTGCAACTGGTATAGCAAATGCCCAGTGGCAATTGCCCCAGCCTCAACACCATCTAACCCAAATAGTCCCACTTGGGATCCCCAAATTCTTTGACCTTTCTTCCCAAGAAGTCCCACCTATGTATTTATGAGGTGAATAACTGAATCAATTTAAATTACCCTGTGTTCTTTCAGTTTAATTCAGCTTGCTCCTTTCACTCTTCTTTGCCCCTAGGCCCAATAAGTCATGAGACTATTTCCAAAACCATAGAATGATATCCTCTGTGGGACTGAAAACACTAGGGCAACAGTATCCTTGTTTCTGCCACCCCATGACTCTTGTGGCCTCCCCTTTTTTCAGGACTTTAAATGTCACCAGGGGTTTAAACACAAAGTAGACCATGGGAACAGTCATCTTGAACCTACTGTAAATTTACCCACCGCCCACCCCCCGCAGTTGGCCTACAGCCTCCCAGATTTAAGCCCCAGGAATGAGAACATTCTCTGCTGCATTAGAAAAAAGAGTCCAGTTGAGGAGGTGTGCTGGGAAGTAGGGACTCTCTTCAGGGGTTGTGATGGTACCAGCCAACAATGATGACTGCTCAATCTCAGGCAGTGACAGTGGGGATATTGTGGCTATTTGTAGGAGTGAGGCAGAACAACAAGAGGCAGAAGTCCAAATGATTTAGCAGTCCCCATGATTCCCACAGTAGCTGGGGAGGCTATGGGGCTTTTCACTGAAGAAGGAATCATGAAAGAATGTGCAAAGGCAAAGGAGGCAGTGGGCTCAGTTTAGATCCCCTTGATTGTGAGCTGCATCTGGAACCACCTTGTGAGAAATCAGTAACCTGCACAAGAGTCCTCTTTCCCTGAGAGAGAGTTCTTGAAGTTCTGTGAAGGCTGTTTTCCGAGCTTGGTATTCCTATATCGCGGAATTTAACCAAATAGAGTAATTGCAAAGGACAGTGAGGGGGCACACCATCACATCCTGGTGCTGCTGTACAAGTGTGTGGGTGGTATGTTAGCATTCTTAGAAAAATATACTTTTTTTTCCCTTTAGGAAATGTAATCTAAATATATGCTAAATAGAAAGTGTTATGTGTTTCTGTCCAGGCGATCATAGATATTTATATGCATAATACTTCAATGCGTTTTTGCTCTTCTTTCTGTCTGGATCCTTATCCCCAGGCTTAGTTGTAGTTTTTAGTTGTTTTCTTTTAGATTCTGACCTACACCAAAGACAGAAGAGAGTGACCATAGTTCATTGTTAGTTTCAGTTGACAAAAGTTTTTCTACCTTGACTACTTAGACCTTGTATGTACCAATTTTTTTTTTTAAAAAAATTGGTATGTATACTTGAATTTTACAGCCTGATGTATGGGGATACACATTGATTGTAAACCATTACTGTAGTGAATTAGTGTAACATTAATTATCTCACATAGTTTCTTTTATGACAAAAGCAGCAGAAATGTACTTAGCCGGGGAGGTAGCTCGGTGGTAGAGCATGTTCTTTGCATGCACAGGGTCCTGGCTTCAAGCCCCAGCAACAACAACAACAAATTCACTTATTTCACAAAACCCCCCAATATGACGGAGTGTTATTAACTGTAGTCCTTGTATGTGCAGTACATATTTACTATTTGGTCTACTTTGACCTACATCTCTGCATTTTCTCCCTACCATCTCCATCTGTGGTAACCATTGTTCTATCCTCTATTTCTGTATATTCAGCCTTTAGTTTTTAAAGATTTCATGTAGAAATGGTATCATGCAATATTTTTCTTTTCGTGCCTGGCTTACTTTAACTTAGCATATGATCCTCCAGGTTCATCTGTATTGTGGAAAATGGCAGTTGTCTTTTTAAAGACTGAATAATATTCCATTATAGTCACTATACATGCATCACATTTATCTGTTTTATATGCACTATATGCATATCACATTTATATCGTGTCACATTAATATCATATATGTATTTCTATATTTTACCTTTTCTTTGTCCATTTGTCAATGGACACACATATGGGTTGTTTCTTTATCTTAGCTATTTTGTGAGCAATGCTGCAACAAGCCTATCATACTTTCAGATTGAGATATGTGAGGTCTTTCAGTAGTCCTTACACTATCAGGTATTAGAATGAAGTGTAAGGCCCTGTCTACAGTGGGGCCACTTTGGAAGGGCTAGTCATTTTTTACTGGCATTTCCTTGCTGTGCCCTTGGTATTTCAGAGCTGTCCTCTTAAAGCACTGAAGCAATTAGTGTTGAGAAGGCTGATTCTTCAGGGTCCAGTGCTCTCCTGCCTTTCATTTGCTGAAGCTGTACATTTTAATGAAGTTGTTTCATCTGTGTTGCCAAACACTAAAATTTTGCTCCTTCAATTCTAATTATCTCTGCTGGCAAATGCTGTATTTTATTAGAGCTCTCAACTATTCTGTTTATTAAATGTCCCCATACTATGGTGATAGGCACACAAATTGGGTCAGCTGTGCTTATTGATGGATTATGGATAAAGGAGTTAATCCATTTTGTCCTATTGTTAAAAGATGTGTAACACTTATAAAAACTTAAATATAGTAAAATATATTACTGTATGTTATTAATTAATAAAGCTCTAGATTATGATTTCCAACTTATTTTAATGCACCTGTATAAATTTCATTGAAGTATTTGCAGAATTGAAAACTTGAGACATTGTGAGTTAAATATTTTCGTCATGAAGTACAACAGAATTGCTTTTTCTGGGGCATCAATAATGCCTGTTCTGTGAGCTCACCTCACAGAAGATGTAAGAGCATCCATCAGCCAATGCTAATACAGAGGTTTGAAAATTGTGCTATTAATGATGGTTCTGGTGTGTGTTTTTATTCTTTTGGGTAATATGATGGTTCATTCTTTACTGCAGTTGCTAGTACCTATATTGTAATTCCTGGGTTGTATGTTTTCCAGCATAGTGATAAACAATAAGGGCTCTTTCGAAACCAGAAGATCCTAGTGGTATAAGGCATGGCACATTGAGGCATGAAAGGAAGAAAGACAAGTGTTTTCATAGCAGCCTGAAATCAGTACTTCCTCTGTCCTTTCCACCACTTTACTCCAGACTCTTTTTAATTCATCCCAAATAATCTGGTGGAACCACAAGTGGTTTTGGTTACCTGAGTGTACTAGTTGGCCTGGTGACCTCCCCGCATCCTGAGGAGCCTCAGTCCTGGGGTCATGTGGCTATTCTCCATGGTGATCAGGGCATAACTTCTGCCATCCACAGACAAAATCCCAGCATTGCCCCTACAGAGCTTCACAAGTTTTACTTGTCCCGACTACCTTAGTCCCTATCTGTAAAAAGAGGAGAACTGTAACCGTGGCCTTGCTTTCATAAGTATGAACTGAGATGATGTAGGGGAGTGCTGGGGTACAGGCCACAATGCTCAGAAGATTCTCAGTGCATTTTCAGTGCTGTCTTGTCTCCGCCCAGGCCCATGTGACTGCTCTCCTGCCACATGACAAGAATGACCCTGTGCTGCCAGTGCCTTAAACCCTGTGTTCTGAAGGTCCTGTTGTAGGTCATCACTTGCTTCGGTTGTCTCCTTTCCCTCCCTCCATTCTCCTTAAACATATCAGGATACCAGTGCTGTGGACTCCATGCTTTATTAGTGAGCTATGGGGATTGGAGGGGGAAAAAAAAGGATTTTACTCAGCCTTTTGTTATTGTCCTTTACCCTGGGACTCGGGCGTAAATTTGGAGGAGAGGAAGGGGCTGTCCCAGAGGAGCATCTAATGATGACACAGTCTTTGATCAGAACCATCCCTCCCCTTCAACATTAGCCTGCAGTCTTTGAACCAAACTTATGTGTCCCTTATCTCCTTCCACCAGTCTCTCAGTCGTGCCCAAGAGGAACTCTGTCCCACATATTTACTCTCATGTTTCTCCCTTTGTATAATCTTCCACTCTGACTTTAACAAGTAAATGTGGTGCTTTTCAATGCATAATTTATCCCTTGTAGGCTAATATGGTTGTGAACAAGAACAAATCTTATTAAACTTGCTGAGAGAGATGAAATAACTCAATTTGATAAAAGTTAATAGAAGTGTGCTTAATTCACATTTACACCTTCTCAACTGCTCTTCACATGTATTTAGCATTCTTTCCGGGGAAATTATGATCTAGTCCTTAGCAATAGCTGTCTTAGTTCCCCTAGAGGACCATGTCCTCATCTTGAGCAGGAACAGTTACTGTGTTCTGAAGTCTCCCTCATCTGTGCTGTTTAGAATAATGGATGCTTATAAGAGGAAAAGCAAGTAAAGGTGATTCTGTAATTTTTTAAATAGAGTTCACTTTATGCTGAATAAAGTTCAGGATCTATGAATGGTTTAAAACCCAACAACAACAAAAAATAATATTTTAAATAATGTCTAGGAAAGGAAACCAGTTGTGGTTTGCAGGATGATTAATTTCTTCTTTATTCTGTGCATCAAATTCAGATAAGACTGAGATATAAATTGATATTTTTTGGTACTGATGCACAGAATACCCCTAGTAATAACACTAGTGGGGGTGCTGGTGACCAGGGCATGCCTCAGTGTCATACACCTCTGTAGATCGAGTGGGTTGGCAGCAGCCTTCTATCTGTAGTCATCCAAGATTTTCAAGCCAGCAGCCAGGACCTTGTTTGCTATGATCTGATCCTGGGTTCTCAGTGTCTGAAGGCAACAGCTTTCAAGGGCTTTTATACCAAAAGAAAATACCTGTATCAATATGTGGCACTCACCCCAAGAACACAGGAAAAGTATTGGCTTCAGAATGAGTGAAAATATTGTCAAGAGTATCATAGAAAAGGCACATTTAGTCATAAAAAAACCCATGTTTATCAAATGGGTTTATCTCCAGTGAGACTGACCCATGTTTTCTGATAGAAGGGCCTTTAAATAAGGAAGAGTATGTGTCATTTTACCAAACAAGACCAAAAATAAAAGATTTATTAGCTTTACTTTTCTTCACAAGTATAAGTTTCCTATGTATCATTAGTTACTTTATCATGAATAACATGTAGTGTCATCTTGGTGCTTATTAATCACCCTTTCCTTCCAACCAACTGTAAGAATAATTAGATGAAACTCGTGGCAGACCATTGCTTTCACATTAATCTTCCTAAGCTGGTGTCAGAGAAACAGTCAAACATTAACATCCACTATAAAAGTGCTCTTAAGTGGGTGCTTTTTAAAGCTAGAAGTTTTTAGGCATCAGTATTTGGAAAGAACCAGCTGGTCCTATATTAAACCAAGATGTAGGTGGTAAAACCCATATGAAATCAAGTAGCTCTCATCAGTGGGAGGTACAAGTCAGTTGAGAGAAGAGTTTCAGAGCCATATGCAGTACTGGCATTTTTGTAAGCTCTGGAAACCAGGTGTCTATTAAGGGGCTCCTGGCCTGCTTCATGTTCTTACTCTGGGAGCCAGGCTGTTGGTGACTCTAGGTTTTAGTCAGTTTTTTTTTTTTTTTTTTTTTTTGCTGCTGTGACTAAAGGATCTGACCAGAACAATTTTAGGAGAGGAAAATTTTATTTGAGGGCTCATGGTTTTAGAGGTCTTAGTCCATAGAAAACCGGCTCCATTCCTCGGGGCTCAAGGTGAGGCAGAACATCATGGTGGAAGAGTGCGGCAGAGGGAAGCAGCTCACATCATGTGAGCAGAGAGAGACTACACTCGCCAGATTCAAATATATACCCCATAGCCATGCCCCAATGAGCCACTTCCTCCAGCCTCACCCCACCTGCCTCCAGTTACCACTTAGTTAATCCCAGTAGGAATTAATCCACTGATTATATTAAGGCTATACCAGTCATTTCTCCTCCAAACCTTCATGCATTGTCTCAAACGTGAGCTTTTGGGGGACACCACATCTATACCATAACATTTTACCATCTGGAAGGTCCCAGGAGCAAGAGGAAAGATAAGATGATGATGCCCTCACTGACTTCTTAGAGCTTCTGCCCAAATGAGTTTAATTGGCCAAAGGAAGTCTCATTGTCGTTTCCAGTTACAAACAGGCAAAGAAATGCCAGCCTACTGTATACCTCAGAGAGAAGGGGGACATTTGTGGACTTTCATAATGACTCACTCAAAGCAAAAAATGGAAAGCATAAAATGGAAAGATGGTTTCTTGAAAAGTCCAATAGTATAAACAAAGTGTTGATGAGTCTGATCCACAAGATAGTGGATATGGTATAAAGGACAATATAAATAGGTTTTAGAGAAGATTTGTGAAGGTATAAGTGAAAACTATATGTGATTTTATTATAATGTCTTTGAAAACTCAAGACATTATAGATGATTTTTGAGGAAAATGGATTTAACCCAAACTGAGGTAAGGTATAGATAAACCACGTAGAAGATTTTAAAAAAACTTAAAGATCTACTAGCAAAGATATACAGAGCTTTTATGAATGAGTTCTTCTGCCAAATCTCTCAGATTAGGTGTACAATAAATACTTATGCAATAAAATGGATGGACAAGGCAGGCATGACATTGATACTAAAATCAGACAAAGATGTCACTCATGGGGCAATGTCACTTTAGAATACAATCCTAAAACAAATTAGCTAGTATACCTAGTTGTGTATTAAAAGAAAAACACCACCCCTCCCTTCAAATCTTGACTCAAATGTTGTCCTCTGAAGGAGCTGTGCTTGCTTGCCGTATTCAACAGCAAGCTTCCCTTCAAACCACCTTTCCCCAGACTCCTTTTGCTGTTCTTTCTCCCATAGCACCCATTACCTTCTGACATGTCATGTAATTATGATGTTTGTTGTTTATTGTCTTCTGTTTCTGCTACAAAGTAAACAATAAGGGAAGAATTTTGGTGGTTTGTTTTCTCTGTTTTGTTTACTGATATAAGCCAGTATCTAGAACAGTTGGCACCTAGTAAATATCTGCTGCAAAAATGAATTAACCCCAGAGGCAACATGGATCCTGGATTGGATTCTGGAACAGAAAAGGACATTAGGGAAAAAATGGTGAATTTTATACAGAGTCTGTAATTTAGTTATTAGTACTATATGTTAATTTCTTGGTTTTATGGTTAGGTAAGATGGTAATATTGACTGGTATCAAGAAATCTATGTGAAGATCTGTGGAAACTGCATGCTATCTTTGTAACATAATTATAAAGTTATTTTGAAAGAAGTTTATTTAGCATGAATTAATCCCAGCACTTCCAAGATGTTTTAGCATGTATAAAAGATAAAATTTTCTTAAAAGTGACAGTTTCTTAGTCTCACCTTGACCACCCAATTTAAAATCATGGACTGCCCCACTGCCTTCTCAAGCCTATGTTCCTGCTGTCCCTTTTTTGCCAGATCATTGTTACCTTCTCACACAGTGGACAATTTATTTATCATATTGTTTTTTGTGGTCTATTACGTGAGAACAGATGATTTTGTTTTTGTTCACTGGTATATCTCCATTTCCTAGAACAGTACCTGGCACAAAATAGCTATTCATTCATTAATTAAATGAATTAATACATGTTATATATATTTTTTAAAAGCAGAGTAAACCATACATTTCTTTATGTATGAGGAAAAAAGAGAAAAATAGGAAAAGGCTTAAATAGAGCCTACCCAATTGGCCTACTTGTTACTTCTTGGGATGGGCCTAGCTGTCAGTAGAGGGGTCACAGGGCAGGGACCAGCTAGGCTTCTGGAAGTTCTCAATGAATACTTGTGTGAGCCTATACGTGAGGGCTGCCTGAGTTTTGCACCTTGTGCATCTCATTGCCTCATCCTACTTCTGGAGCTTAAAGAATTTTTCTTCATTTTTGAATCATGAAAAATTTTAAATCTAATTTAATCTGGTTTTAATTCTTAAAAAAGAGGAATGAAAAAGGGAACAAAAAAAGTTTTTTTTTGCTTCTTTACAAACTACTAAGAAATTACCTTATTTGTCCTTAAATTGAGGAGCAGAAACTGAAGAATTACTCAATTTCCACATTCTTTTAAGGACCTAAGTTACTCTCTGCAGTGAAGAAAAGTGTAGTGAAGAAAGCAAAATCTACTCTTTAGGTCCCAAATGTAGTTTATTGCACCGAAGCCGTAATAAAATAAGTCATATTACAACATGGATGTACAAGGCTAAAGTGGGCAATTATCAGTACCAGGATAATCTGGAAAATGTGGAAATACTTCTTAGAGTAATTTTCTTTTATGATCTCAACCTCACTTTCAAGTATGGTCTTCTAAATTCCATATGCTTGGTTTTTGTTCACTTATTACCCGCCTAAAGCACAAAGGAGCATGTGGCTGTTGCTCAGCTCTTGGGCAAGGACTGCATGCATACCTCTGGCTGATTTTTGAGTGATTTACTCAGCCTCTCAGCTCACTTAACTTCCTGATGGCAAGAGTCTTAACCCAGAAGGATATGAGTCATTACAATGCAAAAAATAATTCTTTAACCTTGTGGGAAGAATGGAGGTATTGAGCTCATTTGTCTTTATGATGATGTAATTTTATTTCTATGTGGTTGTAATGGAGACTATAATTTATTACAGGAACATCAGGAGAGCATTCTGGGTAATACCATGCAAAGTGTGATTGCCCTACTCAGCAATCTGGTTGCCTGCAAAGATTCCAATATGAAGCTACTTTATGAACAAGGTAACTGTTTCTTAGAATTAATCTCTAATCCTGTTGAGTTTTGTCCATTGGTAAGTTTCTTCCTCTTGCATAGCAGAGCATCAAGAAGTACTATTTAAAGTTGGTAAGTCAAAATACATGGTAAGTATCTAGAAATAGTAATGATATGGCCAGCAAAAATTCAAAGTGGGGTTCAATAGGGATACCATGCCTGGAATGAAGGTGATAAACCAAGAAATAGTTTTTAGACTTACTTCTGCCAATCAAAAGAGTCTTGAAAAATGAGACTGGATGGGTTAAGAGTATGTTTGTTTTATATCTTATGCAAATCTGTACAATATTTTAAGTCATGAGAATGTTTTGCTTTTTTTTTTAAATTTTTTTAATTTTTTATTGTTGGCTGTTCAAAACATTACATAATTCTTGATATATCATATTTCACACTTTGATTCAAGTGGGTTATGAGCTCCCATTTTTACCCCAAATACAGATTGCAGAATCACATCAGTTACACATCCATTGATTTACATATTGCCATACTAGTGTCTGTTGTGTTCTGCTGCCTTTCCTATCCTCTACTATCCCCCCTCCCCTCCCCTCCCCTTGCCTCTTTTCTCTCTGCCCCCTCTACTGACATTCATTTGTCCCCTTTGTATTATTTTTCCCTTTCCCCTCACTTCCTCTTGTATCTACTTTTGTATAACTCTGAGGGTCTCCTTCCATTTCCATGCAATTTCCCTTCTCTTTCCCTTTCCCTCCCATCTCTCATCCCTATTTAATGTTAATCTTCTTCNCAATGAATAAAATGATTCAAAATTACTGTTTAGACATTTGCCCATAAGAATTTCGAGTTTTATTTCTATGTAGACATTATGCTTAAATGTTGATAATTTTTTTCCTTCCCTAAGAGAACTATGCACTTATTTCCAATAGTAAACATTGCCAACAATTGTGGAGTTTTGTTCATAGACATCTTTATTCTTTTACACTGCAGCGTCTTATTTTGTTTTATGAATATAGCATAATTCACTAAATTGGATAATACGCAATCTTTTGCTATTATAGACAGTTGTGCAGTGAATAATCTAATATATACATATTCTCAGATAGGAGCAAGATGATATCTAGGGTAAATTCCTGAGGTTGGAGTTATTAGATCAAAGGGTATGTGCATTTGTAAGTTGTGGCAATAATTACAGGTTATTCTAAGTAATGTGCCAATTTATGCTTATACCAAGCCGTATTGAATCTAAAAGCAAGTTACGTTTTCCTGTTTATTCAGGACACGTGTGTGCTCAGTGATGTTTTATAGTTTTCTTGGTTTAGACTTTGAGCATTTCTTAAGTTAATCTTTTCTTAGTTATTTTATCCTTTAATTGTTATTTAAAATTAGGACTTTTTTGCTTATGTCTTTTTCAATTTAAAAAATGCGTTTGAAAGTTTTTGATTTCTGTGTATTTTGTACCTAATTTTAGAATTTGTCATAATAGTTTTTAGATGATTCTTCCAGTTTTCCAGTTACATAATCATCATAATTGTTAATAATGATAGTTTTTCCCTCAATTTTCATAACTCCATGTTTTCCTCTCATCTAATTGCAAGAAACAATGAGAATGGAATAGAGAATATTATCTTGGTTTTATCTCAGAATTTTTTCCCTCCGGATCAAGAATACTCATCCATTTTAAATTTATCTGTTTTCTTTTGTAATCAAGAATAAATAATGACTTCTCTCAAATTCCTTTTTGGCCTCAATGAAAACTATCAAATGATTTTTCTTGAATCTGTTCATTGGATGGATTATATTTAATAGATTACCTAATATTTAATTCATCCTAGCTCATTTATGGCATATTGTTCTCTAATTGTGTTCTTTGCTCATGTTTTGGGCAGTATTTCCCAATCTCCATTCTTAAGTGTGACTGGTTGTAGGTTTCTTTGTTTGCTTTTGATGAGGAGAATGCATTCTTTCCCATGTTTGGTCTTAATGATGGCTTATTTAATTTTTATTTTAAAAGCATAAAATTCCCCACCCCTACACTTTCTAAGCTTTTAGAACTGTTCAAGTATTGAGGACCCCTGACACACATGCTTCTTGAGTTTCAGGGCATATCTACCTATGCTCCAACTCTAACAAGTTATTGAATATAATTTTTTTTTCATCTTGTAGCATGACTTTCATTCATTCATGTTGAATCATCTGAAATGATATCCGAAAACATTGAAATAATCATTAATGTAGATGGCTGAACAAATTCATTTCAGTGTCTACTCAGTTTCCCACAGTTAAATCACTTCAATATAGCCTCATGAGAATTTCCCACACTAAAACAGTACTTTATTTTGAACACAAATTTTCAGTCGCCACCTAGATTACACCTTATAGATAATCCTTCCTTGCTTGACTTCTTAGTGATCCCATGCTTTCTTGTGTCATTAGCCTTACATCTCTATGGTCTTATTTGTAGGTATCTGACTCCTCATACACTGTCTCAGCTAGCTACCAGGGATACTCGGTATCTTAACAGCATTATTCGCACAGTAACCTGATTGTCTGCCAAAGTTATCATGGACAATGTTTGAAGGAATTAATGGGTGTGCTTTTGTTTTTTGGAGTAAACATCAGTGGCTTATAGGAAATAACAATGTTTTCAATAGAACCATATTACTAGAAGTACACCAGTGGGGGCTAAAGACAGTGACATTGCTTTTCAGAATGCAAAGAGGTTTCAAGGCCTCTCAGAATTGTATGAACAGAATTGGGCTGAGTAATTTCCTCATCCACAGATATAGTTCACTCTTAGGGAAAAGGAGGAATGATTCAGATGGTAGAAGCTAGAGCCAGAAAGGAACATTCTCAGGGAGAAGAATTTTGTCCAAAGCAAAGAATATGTTCCCCCTTGGCATAAAGAGAACTAAAAAAATGTGTCCACCAAGATTTCAGCTTCTAGTTGCCTCCTCCTCCTCCTTTTTTTTTCTTTTTAAGTGAGTGGGTCTGTAGTATTTTCTTCTTTCTGTGTCTCATCATTACAGTCTGAGAATATAGAGGAGCAGATAATTTGTGTTCAAAGTTCACAGGGCTTCAAGATTGAAAGAAACTATTCAAGAAGCTACATTGGGAGAAATATACCCAATGAACCTCATGTATGTCTAGACTAACTTAAATGACAAGATCCTTATCACAAATCCTTAAACTGATCTTTTCTCATATGAGATTTGGATAATTTTATGTCTATGTAGCTGTACTTTCAGTGTGCAAAGGACAAAATTTTTAGGGGCTAGAGAGTACGCTCTAGTTTCTAATCTCTAAAGATGGCCCCTGGGTTATTACAGTCAGTAAACCATACTTGCTTATATCCATATGCTTTGTGGGTTTTTTAAATTATAAAGCCAATCTCTTGGTCATAAGTATATTTTCTATTTCTTCTTGAGTCATTTTTAATAGTTTGTCTTTCTAAAAATTCCTCTACCTTAACTGATTTATTGGCATGCACTTGTAATTTTATTTATTTCTAAGATCAGTGAGAGAATTTTTTATTCCAATTATTGTGCTGTTCAACTTTAGAATTTACATTTGATTCTCTTTCATAATTTCTCTTTGTTGTTACTTTTTATTTAGTGAGAGACATTTTTATTGTTTCCCTTAAGTGTTTAGATATGGTTTTCTATAATTCTTTATATATTGCTGTTTTAAAATCTTTGTCCAGTAAGTCCAACATGTGCGTCTTCCATAAAAAGTGTTTATGCACATTTTTCCTGTGTGGGGGTCATATTTTTCTAGTTTTTGTTTTTGGGAATGTTTTATGATTTTTTTTTTTTTTGTTGTTGTTGAAAAGTAGATGTCTCAGATGACATAATGTGTCAACTCTGGAAAGTAGATCCTGCCATAAGGCTATTTTGTTATTGCCTTTTTAATTGTTTGCATAAGGACATTTTGGCATTAATTTGGTAAAGTCTATATGCCCTGTAGTATCTGGCCACAGAAGTTTCTGTTCATTTAGCTTAGTGGTCAGCTAATGACATTTTCTTAAATCATCATGTCTCCCAGTCTTTGCCAAAAGACTGTATGTGTTGGAGACGTGCCTTCAATATTAAGGCAATTTACATGTCTGTGCAGGGCATCAGCCGGAGGAAAGACTGGCCTCTGGTCTTTCCCAGTCATGTGCATAGGGCTAAGCACGCATACAACCTTGTAGATTCCCTCAAGAATATGTCTAAGTGTTTGAAAGTCTGATATATAGGTATTTCTTTCCACAGATCTTCCTTTTAAGTTTCTAGATGATTTTTTATTTTGCCTCAATTGATATTTGAGCCTCAGGCAACTGATATTAAAAAATTGCCAATGATTTTTGTAACAAATGCCACGGATATGGGCTTTTTCTCTCAGATGGGCTCCCCGCTCCAGACCTGACATGGGAGGTATGATATAAATCAAACTGTGGTAATGCTCTGGAATGGGAGTTTTTGAGGAATTCCAAACTCCTTATTAGTGCCAGCTGCTGATGCTTTGGACAGTATGGTTCTTCTAATAATGTTAGTTTCCTGTAGATCATTGATGGCCACTCCAATTAAAAAAAAAAAAAAGACCACCATGAACCCCTTCAAAACAATCTCCACTCTGCCTCTGGCACAGAAGCAGGATATGCAGAATAATGCTGTTTAGACTCTGAGTAGCTCTGCTGGCTAGCTGAGACAGCATATGAGGAGTCAGATGGCTGAAAGTGAGCTTACAGAGGTGTGAAGCTGCTGACCCATGAAAGCATAGGATCACATGGCTGAGGTGGGACAGAGGACTAATCTCTGAGGGCAGGAGCTTAGGGAATTAAGAGGTCAGGAAGGATTGTCTGTAAGGTGAACAAGGTGGTTCCTGACATTTGTATTGAATGGATTTTTAAAGTCAGAGAACCCAGGGGAACAGAGGTGAGTTTACCCTACAGCTGTGAAGCTTAGGGCTCAGGGGCTCAGGGACAACTTTACATTCACAAATTTTGTTTTCTTCTTGTAGTCCCTCCCCTTCCCCTAACCATAACACACTTCAGTCTCAAA
Source organism: Marmota marmota marmota (assembly GCF_001458135.2). Taxonomy (NCBI): domain Eukaryota; kingdom Metazoa; phylum Chordata; class Mammalia; order Rodentia; family Sciuridae; genus Marmota; species Marmota marmota. The sequence goes on from NW_026000241.1 coordinate 12,801,066, forward strand.
ACCTGGAGCATAAAGTGGAAATCAGAAAAATAATTATGGTAGGAGTAGCATTGGAGAGAGTAACAGTGACCTTCAGGGAATTAGGTGAAGTGATGTGTAGTGGTCTGGGATGATGGCAGTTGTGGGTGAAGTAGGTGATGCAGATTGCTGATCTGAGATTCTGTAAACTACAGCCTATCATTGTCTGCTTACTTTTACAAATAAAGTTTTATTGGAACATAGATAAGTCTCTTCATGTTGGTATTGACTGTGGCTGGTTTTGTGCAGTAATGGCAGTATTGAGTACTTAAAATCTATGTGGTCCACAAATGCTAAAATATTTTACCAAATGGCCTTTTAAGAAAGTTTGCTGTCCCTTGGTCCAATAGCACCGGTGTGGAAGAAAGGAACATCATGAAAGCTCTGTGGTAAAAGCAGTGAGGCAGGGGGATTCTCTCACTTGAAGGCCTGCAGAGGAGACAAGGTTCTCTGCAAGGCAGTTTTCACATAAAGTCAGAAGGTAAAGGGATATGAAGAGAAGTGGACAATCTGAGGGATTTTTCTGATAACTGACTATGAACTCCAAGCGGAATATGTAAATCCTCTTGCTGCTTAGACTGCAGGAGAGAAAGAAAGAAGATGACCTGGGAATCCTCCTGCCTCAGCACAAGTAGAGACAAAGGTCCTGATGAGCACAGATGATCTTGAGCCTGAGAAGGGTGGTGGGGCTGTAAGTGTGGTGGAGCAAGGAAGAGTAGGGGCTTCTGGGATTCCAGAGAGGCCAGGAACTCCATCCTGCCTCTTGCTGGCAGACTCCAGGAGGGAGGGAATGGGAAGATTTGTGACCTTAAAAAAACTATCTGATCCTAGTCCTCAGAGTGCCCAGATCTGACTTGGCTTCATGTTATCCTGCTCTCAGAAGCCCCTAGCTGCTAAATGCAAGGGTTTATTTTTCCAAAGTTGGTGAAAGATCCTATGAATATTTGTAAACCTTGAATATGTGAAGAGTCAGTGGAGTATGGTCACGTGAAGAGTCTCGGACAATTTGCTGCCCTATATATTTGATGAAGTTTTTTGGTGAATCTTTGTTTCTGTTCAATTCTGGCTTCCTTTCCTCATTGGTTTATATATTTATTACATTTTGTACAGGATTAAATTTTCTATTTCCGAACCTGCAGGACTAATTCTAATTCTGATATTCTAAAAATCACCACAATATAAGTGAACTGTAATATAAAGGAGAAATGATTATTTTCTGGACTTAAGTGTCTCATTAAAACATCATATCAGTCAGTGTCCAACTGCACCAACACACCAACAGCAAGGGACAAGTAGCCATAAGGATGAGTTCTAAGGCACATGTTTCCCCACCTCATATTGAGGTGTTTCTGAAATCAGTACCTCAACCACTGCAGCCCACATGGTGGTTGGTCCTGACATAGCTACTGCTGCTGCCACATGCACATTATGCCTTGCAGAATGGGGTGAGCACCCTGGATGGAAACCTGGAGACCTCAGAGTACTCTGGACATGCTCTAGTACTCTGGAGAAACAAAAGATGTCGGAAGATATGAACATCGACGGTTCTGAGTTGAAAATGAGAAGCATCAGGTACTAAATGGGAAGTGTTCTCTAGAACATCTTAGCCAACTAATTTTACTCTTTATGTGAATATAGAGACAACATATGAACAAAACTTCTATCAAAGTCTCAAAGAAAATCTGCATTAAGCATAAATTGAAGTACCAAGTAACAAAACAGGTGACATAAACATACGATAAAATACATTCTTGGCCATGTGTGGTGGTGCACATCTGTAAACTCAGTACTTGGGAGGCTAAAGCAGGAGGATCACAGGTTCACCCCAAGTGAGGTACTAAGCAACTCAGTGAGATCCTGTCTCTAAATAAAATACAAATGAGGGCTGGGGATGTGGCTCAGTGGCCGAGTGCCCCTGCATTCAATCCCTGGTACCCCCCACCAAAAAAATATATATAAACTAATGGTGCTCTTAAGTTTTAAATTCTTTTTAGACATACATGATAGTAGAGTATATTTTGGGATATTATACACTCATGGAGTATAACTTCTGATATCCTAATTAGGATCCCATTCTTATGGTTGTATATGATATGGCATTTCACTAGTTATGTATTCACATATGAACATAGGAAAGTTATTGATCATGATATTTAGAATTAGTGAAGCATGGCAGATAACATAGGAGGGCCTCAATACCATGCCTGCTGCCTGCTAGGCCTGCCACAGTGTGCACTAATACTGATGAGTAGGTGCACTGACATTATCACCAGCATGCAACTACAGTATGTTACTCAGTGTTTTTCCTAAAACATTTTCATTTTTAAATGAAACATTTGGGGAAAGAATTATAAAACCAAATAGAACCTTTTGTTTGTATTTGAAAAATATCAGAGTTATTAACATTTTAAAACTGGCTGCTGGCTCATCCCTGTGCAATGACCTTTCAATAATGGATATTAATTCCAGCTTCAGTTTTATCAGCAAAGCTGTCAGGACAATGGATTTACATGACACAATGCAGCACCAAAAAAACTGCAACACCTCCACAAAAACATTTAAAGCAGTTATGTTTGTCTTCAGTGGTTTACGAAGTGCCAGAAATTAAAATAATCATTTCATCAAAGTTTTATTATTAAACTATCTAAATAGGTGTTTACTCAAATGACGAGATAATCACCAAGAGTTGGGTAAGTTTTAAGAAAACGAAAGCACACTTAATAGCTCTTAGATTTCTTTCCTTTTAAGACTGTCTTTCAAAATGAGGTGTACATCAAGGACTGACAAACTTTTCCTGCAAAGGACCAAATACTAAATACTTTAGGTTTGGAGGCCATAAGGTCTTTGTTGCTATGAGTCAGCACTGCCAACATAGCCTGAAAAGAAGCTGTAAAGATCTATAATAAAGGAATGGGTAAGACTATTTCTATAAGTTCTGTTTACAAAATTAGTGGTAAGCCCATCCAGTAGCTAACTCAAACTCTCTTAGGTGGACCCTCAAATCCCTACAAGTCAACATACTTGTAAAATGTAGTTATTAAACTGTGATTCAACTCAAGAAATAATAGACATTATAATATAAAATAATAATAATGAGCATGCTGCCCTCATAGTAGTATGAAGATATATGAAGAAGAAAAGTTAATTAGTCTTTAATTAATAAAAAGTCTTATCAGTGAATTAGTTTTTGCCAGATAATCTAGTTGTGACTTAAAAGAACAGTGCTCTCATTTACGCTCTCTTCTGAGGGTTGGCCCTCAGCTAGGTTCTACTGGTGTCAACTAGACTCACACACATGGCTGGAGCTTTGACTGGGGTTGAGGCCCTCCCTCTCCACAGGCCTCTCATTCTCAAAGAGACTCACTCGGGCTGTTTGACATGGGGGAAGCATTCATAGATGGTCTGAGGGAAGCGGCAAAGCTTCTTGCTTTGTAGCCTTGGCAATCTCATGTTGCTTCCATAGCATCTAATAGGTTGAAGGAAATCACTAAACCAGCTGGGTCAAGGGTAGGGAAAGAGATTCGACCTGTAGATTAGAATTGCAAAGAATATGTGACCCTATTTAATCTGTCCTCTTTAATCTATCAAGGTCGCCTAGATTTGGAATCAGAACTTTACATCACTTTCTGTAATTCGTGCATCAAGTTCAGTCTAATTATCCAACTGGGAAGAGTCACAAGAAACCACACACAATCAGTGATTTAGAAATTTGAATAGAGTCAATGACGGATGTCATTGACAAAGGATATGCAACGTAATAATTGGTGCTCTTACAGAAGAGGACAGAGGAAATTGAACAGATGAAAGAAATATTTACAAATAGAATAGGGATGGGGTATGTAAACCAGTGGAAGAGTGCTTTCCTAACATCCTTAAGGCCCTGGTTCAATCTCCAGCACCAGAAAAAAAAAGAAAAAGTGACAAAAATAGAAGAAAATGCTCCAGAAATAAATTTACAGATAAAAAATAACATTTATCCCAGGAAAATGTGGTGAAAAATGGCTTTTTCTGGTGATAGTATCAACCATCAAAAACATATAAAATATTATTTGATGCCCATACTGAAAATATCATGGGCAAGACACAGGGAGGGAATGGGGATGGGCCCTGAGCTGGGAACTGCACAGAGAGGGCTGCCATACAGGAACCAGGACCTTCAGGGGAGAGGCCCAGCTTTACTCTCATGCACCCTTCAATCTCCTGCCAATGGCTGCCTTTGGCTGAACCTTGTGGGAAAACAGAGGGCAAGAGAGTTCAATGATGCCACCCATACAGATCAGATGCTGGGTGGCGAGTAGGCCAGGAAGGAAACCTGAAAACATTCAGTATGTGAATCGCCATCATTTTTCTTACTATTTAGTTGAAAAGTTGAAGTTGTCTTGGACTCTTATTTATAGGAAAAGGCAATGCTACAAATTAATAATCATAGGGCTCCTTGCTATCTTACTCTTCTAGTAATGCATTAGAATATTAGTCTTACTGAGGTGCTACATGAGATGTGGGACACCTGATGTCTCGCACTTATTTCACTTGCTGAGTTGACGAGAGACTCCCCTGTTAGGTTTATGGATAGAGAGAAGAGAAAAAAATGGGGAACCAAAGCATCTGCTTGAACCTTGTATCTTCCAGAAATGCTCGCAGTCTTGCCTTTCTCCTAGTTTGGCTATGGTGTTCATTTCATCCTTGGTCTGTTGTCTTAGGTACCTTTATATCTCTTGCCTACTTAAGGCTAAAGTGCGGGGTTGTTGGTCCCAGTTTCCTATATAGCTCTAATCCTGAGTACTATGGGGTTCAGGAAGTACTGGAGAATGACAAGGGCCAATTTTGTGAGTATGGTTTTGATTGTTTTACTCCACTCTCTGCCCCCTATACCCCTGCCCCCCTGCAATTGCTGGATTGCAGTTGACTTGTTTCTGAGGTCCCTACTGGGCATATGTTTGAAAGTCCACTCAAAGGAATAAGGATTGAAACAAAGAATAGTGAGAAAGGGGAGACTATATTTGAGTAAATGATATTGCTTAGTCCTGCACTTTGGCTACTTTATAGTCAATGTTTTAATTTTTAATATAGTTTTAGTATATACTATAAAATTTACCCATTTAAAGTATACAATTCAGTGGTTTTTAGTGTATTCAGAGTTGTATAACCACTACAAAATTTTAGAACATTTTTATCACCTCAAAAAGAAACCCATAATCATTAGCAATAACTCTCCATGTCCCTGTAATTTCTTCTTCCCAGGCAGCTAAGAATTATCTTTATAGATCTGCATATTGTAGTCATGTCATACAAAAAGTCATCTAGCCTTTTATTGATTGTCTTGTTTCATTTTTGTATAATGTGATTTCATTACATAAGTTATTTATTATAGTATGCATAACTTAAAATTTACCATTTTAACCATTTTTAATTGTAATAGTTCAATGGCATTAAGTGTATTCACATTATGCATAATGGCACCATCATGCATATCCAGAAGTTTCTTCATTCTCTCAAACTGAAGAAAGGAGCCTACCTATCCCATACAGCTACATCCTCTGCACAGTTCCTCCTGTGTCATAGTTGCTTAGTAAATACTCAGTGACTATGTAAAATAAATCGAATGTTCAGTGTTCCCTTTCTAGATAAATACACTGTTCACAATCTCAGTCACAAAATGCCCTGTATATGTGTTTTTTGGCCTTTAACTTCATCCATATGATGTGCTTCACATATTTCTTCCTTCTGTGCATATTTATTTAGAATCTGTTCTGTGTAAGACATTATACATTAGATTCTTTTAAGGCTGTTGAAATGAATAATATTTGAAATGTTGCTTGATTTTTTTGAAATAGGTTCTCAGTTTCTCCTGTGATAAGGGCATACTCTTGGGACCCAGCTGGCTAATAAGCTCCTAAGTGCAGATGTTATCTCACTGGAGCATGATGAAAATCACTGGCAAAGACTGAGACCACAATCTTAAATTTAGAAGACCAATTTTGGAAAGTTGAAAATTTTCATGCAGTGATCTTATTTTTTCTTCAACTTTTCTGACCTCAGTTTTGAAATGTGGTGAACCATGTATTTGTAATAGGTCTTTCCATTTTTCTGTCTTTACCATTTCACTAGGATAGAATGGACTGCAGAGATACACCTCTTCTCCAGAGCCTCTGCACTAGTATTCACTTAGGTTTCTTAATGTCTAAAATGCTCTTGAAATATCAAAGCTATTTTATCAGTTATCAGAAAGCATTTCATTATAAAAGAAAATATTTAACAAGCTCTTTTACTAGATCAGATTAAATACTTAATGAAAAAGAGTAAGGAGGGATATTTAAAAAGCGGGAATCTATAACAGCATCAAGGACTAGCACACAATTAGTTCTGCCTCCTATAGATATCACAAAGAGTTCCTGAAAGAGCATTTTTTGAAGCTGTCTTCCAAAAAAGAGGCTATAAGTCCATTATTTAAGGAAGAATTCAGATATTAGTATGTGAATAAAAGAAGGTAATATGGTAATGATAATTATTTGGGCTTCAATCTGGAGTCTACAACTTATCTGCTGAGACTCTTTGGGTCTTAATATCTCTGGGGATAATGGTGCTTATTCCATATGTTTATTTTGAAAATTAAATGATAATATATGCAAAATTTCAAGCATAATTAATATAATTAGCATAAGTATTTAAAAGTACATACTAAAAATAGCTGATTCATCTCCACATGGAATCATGTAAGCAGATAATGAAAACAAGAGAAGGAAAGCCCCAAATAAGTGATTAGATTCTAAAACAGTATCTCCTATTTTAAATGATTTAAACTTTACGTACACAAATAGATTCCAGTACAGAGTACATAAAAATCCACAAATATGATCTTAGAGCCACTGTTTTTAAAAAGTTACAAAGAAATATAGGTGCCTATGAATATGGGTAGAAAATATCTCATTTTAAAAGTAAAAGGTTTCAGTGCTATAGATAAATGTCTGCCTAGATTAAATTTTAATACTGTTAGCATATAATTGAATAAAGAAAAGTCTAATTCAGGAAGGTTTGAGGCCATATTTAATGGACACTGATGGAGATGAGATCTGGAAAATGGAAATCATGGATTCCTAGATCATACAGTAAGAAATATAATGTACATTTGGACAGAGAATCCTCAGGTTGAATAATCCTAGATAATAGAAAAAAAGAACTATAATTATAGTGGATTAGCATAAAATAAATGATCAGTTACATGTCTGTAGTATGGCTTTCTTTCATGTAACACCTGTCCCCTGAATTTCATGACTCTGTTATTCTCTATGGTCTTGGAATCCTCTGCATTTAGCAGGCAGAAGGGTAAAGTAAAAGAGAAGGCATACGCACCTGCTTCTTTAGAATCCCAGCTCATGGAAGAAATATTTATAAATTATATATGTGATGAGAGATTATAATGCAGAATATATAAAAACTTCTAAACTCAACAAATGGAATTCAAACAAGTTCAAAATGTATAAAGGACTTGAATATATATTCTTCTCAAGAAGATACACAGATGGCTAATAAGCACATGAATAAAAGCTCAGCTTTATTAGTCATTGGAGCAGTGCAAAAGAAATTCACATTAATTCAACCCCCAGCATCAAAAACAAAGAACAAACCACCCAATAGTCACAATGAGACTATTTCACATGTATGATGATATGATTATTATTAAAAAAGAAGGGTTGATGAGGTAATGGAGATATTGGAACTCGCAAGCATTGCTAGTGGGAATGCAGAATAGTACAGCCACTGTAGAAAACAGTAAGGTGGCACCTCATAAACCTGGAACTACTATATGATCCAGCAATTCGATTCCTGTAATATGCCCCAAAAGAATTGAAAACTGGAACTTAAACACATATACAAATGTTTATTGTAATATTATATACAATAACCAAAAGATGGAAACTACTTTTGACTTCTGATGAGAAGATAAACAAAATATGGTATATGTATTCAATGAAATGTTAGCCATAAAATGGCATAAAATTGGGAGACATGAAGAATGTGGAAGAAGCTTCAAATCATTGTTAAGTGAAAGTGGCCAAACACAAATGGACAAATTTTATTTGGTTCCATTTTTGTCAGGTACCTAGAAAAAACAAATTCATAGAGATAGAGAGTAGAATGGGGTTTATAGTGCCAGGGTAAGGAAGACTGGGAGTTAACTGCTTGATGAGTGCAGAGCTTCTCTGTAATGAAAAAGTTCTAGAAATAGGGATGGTGTTATACAGCATTGTGATTATACTTACTGTCACTGAATTGTGCATTTAAAAATTGTTAAAATGGTAAGGTTTTATGTCCTATATATTTTACCACAATCAAGAAAAGGAATGCAGTGGGGAAATGATTCACATCCCTTTTGTTCACATTCTGCTGATCAGAAATTCTGTCTCATGGCCACGTTAAGAAGCAGAGAGTACATGACTAAACAACAGATTCCCAGAAGTATTTCCACATTTTGGAAAGAAGCATAATACTTTATGGACAGCAAACTATTTTGACCACAAAGACCACATTTAAATATCCCCCTTAGTATATATGTAGCTTGTAAGACATCAAATCAAATTTAGAAGCAATTCCTTGAAACTGTAGAGTCAGAAGATCTTGAATATTTCCTATAGAACTTGAGTCAAAGAAATATTAAATTCCCATTTTAGCAACTTAAAGTGAATAAAATGTTAAAAATGAATAAAACATTTAGTATGTTATGGTGATAATGTCTTAACTTAAGGGTTTTTGTTAATTTATCTTGATTATCATGGCCCTGCTTCCTCCACATTTTTATCTGTGTTCCATATATTTCTGCTCTAAGTAGCTCCAAAGAATAGAACCTTGAGTTCTAGTTAAAGTTTTGGGTCAGCCACTTTGTGTTCAGCCTAAGAAAGACATTTTCAAAAGGTGGAAGTCTCAAATGAGCAGGGGTCAACTTCTGGACATTGTGAGTGCTCTGTTCTGAAAGTACCCCATGAATCTGGATACTCATATTCTTTGTTTTTTCCTTTAAATGACCTACCACATGTTTCAAGAGGGAAGTACTGGGTGTTCTACCAACTGTGGGACATCAGTCATCTCATCCCTAAGAGGAAGAATGTCAAGTATACTTGTGGGTAAAATATCTTAAGCATTGCTAATGAAACTGGAAACTACTTATCATTGGGCATTCATGATAGGAAAGTGGGAGCCATTTCTCCTGAGGAGTGGTGGAAGAGGCTAGGATGACTGGCTTGTAGGTTAGATGAATAACCACATCCCTGAGAGATGTCTTCAGGGATGTGTCTCCCTTTCCTGTTGGCAGGGAGGACGTTAATGCTAGGAATAGCTCGAGGAGGCAAGACCTGGGATTCTAGTGAAAGTTCCAGAGCAGCCCACTTTATGTTCAGGATAAGAAAGACCTTTTCAACAGATGGAGACTCAACTACGTAGAGGTCATTTTCTGAATACAGTCAGTGCTCTGCACTGTGAGTGCCCAGGAATCTGGAAGGAAAGTATAACAAAGGCAATTCCAGTGGGGTAGGAGGTTTTCCAGTGGCCCCTAGAGCACTCATAGTGCTAAGATTCTGTGATTCTTATCCTTGCCAGTGTTTATAAACATTCCTGCAATCTCCAAGATGAAATGCAGGGGAGAAGTTAATGTAATGAAAGAAAGCTATTAAGAAGTAGATTGTTTTCTCTGTGAGTGCTTTCACAAAGTGCTGAAACATACATTCACTTTTATTCCCTTATGTTTGGGCTGCTGACACTTAGGAACTAGAGATGGAAATGTGGAATCAAGCAGGTTATACTTGTGCAAAGGAAGAAGCTAACATCTGGCTCTTGGCTTTTTCCTTTAAATTATAGAATTAGTGCTGCAGAATGTCTCTAACGCCTTCGCTTTTATATCCTTAGTTTTAGAGGAAAAAAAACTAATGTCAGGCAGTAATAATTGCAGCACATTGCAGCCATATTCAGCAAACAGTAGAACATTTAATGTGAAGACAGTTATTAATGGGATTAAAACAGTAATAAAACTTTATAGAGGCATTTAATAACTCATTTACAGATCATGAAACAAAGCTAATAGTCCACCTTCATGGGTGAAGTGCTCTATTTGTCTTGTGGTCCACTGCTTTGACTTTTAGTCAAATGTCAAGAGATCACTTGGATTTCTAATGTCTCTGTATGCATTTTATTGTTAAAGCCTGTATAATTTTGAACTCTTAAAAAATGAGTCCCCAAAGAGCAATGATCTAGCATTAACATTTTTTAATAAAAAGTAAGATATCAGTGCTTTCCACTTATATGCATATATAATACACACACGTATACACACACACACACACGTATATGTGTATTAGTAAATTGCAGATAATAAGATCTTTACTTTATACAAGCACCAAATTTTGAATTTGTTCCAATCTTCTTCTCTAGATAGCTCTGTCACCAGCTATGAATAACTGAATAAATCATATGTCATTTATTTCCATTCTGTTAATAGTGTTCAGCTTAATTATTCTGGACACTATAGTTGATCACCCCCCATCTTCCTAACTGTACCCATAGAATTTTCTTTCCAGTTGAAAATAGTTGTTCTGACTTGAATTTTGTTTCCTTCAACTTTATTCAATAAATCATTTTTGAATCATGGAATATTTAGAGTTGGAGGATTCTTAAAAATAATGTGTTCAAGTACTTCATTGTACAAATGACAAAAACTAGACTAATGAGGTCCAGAAACCAGCTCAGGATACCCCAGCGGGAAAGGGCTCAGAGATACAGAATTTCCAACCTAAGCATCCTTCCTTCCCTGTGTTCACACCAAGAGTTGACTCACCTCTTTCCAGAATACTGAGTGCTTAGCCAAGGCACCATTAGGCATTTCTTTCTGCTTCTCATAACAGGCTTCTTGTTTGTTTGTTTGTTTGTTTGTGTAATGGCCTAAGAACACTGTCTTCTCTTTAAGGCTAATATTACTGATCATTCAAGATCCCCCCAACCCTTTATAGACACTGTTTATTTTCTTCTCCCTTGATTTGCTGAGTGGCCAGTGGCATACATTTTTATTTTAGACAATTGGCTAGTGTTTAGAAAAGTTATTTTTATGCATGGACTAAAACCATGCTAACCCACCTCTCAGGAATTTCACTGGGACTTGCTTTCTTTAATTCTGGGCTTCCACCAAGTGCACCTTCCATATGGAGATGATGTTCGCTCTACCTCTCTGACATGCAGCTGGCATGGAACACCTGAAACCAATTTTAAAGTTAAAGTTCAAAAGTAAAGACAGGATATTTGTTATATCTGAAATAAGAAAGGATAATTGGAAGTGGTTCCATTTTATGAGATGGAAGCATGACCATACAATACTCAATCCTCCTAATCATATCTTGACCAACTGGTCATCCAAAGAGTTTTATTCAATCCACATAATCAAGTATTTATCATTGAGATACTCATTCTAATTTTATTGTCACTTTTGCTTCATAAATATTAGGAGTGCCAGAGTAATAATGCAGTGGAGTAAGAACCTCCAGTGATCCTCTCCAAGGAATCCCACAGTGCCTGACACTGGCTGGTGACTGGGCATTAGGGTGTCTGGGAACAGACTACATTTTTTTCAGGCACTCCTCCAATTCATCTGAATGACATACTGACTGTAGATTTGGGGCAGACTCAGGAATGGGGCATTCTCTAAAGTGGAGACTGTGAAGACACATCTGCCGCAGTCTTGCTGGGCACAAAATCACGAGCCACCACACACCTTGTAGATTCAAACAGCAATTCTTTATTCCCGAACTCACACCGGCACTCTACAAACACGTTCTGGGGGAATTCACTTTCTGGGCCCCAATCACCTTCTGGGCAAAATCCCAAAATACTCTCTGAATCCCACGAGAACTCAACGAGCAGGCACGCCTGAGGCAGCAGGATACGCCCTATTCCCAGCAGGGTACACCTTAAACCTGGAACCGTCCTAAACCCGGATTGTCCTAAACCGGGAACGCCCTAAACCTGGATCCGCCCTGATCCTTGAGCAAGGTCACCTTACATGCAGTGACACTGCAAATGACCTGGGTCATGCCATGTGTCATTCTTACTTAGCAATGGCCCTCAGCAACATCAACCACAGACTCATCACAAACCTGGGTCTAGGGTGCCACTTAATGCTGAGATGGCAGCAGTGATCACAGGCTCAGAGAAAATGAGCTATCTTCTTAGAGTTCTTGGAAGGACAGACACAAAGCCAAATTATGAAGAATGGAATAAATACCTATTCCTTCATTGTGCAGGCGTCATTGTCATGCCCCCCCCCAAAAAAAAAGCATCAAGAACTTTCAGATGAGCTCATGTAACAGCTGAATAGGGACCAATATGTATAAATGTTTGGACAGAGAATTTAAAATAGGGGTTTAAAGGAAACTCAGTGAATTTCAAGAAAATGGTGAGAAACAATTCAGTACTTTATCAGAGAAATGTACCAGAAAGATTGAAATAATTTTGGGAAAAAATAAATCCCTGAATTGAGAAGTATATTAAGTGAAATGAAAAATGCATTAGAAGGCATCAGTAGCAGAATAGACCCATACAGAAGTTAGCTTGAAGATAGGTTATTTGAAAATATACAATAAGATGAAGAAAGCTTATTAGAACTTTGGGGGAAAGCATTAAAGAGCAAATATCTGAGTTATTAGGATTCAAGATGGATTTTAGAATGTAAAAGGGGTAGAAAGCTTTTTCAAAGAGATAATAACAGAAAACTTCCCAGGGAAGGATGGAAGTATTCACCTACAAAAAAGTCAAAGGTCATCAGATTGAACCCAACCTATCTGCCTCCAGATGTAATCAAGCTTCAGAAGTTTAAAGACAAAGGGTCCTCAAAGCATATAGTGTATTCTGATTTGCTGGTTATAAACTTCTCAAGAGAAGTCTTACATATCAGGAGTGAATTACATGATATTTTCAATGCTAAAGGAAGAAAACAAACAAACAAACACAGTTGCCAACCAAAAATATTGAACTCATCAAAGCTATCCCTTAGAAATGGAGGTGATAGAAAGACATTCCCAAACACTGAATTTAAGACAAGACCTATCTTTTTTTTCTTCTTTTTATATGGGAAGTTGAATCCAGGGGCATTCTACCACAAGCTACATCCCCAGCCTTTTTAAAAATTTTTTTTGAGGTAGAATCTTGTTAAATTTCCGAGGCTTGCCTCAAGCTTGTGATCCACATTCCTTAGCCTCCCAGGTAATTATGTCTGCAATTAGGTCTGAACCAGGTAAGGTGACACACGACTCTTTGATTACAAAACCAACTCCTTGTTTTCATTCATCTTTTGTATTTTTCAGTCTTTATTTCTTTCTTATTCTTGGTTATTTTACATTTTTTTTCTTGTATTTCTACATCCTTGAGATGTATCATCAGGCTTTTAATGACCTTTCTACATTTGGATATGTACAAATGTTGCTATAAACTTGTTACTATAAACTTTCCTCACTGTACTTCTGCTTTTGCTGAATCCCACAATTTTGGTATATTGCATTTCTGTTTTCATTTATTTCATGATATTTTTACTATATTTTTGACTGACTTAGTGACCCCTCTGTTCATTCAGAGCATGTTGTTGAGCTTCTGTGCATTTGTATAATTTCTAACTTTTTATTTCTATTGTCTTCCTGTTTTTCCTTTGCGATCAGAAAAGGCAGTGTGACTTTTCTGAATTTGTTAAAATCTTCTTTTACAGCCCAGTAAATGATGTATTCTAGAAATGTCATAAACTGATTGGAAAGAAAGTGTATTCTGCAGCTGTTGAATGTTTTGTAAATGTCTGCTAAGTCTATATGATTTGTATTTTAGTTTAATTGTGATTTTTTTTTTGTTGAATTTTTGGTCAGAATGATTTGACCATTGAGGAAAGTAGGGTGTTGAAATTCACCACTGTATTTGTATTGAAGTGCATCTTTCTCTTTTGGTCCATAATATTGTTTGTTCTTATAAAATTGGGTGCTCTGACATATGCATTTACAATTGTGACATGTTCTTGAATTGATACCTTGATCATTATATGATAACCTTCTTTATCTCTCCGTACAGTTTTTGTCTGAAGGTCTATTTTGGTAGATAGAAGTGTAGCTATTGGTTTGGATTCCCATTGACTCAGAAAGTCATTTACCATTTTTTTTTTAACTTTCAGTCTGTGGGTGTTACTGGTGACCTACATATTGTTGAGTATTTATTTTTTTAATCCATTAATATAGTCTGTGTCTTTTAATTGGGGAATTTAGTCCACTTATATTCAAAGTTATAGTTAAGGACTGTTTCTGTCTTTTTGTTGATTTTGAATAGTTGTTTTGAATAGTGTTTGTTCAGTTCTTTCTCTCTTGCTCATCTTTGGGGGTTGGTGGTTTACTGTTTGATTCTTTTCTTTTTTAGTATTTATTTTTTAGTGATAGTTGGACACAATACCTTTATTTATTTTTATGTGCTGAGAATCTAACCCAGGACCTCACATGTGCAATACAAGCGCTCTATCGACTAGCCACAACCCCAGCCCCACTGTTTGATTCGTTTCTACTTCTCTTAATTGTATCTACTGAGAGAATATATACTTTCACTTGCTATTACAATGGTAGCTATCTTTCTTCCACTTCTGAGATTAGAATTCTCTTAAGCAACTCTTGTAGGGCTGGTCTAGCAGTCATGAATTTCCTTAGTTTTTGCTTGTCTTGGGAGTTACTTATTTCTCCTTAATTTTTGAGAGGTAGCCTTGCTAACTAGGTATAGTAATCTTAGTTATTTTATTTGAGGACTTGGGGTATATTATTCTGTGCCCTCCTGGCCTGTAGTATTTCTGCTTAGAAATTTGTTCATCTAACGGTGTTGCCATTAAATATGATTTAGCAAATTTCTCCTGAAGATTTTGGAGTTTGTTCTTGTCTTATTCTTTTGACAGTTTTACATAATATGCTATAGTGTAAATCTTTTCTTGTCATTTCTATCTCAAGTCATATAAATCTCCTATAAATAAATGGATATCCATTTCCCAAGATTAGGGACATTTTCTATTATTTCATTCAGTAAGTTTTCTATGCTTTTAATTTCCCCCCCTCATCTTCAGGTATTTAAAGAATGTGGATATGTGTTCCTGTAATAGTGTTTCATAGGTCTTGAGTACGCTTTCTTTGCTTTCTATGCATTTTGTCTAACTGGGATATTTCTTTTCAAAATTTATTCTAATTTTTTATATATGATGGCAGAATGCAGTTCCATTCATATTACACATATAGAGCACAATTTTTCATGTCTCTTGTTGTATATAAAGCATATTCACACTGTTCATGTCCATCTCATTCCAACGTCTTTCCTACCCCTATGCCCCGCTTCTCCTGCCTCCCCTTTGCCCTATCTAAAGTTCCTCCATTCCTCCCATTACCCACCCATCCTCATTATGAGTCGGCATCCTCATATCAGAGAAAACATTCAGCATTTGGTTTTTTTGGGATTGGCTTACTTCACTTAGCATGATATTCTCCAACTCCATCCATTTACTTGTAAATGCCATGATTTATTCTCTTTTAATGCTGAGCAATATTCCATTGTGCATATGTACCACATATTCCCTATCCATTTATCTACGGAAGGGTATCTGGGTTGGTTCCACAATTTAGCTATTATGAATTGTGCTGCTATAAACATTGATGTGGCTGCATTCCTATAGTATGCTGTTTTTAAGTCCTTTGCGTATAGACCGAGGAGTGATATAGCTGGGTCAAATGCTGGTTCCCTTCCCAGTTTTCCAAGGAATCTCCATACTGCTTTCCAGATTGGCTACACCAATTTGCAATTCCACCTGCAATGTATGAGTGTGCCTTTTCCCCTGCATCCTTGCCACCACTTATTGTTGTCTGTATTCTTAATAGCTGCCATTCTGACTGGAGTGAGGTAAAATCTTAGAGTAGTTTTGATATGCATTCTCAGATTGCTAGAGATGTTGAACATTTTTTCATATATTTGTTGATTGTATATCACCTTCTGAGAAATGTTCATTTATTGATTGCTTTACTTGTTTTTTGGCATTAAGATTTTTGAGTGCTTATATATCCTAGAGATTAGTGCTCTATCTGATGTGTGTGTGCTAAAACGCTCCAATTCTGTAGACTCTTTAGTCACCTTACTGATAGTTTATTTTGCTGAGAAGAAGCTTTGTAGTTTGAATTAATCCTATTTATTGATTCTTGGTTTTAATTCTTGCACTATAGGAGTCTTATTAAGGAAGTCGGAGCCTAATTTGACATGATAGAGATTTGGGCCTACTTTTTCTTCTAGTAGGTGAAGTATCTCTGGTTTTATTCCTAGATCCTTCATCCACTTTGAGTTGAGTTTTGTGCATGGTGAGAGATAGGGGTTTAATTTCATTTTGTTGCATCTGGATTTCCAGTTTTCCTCGCACCATTTGTTAAGAGGCTATCTGTTCTCCAATGCATGTTTTTGGCACCTTTGTCTAATACAAGCTAACTGTAATTATGTGGGTTAGTCTCTGTGTCCTCTATTCTGTACCATTGGTCTACAGGTTCTGTTTTGTTGCCAATACCATGCTCTTTTGTTACTATTGCTCTGTAGTATAGTTTAGGGTCTGGTATAGTGATGCCACCTGCTTCACTCTTCTTGCTAAGAATTACTTTAGCTATTCTGGGTCTCTTATTTTTTCTGGATGAGTTTCATGACTGCTTTTTCTATTTCTATGAGGAATGTCATTGGGAGTTTGATTGTAATTGCATTAAATCTGTAAAATGCTTTTGGTAGTATGGTCATTTTGACAATATTAATTCTGCCTATCCAAGAAAAGGGTGAACTTTCCATCTTCTAAGGTCTTCTTTCTTTCTTTAGCATTCTTTAGTTTTCACTGTAAGGTCTTTCCCTCTTTCATTAAGTTGATTCCCAAGTATTTAATTTTTTTGAGGCTATTGTGAACAGAAATGCCTTTGATTTATGGGTGTTCATTTTTATATCCTGCTACTTTGCTGAATTCATTTACTAGTTTTAGAAGTTTTCTGGAGGAATTTTTGTGTCTTCTAGGTATAGGATCATATCGTTGACAAGTAGTGATATTTTGAGTAATTCTCTTCTTATCCATATCCCTTTAATTTCTTTCATCTGTCTGATTGCTCTGGCTAGAGTTTCAAGAACTATATTAAGTAGAATTGGTGAAAGAGGGTATCCTTGTCTTGTTACAGTTTTTAGAGGGAATCTTTTCAATTTTTCTCCATTTATGATGATGTTGACCTGGGGCTTAGTGTAGATAGCTTTTACAATGTTGAGATATCTAACTGGGATATTTCAAAAGACCTGTATATATTCTACTTGAGCTAATCTGTCGTTGAAACTTTCAACTGTACTTTTAAATTTGATTTATTGAGCTCTTAATATCTAAGATTTCTGATTGGTTATTTTTCAGAATCTCTATATTTCTACTGAATTTCTCATTCATAACCTGCATTGTGTACCTAATTTACTTAACTGTTTACTGTATTTTCTTGGATCTCATTGAGCTTTTTATTTTAATCATCCTTTTAAATTCTTTATCATGTATTTCATTCATTTCTATTTCTTTAGAATGTATTGCTAGAGAGTTATGTTTTTTGGAAGTGACAGATTACATTGTTTTTTTTTTTTTTTTTACATTTCTTGTACTCCTACATTTAGAACTTTGCATCTTATTGGACAGATATCTCTACCACTTATATGGGGTGACATTATTAAGCAGTTTTCTCTTGAACATGTTTCTTTGGGTGTTGGTTGGTTGTACAGTTTTGGTTTTGATTAAAGCTGAGCATCATATTGTGGTTTCCTTAGCTGAGCATCATAGTATGGTTTCCTTATGCTTTGTGCTTAATGACTTTGAACACAGCATGTAGCATTACAGAGTCAGACCCACTTTCTCTATGGATCATGCAGTAGTGTGGAAAGTAGCAGTTCAGGCAGGTGCTTACTGTGTGGCTGCAACTACAATGGGAATAATGGCCCCTATCTGGTGGTAGGGGTTTCCTCAGGCAGTGTGGATGCTAGCTCTGCTACTAGCAAAGGCCTCAACTCTGGTAACCCCAGCAGTGATGAGAGGCCTCACACTTTTGTTCTCTGACTAGCCAGTGCTATAGGCTCATACAGTGCATGGGGAGAGGAGATGGCTGGAACTGTAGCATCCCCTCTGTGGTACTCACACCCAGCCCTGTCAGCAGTGTGTGCTCAGACCATGTGCAGGGACTGAGTGGCAGAAAACATATAGGTGAGATAGCTATAGGAGTTGTATTATTATTCTCCATTTCTTTGGTTCCTATTGGTGCCCTCTGTGGTCATCACCCCAAAGGGTCCCTGCTTTCTTCATTTGTAATGCCCATCTGGGAGTGAGCAGGAGTGGGACATAGCCAGGGCAAGCCAAAGTTGCTCTTGTTGTCCCTTAGCTATGTGCTCCTAGAGTTGAGGCAATGGCTGGAGCCATGGAATTTCACAAGGCTCCTCAGCATGTCCCTGTGAGCATGATAGAAGAAAGGACTGTAATATTCCTTTCCTGACCTGTCAGTAACACGTGCTTGAGTGTGACACAGGGATAGGGGCAGCTGGAACCTTGTAGCCTCCCGCGTTCAAACCTGGCACTGATGTGGGTCCATGTGCATCTGGTTCATGCCCTCAGTCTGAGAGGACAAGTGCCCTGATCTCCAGTTCTTGAGGACACTATCCTTGGTTTCCCTCTATGTCACAACACCAATTCCCTCAGTGCAGGGAACCAAGTGAGTTTAGGTCACAGTTGTTCTTCTGGTTCAAGTTGGATTCACAGTATCACTACCCCCCAAGCCAGTGCAGTGGAGAGTGTATATGTTGTTCAAGAGATGGGAATACCCAGGGGTTTGTGACTTTCAGAGCCATCCAAATTCAGATGGTAGGTTCCTTTTCAAAATGATTCTTGGCTACAGTAATCAGGGTTCATTGGAGGATGGTATGAAATCCTTTTCCATATAAGGCTACTGTGCAGATTTCAGGTTTCTTAAGTGGGCTACATGTCTGTAAGGATTGTGAAACTTCAGCTAGGATTGCATTTGCTTTGATGGTTTTTCTCTTTCACCCTTAACCCTGCAAAGGGGAGACTCCTCCCTCCCCTGGCTGTGGATCTGGGGTGGTCTATGACAGCATATTTTATTTTTCTTAGCATGTTGTTGTGTTTCCAGTTTCTCTTGATGATTTCTGGTATTCTCGTATATTCACTTATCTCCAAATCCAGCAATATACCTTTTACTTTGGTTATTCCTAGTGGAGGAAGAGGTGAGTGGTGGATATTTCTATTCAGCCATTTGAACCTCCTGTCATTTTTATTTTATTTTGCTACTTTCCTTAATAACTATTATAACTAAACACTAAAACTCATGAACAATGCATAGATCTGAGTAGAAAAATGTACCATCGAGGTGCTTCCTAAATTAGGTTTATTTTCAATCCATATACCAGCTATGCAAAAATTTTTATTTTTAAATAATTAGTAAAATATTTCCCCAGTATATCACTTCTTCTTGCAAACTATTGGAACATGATGTATTTCTATCAAGAGCTACTGAGATTTACTTGGAAACTATTTAAATCATTGTGAAAATTGTTTGATTCTTTTATTATTTTACTTATTTGAGGTTTAACATACATGTAACACACTAATTTTGAGCATGCAACTTATTGAATATTAAGTTGAATATAGAGATGTATACACATACAAAATCAACACATGGATCAAAGAAAGGAGCATTTCATACCAGAAAGTTCCAAGTCTCCCCCTCCCGCCACCAATGTTCCCACCCAGAGCTGATCAGTCTTCTGATTTCTATCACTGTTGATTAGTTTTGCCTGTTTGAAGGCCATATAAAAATTATAAAATATGCCCTTCATGTCTGTTTCCTGCATAATTTCTGTGAGAGTTATTCATATTTTCTCTTTTTATAAGGTTTTTTTGTAAGTTTTTAGTATATGAATATTTTGTAGTTTATCTTTTTTGTTTAATGAACATTTGGCTTATTTTCAGTTTGATTGCCATTGGTATTCTTTTACATGTTTTTTGAGGACCTATCTCTTCATTTATTTTGGATGCATTCACACATATGCACATAGACACATACACACACACACACACACACACAGATCTAGGGTTGAAATTATGTAGTCAAAGCTGAGTATATATTAGACTTTATAGATTTTGCCAGATAGTTTTAAGTGTTGGATTAATGTGCATTCCAATCAGCAGTGTGTGTGAGAAAATTCCAGTTGCTCAACGTATCTGCTATTTGTCCTTTTTAATTGTAGTTTTTCTTGTGGTATCCAGTACTGTTTCATTGTATTTTCATACAACACTTTTTTATGTGGATATTCTCTTTTGTGTCTGTATATGCATTTTGATCATTTCTAAAATTGTTGTTAAGAAAGTGTGGGTTTATATTAGTTTCTGCTAGATAGCATACTGACAACTTTAAATACAAAATCTTAGAATCTTAGTGTAGAAAAACTGCATGTCATCTTCAAGTTTAGCATCAATTTTAAGACTTTAGCCATGATGAAAGTGGTACAGGTTGTGTTTTTCCCCCGTGATCCTTCTATGTCTCATTATAAAATATTTTAAAGATTTGCCTATATTTGAAAGATCTTGGTTTTGTAAAACTAATCATATCATTGCCTTAGTGATTGAGAGTAGCTACTATTGGCCCAGATTGTCTGGCTGTGCAGCTTATACCCACTATGACCTCAACCAAGTCTTAACCTTTCTTTGCCTCAGTGGCCTGACCTGTAACAATAGGCTTAATTATTATATCTAACCTAGGAAGTATTACATGAAAATGAGTCTGAATATATCAGAATGTTGTCTTTCACAAAGTTAGTACTTTATAAATATTATCTGAGTCTATAGTTATGTATGTGTTTATTTTTGTTTTCATTTTTTCCTCTAACACATTGTGCATTTCTGCCATTCAATGACCCTTTTGCATTAGTTTGTCAGTAAATGATGCTAGGAATAAATTTCGCATGTGGTGTTAACTTTGTGACCTTAACATGAGAATAATTTTTTAAAAATTCAAATTGAGGCAGTTATTTTATCAGTAGTTTTATTTATAGAGGTTTTACTAAGATACATTTTTAGTAAATAAATGATTTGTTCTCAAAATGTGTCTTCAGCATATTTTTAATTGGCTCATAGAAAACATAATTATTTGAATATTTCTTTATAGGGACAGAATCTGGAAGTCTGAGTGGACTTATGTTTGAATTAATTGTACTTGGTCTAGTCTGTCTCAATATAGTTTAATACTTGCTGCTTCAGATTATTAGCAATATTTTCTAAAAGTTGCCAGTGATTAATTGATAACAATCAAATTTCATCCATTTTGGGATGTTGTTATATATTATGTCATCTACTTTTTTTGTATAGAAGAAAATGTTTTGCCTAGTGATTTGTGGTTTCCTGAATTTTACTGTAAAATATGAAACCTCACAGAGGTTTCTGAATATTTATCATTAAGTTTCTAAAAATGTATGGCATTTCTGGATTGAGTACTATTTTTCCATTGCAGAAACTTAGTTTTAAATTTTATTACTAATTATTATGGCTTCACATAATTTCTTGCTAAAATATCAAGGTAAAATACATGGCAAGATTCATTTAACAATAGTTTTTATAGTTTCCAGTTTTTTAGCAGAATTCTTTTCCAGATATGATTAGCTTATCATCGTTTTTAATATCATATTGTGGCTGAGGAAAACAAAGGAGCAAAATTGCTGATTTTTTTGTTTATTCTTTTTTAAAAATTTTGATTCTAATTTGTTATAAATGACAGCAGAATGCATTACAATTCATATTACAAATTAGAGCACGATGTTTTATATCTCTGGTTGTATACATAGTATATTCACACCATTTGTGTCTTCATACATATACTTAGGGTAATGATGTCCATCTCATTCCACCATGTTTTTTAACCCCTTGCCCCCTCCCTTCCCCTCCCTCCCCTTCTCCCAATCTAGAGTTCATCTAATCTTCCAATGTTCCCCCTCCCAACCCCACTATGAGTTTGTTTGCTTTTGTTTGTATTATTAGTATTCCTAAAATTTCATTTCCCCCAGGAATCTATAAGGTATGTGTTTACTTTTTGATAACCTAGTTAACATTAGATAACATAATTGGTGCACTCATTTAGACTGGCAGACATGCTTTGTGCCATACATACACACAGTGTTATACTTTTGCAAAGAGTTCTAGCATCTTCCACTCTGCCTCTCTTGGGTCATGCTGCCCGACCTCTTTCTTCAGGTTAAGTAGCACCACCCCTTCTGTTAGGCAGGGTGATATGTTGGTCCCATGAAAAGAACAGTTTGGGATTTTCGTTTTTTGTAAAAATAACTATTGAATACATTGTAATATTCTAAAATCACATTCCCATGAATCACTTTGGAGAACTGTGGTCTGAACAACAAAACACTTAAGTAACAGAGAATAGGAAAAATTATTCACTAATGCCAGACTAA
The DNA here is from genome assembly GCF_001458135.2 of Marmota marmota marmota. NCBI lineage: Eukaryota > Metazoa > Chordata > Mammalia > Rodentia > Sciuridae > Marmota > Marmota marmota. Next base: position 12,823,620 of record NW_026000241.1, read on the forward strand.
TGGTTCCAAGGCAAGAAGAAAACCAAGAGGAAGAATAATTGATGAGAAATTTATAGAATTGTAAAGAAAAATTAAAAGAGTCCAAAATGGAAGGGGGAAAACAGCAGTGAAAGCAGCAAGAAGAAAAATGACTGTAATGCAGGATTTGCTCAAAGCCCCTGCCTGACTCAGAACTTGGAAAAAAAAAAAGGGTGCATGAATTATTGTCCACTTGTACTCTTCTTCCTCCAGTGGATGTTCATCCTAATTCTACACTTAGGAGAACCATCTACCCATCCTCTCAGATTGATTGGATCACCTGAATTCCTGTCTCTGGGACCAGAGGATGGGGTGAGAAAATAGATGCTGCAGCCTGGTGTAACTTCTGTTGGCTTGTGCTTCTGTAACAGAGGCCTGAGGTTTTCCATTCATTCCTCTGTTTGTGTCTGTCTCTCTCTCTCTCTCTCTCTCTCTCTCTCTGAACTAATCCCTTGTCTATTTGATGTAGATCCTTGTTTTGTTGACAAAACTGATATAAAAATAGGTTACAAATGTACTAATTTTCTTCCATTTTGGGGTCTCTGATTATATGAAAGTATCTAGGTACACAGACAAACATATACATACATGCTGTACACCAATTATAGAAAGCAACAACTCCAGTGCATTTTAAATTATGATTCGTGATTATATTGAAAATGACCCACTTACACATGAAATGTTATCTTAAAATATATGTTCGTAGTTTACGTTGAAAGACCTAAGTAGAACTATATATCCATGTGGCTAAATTCAGATGTAGAGAGCAAAGTTACACTGAGCATTTTTTACAGTGACATTGTGGCCATATATTTTCCTCTCTAAAAGCTATTATGTATAATAAAACATATGATTAGCTACATTTATCTGCTATAGATGATAGGTTGAGATCTAATAATGATTTTTCTCCCATTGCAGCTTGTCAGATTTAATCAGTAAGTAATCAGACATTGATGGAAAATGAAATTCAAAATTATGCTCTACACTTCCATATTAGCATACATCAATCTGAAGGCCTGAAGCATTTTATAATCCAGAATAACAGAAATGGCTTTTATTTCCATTTGCTTAGTCATTCCATATTCATTTATTTAAATATTTGTTGAGAGCTGACAAATTTCAGCCACTGTTTTGGATACTGGTCACAACATGGCATAAAATGAAGGCCCTGTATTAACAGTGCTTGTATTCTAGATGAGAGAGACAGTAACTAATCTGTGTAGTAAAAACATGTCATCTGGTGACATGAACAGTAAGAGGGTAGCACTTCAAGGGAAGAGCTGTATGCAGAGTTACTTGGGAGGGCCTCTCCTGTCATTGGTGCTAGTTGAGCAGAGAGACATGAAGGGAGGGAGGCAGGGTCAGGTCACTTCAGTGTGTTGGGGAGGAGCCTTCTCTATCTGACCAAGGAAGTGCTCAGCCTTAATTAAAAATCAAATACTCGAAGTTTATAGACCTCTTATTTCTCTGGGGTGCTTTTTAATTTTTATTTTTTTGCTTTGTTTTATGTAGTAGGACATAACCAAAGTGTTTGTTTTTTTTTTTCTGTTGCTGAAATCAAAACACTGATCCAAATAAATTGTTCCAAGAGCTGAAATTCTGAAATTAACGATTTCTAGTGTTGCTCTTTTCAAGGTCTTTGCTTATTTTAAAAATATATTCAATTGTTTAAGTAAGATTCAGTTCTTTTCTTTGGCAATGCAGTATTGTTTTAGATCATTTCAAGACATTGAAATGTCAGATATTAATAACCAGGTTTCTCCTTTTTAAAAAGAAAAAAATTATTGAGAAAGCATCTATGATAATTACATATGTTACATTTGTCAGTTAAATTTAACTGAAAAAAGACATCAGTATTTAGGTTAATTTTTTAGCCAGTTCAGAAATGACTGTTTGTAATATTTTTTAACATTCTAACCTAAATAGATGATTTCTGAAAAATTTAGGTATTCTTCAGGAATCTTAGCGTGAACAGACTCTAGAGCTCCTTTAATCTGACTTTTCAGTGTTTATGTGGCTGGAGGGAGATGGGGTATACTGCTGAACTCCTGCTGATGCTGGAGTCTGCAGAATAGTTTGGTTTTAGGTTGACAGAATGGAAGTATTAAGGAAGAGTTGGCATCAGTCAGGCTTATTTGTATAATAAGGACTAAAATCTTTCATACATGTTGAATTTGTTAATTATGTTTTGGCCTCTTGTTGAGGTTGTTGGTTTCCATTGCGCTTCCTAGAGCCATCAGGCTTCCACTGGCAGCCCTGCAGATCTCCAGTTAGATATCATATGTCCAGCTTCCTGAAATAGTTTTTATCATAATCTGATTTGCTATGAGCATTTGAAATTAAATTTGGTGTGGTGAGAAAAAGCATTCCTTTCTTCTAAAAGATGGAAGATTGCTGGTGAAGCTGTGGATTCTAGTGAACAGTATAAATGGAAGTGTACACCGACAAGCTGACTTTGGATAACAGTTTGGCTTTATTTTATAAAATTGAACATTTTTGTATCCAATGACCAAGCAATGCCTTTTTTACAAATATATCCGCAGGAAACTCTTACATAGATGGGGAGAAATGTACAAAACTATTTATAGCATCATAAACATCAATAGAGTGATGTGCTAAAATCATGCACAGAATGTTGTCCATCAGTAAAAATGAATGAATCAGGTCTGTGCAGCAATATGGATGAAGTTTAAAAACAAAACATTGAGTGAGAAATAAAAGCAAGCCCCTCTCCCTGATTCTATATGTAGTATGATAACTAATTTTGTAAAACTGAAAAGCAAAAACTAGGTAGTATGCGAAGCAATATATTTTTACAATAATACTGTGGAAGCAAAGCAAAGGAATTAAACACTTAAAATTCAAAATGACCAAAATATCTATGGGGAATTATTCAGGGAGATTACATGGAATTGATGGTATTCTAATATTTTCAGTTGAGTATAATATTGGGTGTTTGTTTTATTATTGTGTTTCATAATTTACTTATATACTGTCAATATTCTTTTGATTCTATCAAAATGTCATGAAATTAAATAATAAAAGGAAATCAGAACTACATTTACAGATTATATAGAAAATAATATATCAGAGGGAACTGTGTGTCCCACTGTTTTCAGTTAACCTCTTTTCAGATTAAAGTTAATAGGTTTGAAATTATTTTAACAGGTAAGGAAAGGAAAGTGAAGATAAATGGGTCCTATATACCACTCAGGAAGTTCAAATGAAAGCAGGAACAGAATGGAGGAATTAATATGTGTTTTTGAACAACAGGAAAAAATCCTCATGTTTAACCACCTTATGCAGAAGTTAAAACCTAGTCTCCCACCCTTACCATTATATAATAGGTTATACCCAGGATATAAGCTCACTGCAGATTTTGTGCTAATCAATAAACATTTGCCCAGGTATCCTGCTTTCAGCACCCTACACATAGGATAGCAGCTGACATTCTGCTAAGAAATACTGGAATTCTATTGTGGTACTTTGGAAGTTTCACAGATATTCTTAACTCTGGCTTTTCTGTTCTGTTTGGTCTACTCCTGATTGCCTAGGCTACTTTAGAGGAGGTGGTTTTCAAGGGGCAATCACAAGCGAGACATCCTTCTCGTCATTTCATCAGAGCATCTTTATTCTCATCAATATGGAATACTGGGGTTCTTCGGGAGGAGTTCTACAAAAGGGTTTTTATCAATTAAAAAAAACCTTTTGAAAACCATTGTTCTATTGTACTTATTAGAATTGAGTTCTAGCTCAGTAAAAGTATTGGCAAGAGAATAGGTAAATGGTCTCTGTAGATTTATCTTTTCTAGGCATTTCTCATAAATGAAATCAGTTTTTTGCATCTGGCCTTTTTCACTTCCCACAGCATTTTTGAGGTTTATATATTTGTAGCATATATTGGTATTTTATTCCTTTCTATTGCAGAATGGTATTGTATTTATTTGTGTTTTTCCTCTTTAATATTCTTATGGATTTTATAAATTTTACTAGTTTTAAAAGCATCAGTTCTTTTTTTTTTTAATTTCGTTTATTTCTGTTCTTAGTTAATCCCTTTCTTTTTCCTTGGGACTTGCTGCTGCTGCTGCTTTTGTAGATTTGTAATGTGAAAATTTATAGAATTTAAGTTAAAGCTGCTGCTAGAGTGTTTAATGTGACAGATTTCTTTCTGATCACTGTGGTATTTCATTATTGTTCATTTTGTGATCTTTTCTAACTCCCTTGTGGTTTGTTCTTTGACCCTTGAGTATTTTAGAAGTATGTTCTCTCATTCCCAAACATTTGTGAATTTTGTAGTTAGTTTATTGATAACAATTTCTGATCTATTTCCAGTTGTGTTGAAAGAACGCACTGTAAGATTTCAATTTAAAATATTTACTAAGACATTATTTCAGGCAGGCATGTAGTATCTCTTGGATATTTGATGTGTAGTTGGAAATAATGTGTATTCTGCTGTTGTTGGGCATAGCACTTTTTAGAAGTCATCAATATCAGGGTGGTTGAGAGTACTATTTAGATTTTTCATAGCTGATTTTTCTTTTTCACTGAGTTAGGGTTTGTTTTTGTTTTGTTTTTTTGTTTGTTTGTTTTTGTGCAGGGGGATTAAACCCAGGGGCACTTTACCACTGAGCTATATCCCCAGCTCTTTTTATTTTTCTTTTTTGACATGGTCTCACTAAATTGCTAAGGCTGGCTGTCTTTGAGCTTGTGATCTTCCTACTTCAGCCTCCCAAGCCACTGGGAGCCTGGGAGGCATGTGCCACCACACCCAGTTTATACTGAGATTTTCCCGGTGTTTCTATCATTGAGAGAAATGTTTAAATCTCCAGTTAATACAGATTTTCTTTACTTAAATCACATTTTGCTTTATGCATTTTGAAACTTTGTTATTAATTGTGCTTATATTTAAGATTGTTGTGTGTTCCTGATGAATTGACCTTTAAATCAATATAAAAGTCTTTTATCTCTGGCATAGCATATTTGACTTTCAGATATTTGTCTATTAATGTGTCTAAATATAATCTTATTTACAATTTTCTGTTTGAGGTTTACTGAGTTCCTTGAACTTACAAGTATATATTTTGTTTTTCCTAAATTTGGCAAACCACGACCCTTATTTCTTATATCTCCATTCTCTCTTCTTTATCCTAAACCCCAGTTATTATGTATATAAAATGTTTATATTAGTTTGTTTGGCATCATCCAGCAGATCACTGTTGCTAAATTTTTAATATTTTTTCCTCTTCAGAATGGAAAATTTCATAGCTTAATCTTCAGGTTTATAGGCTTTTTTCTGTTGTTTCTAGTCTATTCTTCATCCCAACTAGAGAATACTTCATTCAGATAATATACTTTTTAGTTTTAGAATTTCCATTTGGTTTATAGGTTTTATGTCTGAAAGAGTTATAATTGTTAATTCATTATGACCATATTTCCTTTTATATCTCTCCATATACTGTCACTAGTGACTTTAAACTACCGGATAACTTAGGGTTATTTTGCTCTATTTGATTCATTTTTTTCCTAGTTACAGTTTACATTTTCCTGTTTCTGTATATGAATACTAATTTTGTATTGCAAGTTGGCAGTTCTGCAGAGTATATTGTGAATTTGTATTTTGTTATCTTTAGAGAATGTTGAGTTCTTTTCCAGTTGCCATTTAGTTAATCGTGGTTTAGCTTGAATCTTTCCAAGCTTCTTTTTAATTTTTGTTACCATGGGGTCTCAGTTAAATACTCAAATATTTGGCAAAATATTTTCCCTTTGGTTTGTCAGAACTTGTCCCCCAGATCTGTGAGATCTTCAGACTCCATGCAGCTTACAACTTTCAGGATACTGCTCCTTACCACAACTCCTGTAATCTTGTCCACATCTTAGTACTTGGTCTGACACTTTAGGGTACTACCCTGCAGATGTCCTAAGCTCCTTTTCTGAGCATCTCCACCCTCTTCATTACTCTACCTAGAAAACCTAGTTCTCTAAGCAAACACTAAGTCCAATCTCCAACTTCTCCACAGCAAAGTAAGACTGCCATGCTCTGCTTGGGACCTGCCACCTATACCTTAGTCTGGAAAGTTCCTTCAGATAAAAAGCCAGGGAGAGTATGGGGCTCATTTCATGTATTTTCTGCACAAGAGTCAGAGCCTTGAACAGCTTGTTGTCTGACATTTGAGAAGCAGTTCCCTCATATATTTTGTGTAGGGTTAACATTGAATTCTTTACACATAAATGAAAACTGATCCTTGTGATATGTTATACAAAGATTGACACTTTGTTGTTTGTCTTTTGAGTTTAATGTTTTATCACAGAAATAGGATTTTTATTAAATATTTGTAAGTCTTAAATTTAATTTATAAGTTTCAAATTTGCATTGCCATAGTTTCTGCTTCCAATTATTTTAGCAGTTTTCTTAGTATTTTGTTTTCTAATTTTTTCCATAATAATTTTGAAATAGCTTGCTAGTTAAAAACCATATTGAGGGGCTGGGGTTGTGGCTCAGTGGTAGAGAGTTCGCCTCACACTTGTGAGATGCTGGGTTCCATCCTCAGCACCACATAAACATAAATAAGTGAAATAAAGGTATTGTGTCCAACTACAACTAAAAATAAATATTTAAAAAAATTGAATTCTATTTGGGATTTGATGTTATATTTAAATGCTTTCTTAACTCAAAAATATAAAATGACCATTGTTTCTTCTACTAATTGTATGGATTCAGATTTGATTATTAGATAGTTGATCTACCTGCAATTTGTCTTCAGTATAGAAGTTATTATTTTATGACTGCGCATTTTTAACAGCACTCAACTTAACAGTTCATCTTTTCTCCATTGTCACGCTTTGATACTGATTTTTTGCATAGATTTTAGGCTTCATTTTTTTCCTTTAATTTGATTATACATGTGTCAGTGAGAAACTCTTGAATTTTTGCAGTATGGTTACGTGTTTTAAATTTTCTTTTTTTAAAATCTTTTTTTTTAGTTGTAGATGGACACAATATCTTTATTTTACTTATTTTTTTTTTAATGTGGAGCTGAGGATTGAACCCAGTGCCTCACACATGCTAGGCAAGCGCTCAACCACTGAGCTACAACCCCAACCCGTGTTTTAAATTTTCATTGCCGTAGTTTCTGCATCCAATTATTTTAGCAGTTTTCTTAGTATTTTGCTTTCTAATTTTTTCCATAATAATTTTGAAATAGCTTGTCTGGTGAAAAACCATATTGACTTCTATTTTTCTTGCTATTACTTTGAATTGATAGATTAATTTAAGAATTGGTAGTTATTTAATACTGAGTTTTCCCATCCTATGACTTTCTTAATTTTTATCTATTTTTCTGTTCTTGATAGTGTTTTAACTCTTTATATAGAACTTGTAGAATTCTTATTAAACTTATTCTTAGATATCTTTTGTTGTTGTTGTTGCTATTACCAGTAGAATCCTATATCTTCTGAGTGGTTAGTACTCATTTTTACTGATCTTTTTCATTTTGCAAAAATTCTAATCTGTGATATTCATAACTTTTACCTAGATATTCTTCCCCTCCTTTATCTACTTTTTTCACTATCATTCACACAGACATCTTTTGAGTGCTGGTGGGTGTTAGGTACTGATGTATACTCTGGGTAGAATGATGTAGAAGTCGTTGTCCATTCCTTTTACCGCCAGAAGTCTCACAGTCTCTTATCTAAGTCAATTTCCTTTACTGAGGCTGGGGTTGTAGCTCAGTGGCGGAGTGCTTGCCTCATGAGGGTGACGCACTGAGTTCAATCCTCAGCACCACATAAAAATAAATAAAGATAGTGTCCCTCTACAACTAAAAAATTATTTACTAACACGTGTATTCCAGACTATGGTAGACATTGCAGATAGTGCTCAAAAAGCACATTCTCAGTTCAAATATATATATTCAATATTTTTAAATGTGTTTTTTATTCTACAAGTATTTCTTCCTTTGAGGAACTTGCAGTTTAGATGGGAAGAGGCTTTTTTATGTGAGAGGATTAAAAAATCAATACAAGATGATCGAAATTGAGGATATGAACAGAAATTGAAAGTAAGGAGAAAGGAGAAAGTAGAACACCTTGAACTGAGGCAAAGACTGTGGGCAAAAGATGCAAGCCCCCCTCAGCTGGAGGGAGCGGTGGAACAGAGCACAGAGGCAGGACTGAACATGGGGAAGGTGGGTTCTGGCTGGAGGTGTGGTCTATGGTGGAACTAGTGGAGGGTTTTGAATGCTGGGCAGGACTTGTACTTGCCCAGGTAAGTGACGGCACAGTGCTCAGGCTCTCGTAGTAGTGAGACAATATCATGTCATTGATAATGAGCAAGATTAGGCTTACCCTATTTGGGGACAGAAAGCAGAGGTAGAAGGAACGCTAATACAGTAAATTTGGCATGTGGTGTCCAATATCAAAACTGGAACAGAAAAGGAGCTGTAGCACACAGTCGTTTTAGAGACACGGAAAAGGAGACTGAGTAACAGACATTTGGGTTGAGAGGGAGAAGATGGTATTACCACCAAGATTTCAAATGATGGCTTTGGAATAGGAAAACCTCATCATGGCTTTGGCCTGTTCCGAAAGGTCCTCTGCAATAGTTTAGTAATTAAAGTAAGGAAAGAGAGAATTCATATGTGATAATTTTATGTGTTATGTCCTGTGTAAATTATTATTAGTGTGTTTTGGGCTTTATGATGCTTAGAATCTAGAGATTAGAATTTTTCTGGTCAAGATTGGCAGGAGGTGACATCTGAGGGAAGTTTTCCTGATTGAGATGAATTGAGTAACTGAACTATAACAGAATCTGTGTGTACCAGTGTACCAACTCTTAGGGTGTGTTAATGCTCACTTCCTTGAAAATACAACAGCACAGAGGGTACATTTCCTAAATAGAGAAGAAAAGATTTGTAGTTAGTGTGTGTATGGGATGGAGAGGGGTATGAAGCTTAAGGAGAAAGCATTCATTCCTTTTCAGGTAGTGTCATGAGGAGGCAAGATTATGCCAGGAAGGGGGATATAACTGTTCTTCAGCTCACTGGGCTTTTAGTAGGATTTGACTTTTAGTAGGATTAGAGGTGCTCCACTTTACTGATTGCGAGGCACTGAGTGAAGCAAGAGAATGAGAGCATGAGTTAGATCACGCCCTCAGTCAAACCACTGCCCCCTAGACAATCAGTCTTCAGAAGGCCCAGTTACCATTCCTACATCCATAAGGACTGTGTTTCCAGTCAGTTAGTGATAAGCAACAGAGAACCCAACAAAAATGTGAGAAACAAGCTGCAGTACAACTAGAGATATGAAAAATTGTGCTCTATGTGTAATATGAATTGTAATGCATTCTGTGGTCATATATAACAAATCAAAATTTTAAAAAAAGAAAAATGAGAAATTAAAAAAATAATAATAAAATAAAGCAAGGAAAAAAAGAAATAAAAAAGAAGAATGCACCATATGAGCTGCTCAAGAGATGCGTGTTGAATACCAAACACACCATCACGACAGGAGGATGCTGTGCTGAGACTATAAACCACACACTGCTGCCTCCTTTTGTGTTAATAGCCTCCACTCTCTTGTCCGGCCTATGACCAGTTTTCTCATTAAGTTCTCTGGGCTCCTTATGAAGACATTGACTTTCTTTCCACTTGAACTACTTGGGTAAATGAAGGGAGAGAAGGAACCATAAGGGACTTCTGTGGCTGCTCTCATGACTCACCTTGTTGACACATAGCAACATCTGGACCACCATTTATCTTTTTTTTCATGTAAATTTTTTTATTTATATATGGTAGCAGAATGCATTACAAAAATTCTTATTACATATATAGAGTACAATTTTTCATATCTCTGGTTGTATACATAGTATATTCACACCAATTCATGTCTTCATACATGTGCTTTGGATAGTAATGATCATCACATTCCACCATCATTAATTACCCCATGCCCTTTCCCTTCCCCTCCAACCCCTCTACCCTATCAAGAGTTCGTCTATTCCTCTCATGCTCCCACTCACTATCCCACTATGAATCAGTCTCCTTATATCAAAGAAAACATTCAGCATTTGGTTTTTTGGGATTGGCTGACTTCACTTAGCATTATCTTCTAACTCCATCCATTTACCTGCAAATGCCATGATTTTATTCTCTTTTATTGCTGAGTAATATTCCATTGTGTATATATGCCACATTTTTTTTAATCCATTCATCTATAGAAGGGCATCTAGGTTGGTTCCACAGTTTAGCTATTGTGAATTGTGCTGCTATAAACATTGATGTGTCTGTGTCCCTGTAGTATGCTGTTTTTAAGTCCTTTGAGTATAGATGGAGGAGAGGGATAACTGGGTCAAATGTGGACCACCACTGATCTTGACCTCCCTTCTCTGGAAGGGAACAAGCAGGGTTCAAGTCATCCTTGTGGGATTCCAGCTTATGCTCCAGGTTCCAGCTGATTGGTGATCTTCCCTTTCTAACTGCTTACCCTGAGGATCTAAGCTCCCATGTTAGAGACAACAGCCCACAGCCCAAATAAAAACAAATGCTTTGCAAAATAAAATAAAGAAGAAATGACCTGGAGCTGGGGTTGTAGCTCAGTGGTAGAGTGCTTGCCTGGCACATATGAGGCACTGGGTTTGATCCTTGGCACAACATAAAAGTAAATAAATAAAATAAAGGTATTTTGTCTATCAAAAACTGAAAAATAATTAAGAAAAAGAAAAAAGGAATAAATAAGCAGATCTGAAGTGTAAGCTGGTAAAATAACCTCTGAAAATTCTAGTCATACCTTTAATGGTGCAAAAAATAAAAAAGGGACATTTGTCTACACTGTTAGTGAAAGGAAGAAGAATAGGATGATATTTTAAGGGGGCACCAAGGCCAGTTGATTTCCTTAGGAATTGAGAAATTGGAATATTCTCAGATGAAAGGGAGAGATGAAGGAAACTTATAGGAAAGTCGGTAACTTAGGGAAAAGGGTTTGTAGGAGGCTGAAGGGACTGAGATGAAGTCTAAGTGGGAAGGGTGGCTCCTGAAAGAAATGAGATCCCTCTTACTGTGAGACCTCCAGGAAGGATCACTCAAGAATGTCCTTTCTCAGCTCCATGAACCAAATTCTTGATTTTCACATTTTTGCCCCTGAGCCGAAGCCATCTCAGTTAGATAAGCAAAACCAGCACTTTAGTGCCCCACAACCAGCCAAGTCATACTTCTTTTCTTGCTATCTAGCTTTCTTACCTCAGACACTTGAAACTTTCTTGAAAACCTCACGAAAGTATCAGAATGCAGTAAAAGTTTCATTTGGTATTGTAGAAGCTCAAACTGAAGCCTTACTCCTTAGCAAATTGAGTTTCTATCCACAATTTAAAAATGCTAAAGTACTGTCAATCATTCTTCTTTTTAATTTTTTACAAGATGTAAAATATCTGTATCATTTCCAATCACAAAAGCAATGCATATTCATTATAAAAATTTAAATAATGCAGAAGTGTATGAAGTTAAAAGTGAACTTATCTCCCCAGAGATGACCTGAGTTACCCATATGTGTAGCGCTTACTAAGCAGCATTAGGTTCTGAGGCAGAATCAGGTCTGGAGGTAGCTTGCCAGGGTTTGTGACTTACTTCCAGCTCTGAACAAGCTGCTTTCTCAAAGTGGTGGAAATAATTGCTGAGTGCCTTAGGAGCATTAGATAAAATAATGTGTGGCAAAGACACAGTGCTTGAAAAATAGGAAAGATTCAATTACAAAAGTTACTTTCAAATGCCTGTAATATATATGCCAAAAAAGCAAAAATGGATTTTTCTAACTTGATTATCCATATTATGTTTTAGACATATTTCTTTATTATAAGTAGTTCTACATCATCATTTATAATGGTTTCTTGTCTCTTTATTCACTTGCTCATCCAAGTAGCCTTCTTTAATGGATAAAATGAGCACTTTTCATAGAATTATTGATCATTTGTATTTATTTGGTAAATAGCTGTCTTATGCTTTACTTGTGAGTAAATGGGCTATTTATCTTTTCCTTGGCAATTTGTAAGAGCTCTTTGTGTATTATGCATATTAACACATTTTCATAAGTTAAAAAATGAATTAACTTTATTGAGTCTTTTGAAATGTAGTAATTCTAAACTTTTCATTGTCCACTCCATCAATGTTTTCTGTCACATTTTTTGATATCCTTCCCCACTTGAGGGTTTGGTTTTTATATTTAAAGCTCCAATCAGACTGAATCATTTATATGAATAGTGTGAAATGTAGGGTTTTATTCCTGAATTTTTAAAATAGTTAAGCAGTTATACCAGTACTATTCCTTCTAGAATTTAAAATTCAAGGGTTGGGGATATAGCTCCATTGGTAGAGTGCTTGCCTTGCATGCACAAGGCCCTGGGTTCTAATCCCTAGCACCACAAAAAAAGAAAAATATAGAATTTAAAATTCATATTTTCACATCCTTGTTTATATAAGAACTCACATATTTTTAATGCACATTCCTGATTATCTGTATCTGTACTCTGTTTTTTCCCCATTGGTAAAGCTTTTAATTCCTGTATTGGAATCACAATATTTTAATTATTGTGGTGTTGGAATATACTTTGATGTTTGATAGGGTAGGGACTTACTCTCTTTTTTAAAAAAAAACCTACCTATTCTTATATATTTATCTTTTCAAATAAAATTTTTCTCCAAAAATCCTAGTAAGATTTTGATCACCAATATTAATTATATGCCAGTTTGTATTATATTTGTGTCTTTATGGATACTTTCCATTGAAGACCATATGCCTTTCAGTTTATTTAAGTCTCACTTCTCACTTTGAATCTTTCTGTAATGTGTTACATTTCTTCTTTATATAGCACTTACATAGCCCAGCCACAGAGGGTATGTACCTCATCTTAAATATCTTTTTACAAAGTTCGAAAAGACAGTCAGAACTAAACCTCAGCTGCTGGAACTTCCCGTTTATATTTTTACATCAGCCCTGCTCTGACAGTACATCATCCTTTTCTCTGATCACCTCAGTGGAGACAAGGCTTTCCATTTCTCATTAATAATTTTTTTCTTAACCTTTTCCATTACATATGTCTGTATGTGTGTGTTCTTGTTGCTCTGATAGATTCGTGTGTGTGTGAGCACACACATGTCTGCATGAACATGTGAATTTTTTTTTTTCATATGAATTGCCTTTTTTTCCTCATCTCTTTGTTACTTAGCCTTGTTTTTACTTTGGAGGATAAAATTTTATGTGTGTTTGTTTTGGTTTGATTTTTTATTTCTTTGTTGGTATGTCTCTTTTGGTTCCTCTTATTACTCCTTATTTCTCCCCCCTCTAATAGTCAAATTTTCTTGTTCCTTCTTCCTTTCACTCTTTAATTTTAGTTTTTTTTTTTTTTTGCTTCTCCTCTATAGCCATCACCTGCTACTTCTCTACTGTGTCTCCTCTGCTCACTTTTAAATATTTCAAATTCTTTTGCCTTCCTACCCCATTTTCTCTTCATGTTAAGGATCTCTAATTTCATTATCTGATAGAACTATTTAGTTTATATAGTTTCTACCCCCAACATTCAGGTTGATGTGCTTATTAATACAGTGGATAGCATAGTAGACACTGCCATTTAATGTTAGATTTAGTTCATGTCTACTTATTGTTGATGCTGACCCCCTATTTCTCTTCAAGTGGCAATTAATGTTATAATTGTATGGAACAACTGACATTTATTTTAAGGCTTATTTGGTTGTTACCATTATTGCTATTTCTTGCGCCCCCTTTACCGAGAGGAACTTGGAGAGGGTTGAGACACTACAAATTCACAGGCTAGAGATCCTGCTGTTGAACTACACTCACAACTCAGCCATATTATGAGGAAATCCAACTCTCTGCACAAACTAGCCCCACTCAAACTCCAACCACTTCAACTTCAATAGGAGGTACAATAACCAACACCAACAACCAGGCACCAAGATAGGAACAGCTAGAATGGGACTTTGGGTCACACTACTGAATGTCTACCGATATAGAAAAAAACTGAAATGTCTCAAGAATAGAAAAGATAACTAAACACTGAAGGATACATCCTAATAAGAGTAAGAATCCGTCTCAACAGATATGCAAGTCTAAGACCTCTGAAAACATGAGGAAAAAAAAAACCAAGTTTTTCCCCAAAATTTACAGTTCCACAAAAAAGGAATTGACTGATATGAAAGTAGATGAAATTCCATAGAAAGACTACTTAAAAGGCTAATTATTATGTTCTGTGAGCTAAAAGATCATCTAAGGAACAAATTAAGAGAGCAAATACAAGAGGTAAAAAACTATTTTAATAAAGAAATAGAGACACTGTAAAGAAATCAATCAGGACTTGGAAATGAAAGACACAATGAATCAAATTAAAAATTTACTTAAAAGTATCACCAATAGATTAGATTATGTAGAAAATAGAACTTCAGGGCTCAAAGAAGGAACTTCGGGCCTTGAAGGCAGAATATATGAACTCAAAAACTCAGTATACAGTCGGGAGGAAAAAAGATCATGATCAAAATATACAAGAACTCTGGGACAACATCAAGAGGCCAAATTTGAAAGTCCTTTGGACAGAAGAGAACATAGAGATAAAGCATCTCAATGAGATGTAACAGGAAAATTTCCACATAATAGAAATAAGACAGACATATACATACAGAAGGCATATAGGACCCTAAATAGACAAGATCAAGAAAGAAGCATCAACACCAAAATACCAGTGAAAAGCATTGGGTCAGCCAGTAGAGTTCACTATAGACTTTTCAACTCAGACCGTAAGATCAAAGAAGGCTTGACATGAAATTTTCCAAGCTCTCAGTGGCCACCCAAGATTGCTATATTCAGCAAAGCTATCTTTCAGAATTAGAATAAAAATTTTTCATGATAAGGATAAAACAAAAGAATTCAGGACCACTAAGCCAGCGCTATAAAAATATTTTAAAATACACCACATACAGAAGAACTCAAAAACAAATCCCAGAGTTCCGAAATGGATGAAACACTCTAGGATAGCAACTAGCTAAATGAAATTTGAACCAAATTAAATACAGCAAGTAAACCAAAATAGGAAATACAAGCCTCTATTCATATTATCATCAATTATAAATGGTCTTCTGAATTAAGATGTAGTTGGCAGAATTGACTTCAACAAGAAAACAAATTTGAGCTATATGCTGTTGGCAAGAGACTTATTTCATGGGCAAAGATATTCATAGGCTGAAAATAAAAGGATAAAAAAAATCCATGTAAGTGGAGTCAGAAAACAAGCAGGAGTAGCTATTTCCATATCTAACAAAGGAGATTTCAAGCAAAAATTAATCAGAAGAAATGAAGGTCACTATCTACTGGTAAAGGGAACAGTCCAACAAGACGATATAGCAATTGTAAATATTTATGTCCCAAATATCAGTTCCCCTGATTACCTAAAAAAGACAATAACAAAATACTGCTTGACGTTAAGTCCTGGATAGATCCCAATACAATAATACTGGGTGATTTCAGGAAAACCTTTTCACCAATAGTATGTTATCAAGATGTACTATCAATAGATACTTCCAACCTAAATAATACTATAAGTGGACTGAACATTCACCCAAAATCTCATGTGTAAGACAATGCAAGAAGGTTTAGAGGTGAAATGACAGGGCTGTAAGAGCTTAATCCGTGAATTATTAACAGGAATTAACTGGGTGGTACCTATAGGCAGGTAGGTTGTAGCTGGTTTAGGTGGATCTTGTGTCAGTGGTAAGGGAAGTCTCAGTCTCTCTCTCTCCCACCCCTCCCCCTCTCCCAGTGGGCATTTCCTGAGTTACTTTCCTCCACTGCACTCTTCTGCCAGGGTATCCTGCCTTATCTCAGGCCCTGAGGAATAGAGTCAGCTATCTATGGGCGGAGACCTCTAAAACTGAGCAAAAATCTCCTCTAAAGTGGTTCCTTTAAAAGACCAGGTCTTTTGGTCACAATGACAAAAAAAGCAGACTAAAACAAACATCTATAGAATATTTCACCCCAAAACAGCTAAATTCATTTTCTTCTCAGTGGCTCATGGAACCTGTTCGAAAATAGACCCTAGGTCATAGTGTAAGTATTAGCAAATATTTTTAAAAATTGTGATTATCCTGTGCATCTTTTCAGATCATAATGGAATGAAATTAGAAATCAACAGCAAGAAAAATGATAGAAACCACATAAACACTTGAGATTGAACAATACTCTTAGATGAGGAATGAATCATGGAAGAAATAAGAAATCAAATTCTTAGAAACAAATGAGAGCACAGATATAATATCAAATTCTCTGGAATAGTATGAAGGAAGTTCTAAGAAGAAAGCTTATAGTGCTAAGTGCCTACGTTAAAAAAAAAAGATCCCAAATAATTAAGTACTATACCTCAAGACCCTAGAAAGGAAGAAGAAACTTATTTTTCAGTAAAAGACGGGAAATAATTAAGATCAGAGCTTTAATGAATGCAATAGAGAATAAAAGTCAATACAAATTATAAATGCAACAAAGAGTTGGCTTTTTGAAAAGATAAAAAGTCAATACAAATTATAAATGCAACAAAGAGTTGGGTTTTTGAAAAGATAAACAAGATTGATAAACCTTTAGCCTAACTAACCAAAGAACAAAACAAAACAAAACAAAAACCCCAAAATACTAAATAAAATTAGAGATGAAAAAGGAGATTTCACTAAGACACTTCTGAAATCCAAAGAAGTATTAGAAACTATCTTGAAAATTTATACTCCAGTAAATTAGAAAATCTAGAAAACATTGACAAATTTTTAGACATATGTGACCTGCTCAGATTGAACCAAGAAAATATAGAAATTCTCAACAGTACAATATCAAGCAATGAGATTGAAGCAGCAATTAAAAGCCTTTCAACAAAGAAAGTCCCAGGACCAGATGAATTCTCAGCAGAATTCTACCAGACCATTATAGAAAAACTACCACCAGTCTTTCTCAAATTATTGCCTGAAATAGAAAGTGAGGGAATATTCCCCAAAACATTCTCTAGGCCAGTATAACCCTAATGCCAAAACCAGACAAGGACATATCAAGGAAAGAAAACTACAGATCCATATCCCTGATGAACATCCTTAATGCAAAAATCCTTAATAAAATAATAGCAAACCACATTAAAAAAACACCTCAAGAAGGTAGGTTTTATTTATCTCATGAGTGCAAGGTTGGTTCAGCATACACAAATTAATAAATGTAAATCTCCCTATAAATAGAATTAAAGACAAGAATTATGACCATTTCAATAGATGCAGAAAAGGCCTTTGACAAAAACAGCACCCATTCATGTTAAAAATGCTGTATAAACTAAGGATAGAAGGAACATACCTCAACACTATAAAGGCTATGTATGACAGAATCCAAGCCAACATCATAATGAAGGGAGAAAAACTGAAAATATTTCCTCTAAAATCAGGGACAAGACAAGGGTATCCACTCTCACTACTCCTATTCAGTGTAGTTTTTGAAACTCTAACCAGAACAATCAAGCAAGAGAAGTAAATTAAAAAAATTAAAGTCAGATTATCTTTTTGCTGATGACATGATCTTATATCTAGAAGACCCAAAAACTTCACTAGAAGACTTCTGTATTTGATAAACAAATTCAGAAAGAAGCAGGATGGATACAAGATCACCATTCATAAAGTAATACCTTTCCTATACTCCAATAATGAATATCCTGAGGAAGAAATCAGGAGAACTATCCCATTCACAATAACCTTAGAAAGAAAAAAGAATTAAAAAAATAGAAAAACTATAGAAGATTGAAGAAAGAGATTGAAGATCTTAGAAGATGGAAAAACCACCCATGTTCTTGGACAGGCAGAATTAATTTTGTCAAAATGGCCATCTTATCAAAAGTGTTTTACAGATTCAGTGTAATCCCCATCAAAATACCAGTGTCATTCTTAATTAGAAAATCAGTCCTAAAATTCATTTGGAAAAGTAAAAGACCCAGAATAGCCAATGTAACACTAAGCAAGAGCAGCACTGGAGGCATCACAATACCAGATCTCCATTTATGCTACAAAGATACAGTAACAAAAATAGCATAGTATTGGCATAAAAAATGACACAAGGACCAATGGAAATAGAAGACATAGAGACAAACCCATATAGTTGCTGTCATCAGATACTTGCCAAAAGTGCCAAAAATATGGTTGGAGAAAATATAGCCTTTTAAACAAATGGTTCTGGAAAAACTGGATTACCCATATGTAGAAGAATGAAACTAGCTTTCTATCTCTTACCCTGTCAAATCAAAATGGGTCAAAGACCTAGAAATTAGACCAGAAACTTTGCAACCAAAAACACTCCAACATATTGGCATCAACACTCCAACATACTGGTATAGGTATCAACTTCCTTATCAAGAGCACTAAAGTTCAAGAAATAAGGAAGACTTAATAAGTGGGATAACATCAAATTAAAAAGATTCTGCACGGCAAAGTAAATGACTGAGAATGAAGGGAAGCCTACAAAATGGAGAAAAATATCTTTGCCAGCTACTCCTCTGACAGGGAATTCATATCCAGAATGCATAAAAAGCTCAAAAAACTTAGCACCAAAATCAAATAAGCTAATTACTAAATGGTAAAAATAACTAAACATACACTTCTCAAAAGAAATATGAATGGCCAACAAATATATGAAAAAAATGTTCAGCATTCCTGGTAATCAGGAAAATTAAAACTACATCGAGATTTTCTCACTTAGGTTAGAATGACAATTAGTAGTATAAATAATAATAAATGCTGGTGAGGATATGGAAGGAAAAGATATGCTGATACCTTATTGGGACTGCAAATTAGTACAGTTGCTCTGGAAAGCAGTATGGAGATTCCTCAAAAGACTAGGAATATATAACTGCCATACGTCCCAGGTATCCCACTCCTTAATATTTGTCCAAAAGATCTAAAATCGGCTTATTCCAGGGATGCAGCCCCATTTGTGTTTATAGCAGCACAGTTCTCAGTAGCCAAGCCATGGGACTGGCCCACATGCCTGTCAATAGATGAATACATTAAAAAAATGTGGTATATATACACAATGGAGTTTTAGTCATAAAGAAGAATGAAATGATGACATTTGTTAGTAAATGAATGGAACTGGGGAACATCAACATGATAAGTGAAATAGCCAGACTCAGAAAATCAAGGGTCAAAAGTTTTCTCTCATTCGAGGAAGCTAAAGCAAAAGAAGAGAAAATTAAGAGGGAGAGGTGCATATACCATGAAAAAGGAGGGAAAATCATGGAGTAGAGGGAGGAGATTGAGGGGGAGAAAACGGATGGGAAAAGGGAGAAAATGCAGAATGAAATTAATAAAATTATGCTGTGTACACATATGAACACAACACAGTGAATTCTACCTTTATGTCTACAAAGCATCATTTTGAAAAACAGTAGATAAGCCAGTATGGAACTGCACACCTGTAATCCTGGCTGTTTGGGAGGATGAGGCAGGAGGATGTGAGTTCAAAGCCAGCTATAGAGATTTAGTGAGGCACTAAGCAACTGTCTCTAAATAAAATAGTAAATAGGGCTGGGGATGTGGCCCAGTGGTTAAGTGCCCCTGAGTTCAATCCCTGATACCAAAAAAAAAAAAAAAAAAAGTAAGGAGGATACCAGTAGGGTAGAAGAGAGGGGACTATGGGGAGGAAGGGGGGAAGGGAAAGAGGAACACTAGAGACTAAAATGGAGCAAATTATATTCTATGCATGTATGATTGTCTGAATGAACCTCACTGTTACAATGAGTTAATAAAAAGTTTAAAAATATTTTACATGTTAAAAAATTAGGTAGTTCTATTGGGCATTGTCTATATTAAGGAATGCTATGCATTGACTGGTAACAGTTTCTTTTTATTTCTTTGGGTTCACAAGTACATCATCTATAGATAATGATAATTTTAACTTTTTTTTGGTATTTTAGTTTATTTCATTTCCTTATTGCTTTGGCAAAATTAAACCTCCATGATTTTGAGAGAAAATTTGGAGAATAAGCTTTATTTTCTGTTCCTGACATTAATGGATTTTCGTCTTGTGTTACCCTTGAGAGATAACCTACAAATAGATGTGGCCAGATGATAAGTGAGAGTATAATTCAGATCTGCAAACTCCATAGTGATTGGCCCAGGAAGCCAAACCACCACCTCTGTAGCAATTCCCCGAGGTAGTCACATGACTTGGTCAATGACTTCAACTTACTTTATAACTTTTTCCCCAGCTATCAGCTTGGGACCAACCCTAGAAAGCCAAATATGCTCCCATGTTTGGAAAATTAATAAAAAGATGCTGTGCTTCTAGTTAGGCTACCTACCTCTAGCCTCCCCATGCCTATAGTTTCCATTCATAAGGTCAAAAGGCTTCCTGTCTTTTTTCTTAAAGCTGTTCTATTTCTACCTGCCTCAAGTTTCTGCCAAACCCAAGTGATGATACCAAGTCTCCTACTCTAGCAACCTCTGAACAGCCTCTGCTTGTTCTCCTTTGGGTGACCTTTATTCATTTCTGCACATCTCCTAATTATAATGGGATTTCTTATGAATAATCAACAAGTTCCTAGAAGAAGCCCTCCTTTGGTCATGTTGTCAAGTCAATAACTTGGCACATGTTACTTAAGCACATACTATACTATGAGTCTTAATGGAAAGTTTAAGTGATACAGAAGTAACCCAAATTGATATGTTTCCTGCTCCTGTAGAATTAATGGTTGAGGAGGAAAGTGGATATTCACCAGATGAGTGAACATATACTTGATTAGGGGTGAACGGGAGGAAACTGAGAAGGAGTGGTCAGTGAGGAGACCAGTAGAGTAGTGTGTCCAGTAAGCTAAGGAAATGCAAGTTTTTCAGAAGGTTGAATATGCTAAGAGCACATAGGAATCAGGTACAAGGAGATAAGGAATAAGGGCTGTATTATTCTTGTTTGCTTTTAACCACATTTTCCTAATTCTTTTCCCCTGTGTTTTTATTTCAGCCAACTTCATCTTTTACATTCATGTTTAAGTGAACATTTAGAAGTCTCCTTATAACTTGAATTGATTTTCAGTGTAACTTCAAATTCTTTGGAAGCTTGATATGTAAAAGCTGCATTTCAGATTCTTTGTAACTAATATTTATTTTCTCCACCAAACAACTGAAAATGAAATGTGCTCCCTGTTGATTGTTGTCATTTTCTTGACAACACTGGTGTTGAATATCTAATGTGGTTCTGCATCTCCTGCAACATCAGCCAGCATGGGCTTGCTGTGACTGGCACCTGTTAATTAACTATTGCAGAAAGATGCCACTGAAGTAGAATATTGTCATAGGACGATACACCTGCTGTGTACAAATGTGAAAATAAGTTTTGCAAAGTATGATTTCTATGAAGCAGATTTGTTTTTAAGGTAGAATGCCTGGTGCCATAGTGATTCTGTATCCCTTCTTTTTATTTACTTTTGTTTATTTTAAAAGTCCTGTGTTTCTCTAATGATGGGAGAGATTCGGCTTTTCAAGTGAAGCCCTCTCCTTTATCTTTCATATCTTTTTCTGTCATGGATTTTATTTTTAAATACACATCTGATTTTTTTTTTTTTTTTACATTCACACTTCAGACTTACTAGATAATCTTAATTTCTTCCTTTTCTATTTCTAGTCCTTTTAGTTACAGAAAAGCAATCTCACATGGTGGGCACTAACACACACCATGGAGCCACATGGCTGTGGCAAACTACCTTTCTGAGCCTGAATTTCATCCTTTGAAATGGAGTTATTGAAGGATGTGGGTTAAGTCACTGAGAATAATAGCTGGCACCTGGTAAGGATCATGGAGGTATTTGCTGTTATTAAAGTTTCTCTGTACTGCCTTATTGCAGTGTCTGTGTTTAGGTTTTGATTACTGATTTACAAATAGTAGTCACGGTTTCTTCTGTGACTTTATTGAAAATATATGGAAATAGTTTTTAATATAGAGTTGTAACAGGCTTAAAGATAAATATAATTCAGTTGTCACATTGTTTTTTACAATAATAAAATCAGAAATCACATGAAGCTTTTTTTTTTCAAATGAAAAATCCCACAAAGGCCAACATGTTAAAAGTTTGGTGCCCAGCCTGTGCTGTGTTGGTGGTGGTGGAACCGTTAGAAGGTGGGACCTAGTAGAGGGAAGTTGGATCATTGGGGCTATGCCCTTGAAGGTAATTGGGACTCCTGCTCCTTCCTCTCTCTCTCTCTCTCTCTTTGCTTTCTGGATGCCATGAGATGAACAGGCCTCCTCTGTCTCCTCCTCATGATGTACTGTGCTATCACAGGCCCAAAGGCAATAGGACCAAGTAACCACAGACTGAAATTCTGAAACCACAAACCAAAATAAACCTTTTTTCCTTATAAGTTGATAGCTCAGATATTTTGTCACAGTAATGCAAAACTGACTAACACAAGGAGATTGAAACTCAGTAGCACAGGTTGTTGTAGTGCAGGATCGGGGTCTGCATCTCTAGGCTCCCAGTCCAATATGATTTTTTTTTAACTATAATTTGAAAAATGCTGTTTTCTTCCTGTTTTGTCCAACCAAAATTTAGCCTATTTGTAAAAATTCCTAATAAAACAATATATTAAATATGGAATGTCTCCAGTATTATCAAACTGCTTCTCTAAATTCTCAGTTTATCAGTTGATGCCAAATCAAAAGTACATCTTTTTTACTAGGAACAGTAGCTAAGGACTGCTTGGTAAAGATGGCAGACCAAGCCAAGGCAACTGCTTTTGTTTCCTCCATAGTCCCCTGTTGCCATAGTAACAAGGCCATAAATTTAGTGGCTAACAACACTAAAGTTCTCTTATGGAGTCAGAAGATTAAAGTCCAGGTGTCGGCAGGATTTCATTGCTTCTGGAAGCTTTTTGTTTCCTTGCTTTGAAAAAAAAATCAAGTTGAAAAATTTCCAGGGACACCTGCATTCCTTGACTATTGTCCCTTTCTTGCAATACTCAAATTTCTCATCTCTGTCACCACTCCTACTGCTGCTCATTCTGATCTCCTGCATCCCTCTTATGAGGACCCTTGTGATTCATTATGAACACTTAGATAATCCAGAATAATCTCCCCATCTTGAGATTTATGATCATGTTTTCAAAATCCCCTTTGTCATATAAGATCCTATTCAAAGGTTCCAGAAGTTAATGTGTGGATATATCTTCAGTGGGATGATTGGTGGAGGTGGGGGGTGGACATTTTTCAGCCTTCGTGATGTCAAAGTACCATTTCAATGAGTTTTATGAATTATTAACTCCAGGGAGGATAAAAAGTAAAAGCAAAAATAATCATAATTTCCTACATTATTTATTTGGGAATAGTGTTCATATAATCATATCAATATAATTACTAAATATTCATCTGATCAAAAGTAAGAGATAAGCATAGTGAGGAGGTAGGATTGGGAACTGTGCACTTGTGAGATAGGAATGGAGAAAGAGAGCAGCATTTTCCTATTCCATAATAGGAAGTCAATGGAATATGCCTGAAACTAAAAAGAATATTGATAGAGCATTGCTAATATATTAGAAGAAAATAAGATTGAGTAAAAAATGTGAACGATGTTGCCTCTGGAGAAGAGGAAAGAGATCAGGGACTGCTCTACAACTTTGGATTCCTATAAAAATGATAAATAAATAACAGATTGAAAGAAAAGGAAGGAGGGAGAAAAAATAATGTATGGAGTCAAATTAAAACTATTAAACTGGAGACTGTTAATCTCCTTCATTAAAAGAAGATTTAAAACAACAAAAAACTTTCCAGTTCATTGTATTGTTTAAGACTCATAACTGCATATATCAGAAACTTAAACTGGCCAAGTTTAAAAAAAAAAAAAAGTTTTAGTGCAGGCAAAAGCCATTCTTGAGCCTAGATTGGCTGGGGCTGGGCCTGGAGCTGGCACTTGAAGCCCTTCTCCCCCAAGTCTCCCTTCTCTGGCCATCCCTTGCTTTTTCATTCTTGGTACAGCCCAGCTCCTGGAAACTATCCTTGGGATGAGGCATCATCACTTCCATTTGTGGTTTTCCAATGTGAGATGGTGTTTCTCAGAGCAGTGCCCTCTTTTCCTTCTTTATACTGTGTCTGGAACTCCAGGGAAGGAATTGGTGGAATGTTTCCTGCACAATAACCACACGGTGGCTGATCTTCAGTTTTTCCTTCTAGGGATTGTTAATGATATTATGGAATTTTATTTTTAAAATAAGACACTGCAGTCCTTTGAAACAATGAGTTAGCCATACATATATGTGTAAGTGTATATAGCAAGATGCCTTCTTCTACTGTTTTCTCTTTGCTTTCCACTATACAAAGTCTAATCTGGGACAGAAAAGATCCATTCTTTATAGGACATATCAGGGCACATACAGGATTGCCTGGAGCCCTTAGTTTGGGCAATGATTTAGCAGATAAAACTACACATGACATACATATTTTCTCTACACTAGAAGAAGCTATAAATTTTCATAAAAAGTTCCATGTCAATGCTAATACTTTACAAAAGCGTTTTAAAATAACTAAGGAACAAGCTAGACAAATAATAAAACAATGTCAAAATTGTGTGACCTTTTTACCACAAGTTAATCTTGGAGTCAATCCTAGAGGATTGATACCTAACCATATTTGGCAGATGGACGTCACACACTTGCCAGAATTTGGAAAATTAAAATATTTGCATGTTACAGTTGATACTTCTTCTGGATTTTTGATGGGCTCCCTTCATGCCGGAGAAAAAACTAAAGATGTTATAGCTCATTGCTTACAAAATTTTGCCACTGTGGGTGTTCCAAAACAGTTAAAAACAGATAATGCCCCTGGTTATACTTCTACCTCTTTTAAACAATTTTGCTCAACATTTGGCATTACTCATATAACAGGAATCCCATACAATCCACAGGGACAAGGCATAGTTGAAAGAGCTCATCAAACTATTAAAATGTACTTATTAAAGCAAAAAGAAGGAATTGGGAAGGGGTATATATTCCCCAAAGATAAACTTAAAATAACCCTTTTTACTCTAAACTTTTTAAATTTGGATTCATCAGGACTTAGTGCTGCGGAAAGGCATATGTGTCCAAAAAATGTACATAAGCCCAAGGTACTTTGGAAGGATATTCTAACAGGACAATGGAAAGGTCCTGACCCAGTAATTGTCTGGAGTCGGGGGTCTGTTTGTGTGTTTCCACAGGGAGAACAGCAGCCGATTTGGATTCCAGAGAGATTAACCAAGGTCCTGNCCCAGCAACATCTAGCTGATTGGCTCCTCTGCGGTGATGCTCATTGGACTGTTTCCCTGCCCTTTCAGACCACGGAGCTGCTCATTGGGGGACTTTTTTTGGCTCCGCCCACGTGACCCAGCCAATCGGCCTCAAGAGCAGGAGGATTGTGGGAGGTGGAGAGAGGCTTGTGGAAAGCCGGTGGTGGCAGTTGAGGCTCTGAGGATTTTTCCTGAGAGGCTGTTTTGTTTGGCGTGTGTGGTTCTAAAAATAAAGTTAGTTTCTTTTGACAAGTGGCTCCTGATTGTGCCCAGCCAGACTGCGGCATTATATTATTCAGTGAGGAAAGTAAGTTGTAAAATATAGTCTGTGCATGATGCATAGTCTGTGTGTTTACATATATTTCATATGCTTAGAAAGAAACTGTAGCAAACTGGTGAATTTGAGGAAAAGATGTCAGCAAACTGTTCATCGTCTATATCATACTTTTACACACAAGTGCATACATTTGCATTGTTTGAATTTTTGAGTATGATAAGAACAAATGAAAATGGGAATTTACCTATAATGAGTATATATTGCTTTTATAATAAGAAACAACAGGAGAAATCTTTACCAATTTGCATTGCCTACAGGATAAAATCTAGGGCCTTCTATCCTGAAAGAGTCTCAACAGTCTGAATACCAGTTCACTCTACTCTTCTGCCCTAGCCTCTTAGCTGTCCTTCACAGGTCTTCTACTTGAGCCTTCCTACAAGTTGTCTGAATAAAGCATATTCAAATTCCAAATAGAAATCCTTATCACTGTGTATTGAACAAACCCAGGGTATCTTTCCTTTTCCCTTTGGTAGTCCAAATCCAGATGTCCGGAAGTCCATTCTTCCCCACAGGTACTTTCCCTGCCCTCCTTTTGATCTTCATTTCCTCCGACAAGTGGCACCAACCTAGTACCTTATTTGAGGTGTTGATGTCTTTAGGCCCTGAAGGGACGGAACCATTATTAAGTGTTGTAGTTTTTCCATTGTCCAGTATTGTAAAATGAGCATTATCTGCTCAGCATATTGAGAATTAAGCAGTGAATGAAAACAGTTGCAGGGTTTTTCCTAGATGTTTACCTGCCATCTCAGAGATAAATGACAGAAGAGGTTCCAGAGGATGTGCAAGAGCTGAATTGAAGTCAAAATTAAATTAGACAAAGCTTGCAGGCTTTCAGGGCAGAACCCAAGCAGTATTGCTGCTAAGGGATCCTCCCCACCAGAGGATTTCTTTTCCTGCCTCTGCACCCCTCTCATTTTTTTTTTTAAAGAGAGAGAGAGAATTTTTTTAATATTTATTTTTTAGTTTTTGGCAGGCACAACATCTTTATTTGTATGTGGTGCCGAGAATCAAACCCAGGCTGCATGCATTCCAGGCGAGCGCGCTACCGCTTGAGCCACATCCCCAGCCCCTGCACCCCTCTCATTCTAGTGCTTTCCTGAGTACTAGAATATATGATCAATCATTTATTACTCATCCATTCCTTGGCAGAAGTGGAAAAACAAGTTTGTATACCTTTGAGTTAATAGAATTTATCTTTTTAATTGATCATGAACAACATTATGTTTTAAATTTTAGATGTGAAATTAGTGTCCACTTCTAGTCAGCACAGTTGTACACACACATAATCCCAGAGATTCAGGAGGCTGAGACGGGAGGAGTGCATGTTTGAAGCCAGCCTGGGAAATTTAGAAAGACCCTATCTCAAAATCAAACATAAAAAAGGAGCTAAGGATAAAACTCAGTGGTAAAGGAACTCTGGGTTCAGTTCCCAGTACCTTTCCCAATGAAATTAATAATCCACTTCTCACAAAATTGTTTCTATATTCTCACAAAATTGTACCAGGTATATTTAAGGCAGTCCTAAGCCACTTTAGCTGAGTAATCAAAATGAGTCTGTCTTCAGTGCAAAAAATACCTTGTGTGTTAACAAACTTCTCATTTTGGGATTTTATAATTGAGTTCATTCTCTAAAACTTTTTATTCTCAAGTATGCAACTCGGGCCTCTTTCTGGCCACAGAGATTTTATGTAGTTAAAATTGAGGGACTCTGCTTAAACCAGAAAAGGGCATTGCAGTCTCTTAGGATAGGTACCCAGAATTCATTATATACTTGGAATAATTCAATATAATATATTGGGCTCATCATATGATTCCAGGGATAGTTGTGCTATCCGAAGGGAGCTGGGCCAGTTTGTTTTCTAAAATACTCTCATGTACAAAGTTTTGTTAGGAAAGTGATTTAAATAAAAGTTCTGAATACAGAGGTCCTTTGGGTTGGAAGAAAATAATTAAAACGTTAGCCTCAGGCTGTAGTCAAGGAGCCCATGATCCATGAGATTCTTTCATATTACATGTCCAGTGAGTTGCTTTACTTGTGAACTAGCTAGTCACACTCATGGAGCTAAACTTGTTTGATATCCCGCCCATGACTGGGGAGAGGCAAACTCCCAGCCCTGGGTGCTTGGCAGAGGGGGCGGGGGGGCGGCGAGGCCTTTAGATGAAGAAGCCAAAACTCCATGCTACAGAAACTGCAAAGTGGGAAGGGAAAATATGTGAAAGGCATCAAAGCCAGGGACGTTGGCCTGGCAACAAGCACAGTGTGATACCTGTGGCCTCTTAGGAAATGCCTCAGCCAACTGTGAGAGCATGTTGGACATATGCTTAACAGAGCTGGAATAGCGGACACAATTATCTACTGTGAAATGGCTTGGAAATTATTAATCCTCAGGGATATTTGGATGTATTTTCATTTGGGTCATTTCTGCTCATGGGCCTTTGACCAGGAGAGGTTGAGTGCATTTGGATGCTGCACGACTCAGAACCCCACAGCTCACCCCTGCTTCCACTTAAATCCTGTTAGTGTGACCAAGAGGGGCATTGGCACTTTCACCCTCCAAGTTTTTCTCTGCTTTTAAAAGCAGACTTTTAACTCAGCTGATTTAATGTAAGTTCTGGTTTTGGTGGTTAAGCATTGGTCAATGTGGATAAGAATGACTGACTTACATTGAATTTTACAGATGCTTTTATATTCCTTTTCCAGATGTTCTGCTTAGGTTGACTTTAATGATCCCTAGAAGAAATGACCACATGTTTGCATGATGTAAATGTAAAATTATCCAAAAGAAAGATTCTATTTTGGGTGGTTACATTCAGATTTAAAGTATAGTGTTCAAATCATTGACGTTACAAACGTGAAGTACTTTCAAAAGCTTAGTTCAAAGTATACTCTTAAATTAGCTCTCTACTCCAACACATTTTGAAAAAAGTAATAATATAAAAAGGACACAGTGACCGGAGCTGGGAACAACTCATGCACATTAATATTCCTGGAACATTAAACACTTGAAAATAACTTATGGGGATGATTCCTTTAGGGATTTGCTTGTAATTAATACAAAATAATTCTTGATTTTTTTGATGAGTTAGTTATAATTAATGCAAAATCATTCATGGGTTCTTTGACTTAATGAATTTCTTTAGAAATGTTGGGATGAAGTATTAAGAAGTAGTTATGATGGCACTTGACCAGGGGACTTGGAGTACTAGAATGCTGTCACATATGCCTTTATACAATGTCTGAGGGAGATGACAAGCAAGCAAGGCACAGAATCCTATTTTATTATGCTGGTCTATGCAGAGTGTTACTTTTAGCTACTGGAGACAAAAGTTGGTCTTCTGGTCTGGAGACAATTTTGGCTGAAGCTTACCCTGTTTATTTGCCTCAGTGTTTAAGCTTCAGTCTTGGATCTTTACAATATTATGCAATAAAGGGTACCTCTTACCTCAAGTAGGTATGCATTATTTAGAACCAGCAGAAAGAGGCAAGAGGAATATAAAAAGGGGCTGTGCCTTTACCAGGGTCTGAAGCTGAGCTGACCTAAACCATGAATAGTTACTGCACCCCACCTCTGACTGAATCTAATCAATAGAGGAGAGAGAGAAAAGAGGGATTAAAAGAAAAATAAAAAAAAGACTGTCTTGGTCATTCCCAGGGAGGCAGACCTGGCTATGCCCTGACATCTCTAGCCTTCTTAATGGAAGACCAAGGTGAAGGATTTGTACATCCATCTCTGCTGCCATTTTGATTCCTTGAACAGTTTTCACTCTGCAGAGTGCAGCCTGCTTAATATCCTTCAGCTTCACAGCATCTCTTTGGAGGGTGGAGTATCTTTCTCTTGATCTGTGGAAAAGAATAAAAAGTAGTATGGGGACTGTTACTGCCCCCTACCCCACACCTTCAGATTAAAGGTTGCTACTTTGATTGGCAAAGCTTCATGTTTAGATTTATTCCTTCACTTGTGTAAAATACATCATGTATTAGCCTGTTCACCAACTTTGTCAATGTTAGCAATCTAATCCTTAAATCCTGTGAGGCTTGGCAAGGGAACCTTCTTTAATTCTTTAGGAACTGTGGATCACTGGTGTTGTTGGCCTTATGCAAAAGTAGGTTCAAATTCTCATGCTTTCCTTCCAAGAATCTGTATTTTCTAACTTCTTTTATAGGCAAGTTCTGGAAAAAGAGCAAATATGTAAAAATCTAGATGGTATATGGAAAATTGCATCAAAGAAGTTCTGGCAACTTAAAGTCCAACTTCAGTTCATAATATCTAACAAGTTTTATCAGTGACAGTCTTCTGTGACCTGAAAGTTTCCAGATCAGTGAACTTTTCTCAGGCTTTGAATTCTCTTATGTAGACATTCTTCTTCTTTTTTCTTTAATTAAGAAAACTAATTGTAAATGGATATCATGGTTATTTATATGTATGGGTACAAAGTGAGGTTAAGACTTATGGATACAGTGAAATCATTGAATAAGTTACTTAATATACAACTTCTAATACTTTTTTGGTAATGAGATTATTTAAAATGTACTTAATGACCTTGAAATGTACAATAAATTATTTCCTTAATTCACCATTGTGTTCTATAAAGATGAAAAAGCTTTATTTCTCCTGAGTAATTAAGATTTTGTGCTTTTGGGCCAGCATCTCCCCATCTCCCAGGCTCTTGTATCCACACCACTCTTATTCTTTGCTTCTTTGAGTTCAGTTATTGTAGATTACACATTTGACTTTCTGTGCTGACTTATTTCACTTAGCATAGTATTTTCCAATTTTGTGTTGCAAATCAAGAAATTTGTTATTTTTCTAATATTACATTGTATACATACATCACATTTCTTTATTCATTCTACACACACACACACACACACACACACACATTCTTATTCATCTGTTGGTGGTTACTTGAGTTGATTCTATAACTTGACTATTGTGAATAGTGGTACATCAAACATGGCAGTGCAGACATCTCTGATATATTAATTTTAGATGTTTTGGGCAAATACCAGGAAATAGAATCTCTAGATTATGTGGTAATTCTATTTTTAATTCTTTGAGAAATCTCCATACAGTTTTCCATAATGGCTGCGCTAATTTACATTCCTACCAGTATACTAGTACAAGGGTTTTCTTTCTCCATATTCTCGCTAACACTGATCTCTTTTTTGATCATAGCCATTCCGGCATATATAAGGGTCTGTTTTTCTTCCTCTTATTGAATCTCTGTTATACATTTAGGCCTCTTGATGGTCTCCCATAAGTCTCATTTGCTTTATTCTTTCTCTTGCTGTCTTTTTTGCTTCTCTGATTTGATCATTTCAAATGTTCTGTTTTCAAGTTCACTGATTCTTCATCTTGATCTAGGTTTTTACTGAATCTTTGTATTGGATTTTTTTCTAGCCTCATTTTGTGTCTTATTTTCCAAAGTTCATGTAGTTGTTTAAAAGAAAACTGTAAACAGTCATGCATTTCTTTATTTTGGGGATACATTCTAAAAAGTGCATCATTAGGCAATTTTTTTGTGCAAACGTCACAGAATATATTTATACAAACCTAGGTAGTACCACACAGGCAGACAGCATAGTATAGCCTATTGATCCCAGGTTGTACTTAATATTGTAGACACTTGCAACACAATGATATATGTGTAACTAAACCCGTTAAACATAAAAAATACAGTAAAATGTGTAAAACATAATACATGGCATACCTGTCTAGGGCACTTACCATGAATGGAGCTTATAGAACTGGAAATTGCTTTGGGTGGCTCTAGAAATAGTAAGTAATGTCAAAGCCTTGGCATTATTGTGCATGACCATAGGATTTACAAGCATTGTACACTTAGGCTATACTATATCCATTCAAAGCTTTTTTTCTTTCTTCAAATATAAATTAGCCTCAGATTACAGTATCTTTTTATTTTATAAGCTTTGTAATTTTTAATTTTATGGCTCTTATATTAACATTTAGCTTAAAATGCACATTGAACAGTTATACAAAAAATGTTTTTATATACTTATTATATAGTATTTTCTAGTTAAAAACTAAGACACAAACACATTAGACTAGGCTTATATAGGCCCAGGATCTTCAGTATTATTGTCCCCCACCTCCATATCTTTTCCCACTGAAGGTCTCCAGGGGTACCAACACAAATGGAGCTGTAATCTCCTAAGGTACCAATGCCTTCTGGGATTCCTAGTGAAGAACATGCCTGAGGCTGTTTTACAGTTAACTTTTTTCTATAAATAAAAGGAGCCCATTAAAATAATAATAAAGAACATACTATAGCAAATATATAAATCGGTAACATAGACATTTATTTTCCTTATCAAGTATCATGTACTTCACATAATTGTGAGTGGCTATACTTTTGTACTCCCATTAGTGCTTTAGGTTTGTTTAAATCAGTGTCACCAAAAATCCATGAGTTATGCATTGTGCTGAGATATTACTATGGCTGTTATATCACTAAGCAACAGAATTTTTCAATTCCATTTTAATCTTATGGAATCACTGTCATATTTATAGTGTATAATGAACACATTGTGTGGTATATTACTGTATTCTTTTTAAAAAATATTTATAGTTGTAGATGAACACAATACCCTTGTTTTAGTTTTTTATATGCAGTGCTAGGCAAGCACTCTACCCCCAGCCCATGACTGTATTCTGGTTGCTCATTGAATATTAGAGAATCATTTTAAGTCATTGTGTTGTTTTGAATACCTCCTTTAGGGTCTATTGTTTGAGTTCTGTTGGATTCTTTTGGAGGCATCGTGGTTTCCTGCTTCTTCATAATCCTGTTTCTTGCATTGGTGTCCACACATTTGAGGAGATAGCTACCTCTTCTTTTACAGGTGTTCTTTGGCAGGGATCTTCACTTTTTCGTTTAGCTGTGACTCTGGATGGACTAAATGATAATGACTCTATGCAGGCATTGTATGCTTCCAGTTTCTCTAGTGTGTGGCCCACTGCCTTTGCTCTGAGTTTGAATGGTTCAGGTGGCTGGTCTCTGCTATCTGACTGAGCTCTGTAGTCAGGCTACAGCTGCCTCTGATTGAACTTGGCCTCAAAGCATATTCTCTAGCTAGATGGTTTGAGTTCATTAGTTGGAAAGGGTTGCAGGAGGTGCCCTGAGGTTGGGTGGACTCACTGATTGGGATGGATGGGGCCAATTGCTATCTTCAGTGGATATGCATATTTGAGGTTTGCCTCCCTGCCTAGGCAGGGCTTGAAGGTGGGCTTTGAGGCTGGGTTGAACACTTTTAAACTTTTTGATATGGCAAGTCTAACCCCTGCTCTTTGCCAAAAATTGCTGCTATAGTTTTCTCCCTCCTTATGTGGAGCCCTAGGTTAAGGTTCAATGATGGTCCTGCAGGCTTGATATTCAAAGATTCAAGCCAGGTAGAAATCACCACTTCTAGTACTGACCAGTGGAGTTTTTCAGATGGGCTCGACTGTCAGCATATACTTCTGACTGGGCACTATGCTGGCAGGTACATAGAACTACCACCAAGATCTGCATGCTAATTACTGTGAAGTCTACCTCCTTTCTTTGTTTCCACTCTACTCCTGGTGGTCTAACCATGATATTTATCCCTGTGTTTCCCATTAGGTGGGAGAGGTGGGGGCTTCCTGGGAAGCATCTCAAAGAGGTAGAGGAGCTGGATTCCACCTCTGGTTGTCTCTGGGAGAATCTTCTTTGTTGGACTCTGTGTCCACTTGGAGAGGGAGAAGGGTGATGCACAGTGAGACCATTTCTCTTACCCTTTTCATGCAGTTTTTATTCAGTTCTGTGGACCATAAGGTGTCTCAGGCAGATTGCCTGTTCCTCCCTGCCCACTAAGGTGTTCTCTTGGGATAGTTGCTGTTTTGACTTTCTATGGGGTAGTGAACTTGGGCCTTCTATTTTTCTATTTTACTGATCTTCAGTTAGAATTCTTGACATCTCCTTTTCTTTTTTAAAATCTGATCATTCCTTGATATTCATGGCCTGACACAATCCTGATTCTTGCTCAAGCACCTGTGCCTTCATTTCCTGTTTCCCTGACCATTTCTGGGATTTACTCAGTCCTCAGTCTTTGCCTCTCAAACTTGCCTGTCTCTTCTGAATGTTTTTGTTCTCTTCAGTCATCTCCTACCTCCCCTTTCCCACTATGAACTGCTACTTAGACTTTAAGGCTTACTTTCCAACTGCCTTGGCACATCAACACTTTGGATGCCCTTCTGTTATCTCAAACTCAGCATATTTTAAAAGCTAACTTAGTTCCTAAAAAATTTACTTCTCCATTTCTTCCAGTAAGCATATGTACTACCAGACACAGCAAGGGCTCAGTTAATGTTTCTATTGTCCCAGGGCAGACCACACACACCTCTTCATTTATCTTCTCAAACATTGCTCTTGTATATCACAATCTGTTTTTTTTTAACTCTGCATTTAAAAATAATATGTAATAAGTATAATTTATATGCAGTGAAAATGCTAATCTTACATATAAAATTCATTTAATTTTAAAAAGGCATACACACTTGTAACCAGCACCCCATGAAATACAGAACATTCCTGTCACCATAGAAAATCCTATTCTGTGCCTCTCCCAGAAGCAACTGCTGTTCTGATATAAATCAACAAAGACGGGTTTTCTTTGAAATTTTAAACAAATGTGTTCATATCACTCAATTTGTAGACTTTTTCTTTGTTTCTAGGGTCTGTCTCTCAGCATTGTTTTAGAGATTCGTCCATTATTGTTGTGGGAATCAGCAGTTCATTGCTTTTTATAGTATTCCATTGTATAAAAGAATCATTTTGAGACAGTTGAGTTTTGAACATAATGTATTTTGTATATTAAGAAATAATTTTATTAGGTGGTAATGACAGTACAGGTCAAACAGTTTTATCTGTTGAGCTATACTAAAGTATTTACAGAAGAAATAAGGTATCTGATTTGCTTTAAAATAGTTTTAATAACAAGTAGATAAAACAAGATTGACAAAATGTTGATAATTGTTGAAAAAAGGGTTCATTTTACTGAACTGTCTCTGACTTTCTTTGTTTTTGTAATAAATAGTTGAGATGTGAAAAACATGTATTTTGACCCTAAGTGAGAGTTCTGGCTCTGAAGAAGACTAAAAATATGGCTGAGATCGGTCACCTAAAATCATATTGGTGGTTCTTTCTGGCATTATCACTATTGTGAAAAAGATTTTTGCCTCATACTTCTAATCTCATTTGAACACCTTCCCTGGGGAGCTGGTGACTTTAGTGTGCAAAATCAGAGCTGGGCACTTCTAGCCTTATTTTTTTCCCATAGCAGGCTGGAAAGTTTTCCCTTCCCAGAAGGGATTTGATTGCATTCATCCTTTTAAGGAAGGATGTTCTGATATAAAACTGAATGAACATGGGGAGAACATTGTGGCCTGCCAGTGGTTTACTCTGATTCAAGCTGTATGTAGATGGCTGCTCATGGGTCACCTCTGCTTTCTGAAGAGCCACTTCCTTCTCTGCTACTCCAAGCTGGACACCACCAGTTTTCTGTATGATATGCTATAAATTCCTCAGGAACCCCAGAAGGGATACACCTTCTCTTGCAGTACATGCTTACCAAATACTTCATTTTAAAGTCTTTCTACTCCATCTGCATCTCAAGGATGACAAGTACTATTTCATAGCATGTACAAAAGTGATGCATAATAGCTGTATGGAGAATGCCTGGTCATGCCTGGTTTCTCTGCACTTTGTCATTGGTGATATGTGCTATAAGACTTTGTCATTTAATAAAGAGACTTTGACAATAATTCATTCTACTTTCTCTTCAAGTGTATTTATCTTCAACCTTAGGGCTCAATTTTTTTTTTTAAAGCATCTTGTTAATTGTGTCTTATACCTGTTTTTGCCACAAGGAGTACAGTTTTGATGACTTTGTAATTTTGGTGTGTCTTTGCCTTTAATGACAACTAGTTGCTTTTATAGTCTAAAAACTTAGGTATAGTTGACAAGAAAACTAGATTGGTTTGCTGAAAGCGACAATATACGCTGTCTGGAAGAGATGCCAAAGCTTGAATGGCTGTGGCTGGCAGGGTTTCCATTCATTTGACCTGGGGGCTGGGGGCAAATGGATTGTGGATCGAATGCCATCCAGCTTTCAATACATGTTGTATTTCTTTACCATTCTCTCCCATAATCTGCTTGTGTAAGACATTGTCTTTGGAAAAAAAAAATTTTAAAGAACATTTTGATTTATGTTTCACTGGTGCCCAAGGTCTTATTCATTATTTAGGTTTACGTCATTTTATTTTAATCACATTTATATCTCATTCATTTTTATAAATTCAAAGGCTAATGCTGAATAATAATAACAATAAAAATGCCAAGTTAAATGTAAATAATACTGTTACCAAAATGTGAAAATCTATTTGTTTTTTTATTTTTTATTTTTTTATTTTTTATTGTGGGTTGTTCAAAACATTACAAATTTCTTGACATATCATATTCGACACTTTGATTCAAGTGGGTTATGAACTCCCACCTTCACCCCATACACAGATTGCAGAATCACATCAGTTACACATCCATTGATTTACAAATTGCCATCCTAGTGTCTGTTGTGCTCCGCTGCCTTTCCCATCCTCCACCCTCCCCCGTCCCCACCTCTCCCCTCCCCTCCCCTCCTCTCTCTCTACCTCCTCCACTGTATAACCCTGAGGGTCTCCTTCTATTACCATGCAATTTCCCTTCTCTCTCCCTTTCCCTCCCACCTCTCATCCCTGTTAAATGTTAATCTTCTTCTCCTGCTCTTCGTCCCTACTCTGTTCTTAGTTACTCTCCTTATATCAAAGAAGACATTTGGCATTTGTTTTTTAGGGATTGGCTAGCTTCACTTAGCATAATCTGCTCTAATGCCATCCATTTCCCTGTAAATTCTATGATTTTGTCATTTTTTAATGCAGAGTAATACTCCATTGTGTATAAATGCCACATTTTTTTTATCCATTCGTCTATTGAAGGGCATCTAGGTTGGTTCCACAGTCTTGCTATTGTGAACTGTGCTGCTATGAACATCGATGTAGCAGTGTCCCTGTAGCATGCTCTTTTTAGGTCTTTAGGGAATAGACCAAGAAGGGGAATAGCTGGGTCAAATGGTGGCTCCATTCCCAGCTTTCCAAGAAATCTCCATACTGCTTTCCAAATTGGCTGCACCAATCTGCAGTCCCACCAGCAATGTACAAGTGTACCCTTTTCCCCACATCCTCGCCAGCACTTGTTGTTGTTTGACTTCCTAATGGCTGCCAATCTTACTGGAGTGAGATGGTATCTTAGGGTGGTTTTGATTTGCATTTCTCTGACAGCTAGAGATGGTGAGCATTTTTTCATGTACTTGTTGATTGACTGTATGTCCTCCTCTGAGAAGTGTCTGTTCAGGTCCTTGGCCCATTTGTTGATTGGGTTGTTTGTTCTCTTATTGTCTAATTTTTTGAGTTCTTTGTATACTCTGGATATTAGGGCTCTATCTGAAGTGTGAGGAGTAAAGATTTGTTCCCAGGGTGTAGGCTCCCTATTTACCTCTCTTATTGTTTCTTTTGCTGAGAAAAAACTTTTTAGTTTGAGTAAGTCCCATTTGTTGATTCTAGTTATTAACTTTTGTGCTATGGGTGTCCTATTGAGGAATTTGGAGCCCGACCCCACAGTATGTAGATCGTAGCCAACTTTTTCTTCTATCAGACGGCGTGTCTCTGATTTGATATCAAGCTCCTTGATCCATTTTGAATTCACTTTTGTGCATGGCGAGAGAAAGGGATTCAGTTTCATTTTGTTGCATATGGATTTCCAGTTTTCCCAGCACCATTTGTTGAAGATGCTATCCTTCCTCCATTGCATGCTTTTAGCCCCTTTATCAAATATAAGATAGTTGTAGTTTTGTGGATTGGTTTCTGTGTCCTCTATTCTGTACCATTGGTCCACCCGCCTGTTTTGGTACCAGTACCATGCTGTTTTTGTTACTATTGCTCTGTAGTATAGTTTGAAGTCTGGTATCGCTATACCGCCTGATTCACACTTCCTGCTTAGCATTGTTTTTGCTATTCTGGGTCTTTTATTTTTCCATATGAATTTCATGATTGCTTTCTCTATTTCTACAAGAAATGCCGTTGGGATTTTGATTGGCATTGCATTAAACCTATAGAGAACTTTTGGTAATATCGCCATTTTGATGATGTTAGTTCTGCCTATCCATGAACAGGGTATATTTTTCCATCTTCTAAGATCTTCTTCTATTTCTCTCTTTAGGGTTCTGTAGTTTTCATTGTATAAGTCTTTCACCTCTTTTGTTAGGTTGATTCCCAAGTATTTTATTTTTTTTGAAGATATTGTGAATGGAGTGGTTGTCCTCATTTCCATTTCAGAGGATTTGTCGCTGATATACAGGAATGCCTTTGATTTATGCGTGTTGATTTTATATCCTGCCACTTTGCTGAATTCATTTATTAGCTCTAATAGTTTCTTTGTAGAGCCTTTTGGGTCTGCTAGGTATAGAATCATATCATCTGCAAATAGTGATAATTTAAGTTCTTCTTTTCCTATTTTGATGCCTTTAATTTCTTTCGTCTGTCTAATTGCTCTGGCCAGTGTTTCGAGAACTATGTTGAACAGAAG
Organism: Marmota marmota marmota; assembly: GCF_001458135.2. Classification (NCBI taxonomy): domain Eukaryota; kingdom Metazoa; phylum Chordata; class Mammalia; order Rodentia; family Sciuridae; genus Marmota; species Marmota marmota. The sequence goes on from NW_026000241.1 coordinate 12,861,935, forward strand.
TGGAGAGAGAGGGCATCCCTGTCTTGTTCCAGATTTTAGAGGGAATGCCTTCAGTTTTTCTCCATTCAGAATGATGCTAGCCTGAGGCTTAGCATAGATTGCTTTTACAATATTGAGGTATGTTCCTGTTATCCCTAGTTTTTCTAGAGTTTTGAACATAAAGGGATGCTGTACTTTGTCGAATGCTTTTTCCGCATCTATCGAGATGATCATATGGTTCTTATTTTTAAGTCTATTGATGTGGTGAATAACATTTATTGATTTCCGTATATTGAACCAGCCTTGCATCCCAGGGATGAATCCTACTTGATCATGGTGCACAATTTTTTTGATATGTTTTTGTATCCGATTCGCCAGAATTTTATTGAGGATTTTTGCATCTAGGTTCATTAGAGATATTGGTCTGTAGTTTTCTTTCTTTGAAGTGTCTTTGTCTGGTTTAGGTATCAGGGTGATGTTGGCCTCATAGAATGAATTTGGAAGTTCTCCCTCCTTTTCTATTTCCTGAAGTAGCTTGAAAAGTATTGGTATTAGTTCTTCTTTAAAGGTTTTGTAAAATTCTGCTGTATACCCATCCGGTCCTGGGCTTTTCTTAGTTGGTAGTCTTTTGATGGTTTCTTCTATTTCCTCAATTGATATTGGTCTGTTTAGGTTGTCTATATCCTCCTGACTCAATCTGGGCAGATCATATGACTTAAGAAATTTATCTATGCCTTCACTATCTTCTAATTTATTGGAGTATAAGGATTCAAAATAGTTTTTGATTATCTTCTGTATTTCTGAAGTGTCTGTTGTGATATTGCCTTTTTCATCCCGTATGCTAGTAATTTGAGTTCTCTCTCTTCTTCTCTTCGCTAGCATCGCTAAGGGTCTGTCGATTTTGTTTATTTTTTCAAAGAACCAACTTTTAGTTTTGTCAATTTTTTCAATTGTTTCTTTTGTTTCGATTTCATTAATTTCAGCTCTGATTTTAATTATTTCTTGCCTTCTACTTCTTTTGCTGTTGTTTTGCTCTTCTTTTTCAAGGATTTTGAGATGAAGTATGAGATCATTTATTTGTTGGTTTTTTCTTTTTTTAAGGAATGAACTCCAAGCAATGAATTTTCCTCTTAGAACTGCTTTCAATGTGTCCCATAGATTCCGATATGTTGTGTCTGTGTTTTCATTTATCTCTAAGAATTTTTTAATTTCCTCCTTGATGTCTTCTATAACCCATTGATCATTCAGTAACCTATTGTTCATTCTCCAAGTGATGTATGCTTTTTCCTTCCTTCTTTTATCGTTGATTTTCAGTTTCATTCCATTATGATCAGATAAGATGCATGGTATTATCTCTACTCCTTTATATTGTCTAAGAGTTGCCCTGTGACATAATATATGATCTATTTTTGAGAAGGATCCATGTGCTGCTGAGAAAAAAGTGTAACTGCTTGATGTTGGGTGGTATACTCTATATATGTCAATTAGGTCTAGGTTATTAATAGTGTTATTGAGTTCTATAGTTTCCTTATTCAACTTTTGTTTGGAAGATCTGTCCAGTGGCGAGAGAGGTGTGTTGAAGTCTCCCATGATTATGGTATGGTGGTCTATTAGACTCTTGAACTTGAGAAGAGTTTGTTTGACGAACATAGCTGCACCATTGTTTGGGGCATAAATATTTATGATTGTTATGTCTTGTTGGTGTATGGTTCCCTTAAGCAGTATGTAGTGTCCCTCTTTATCCCTTTTGATTAACTTTGGCTTGAAATCTATTTTATTTGATATGAGTATGGACACTCCTGCTTGTTTCCGAAGTCCATATGAGTGATATGATTTTTCCCAACCTTTCACCTTCAGCCTATGTATGTCTTTTCCTATCAAATGCGTCTCCTGTAGGCAGCATATTGTTGGGTCTTGTTTTGTGATCCATTCTACTAGCCTGTGTCTCTTAATTGGTGAGTTTAAGCCATTAACATTTAGGGTTATTATTGAGATATGGGTTGTTCTTCCAGCCATATTTGTTTATTTCTGTTACTAAACATGGTTTGTTTTCCTCTTTGATTATTTCCCCCCCCTTTACTGTCCTACCTCCCACTGTTGGTTTTCATTGTTATTTTCCATTTCCTCTTCCTGTAATGTTTTGGCGAGGATGTTTTGAAGAGATGGTTTTCTAGCTGCGAATTCTTTAAACTTTTGTTTATCGTGGAAGGTTTTAATTTCATCTTCCATCCTGAAGCTTAATTTCGCTGGATACACAATTCTTGGTTGGAACCCATTTTCTTTCAGTGTTTGAAATATGTTATTCCAGGATCTTCTAGCTTTCAGAGTCTGTGTTGAAAGATCAGCTGTTATCCTGATTGGCTTACCCCTAAATGTAATCTGCTTCCTTTCTCTTGTAGCTTTTAAAATTCTCTCCTTATTCTGTATGTTGGGCATCTTCATTATAATGTGTCTAGGTGTGGATCTCTTATGATTTTGCACATTCGGCGTCCTGTAGGCTTCTAGGATTTGGGATTCTGTCTCATTCTTCAAGTCTGGGAAGTTTTCTCGTATTATTTCATTGAATAGACTGCTCATTCCTTTGGTTTGGAGCTCTGTACCTTCCTGTATCCCAATGACTCTTAAGTTTGGTCTCTTAATGTTATCCCATATTTCTTGGATGTTCTGCTCATGGTTTCTTAACAGTCTTGCTGAGCTGTCTATGTTCTTTTCCAGTTGAAATACTTTGTCTTCATTGTCTGATGTTCTATCTTCTAAGTGTTCTACTCTGCTGGTAGTATTCTCCATTGAGTTTTTAAGTTGGTTTATTGCTTCCTGCATTTCTAGGATTTCTGTTTGTTTGTTTTTTATAACCTCTATCTCCCTGTATAGTTGATCCTTTGCTTCCTGGATTTGTTTGCGTAATTCATTGTCGAAGTGATCTTTCATTGTCTGATTTTGCTGTTTAATGTCTTCCTTGATACTCCAGATCATCTGAAGCATGTATATCCTGAATTCTTTATCTGACATTCCATCTGCTGCAGCTGTTACCTCTTCTAAAGTTGCGTTGACCTGCATTGCTTGTGGTCCTTTCTTTCCTTGTCTTTTCATACTGCTTGCGTATCTTTCCTGCAGGTGCGGGCGGCGGCTCTGCTCTCTCCTTATTCCAATTGGGGTGTCGTGGCTACCACGCCGGCAGGTCACTGGGCCTGTTCTGGGCGCTGGCGGCGGCTCTGTTCTGCCCCTACTCCAATTGGGGTGACGAGTGTACCACGCCGGCAGGCCACCGGGCCTGATCCGCCGGTCGGTTGCAGGTTTGCCTACCCTGCAGGCGCGGGCGGCGGCTCTACTCTGCCCCTACTCCAAATGGGGTGACGTGTCTGTCGTACCGGCAGGCCACTGGGCCTGTCCCGCTGGTCGGTCGCAGATCTGCCCACCTTTCGGGCACGGGTGGAGGCTCTGCTCTGCCCCTACTCCAATTGGGGTGTCGTGACTACCCCGCCTGCAGGACGCTGGGCCTGTTCCTGGCACGGGCGGCGACTCTGCTCTGCCACTACTCCAATTAGGGTGGTGTTTGTACCACGCCGGCAGGCTCCTGGGCCTGATCCGCCGGTCTGTTGTAGGTCTGCCTACCTTGGAGGCGCGGGCAGCGGATCTGCCCTGCCCCTCCTACCACGCCTGCGGACCCCTGGGTCTGATCTGCAGTTTGATCACTGGTCTGCTCACCCTGCGGGCACGGGTGGCGGTTCCGCTCCGCCCCCACTCCAATTGGGGTCACGTGACCACCACACCGGCAGGGCCTGATCCGGGCGTGGGAGAAGGATCTGCTCTGCCCCTACTCCAGTTGGGGTGACATGTGTACCACACTGGCAGGCCACTGGGCCTGACCCGCCCGGCTGTCACAGGTCTGTTTACCTTGCAAGCGCGAACGGCGGCTCTGCCCTGCCCCTCCTACCACGCCCATGTACCACTGGGTCGCGGGTCTGCCCACCTTGCGGGTGCGAGTGGCGGCTCCGCTCCGCCCCCTCTCCAATTGGGGTCACGCGGTCACCACGCTGGCGAGCCGCTGGGCCTGCTCCGGGCGCTGGCGGCGGCCCGGCTTCTCCCCTCTGGCTCAACGACAAATTGAGGAGACTCGGGTGACTGTGCCTCACCCCCCCTACCAGGAGACCAACTGCTTATGTCACCGCTGGTATTGATGAAGTTCTCTCCTCCGCCGCTTTCTGCTGACATCAGATCTCTGCCATGTTGGTATCCTATGCGAATGGCAGCATTTCGTTCCCCTTGCCGGGCAACCAAAGCAACGGGTGAGTCCTGACCGGCCCTCAGCAGGACCCGGACCGAGAAGCAGTTTCCGCGGGCTCCTAGCCCCGGGCCAGGGAAGTTCCGGGAGCCGGAACTCGGCCGCTCCGTGCTCGGTGTAAGCTCCTATAAGTGTAAGCTCCAAGAAGCTGTCCCCGCGGGCTCAGTTCCGGGAGCCGGAATTCGGCTGCTTAGTGCTTGTTGTATGCTCTGATAGGAGCAGGGTCCAAGAAGCAGCCTCCGCAGGCTCCGCGGGACGGTTCCGGGAGCCGGAACTCGGCCGCCCCGCGCTCGGTGTTCTCTCCGATAAGCTCAGGTTCTAAGAAGCACCCAGGCGCTGAACCCTAGCAATCTGTCTGCAAGCTGCAGGCGAATTGCAGCCTGAAATTACCTGATCTATGGCTGAATCGAAAATCTATTTGTTATGGCAGATAACATCAAACTAAAAGTTGATGAGAACCAGCTGTACTTTTAATAGGTTTGCAGAGTCAAAATGATAGGACATGGCAATTTCTAAATTTTAAATTTCTTAAAATCATTATTAATCTTACATTGTTGAAATTCATGAGAAATAAATTGCTTTATTGCATTATCTTCTGGAAATAACCCACTTACTACCTATAGACCTCATGAGATGATGGGTCCCATCATGGTCCCTAATTTGTTAATTGAAGAATTCTGACCTCCAATGGGGAATCTGGGGACAGCATGTTTGTGAATAACACTTTTTCCTTCAGTGTCAGAATCCTCTGATTATTCTCTAAGTGTGTTTTGGGAACCCTTGCATCAGAATCACTTGCATCTTAAATAGCTTGCCCAGTGAATATGGTAAGTGTACTGCTTAGGATTGGAAGTTTATGCAACATAGAGTAAGAATGCCTCTCTGTCTGGTTCATGTGACACATTGTTTTATGATGAGTGTTTTTTCCTTTTTTATCCTCAGGACTTGTCAGTCACGTCTGTAATCTATTCACTGAAACTGCCACACTGTGCTTGGATGTGGACAATAAAAACAACAATGAGATGGCAGCCACACTGCTCTTTTCCCTGCTTGATATTTTGCATGGCATACTGACGTATACATCCAGCGTTGTACGCCTGGCTTTGCAGGTAGAGAATCACTTTTCTTACATCTTGAGCAATCCTACTCCAAGTCACGCTTTCCTCTTTGTTGTTTCTGATGAGTCTTTATTATTTTTTTAAAAATAACATTTTATTCAAGTCTACTAAAAGCCAACTTGGGATGACCAATGTCGAGAGGATTTGATCACAAAATCCTAAGGGAAGGCTCTAAGAGAGGCATAGTAAGCAAAGACTTAGCATTAGTTGGGAAATTACTTCTGTCCAAGGAAAGCACTTCCCTGAGGTGCATCCTAGGGCAGGCCAAGTAGGGTGCAGACTTTCATGTCCAGACTTCATCAGCAGGAGGGGTTAGCTTTCTAGAAATAATGGATTGGAAGTTTTTGCACGCACACACATTTGATGTAATAAGATACATGTAAACATGTATGCATATCATATAAACTTTCTCATTTGCTTTCCCTTTTAACTGTTAACATGGAATTGTGAGATGATTTGAAGAATCAGAGGTATATTCATTGGCTATAGAAAAATTCAGTTGGGCCTGAAGTCTAACCTGTGCTTACTTAGTATCATGTTCTAAGGACAGAAGGAGATGTGGTCTTATTGAGTACTTTCGTGTGATATGTCTCCACATGCCTAATTCATTTAATGTTCTCTCCTAGCCAACTGACTCAGCTGATTTCTTAGATCAAGAGAAATGCATATAGCCAATATGAATTCATTGTGGTGTTTAAAAGCCTGGTAAAATTACAAGAGATGTATATCAAATAGTAGCATCCTAGTTCAGATATATGCAGGAGCTAAAGTTGAACTGAACTGTTTTGATACCTTGCCAGGAGTCAGAGTAGCAGAGCCAAGAATGAATCCCTAGACCCTGGGTTATCACTATGATATATGGTATCTTTTATGCACTGTTAAACCAGTCAAGTATTTGGCTTGTCGAGTATGATTTAATAAATAATTCCACAATCCTTGGAACAAATCTGGTAGTTACTAAGTGTTCAACCCAAATTATAAAGCCAGTAAGTTAACATGGCCTTCTTATTATCTTGTTGTTTTTATTTGCTCATCTATAATCATTTTAAATTAACAGTAAAGCATTTTAAGTACTTTGGGAATCTTGAGTTACTGTATTTTTTTCTAGGTTTTCCTTTTTTCTACAGAGTCTGTCTTCAGAGAATATAAACTACAGTGGTAGTTTTATGGAATTCTTCAAGAGATAAATACCTTGGTGATATCAGTCTATAAAAGACTATGTCTTGTAAATTGTAGGTTAATAAAAAGGATCAGAAGTTAAAAAGCCCAGATAATAGAAATTCTCCTTTATCACAAATGATGAGATATATATTTAGGGGTATTTAAAAGAAAATTCCTTAATACAAATGTTTTCTAATTATCTTTTTTTCCATTGGCTACTGTGCCAATAGATCACTGGTTTTAATTTTTTTCATAATCTTTAACACTGTCTTTTAATGCTATCATCTTTCTGAATCCTTCCTTATAATATCTGTCACATATTGCTTTGGCCTTGACCTCTGGCTTTGATCTCCATGATACCTGGCATCAGTCTGAAAGAGGTAGAGTCCTTGAGACTGAGTTAGGGGAAAGAGTTGGGGAAAGAAATGGAGTGCTCATCAAAGGCATAGCCACCTGAAACACGGAGCTGTAAGTACTTTGCAAAACCATCAGTCACCTTTTCCATTTACAAAATACACCGCACTAGGGATTCTTCTGCACTCAAAATCTCTATTTACTTTATACAGAAACTTCTTTAAAGTAGAATTGAAGAGTGGCAGTGTGTAAATTATAACAGTGGTTAGATTTATGAAGTACTTTTCTTTTCCAAGGAAGAGAGTGGTTTGATCCATGAGTAGTGAGTGTAGGCAAGTGTCAGAATCTCCATCTAGAGTAAAATCACTGCCCCCAAGTTTACCTGAGATTCAGCATTGGTCCAATTTTAACCCTCTGAGTGTTATGTGTGACATATAGAGAGGTAGAAAATAATGTGCTTGAGATTCACTGGTGTGGTGAAGTGTTGGGCCTTGCAAACTGGAATATCTTCCATTCAAGTGCCAAGTACACCTGTGTGGGCCTGAACAAGTCACTTTACCTGTTTGAGTACCGCTTTTCTCATCTGTAAAGCAGATATGATAACTACTCTGCAGAATTGTGGTGAAACTCAGACACTTATGTATGTAAGTGTCTTACATATACTTGGCTCAGGAAGTTAGCCACTAATTGGTTGCTGTATCATAAACAGCAACAAGAAGAAAGGTACTCAATTTCTTGTCTATAATGAGCTTACTGTGGACCATGACTTCCTCATTTCTGTGTCCTGCTGTGTGAGAGGGCCCTTAATTCATATTTGCTGATTAACTCCTAGCAGGCTTGTGAGTTATTAGTTTGGTGATTTATTTTGTACTTAGGAGCCTAGCATAGGGCTAGGCACCTATAATTTAAGTAGAGGTCAAGAGAGAAGGGTGTTAGCTGTCAGGGAGCTTACGGTTTAGTAGGGAAGATGGTCAATACACAAATAATAAGCCAATTTTCATTTTATTTTATTGTGAAAAATGCAACAATCGAAAGGTACAGGGTGCTGCAGAATGACTAATGGTAGAGAGGCCAAACTCAGTTTTGAGGCTGGGGATGGCCTTTCTAAGGAAGGCAAATATTTAGTAATATAACCCAGGTTACCAAACTTTCCATTCCTAGGTTTTTTTCTGTCATTTTTGAAGTGGGTGTAGGAAAGCTTTTTACATTATTCTTTAGTTGTCTGTTCAACTGTTGATAATTTGCAAGTGTATTGTAGTGAGTGTAGGCAAGTGTCAGAACCTCCATTAGAAGACTGAGATAGGGTCACTGCATTTTAGTCTCACATGCACATAAAGCTTATCTATTATTGGGGAGGCTGTAGTTTCTATTTTTAGAATCTCTTGGAATTATCCAGTTTGACTCTTCTGTGGTCTTCCCCTTGTAGCTCTTCCCCATGAATTGTCCTGGCCCAGTTGTTGAGTGCAGGTGAAATTTTTCTGCCGTAGCCCATGGTCCTGATCATATCCTTTCCTTTGAAAACTTCAGTGACACCTCATTATCTATGACATATATTTACGACTCTCTGGGGAGGCACTCAGGGTCTTGTTTGGTTCAGCCACATGATGTCTCATCTGCCAGGCTTCTATGCTGCCCATACCCAAACCAAGCATTCCCATCACCATCTTCTAGGTGGATCCTGATTCTTGTTACTCCCTTGCCTTTCCTCGTGAAATCCCCAACATCCAAAATTCCATACTCCATGTAGAATTTATTCCACCATCCAAATGATGAAGTCATCTGTCACATTATGCCACCCAAACTTTGTTTTTATTTCTATTGTAGAAGTTTTGTGCCGTCTTTTGTGAAGTTGTTTGGAAACTGGTTATCTTTTAAATTTAATTGTGAATTCCTAGAGAGTAAAGACTGAGTCTTGGTCATCTGTGCATCAAGAGCATGCACATGAGAGCATCTGGGGAGCACAATGAGTGTGGAATTGGACTGATCTGGTCCACACCATGGACAGTTGTGCTGTAGCTTGTGCTTAAACCTACCAGCAACTGCATGGGTAGCAAACTGTCTCATTCTGTACAGATGGCCTCCCTTTGTGTTTATCAGTAGACCTCTTGGAGCACTTGCTTCTGTGCACTAGGTTCATGTAGCAATGGTAGATATCACAAAACTGTATTAGTCCCACACATTTTTATGCCAAGAAGTTGGCTATATTCTATCTCATATTATATCCTGTTATATTGCTATTTAATAGTAAACATTTAATAGTAAATATTGACATCCCCAGGTTTTATATCTTAAAACTATTAGATTTGTTATTTCTACCCAGAGTTCTCAGGGAGATCCATACATATGTACAGCACCTTAATTATTGTGACCATCCCTTATCCCATAGTCCATAACTGAGCTCAGGATTTGTCTTCCAAACCCATTCCCCTGCCAGCAAGTCATGCCACCCTCACCCTGTTGTGCAAACAAAAACCTGGGCGTACATCTTAAAATTTTAATTTTTCATATTCCACATATAATCTGTCACCAAATAATATAGATTTTACCTTAAATATCTAACATCCAATTACTCCTCTCAAACCTTAACCTAGACCACTATCTTCTCTCGCCTGGACTGTACCAGTTAGATAGGTCAAGAATATCCGACGGCTAGTCATGGGAAAAGTTACTGTATAGCAATGACAAGTGACAGTAAGTTCTAGAAAGGGGTTTGGAGAGCACAGAGGCTGACAGTGTAGAGACAGGAACCCTGTGCAAGATGCACCCAAAGAGCCACAGATCTGGTTGTCAGAAGGCTCACTAGAGGAAGCGTGATTCTGAGAAGTGAAGACGTATTGGGAAGAGAGCAAACCTGGGCCTCTGCATTTGTTTGTTGGAACCTATGTTTTCTGTTCCACGTAGCCCTTGCTGCACAGAGATTCCATTGTGTGCTGACACTTTTGTGAAGAGACTTGAATTTCTAAATGCATTCCTGTCATGCAATTCTCTGTGCTACAAAGCTGCAACATTCTGTCTCTGGAACCCATGACAATTGCTGGGCAGAGTCTAGATGTTTCTTGGCTCTAGTAATAAACAACTGTGCAGATCTTGGAGGATCCAGAGCACTACCAAACATCCTGGTGGAAAAGTTCCCCGTTGTGGGCTTGCTCCTTTGCTCCATCTGCTTGCTTATGAGGTTTGGAAAGGAAGCAGGGACACCATGCCCCTTGCTGTTGCCTAGGTCCTGATTTGCAACACAGCCTTGGCCTTACCAAGAGGGAATCAATTTACTTTAAAGGAAGACATGTTAAATGTTTAGTCTGATAAGGCCAATATTCCATGTCAGACAATGCTTAAGAAGGCACAGGACCAACGGCCAAGATTCAAGAAGGTTCAGGCCGCTAGGACAGTGCAACACATTTATTTTCTGGGAGGAAGCTCTGCCTTTCCAATAGTGAGGTAGGTAAGAGGGAAGCTCCAAGCTTCCAAATTAATGATCACTATTGTTCCCCATAGCTGTAGAGAGGTGTATATCACTAAAAGACAAGTATCTCATTTTAAATCAAGTCATTTTGAACCAAAAAAAAAAAAAAAAAAGGCATCTGAAATTCTGTTCACAGGTCTGAAGTGCAGAAGCAAACTTGGCATTCATGAGAAAGATCTTGGAGTCCAGGTTAATGATCCAAGGCTGGGCAGCCTGCTCCTTGAGTTCAGGCAAAAGTCATCTAAAAGTGGTTTGTTTTTTCTGAATAAAAGTAAAATCAGAGAGAAAAAGTATGAATGAAATATATATATCCTATGGCAAACACAATAAATATCAATGTTACTTTTCAATATAAAACAATTCATCTCTATTATAGAAATGTCCTTTGGAATATGACAGTTCTATAAAACTCCTGGGAGATGATGCACTTTAAGAAATGAGTGAATGGTTTTTACTTTTTCTCAGGTAGTTTAAGCTTATATGTCATGAAAAGATTAACATTAAACAGATACATGAGGTGGGATGGAAAGGGAGAGAAAAGGGAAATTGCATGGTAATGGAGGGAGACCCTCATTGTTATACAAAACTACGTATAAGAGGTTGTGAGGGGAATGGGAAAATAAACAAGGAGAGATATGAATTACAGTGGATGGGGTAGAGAGAGAAGATGGGAGGGGAGGGAGGGGGGATGGTAGAGGATAGGAAAGGTAGCAGAATACAACAGTTACTAATAGGGCATTATGTAAAAATGTGGATGTGTAACTGATGTGATTCTGCAATCTGTATTTGGGGTAAAATTGGGAGTTCATAACCAACTTGAATCTAATGTATGAAATATGATATGTCAAGAGCTTTATAATGTTTTGAACAACCAATAAAAAAAAAATTAAAAAAAAAAAAAAAGCTTATATGTCATAAGAAATGTAGATCAGTATATGAAGCCTATTCATTCAGTGGTAAATATTCTAGAAGGTGTTCTCTCTGTAGGTGTATGCATGCATGCAATGAAAACATAGAAAAATTAATTTTATATATATGTATATATACATATATATATCGCATAAAAATTCTCAGAAGATTAGTATACATGAGTTGGAATCAAATAGCTTTGTCACCCATTATCTGTGGGACTTTAGACAAATGACATAGTTTCTCTAAACTTCAGTCTTCTCACCTAAGAAATGGGGCTAAAGCACGTCATCTCAGGGAAGTAGGAAAGATAAAGTGCTTATCCTCTTCAGCATGTAGAGTGTCACCGTCCTTCCTCCAGCAGCAGTTCTTGTTATTTCTTTATCTGTGGGCTCACTGGTCTGCCTCTGTATCCTGAACTGGTGGCAGTGGCAGCATGTGCACTGTTTGTCATGTTATATCTCTTCTGGGGCCTCTATGTCCTGTGTCAGGGACCCAGGCAGAATGCTTCTCCAGACCCTTACGTCTGCTAATCCGAGTGGATCTGTCTCCTATAGCTAAGCTGACTAATCACCAAGACCCATTTTTATTTATCTTCCCACTCTTCTAGGCCCAGAAGTCTGGTTTAGGAGGGGACACTCAGGCTGCCGAAGACCTGCTAGTGCTCTGCAAACCACTGACAGACCTCATTAGCCTGCTTATTCCACTGGTAAGAGCTTACCTGTTTATGTGTCTTTCAGAATATTGCTGAGGTTGAAGTAATTTTATTTGAATTTCATGAACTTTTGAGTTTCTATGCTATTTTAATCCCCTTCAAAACTGGAACCAAAAGAACTTTGAAAGGTTTTTTTTTGCTCTGGAAATACTAAATTTATGGTTTAAAACCAAGAAGCTTATCATTTATTTAAATAGATATTTAAGTAAGGCAGACTCTCAAATCTAATTACTTTCTTAATGTGAGGTTTAAAAGAATTGAACAAATGAATTCCAAGAAGGAAGAGTAAATCATTATGGAAATCAACTCCCTTTCCAAAGGAGATTTTGGAATTACACTTGGCTTGCAGGACTCTCCAGAAACTTGAAAACACAGACATAGACCTGGGGCACCTTCTTTTTCAACCCCAACAAAAATGGAACAATTAAAATAGGTGAAATTAAATAAAAATGGGTGAGACTACACAAGACCACTGAAGATATGAAAAGAGCCCAATAGAAACTCAGAATTTGGATCACTGAACAGTTTTGAACAAACTTAAAGAGGACCCAACATACAGTACTTGCCCTTCAACAGAGCAGCCAGCCAGAGGGCCTGTGGATGAAATTCCATAAAAACTCCTGAAGAGTGGAGGCAGCCTTGTGGCTCCAAGGATGACAGCACAGACAACCCAAGGAAATGCATCTCTGTGGCTGCCACCCTTCACAGAGGCAGGCAGCTCTGAGTGCTGGAAAAACTGCTGGATTTGGGTTTTCCTGCCCTGTGGCTTCAAGGAGGACAGATGCAGTTTCGATGAATAATTCTGCAGACTTAGTTGTATTCAATGAGTAAAAGTTTGTTTCAACTAAGGGAAATTTTAAAAAGGGAAAAAATCACTACTGTTTTATATTAAATGATATAAGGGATAGAGCAGTCACCAAAAATGTGGCCCATAGGCTTACAATGAAGTGAGGGAAGGACACACAACCCAGGGAACTAGACAGATCTTTGGTATAGAATGTTGCGGAAGTTACAGGACAGCAGCAAAATTGCTACATCAGGGAACATCAGGGCTGAATCCTGTGCTCTCACAGAAAAAGGAAGGAAACAAAGCAGGCTTCTGTGAACAGACAGGGAAAACTAATAAACTACACAGCTTGAAGGATGTATAAAAGATGTAAAAATGCCCTATTGAAGATAAGTAAATGGACACAATATGTGATATAAGATAATACCTACATTTATAACAAAAAGGTTAAAAATAGTTTAAGAAAGACTGAAGGGAAACTTTGAGTGCACTCTATTTCACATGTATGTTTTATAGATATGGTTTCAGTGTTTGCCCTAGTCTGAGATTTTTTTTTCCTTGTAATAGGTGAGTTTATTCCAGTTGAACTCATTTATTCTTAATGGACTTATTGAAACTTATATTTGGTCTTTATATTGTTCTTTCTAAGTGTTTCCCTATCTTAGATACAAGGTATAATGCAAAAAAAAAAAAAAAAAAATCCCCTTTAACAGGAAAAGAGGGATTGTATAAAGAATAAAGTCCATAAGAAGATATAACTGCTATGAACCTTTTTGTATCAAATGTGTGGAATGGTATAAAATGAGAAGAACTAAAAACATATAGGGAGGAATCCATTTGTATTGAAATATTGAACATATGTTTTTCATTGCCTGACAGAGTAGGGATTGGCCTGTGGGTCAAATCTGTTCTACACTCTGTTTTTGTAAATAAAGTTTTATTGGAACACAGCTACACAATTCATTTACACATTGTCTATGGCTGCTTTGCCTCCTAATGGCAGAGTTGTAACAGAATAGTTACAACAGAAACCTTATATCCCATAAATCTATATTAATTACTCTCTAGCTCTTTAGACGTTTGTTGGAAGCTGCTATAGACAATATGAGTACTTTAGTAAGATTGATCTAATAGGAAAATATTCATCTCCATACTCTGAAAATAGAGACTATACCATCTTTATTTTCTGGGAAGCATCTTTTCAAAGTTGACCAAGTATTGTGTTAAGAGTATCAATAAATTCCAGTATGTAGTAATTGTATAGGCTAAAATCTTTACCCCAAAATATAATAAAATTAGAAGGAAAAATAAAGATAATGTAAAATGCACTATTAGTAAATACTACCCATAAGTACAGGAATAAAATGTTATTATTATGTCATTCTGAGCCTAATCAGGATACAGAAAGCACACAATGATTTAAACAGAAAAATTTTAATATAAAGAATTATTAAGCTATGATAGACTACCTCTAAGATTTTAAAAGAGGTACCCTAAAACTGAGGTGAAAGGGCAAACTTGAAAGGCATAGATCAGACTTCAATCGAGAGAGCAGGGTGCAGCCCACAATACAGTGGAGAAGTCTGTTGGGTTGCAAAACCCAGAGCTGCCCACAGTCCACAAGAGAGCAGAAGACAACCCCCCAGGGATCAGGAGAATCAGAGCCAGGGGCGGGCATGCAGATGAGGGCAGGTGTCACTGTGGGCAGAAGACTTGGAGTGCTCAGTGCCTGTAGGAAGGTCCACAGAGAGTGGCACCTTTGTAGTATGCAGGCAGACAGAAGGAATTAGGGTGCTAGTGAATGTGGGGAAGCTTGGAGTGCACAGTATCCTTGTTGGGAAGGCAATAGGATAATAACCTTGGCTAGGACTGGGGATCCTTGAGGGACTTTGAGTCCTGGGCACATCGTGTAGGCAGCCCATGACCAATGCCATTACACCCACACTTATTAGTGGTGTAGTCACCAGAACCAGCAAGAGAACCCCTGACTCCTATAATGTGCCTTAAATGCCCTCTATGGAGGAAAGTAACAGTCTTACTCTGAAGGAGGGAGGCTTTAAGGAAATCTGCCCATCATCACAGAACATGTACTGAAGGATACATATGGAACCAATGGCAAGCAATGAATTTCTGGCACAGTGATCAAATTGAGCTCACTCCAGAAAGTAAGATGACCCACTGTTAGGAAATCTAACATTCTCCAAAGTCAAGTGGCTTTTATGTCCTTCCAGCAATGGATGAGAGCTCTTGTCCCAGATATTATCAGTTCTTTTTTTTTTTTTTTAAAGAGACGCATGCCAGGCAAGCGCGCTACCACTTGAGCCACATCCCCAGCCCTATCAGTTCTTTTTTTTAAAAAAAATATATTTTAAATATTTGACCATCTTAAAATAGTGTGGTAATGCCTCATTGTGATTTCAAATTGCATTTCAGTAATGATGAATAGTATTGAGCATCTTTTCATGTGTTTATTTCCCAATATTTATATTATTATACTTTTGTAATCTGAACTTCCTTCATAAAATGAATATATTAAAAGTAAATTGAGTTACTTTTTTAAAAACTTTTAAACATATCATTTCAGTGCCTATAAAATTTCCCAATGTTTTTAAGTCAAATTGTTGTTCCCTGGAATAACTTTAATTAATTTTAGCTTTATTTTTTTTACCAATTAACTCCAAAGTCTTTTTATGTAAAAAGTACATTCAGTCACCCTTTATCAAATGAAACTTTCTTTTGTTATCTACATGCCATGCAATCACAAATTCAAAATGACATGGAAGATAAAATACAAGAAGTAGGTAAAAGTGAAACAATAATAGCAGCAAGGAAAGCCAGTATTGCATGGAACTTCTGGGCACAAGTGCCACCTAGCTTTGCCACTTACCAATTGTCACATTGGGCAAATATTAAATAGCAATACTTGTTATTTAATTTATGGATTCCATAGTTTCCTCACCTTTAAAATGGGGTTAATAATACTAACTAGACAATGAGGATATTATGGGGATTAAGTGAACAGTACCTGACACATAGTAAGTACTGAACAAATAAATCTCCTATGAAAGTGATTTCATATTTGCCACATGGTATCCTGTGCTTCAGTGAGCTAGGTTCTGCTCTCAGTGCTTTACCTTTGGTCTCATTTAGTCCTTCCTTGTTTATGATGAAGGGCCCATCCTCACCTTACAAATAAGAACCCTAAAGCTTACATAATATATAATACAGAATAATAGGGCTAGATGTCTGATCTCAAAGCCCACGTTTTCCCCACTACAATTCTAGTTGTCCTATGGATTAACTTCCAACTCATACAACTCTTGGAAATACTCTCATTGAAACATAATCTACTGGATTAGAAATCCATTCTGCATTTTTTTTTTTAAGTTTTGAAAAATGCCCTTAGTTAGGAGTCATCTCCAGATGCAATTTGCATAGTTTAGGGAGAGATTCTGAATGAGGCTACTTTTGCGTTTTGTCCGGAAGACAATGAGAAACACATGAATGAGGAAAAGTGCTTGTAGACTTAATAAATCATTTTTTGTTTAGGAAGGATAAAAGTTATCTTAACACTTCTATTTTACGTAGTCATATCCAATTCCTTAGAGTTAATTGGGAAATATAAATGATTAAGATGTGCTTTCAAAATGCAGGGAACAGCCTCACCCAGTAGCTGATGAACTTGACTCTGACTATACTTGTAATAACTGCCCTGTTACATGGCTCATTGCCGAGTTTGAGTGATTAAACTTAAATCTCAAAAGGGAGTAGGCAGTCTCATCTCCTGTCATGGAGGAATTTGCATCTTTCAGAATTGTTTGTTGAACAGGTGTCTATCCCAGGTAATTGAATTTTAACAACCAGAGCAGGCCATGATGAAAAATTCTTGGAGTGTTAAAAGTAGAGACTGAAGCTTACAATGCAGACTTGATGCTTCAGGGGCCTAGGTGCTGCTTGGGGGAGTTTTCTATTGATTCTGAGGTCATTGAAGGGCAGAAAACCAGGAACTTTGAGCGGACAGGTGATTGTCTGCCGGCAGCACAGGTGTGTTAAACAGGGTGATATGCATCTGCCGTGTTCAAAATCAGAAGGTTTTACCTGAAGGCTAACTTTCAGAGTTCCCGTGATAAAGGAAGGAGGTCAGCTTAGAACACGTGACATGGTCTTTTGTGTTGATATTTTAGGATTTTTCATTTAAATATTTAATATGCTTTATGTATTCTTCCCCCATCCTTTTCCTGCCTTTTGTTAGATTGAAGCACAACTTTGGGTTCTACCTTTGGGGCTAATGCCTTTTTTCTTTCTTTTAAATGCCTTTGTGATACATTGAATTACATAAAAATGCCAGTATCTGGCCATTGGGGCTTTACAAAAGTGGCATTTCATTTGGTTCAGGATTAAATTAGGATTATGTGACAACTTTTATTGGTTTGTACTACAGCTAGTTCCTGAAATTCATGAAGCCCATTTCCATACAGTTTTATCCCCCAATTACTTAAATTGGAATGTGATTCTAGGCTAGAGGTTGCCAGGTAAGTGGAGGCACCCTGGACTTGGAGTCAGAAATCAAAAACTCAGTGCCTGGCTCTACTGGCAGCCAGCTTGTATGATCTTGGATTAGGCACCTTTGATTCTCACCTGGGAAGATTAAACAAGGTGGTATATGGGAAGGTACCTAGCAGGGTCCTGGCTGCATTTCATAAGCGAATTGCTTTCTTTTCTCACTTTGGCAGTTGAGTGTCATTTCTGTGAAAATTTTCATTCAATCACATGTTATCCTATATGTGAATCTACCCTAATCCTCTGCTTGCTTTTTTTTTTTTTTTTTTTTTTTTTGATGGCTACTCTTTCCTTCCTTTAGTACTCCTCCTCCTCCTATCTCTCTCCACCCAGCTGGCCTGAGACACAACCCCTCTGCTTAGCTCAGGATCTTTACTCAGCAGATTCTGGAACTTTTTTTGTGGACTCCCCCCACTGGTGTTTACAGATTCTTCCCAAAGGCCCCTCTTGTCAACTCTCTTTTTCCAATTTTTCTTCTGATTATTTACTGTGAATATTTACATATGTAAAAGTATGTAGTCAGGTTTGCTTGAAGAGTGTCAATTGCTATAGATCATCCTGATTTTCCCTGGAGTTCTCCTGGAGCAGCCTCTTACACTGTTCATCTTAGATACCAGGTGTCTCATGGCGATGCAGCCCTGGCATCCAGAGTAGGTAATTACCCAAGGATAAAAATCATTCTCTGAGATATTTTTCCCAGCTCTGTGGGACAGTGCCTCTGTAACAAGTAACTTGATCATACTTAGGTTCTTGTTTATTGGCCAGGCGTCTGCCTAATGTATGTGAGCTGTATTGTGTATATCCACATTTATTACTGGAGCCATTAGATTTAAAAATGGCCTGTGACAAGAACATTGCCATGTATCTTTTGTGGGAAAGATTAACAAACGTTTATAGCTGTATATAAAGTGAAGAAAAATAGTAATAAGGCCATGGAGGACCTAAACTAGAGCACATCTAGATCAAAGATAAATTTTACAGTGGTTGTTTAAAAATATAATAGGTTACAGGATGAGGTGCTGGAATTGCTTTCCTGTGGGAAAAAAATAAACAGACTTTCAATTTTCATCTTACTTAGATAATTTTTGAGGCTTTTGGCTTACAGACAGAAGAGTGAACTTGCTAGTTTTTGAGGTTCTTTCCACATATGATTCTATGAAAATAAACTACTTATCTATCCTTAACAGAATATGAAACCTATCAATCCATAGTTTATGAATCACAGTCTATCTCCCTTGTCTGTGGAAGATAAATTCTAAGACTGCCAATGGATGCCTAAAAACTCTGGGTAAACTGCATATACGGATTCCCCCCAATTATGATGATTTGACTTGGAATTTTTTGACTTTACTGTGGTTTGAGAGTTATATGCATTCAGTAGAAATTGTACTTTGAATTCTGATCCTTTCCCAGGCTAGCAATATGCTAGTGATAGTCTCTCAAGATGTTTGTTGAGCTGTGTTGCTTTCTGTAATGTTTGGTAGGTTCGGTGTATTAAAGGCATTTCATCTTAAGATACTTTCAAATTACGATGAGTTTATCTGAATGTAACTCCATCGTAAATCATGGAGCATCTGTACTGTTTTTTCTTATACATGCATACCTTTGATAAAGTTTAGTATATAAACTAAGCACAATAAAAAATGAACAATAGCAACTAATAGTAAAACAGAGCAATTAAAACATATTGTAAAAGTTATGTGAATATGGTTGCGCTTGCTCGCTCTCTCAAAATATCTTATTATACTGTACTCACCCTTTCTCTTTTTAAAAGAATGTGCGATGATACAGTGCCTATGTGCCAAGATGAAGTAAGGTGAATGACACAGGCTACTATTGACTTTCCCTGTGAATCCCCAGGATGTTGTTCTGAGTAGTGTAATGAAATTTCCCAGTCTAGCTCCATCTAAGATCATGAATCATCCCTTTGTCCAGTGTATCCACATGTATATCCTACCCTACCTGTTAGTCAATTATTAGCTATTTCAGTTATCAGATCAATTGTAGTGGTATTATAGTGTTGGTGTCCAGAGAACCCTCAGAATGGCATGCAGTTTGAAATTTATGAATTATTTACTTTTGGAATTTTCCAATTAATGTTTTGCCTATAGTTGATAATGGATTGCAGAGTGGACACATTGTAGGAGAATCATAGTGAACTGTATGTAAAAGAAAGATATCCTTAGTCTACTTTGAGAAACTGATGATTCTAGACTCTCTGCCCATAAAAATGCCCAGACCCAGACATATGCAAAGTTCTGCACATAATTGATAATTTCAGGAGGAATTTCGAATTCTCACATGGCAATCATTATAAACTATAACTAATACAGGTTATAATAAGCTGAAATGATGCGGTAGCAAAATCATTTGTATATGTCTTCCTCCCCCCACTAGACTGTAAGTCCTTTGAAGGCAAGGGCCATATCTATTTGCTTCACTTTGGGACCTAGTATAGAGAAAGGATTCAGTAAATATGTTTGTAGGAAAAGAAGTGAAAAGCTAACATGTACAGTATATTTTCTTAGCATAACTGAGAATAGACCAAATCTAGTAAGACATAGAATCAAGTACAAATTTATCCAGTTTGTCTGCACCCCTGCTCTTCTACCATACCTGAACTAGCCCCTCAAGAGGTGGTAATGATTATGGATAACCAGTTCATTTGCTTTCAAATCACATCATTTGACTTCTTTCTAGAGGTTGCCCTATTGGCAGGTTATTCTCTAACATTCACTGGGCAGCCTGATTTCTGCAACAACCTATACCCCATCTTTGATTGACAGAACATGAAAGAGCAGTTAGCATTGCCCAGGGACTCATGTATTTCTGAAAACTGCTATACTTGTAGTAACTGCGGTATATAAAAACCCAGCCCTAGGATCCCAGCAGCACTGGTGATCATAGAAGCCTCTAAGCAGTCAAAATAGATGCCACAGCTTCAGTACCCTTTTCTAACAGCAGTTCCCAGGGCTCTGAAATTCAATATTTATATTTGGGTAGTTTTAGGGAAACAAAGGCCCCAGAATTGCAGGTGCACATTCTCCCATTACTTCTTACACCTTTGTCTTGAAATGGTAGTAATGTTGAAGTATGTTTTTTTTAATGCAATTTTATTTTTTATTTTAACTTGTTATATATGACCGCAGAATGCATTAAATTCATATTACACATAAAGAGCATTTTTCATATCTAATTTTTTAAATAGCATTTTGTTAGTGATCAAGGCTGCCTGCTCTAAGGTGAGTAGGAAAACATTCACTTCTGTGATGGAAAGAAGGAGTGCCTGAGGCACCTCCTCTAGAAAATCACCCCCATTGATGACCTACCCAACATCCTTCCATTGACTTCTTTTCAAGCCCCCTTTCAAGTAGTAATGCTTTAATGTGGATGTGTTTCCCTAACATAACAAGACTGGACAGAGGAACAGACCAAAGAGAAAGAGGAAGTGAGAGTAGTATAGAAGAAAGACTTGAATGTTGAACTGAAACATGCATGGGTCATGTCGAAAACAAAGTCTAGTTAATTAAAAGGATTTTAAGGATGCACTTTATTTTTTATTCCCAGTACACTTTCCTTGATTTTAAAAATCTAGGATTATGATATTTTTGCATCACTAATGCTTGAGTTTTTATGTGCATCATTGAGGAAAGTGAGTCTTAGTAATTGCACTCTCATGCAGGTAAAGTTATAGAGGTTAACAATTAGGACCACATCAGAATACATCCAAATTTTAGTATAATTTACACATGCATATCTCACATATTGTGGAAGAATTGATGATGATGGTTAACTACCCATGGTTTTTGGAGTTCTGGAACTCAAAGTTGGAAGCCAACTATGGAATGAAAGTTGGTAAATTACAAGGTAAATTGGTGTATATCAAGAGTCTTAAAATTATTTATACTTTTAAATTTATACGTTTGAATTCTACTTCTAGAAACCTTGCATAGGAAATAAACACAAAAATACAGAATTGATTGTGAAAACAGATATATTCGTGGAATTATTTTTAGTATGAAGAATTTTGTTAATAACCTATGTTTACCAATTGTAAATAAATTAAATTTCATTTTTAAGACAGAATTCTATGATACCGTTAAATATGATTTTTCCAAGCATGTTAACAATGTGGAAAAAATATTTTAATATAAGTTTAAATGAAATATCACAATATTTATTAATCATGATATGCCAATTACAAAATAATAATATTAAGAACAAAACAGCCATGACAGCGCATACCTATAATCCCAGAGACTCAGGAGGCTATGGCAGGAGAATCACAAGTTCAAGGCCAACCTCAGCAATTTAGTGAGGCCCTAAGCAAAGACCCCGATTCCAAATAAGATCACCTTCCAAGGTACTAGGGGTTAGGATTTCAACACATCTTTTTAGGGTACACAGTTTAAGCCATAATATTATCCAATGTAAAATGCCTTTGACTCGGCAATAAAAGGGTTAGAAATTTACCCTGAGGAGACACATTGGCAAACAGCAAAGAATTTCTGGGTAGGATTGTTTTTAGTAGTGAAAAATTAGAAGTATCTTGGCAGTCAGTTGTGTATTAGTTAATTATGTTTTCTGTATAATACAATGAAACTAATAAAAAAGAGATGTAATTCAGTATTTATTGCCATAGGTAACAATTACAACATATTAAACAAACGAAGTAAATTATAAAGCAACATGGAGCAGTGCCCCACACCTGTAATCCCAGTGACTTGGGAGACTGGAGCAGGAGGATTGCAAGTTCAAAGCCAGCCTTAGCAACTTAGAGAGGCCCTAAGCAACTTAGCAAGACACTGTCGAAGTAAAAAATAGAAGGAGCCAGGTGTGGTGGTGCATGCCTGTAATCCCAGCAACTCAGGAAGCTGGGGCAGTAGGATCACAAGTTCAAAGCCAGCAAAAGTGAGGCACTAAGCAACCCAGACCCCATCTGTTAAAAAAAAAATATATATATATATATATAAAAATGAGAGAGAGAGAGCGTGCATGCACCCACGTGTGTGTGTGCTGGGGATGTGGCTCAGTGGCTGAGTGCTCCCGAGTTCAATCCCTGGTACCCCCACCCTGAAAAAAAAAAAGTGGACCGGGATGTTGCTAGTGGTAAAGTACCCCTGGGTTCAATCCCCGGTGCACAAATATATAAATATTATCTATATTATAAATATATGTATACATTTTTATATAAATATATATGTGTGTATGTGTACATACATACATACACTTAAATATATATAACTTGTATTTAAAGTCATTTAATAACTAATAACATTCAGCATAACTTACAATTAATAGGCACATACACAGAGGTTGTCCTTGCTTTGCATGATTCTGCTAGGCCTAAATTCCAATTAAACAATATCAGTCCCCTTAATAACATGGTCCAAATTTCATTTCCCATGGTATATTAATTGGGAGTAAGGGCATGAAGTACAAACTTTGCTACCAGTTCTTCAGTCAGTAAATCACTATGTAATTAACAAACATGCATCATCATAAATGACCAATCATGCCACCTATTTCTAAGTCCATTACCAGTTGATTACTGTGTACCTGTTTTTTATTTCATACACAGACTCCAAAACATGTGATTCTGTTGCTTCTTTGCCCCCTACTGATAAATGCAAGATACCATTTTACAAAAATGAATAATGGAAAGGAGTCATTCAGCAAAGATGAAAGTGCACCAAAGAAACAAGTGATAATGTGGGGAGAGAAATTTGAATGGAAAGTAAATGGAGTTATAAAAGAAACAGCTGACTCTAGATCGGGCAGAGGGGTGGGAGAGTATGGGAGTGGGCAGGAGGTTAGCAAGGATGGTGGAGTGCGATAGACATCATTATCCAGAGTACATGTATGAAGACACGAATTGGTGTGAACATACTTTATATACAACCAGATATGAAAAATTGTGCTGTATATGTGTAATAAGAATTGTAATGCATTCAGCTATCATTTATTTTTAAAAAATCAGTTAAAAAATTAAAAAAAGAGAAACAACTGCAGAAATGTTGGCACTGTTGCCCTTCGAGTGGCTCTAGATGCATAGCCTGAGGAACCTAGGGAGAATTTATCTACCTAAATGAGAAAGATGGTTTTCATGAAAAGGATGAGGTTGCACCAGAAGAAGTGGTGCTTACCCACCACTTTGAATTGTAGGAACTCTTAGAGATGTTTTTAAGACATTGAAAATGCAAAGGATGGGCCTGGGGATGTGGCTCAGTGGTAAGTGCTTGACTGGCATGCATGAAGCTCTGGGCTTTATCCCCTGCACCATGCACACGTGCATGTGAACAAGTGCAAAGGATAAAGTGTTGGGAGTTGATCCAGATTTAGAAAGAGGCATGGAAAGGGTGTCTCTTCTTCACATTGAAACTTTTAGTACAAGACAAGGACTATTCAGACTGTTCAAACAACTCTTGATAAGTGGTTGGTTAAAAAAAATATATTTTTTAGTTGTAAATGGACACAATGACTTTATTTTATTTATTTAAAAATATTTTTTAGTTGTCAATGGAGTTTTATTTATTTATATGCAATGCTGAGAATCGAACCAGTTCCTCACATGTGCTGGGCAAGCACTTTACTACTGAGCCACAACCCCAGCCCTTGATAAGTGTTTTTAAATAAATAAAACACTTTGATTTTCAGTGTTTCAAATTAGTGCTAAATAAAAGGTTTCCTTTTAAATTCTCCTAGATGTTTATAATAAGAGATTTTTAATGTTTTGATTAAAAATTTTAAGAAACAGAGCAATCTTAATTTTCCCATTCATTAAGATCATTTGCATGGTTTTAGTCTGCATGGTCATTTTTATGGTCCATGCAAAGAGAGGACTGCTTCTAAAAATAATAGGACACACACTGAAATGCTTGCAGTGGTTTACTCTGGGTGATAGAACTACAAGTGATTTTTATTTTCTTCCTTACTCCATCTTCTCTATGTTTCGGATTTTCTCTCTTTTGGTACCAGGGATTAAACCCAGGGGCACTTAAACATTGAGCAACATCCTCATCCCATTTTTTTTTTTTGTTTGTTTGTTTCCTGTGACATGACCTCACTAAGGTGCTTAGGGCCTTGTTAAGTTGCTGAAGACTGCTTTGAACTTTGGATCCTCCTGCCTCAGCCTCTCCAGCTGCTGGGATTATAGGAATGGGCCACTGCATCTGGTGTGTTTCAGATGTTCTTAACATTTATCACTTTCTATGGTATCTATATTTCCTTAGAAAAAACAATTTATAATATTTCTACCTTCTGTCTTGTCCCAGCTTCCCAATACCTTCTAACAAACCAGTGGTATCTCTTTCCCATAAGCCAACAGTTCACTTTAAGCTTTTCCCTCCCATTTGTGGAATAAAAAATCAAGACCAACTGCATACTGCCTACAGGAGACTTGCCTTAATATAAGAGGCACAAGTTGGTTAAAGGTAAAATCATAAAAGAGGGTGAATTGTGCTAATGCTAGTCAAAAGAAAGCTGGCACGGTTATTTTAATATTAACCAGAGTAGATTGTATAACAAAGAATACTACCAGGAATAAAAAGTCATTTTCTAATGATAAGTTGGACAGTTCATTAAGTAGACATAACAGTGTGGAACAAGCTAAATGAAGCAAAAAACGTGTTATAAACATAAGGACAAAAAGACAAATTTTCATTTTAATTAGAGTTTAGTATTCCTCCCTTGATAATTGATAGAACAAATAGAAAATGGGCAAGGAAATGGTAGATTGAAGCAGCAGTGCTATCCAATTTGACCTGATTGATATTCATAGAACAACCAACAAAAGTAGAAAATATGTTCCTTCAAGTGCATGAACATTTTATGAAGATGGCTCATATTCTGAGTCATAAAACAAGTCTCTAAAATGATTCAAGTCATATAAAGCATTTGAAAACTTATAAATACATAAAAATTTTATGTAACTTTTGTACTACATGGTAATAATATTTTATAAATATATAAAATCACCATGATGAGTTTAAATTTAAAAATCAATAAAAAGAAGCATATTTAGAAAAATTCTCAAATATCTAAAGTGGTGGACATTTCTAAATAAGCATGGGTTAAATGAAAAATAAAAAATTAGAAATTTGAACTAAATGAAAATGTTATCAGACTTTTATCCAGCTGCTTCACATACCACAAGCCAATTCATTGAAGAGACAAAGAATTCATGCAAGGAAGGTGACTTTATTTGAAAAGCTGGCTGATGCAAAAGATGGAGGACTCTTGTTCAAAGTCCATCTTGCAGGGAATCAGATTTAGGAGTGTTTTATATAGGGTGTGATGGTTGTTTGTAAACCACAGGCACCTTCTCACAGCAAGACAAGTTTGATCAGACTGTTGAAGGATCAGATGATGCACATCTGATCTTAATTGCCTAGTCACAAGATGTTTTTCAGTTCTGCAAATATTAAGAGAAACAACTATTATTTTTGTTTACTGATTAGATTGCTTGTGTGCAGTTTCTGATATATCACACAATTGACAGGCTAGAGGAAGTAGCTGCAAAGAAAAAAGACAAGGGTCAGATGAAGTTAAATATGGAGTGCTTAATGCTTGGCATTAAAAACACTACACAGCAGAATTTGTGGGATGCTATTAAAACAGAACTTATAGGGAGGGAAATTTATAGCACACAACTCCTAAGTTAGAAAAGGAGAAGAAAGGTCTCCAGCCAGTGACCTCAGTTTCTACCGCAAGAGTCTAGGAAATCAAATTAAACCCAAATAGAGTAGAAGTATATTTAGGATAATCTATATTTAGGGTGTGTGTGTGTGTATCAATCACAGCACAAGTCAATGACAGGAGAACTGTAGAGAAATTAAGCCAAAACTCAGTTCTTTGAAAATATAACAAAATTAATAAACTCATTGACAATGAGAAGAGGAATCTGGAGAGACATTCTCACAAATTCTACAGACATTAAGAAGTTAACATTCTGGACAGGTTTATGCCTATCAACTAAAAAACTTAGATGAAATTGAAAAATTCTTTAAAAACAGAAGCAAGTGAATCTTATTTAAGAAAAAATAGATAACTTGAATAGCACCTTATCATTCATAAAATTAAATTTTTAGTTTAAAATGTTTCCATAAAGAAATCTGCTGCCCCAGGTGAATTCAGTATTAAATTCAACCAAACAATTAAGAATTTTATAAAAACTTTCCTAGAAAATCAGAGTAGTTCTATTTCCTCTTTCTATATGGCCAGCATTACCCTTATACCAAAAAACAAAGACATTACAAGAAAACTGCACACTAGTATCTCTTATGATCATAGAGCCAAAATCCTTGACAAAATTTAAATAAATTGAATCCAACCTTATATTAAAAAGATACATGAAATAGTAGGGATAAATAGACAAACCATATGAAAACTATAAAACATTGCTTAGGAAAATTAAAGAACCTCTGCATGCATGGGAAGTTAACTGTTTGAGTTGAAAGACTCAGTATTGTTACAGATTCTTCCCAAATATAAACTCAATGCAACCCCACTGAAAATCTCAGCAGACTTTTGTAGAAATCGGCCAACTGTTTCTAAAATTATATGAAATACAAGGGACCTTAGAATAGTCAATACAACTGTGTTAGTCAACTTTGCATTATGATAACAAAATACAGGTTACTTAGGAAGTAAAGAGAGCTTTATTTGGCTCACAGTTTTGAAGGCTCAAAATTCAAATATTCTAGTGTAGTCTCAGAACTGACCTTTGGTTGCATCATCAAGTATGGATGTCAATGGCAAGAAATTATGTACTGAACCAGAAATATAGAGAGCAAGAGAGACTGGGTATTCCAAGATACCCATTGAGGGTATGCTTCCAGGGACTTAAGGAGGTCCCACTAGGCCCTACCTCTTAAAGATTCTCAGCACCTGCCAATAGCACTATCCTAGGAAGCCAAGCTGTTAACATATGGATCTTTGAGGGAAGCATCTAATGGTTCTTGTATTTGGTGGTTCTCTTTCTCCATTTTAGTCTTCCTTCCTGTTTAGGCTCATCAAGAGTGGAAGTTGTTTGTGTTATGTGATGCTCTTATTTCTTTTCTCTTTACCAGCTGACCCCTGGTTTCATAATTACCTCAGCTCTGCCCTGGGTCCTCCAATCTAGAAATAGATGAGAGGCCCAGATTTCAATCTCACGGAGATATTTGGTATATCACAAATCCAGATACTAAGCCTGCAGTAAACCTGTTTTCCCAGGTTCTGTTTATAATATTTTTTTAATGTTTTTTAGCTAGACCTTTATTATTTATTGATTTACATGCAGTGCTGAGAATTGAACCCTGTGCCTCACACATGCCAGGCAAATGCGCTACCACTGAGCCCTAGCCCCCTGTTCATGATATTTTCAACAATAGAGCCACCTTGTTTAAGGGGACCCAGAGCTGGGATAGCTGCTTCATTTCTTTATGTGGACACAGAATCCCAGCCCTCACCTCACACTTTACACTTAGCTTTTATCTTGCCACACTAGAAGTGGTGCTGTTATTACATTGAAGATCCTGTTTCGGGAGAGCTACTTATGGCTGCTTTTTGAAATTCAAGCTGGTTATATGTTTGTTCAATTTCTGGTCTGCAGAGATATTTATCTTGAAAAGTTCTTATTTTGGTTGTTATGTGTGTATATGAGAGGAGGGGGTTACAATTTTTGAACTCGTGCATCTCTTGATTGGAAGTCACATACCTATTCAGTTCCCAGATTTATCCTTTAGACGTTTTCAACATGTTCAACCATGGCAAACTCTCAACAAGTAAACATTAGCTGCATGAATGAGTTATACTGTTAGAATCTGGTCTGATTTATATCATATTCTGTGTATATAAAGAACACAAAAAGAAGATTGGAGAAACACGAAGGGATTGATAATGTATTTCTAGACAAATTTTTATTTTAAAAATGCCTTTCTGTGCTGTTCTCTCTATTTTTGTTTTTCTTTCTCAATAAAGATGTACTTAAAATTTAGAATACACTAAAGTTGTTTTAATTTTGCAAAGAGTAAGCAAATGAAAAAGGTCCTGATGCTCACCCCTCTGACTTGGGGTCCTTATGCCTTCGTGCCCCTCCCTTCTCCCATCCTGGAGCCTCAAGTCATGTTTGCACATGGTTTTCTATAACCCTCCCCACTGGCCTTCTGTTCCTCCAGGACCTAATGCTTTCAGGTGCTCTACCAGGATCAAAAAGGTTTGCAAAAATAAATAGTTTCTTCGCCATATCCTTCAAAAAGTTGCTCCTAGATACTTTTTGATACTCTCAGAATTAGAAAATACGTGTTACTATTTGATATTCCTTTAATTAGAATCAGAAAAAGAAACATGTCTGAAGTATGGATTTCTTCTCTGGGAGAGTTAGCACACTAATGTCTAAGCATCTGTGGAAGTCGGCAAAGGGATTCAGATCATTTCTGCTTTGATTTGGGTGTGGGAGATAAAACAGGTTTAGTATTCCTGAAGCAGGGCAGGACACATGGCAGTCAGCTCCAGCCTTGGAAACTTAGAGGCATTGCTCATCCTGTATGAGTGGGAACCAAGGTGTTCTCTTGATCTGCTCAGAGTACAGTGTGTATGGCATGGAAGCAATAACAGCTAATTGCCAATTCCTTCCATTCTAGAGATATCTGATGTTCTTCCCATCAGATGGAGAAAAGTGTCTACATTGTAATATACCTTATCATTTTTAGTAAACAGTGAAGTTTTCTCTAAATTTAGGATGTGAAATTCCAGAATCAATTCTGCCAGGTAAACTACAAGCTGCTTAGATGATTTAGAAGTACACCTCTCTTCCATCTTTCCTGACAGTGGCCAGTGCAGTAAGAAACTTGATAAATATTCAACGGCTTTGCAACTCTTGAGTTTCTCATAGTAGCTGTTATCATCAAAATTCACTCTTTAATTCTGCCAGCAAAGGTCAGCATCCTGTTCTATTGAGTGGAGATTACGAGCAATTTGGTTGACTTTCCTGTGGCAAAAGCAAAAAAGGCTCTGTAGAACTATAAGAAATATTTCTTTACTTCCAAAATAAATAGCTGCATACAACTTAGTAGAGCATAAAGTTTTCTTTTTTTTGTTTTCACATCAATTTTAATAATATATTTTATTTAACCCTAATATCAAATACATTATTGTTTCCACATGCTGTCAATACAAAGTATTATTGACCTATATCACATTCTTTTTTCTATTGAACCTATCCTGCACTTTAAAAATGTTGCTAGACCTTCTACTTGCAAACGTGGCATGTTCCAAGTTTTGGCACCTACTGCTACATTCATGAAATGTTAAAAATAGCAATTATTTTAAGGAAAAATGCAGATGAGGGGTTTTGTAGGTATACCACCTGTAACATTTGTTGATCTTCATTAATTCTCAATGTCCTTCCTGAGGGAGCTGAATTGTGTCCCTCTGTTGCAGAGGACTTGGGGGCTTTGGTTTCCAACATAAGCAGCAGCCCTTGGGTCTGCTTTCTAATTATTATCAAAGAACATGGCCACCTGGTCCCCATCCCCATGCAGTCAGACCATTTTGGGATGTGGCCCCTACTACATTCATATCCAGTGACCCCATACATCTGATTGACATAATGCATAAAGGCTTCTTTTTCATCCCGTTTATTGAAAGATTTACCAGGGAATTGAAATGACGGTTTTCTGCCTCCAAGCCAGTGGTTGGATTAGAAGATCTCTGATGGCCCCTTCAAATTCTTGTAAAGTTCATTTAAGAGATATTGAAGTATCTAATAAATAATGAAATATAATTTATAAAAAACTAGTATTAATTTTAAATGAAGCTATATACTATTATATAGTATAGTGTTTCTTTAAAACACATCAACAAGGAATATTCTTAAGTTCATTAACGTGCAGTTTTTCTATTTCCCTTCCATTAAAGTATCACTTAAGTCAAAGAGTAATTGATCACATATTTAGTTCAAAGTTACTATTATTCTAACATGGAACTTTATTTAGCAATTTTTGAGTTACTTTGGGCCTTGTCTACATGATCTGCTAAAACAAGTGGAGGAAAATCAGCCTTAATTGATTTGACCTCATCAGCATCCTTTCTAGATATGGGTGTATTGTTAATTTGGATCATTAGTTTGTATATAACTTCTAATAGGTATTTGAATTTTCTCTTTGATTGGATAATCTGATCATTAGTAAAGTTTCTAAAATTTCTACCTGTCCTTGGAATTAAACTGTCCTTAGGTCCTCAGGTCTTTAGGACACCACTAAACACCTGAGATATGTGATCCATTCTCTAAGAGAATGTTCTACCGTCAGGAGCACATCTCTTGAACCAAAGACTTTAAATATGTAGTAGACAACCACCCATTTTACAGAGAAATAAATTTAAGTGTAAATTGTTTGCTTAAACTATATTTATCTTTCTTTTTGTCAGTGTGAATTGAAGGGGAAAAATTTTTAACTCATAACTTTTTTATAATTATGGCTTAGCTTATAACTAAAGATTCACTTGAGGCAAAAGTGGGAAACTCACATTTCTTATAAATGATACCTCAAAGCTGTTTGGAATGCAGAAGCCAAGATAATTACAAAATCCATCATGCAGAAACACTGCAAATACAGAAAATTCAATGTTTAACTCAGTGATCAGTTTCCCTTAATTTATCATTGAGAGAAAAACAAATTGACCATTTACGAACCAAAACTCATTTTTTTCCTGTAAGTTATTCTTTCATTTAGTTCAAACTAAAACACTTTGACCATTAATACTGGGAAAGCATAGTAAAATATCAAAATATAAAATAAGGTAATATATTTTCATGCTAGGACTTCACATATGTGGTAATAGAGTGCAAATGAAAAATGAAAAACTGGTCCTACTGGTTATAGGCAGGTAAATTCTCTTATTGATTTCCATTTTCATGATTGCATAGTTTACAGAATTTTACTTTTTTCTTTCTTTTATATTTATTATTTTTTTATTTTTACACAGTACTGGGGATTAAATCCAGGGCCTCACACATACTAGACAACTGTTGTACCACTGAACTTTGCCCAGCCCATCTCTAAACATTTTGAGTGTTTAACAAATACATTTTATATGCTGTTCTTTTTAAAATTAAAAAATTCTCTCTCTCTCTCTCTCTCTCTCTCTCTCTCTCTCTCTCTCGGAGATTATATATCCATATGTAGTCTCCAATAAAAATTCTTTGTATGGATGAATGTATGTGTGTGTGTGTGTATACACACATAGATGCATATATTTATATGCATCTATGTGTCTGTACACATATAATATGTATAATATAATATGTATATTAAGATTATTCCTTGTTGATGTGTTTAAAAAAACACTATACTATATACTAGTATATAGGTTCATTTGAAACTAATATATGTATAATTATGTAAAAATAATTCAAACTCTTTGGAAGGGTTAAAAGGTAAAAAATACATACATATATATCTTGGTTCATAAAAATAATGTTTGTTTTCACAGTTATATGTATTTATGTGTGAAATGAAAATATATATGCCCCTGTTTATACAATGTGATTATAGTATACATACAGGTCTGTAATTTGCTCTTTTCCCCTTTCTCAGTATTTTAGCAAAATTTCTTATTATTTTCCTATAATTGAAACTATTTTAAAATTAAGTTTTATTGGTACATCGTAATTATATGTAACAGTGGGATTCATTGTGAGAGATTTCTATGTGTACATAATATTGCGTCTGTACTGAACAAGTGCAGATTTTTTTTCTTGTCATTTTTCCCTAAACAATACAGTGTAACAACTACTTAGTGTTTACATCACATTTGGTATTACAAATAATCTAGAGAGGATTTAAAGTATACAAAAGGATGTGCTAGGTTATATGAAAGTATTGTGTCATTTTATAGAAGGGACTTGAACTCTGCAGATTTGGATATCCTTGGGCATCCTGGAACCGATTCCTCCATGGATACTCAAGAAATGAGTGTGGCAGCCTCCAAGTGGGAGAGCTATTCTTGCATATTTCCCAAGGGTCACAAAGAAGACATTGTTTTTATATTGCATGCTTTTGCAGAGAAAGTGAAATTTTCAGGATTGGTCCCCCTCTGGAAAGACGCCTTTTCTCCATTGGCTCATCAGAGAGAAATAGACTCCAGAGATATTATGCTGTTTCTTTTGGGGTAATAAGGAAGATTTCATTTACAGTTGGAGTGCTGATGGATAATAGGTCTTTTGCCATGCTTTTTTTTTTTTAAGTGTTTTAAGGTCATACTGATTGCAATTCACCTTGTCATTCCTGGTCTTCAATACATAAACTTGATTTTTAAACTGTGGAAACTACTGCTGCTGTGTTATCAGCATGGATAATAACATAGTACCATGGAAATGCACATTTACAGGTAACAAAGAAAGAAATGGATGCATTTTAAAAATTGGAGACAAAATAATGTTACCTAACTTATCTGACATTCTGTATGAGGCCACTTGGCAGAAGATGGTGGCATTTCCCTGAGTCACATGGGTCAGCCCTGAGCACCCATTTGTTTAGCTGCATAAGATGACTTCAGTGGTTACCACATGAATGACCACGGGCAAGTTAATAAGGCTCCTTTTCCACCTCACAAAAGAGAGGAAATTGTAACAGCCCACAAAGTTGCTGGGAGGAAGAAGGAGTAATGCATGAGGAGCTCTTAGCATAGCCCTTGGTGCATGGCAAATGCTCTGCCCACTCACTGTTTGCCTCTGTCTCTGTTGTATTATTGCTGGTCATATAATATCTTTATTATTCAGTAGTACAATAAAATGTGGTGAAAAACCATTATGGCTACAATTAACAAAATTCCCAGGTGTCTTCAAAAGTGGACTATATTTAAGGTAAACAGCAAACTCAGTGCATTTCCTTTGTTTTATATTATTTATTTGCCACCGCCAGAGGAAGCCTAGTTGATGGTTTGTGAACTCAGAAAGCATGCCTATGCATCATTTTTGAAACAGGAAAATAATGTGGATATTTAATAGTGTGGATATTTACCCATAACTGTGATACAGTAAAGTTAGCAGTTTTGATAATGATGTTTGGCTTTTTTGTTTTGGTTTAATGCCTGCAAAATTACCCTGCCTATGGCTCCCAGAGGCCCTTCCCATACAGCATGTTCTGTAATCATATTACGGATCTAATAAACATCCATCTCTTATTGTAATAAACACTCTTTGTGAACAGCCTCATTAATGTGCTAAAATAATGTACCCAAGGGTATTTCCAACACTTTCATTGCAGCTCTAAAATTAGCTACCCTAACAGCTCTATTGGTGCAAAACCTGCCCTTTCAGCTGAAGGGTCAAGTCCCCTGCAGTGCTGTGCAGATCATGAAGGTGCATGGAGCAGAGCTCCCAGGAAAGGCACTTTGTGGGCAACAAAGTTCTATAGCATAAAGCTTTAGACAAAGTCTTGTTTTAATTTTAGTTCTGGATCAGTCACTTTGAATAAATGAACCATTCATTTAGAAAACTGAGACTTTACCTTATGGAGTTCATGATAAATGTTTAGATAATAAAGCCTTAACTACCTTTAAACAATTTTATAGAGAGAATTTTCTTCTAGCAGTTGTAAAAATTGCCTGGTTTGACAAATTTTTACTGTTAGAAGGAGGTTGACCTTATTTTATTAGCCTCCCAATTTTGCTATATCTATTTTGAATAGAAATAACCTTTTCTAAGAAAAAATGTGTTATCTCCATTCTTTTTCTTTCAGAATATAGTCTCTACCTCAAATCTAGTCTTTAAGATAGGAATTATTTAGAAAGGAATTATTTTAAAATGAGGAGGACTTCATGTATTTTTTAATATCCTGGAGTTTTTAAATGGTAATTTTAATAGACTTCTAAATCATATAATTTTGTAATATACTTCTGAATCTTAAAAACTAGAAAGTAACATTTCCAAGTTTCCTTGTTGAGAACCACAGGAAATTTTGAAAGTCTGTTCCTGGAGCTGTCGCAGGCAGGCTGAGCCCCTCCTGTCTTCTCCACCATTCATTTTGGTAAGCCAGGTACATGTCACTATTGACACTACACAGCATGCCTAAGAAATCCTACCCCCTCCCTCCTCCTTTTAACATTTAGGGATAAGAAAGGCAGATTTATTTTCAGATATAAAATTTTAATTACAAACAGTACTTTGAGTACATTGTAGCATTTGGAACAATTTAGAAATGATTAAAGTAAAACTAAGCCTTCTTCCTCCCCCTGTATCCACTGTTTACATTTGACATGTTCATTCTTTTCACTGCTTATAATCGCAAGTACTTAAATCAGTGACTTTCATTTTTGAGTGTTTGCTGTCATTTCTATAAATAAGACTATAGTAAACATTTTGTAATATTGTGGGTATCTTTTCAAGTCATTGTTTATAAGTCATTTTCATTCTTTTTTAACAGCTGTATAGTTTTTCATGGTGTGAATATACCATTATTTTTTTCAATTCAAACACCTCCTGATTCATGGTCATTCAGGTTGTTTCTAGTTGTCTGCTTTTATAAATGTGATACAGTAAATGTCTCCACTTTGTTTTTGTACTTCTCATTTTTCTTTTTAAATAAACTCCTAAAATGAGATGGCTAGATAAAAACATGATTTTATTTTAATAAATATTAATTACTATATAACTCCCTAAAAGATTCTAACAGTTTACATTCTCTTTAAAATGTGGAAATGTACCTGTTTTCCTATATCTTTTATCAGTGCTGCGTCTTCTGAGTCTTTTTAAAAATTTCTTGTGCAGAGGTAAAAATGACATCTCATAAACATTCAGTCTGGATTCTGTGGCTACAGCATTAAGAAACAGAAATGAAGTAAAGCCACATAAATGCAAAATATGTGTAACATCAAGGCATTATATTTGGATATGTAGAGAAGTAGATTTTTTTAGAACTGTGTAAATTATTGAGTGTAGCATCAGAATAGATAAAAATATAAAGTTTCAACAGTTGTTAAAATTTGATCATCTTTAAAAATAAGAATCCACAGATCTAATTTTTTTATTGCAGTGGGTAGAAAAAAGTGAAATGCCAATTCAACAAATAAATCTCATAAAGTATTTATACCCCGTAGAAATTCAAAGATGTCAATATACATATGATTATCAAAGCAAACATTGCCAGGCAATTCAGCCAGTGAGAATTTTTTATGTTTTAAAGTTAAATGTTGATTTCATAGGTATCTTAAAAAATGTCCTTAATTAGAAATAATATTTCTATGGACTGTTTAATGACAGAATAGAATCAGATTTTCTGCACCTGAGGGAAAGAGGAAAACTTTTGCTCTTTATTTTCCTGCTAACATTTCTTTCATAAGCAATTAGAATGACTGTCAATTTGAAAAATAAATATTAGAATTCCATTAGTTACTACCAAAATCATCTTATGGAAAAAGAAAAAACAAAGTGGATTGTGGTATTATGACATTCTGCATCTTCAAGAGCTGTCATTAAGATGATGCCAGGCCTAGATGGTCTTACATGTGAGTTCTAAATTTTCCAAGGAATAGACTCCTCCTGTGTTCCCTAAATGACTCAGAGTGCAGGATAATATGGAAAGCTTTCATGAAGTTGTAATAAGAAGTCTTAGAAAACATGTTAGAACACCTGAAGATTACTTTCACTTAGGATTGTACGTAAGAAGTTTAAAAAAACAAAAAGTAATCGATTTTAGCAGTACATCAAAGTACCCGTATAACCCAATAGAGTTTGACTGAGGAATTCATAAATAGTTCAAGCACTAGAAAAACATGATTTAATATTTAAGAGTTTAGAGAATAAATTGATACTACATGTTCAGCTGGCCATATTTCATTTTTTAAACTCCATTTGAGATGGAATATTACTTCAAACATGCTAAAAATTATTTCCTAGAAATCAATAGTAAACATTTTAAATAAAGGAGACTAAAAGCTTTTTCACTAAAATTGAAGAAGAGGAGCACCTTGTACTGTCACTAGTAGTCAACAGTGATAGGCAGTGGGTTATAGGAAATGCTGTGAGTTAAGAGAAGTAGGTCTTCAGCCTAAAAGTGATCATTGCTTGCAACTGGTTAGTTTTTTTTTCCCTAGAAAAGAAGAAATTGAAATAAAAAATAGGTTGCTACTATAAAACAAATAAGATGATACGTAAGATCACATTGCACAGAAATCAATGTCTTTTCTTTTGATTGGCATTAACTTGAAAGCAAAATGAAAGAAAGTCCCTTTCACAGAAGTGACTACAATCATACTATAAAAAGAACAAAAATAATCGTTAACAAGAAAATGTTTAAAGGACACAAAGTGTGACCTAAATAAATTCAGAGACATGTCAGATACCTAGTGTAAAGATTTATTACTATTAAAAATTCTAAATTAAGATACAAATTAATTTTAACAATAATTCCATCCATGTGAGGGACGTGCCAAGAAAGTCTTGAACAGAAAGACTTCTTCGTATGGCTTTTTCCACACATCCATCTTCTGTGTCTCACAAGACTTCTGCAAAGGAAAAGTGTAGGAATAAACTTAAAATAATGAATAAAGGGTTTGGAATCAGTAGCAGATTAAGGTTTTGGTGTGCTTCTCGTGGACAGAGGCAGATTGAAGCCTGTAAACAGTTAAGCAGGCCTGAGGAAACCCAGCCCCAAAAACCCCACAGGAGGCTGCCACAGTTACAGTAGGTACTGACCTTGTACTGAAACCCACGCACCTCTGGCTCCAGGGGAGGTGAGGACAGTGGGGAGATTTTCAGAAGTCTTCACAAAGAGTAACCCCATCATCTGATCCCTCTTGTGCTCTTCACCAGTTTCTGCATGGCAAAGACAAAGCAGCCTAGGATGTATCCTTTGTCCCCTAAGGTGGTGCCAGGATTTTTCCCTAATGCAGCTGAAGCTGAAGAGAGAGGCTTTCTTTTTCTGCAGTGCAGTGGTGATGGAAGTGCTGGTAAGGATTCCCCAAGGACAGCTTTTCAGATTCCACACCCCACTGTAGGGCTGTGCTACCTGCTGCCCCCTCCACAAGGGACCTGCAGTGGCATGCCTGCCATGGTGCTTGTGCTTTTTAGGAGTCCTAGATTTAGAACTGTAGCTGCAACCTGTACCTTGCGTTTCATACTTGTATATCCATGGCCTTAATCTCATCTCCAGCAGAACAGCCACGGCAGCTGTGGTGAGAGCAGCAGGACGACCATCTCTTTCAGGCCCTGTCATCTTGCTCTCCTCCTGGCCTCATTTTCTAGCTTCTCAGTCCCGCTGCTTCCTGGCTGCGCCTTAGAAATACCAAGCACAGGCCCGTCATGGGGCTTTCCCCCCCCCCCTCAACATTTTTATTACAAAAGTTTTCATACAGAGAAGTTGAAAGAATTGCATAGTAAGCCCTTATATAACCACCACCTACATTCTATAATTAACATTTTTCTGTATTTTACCATTTTTTTTCATCTATCCATCTTATTTTTTGGTGCATTCTAAAGTGATGGCACAAGGTTTTTGAACTTGGCATTTTAACCTTGAAAGCCTCTTTCCCCCAATGCTAACCTGGCTCCTGCCCTCACTGCATTGGCTGTTTTCAAGGGGAATTTCCTCAAAGAAACCTTTTCTAACAGCCCTGTCTAAAACAGGACTTAACCGGCCTGATGTTCTGTTACATGCCCATGCACTCATGGGCTACCTATCTCCAGCAAGGGCTGCAGGATAGAGGGACTATCTGTGTTGTGCATGCTGTTCCTTCAACATCAGGACCTTCTTGACATATGGGGTGCATGTAGCAGAGGCTTCAAGTTGTACACCTACATCCACTCTCCTTGTGATGCCATAGGAGTGACAGAGCTCCACCTCTGTCCATAGGATTCCACCTGGACCTGAGAATTGACATAAGGTAGATAAATAAGAGAAAAACTTTTAAATTTATTTAATACAAGCTTTATATTGCACAGGAGTCCTCTAAGGAAATGAGGCCTGGAAGAGGCCAAGCAGGTTATATCTGTACTGAAATGGACAAGGACAGTAAGTTGGGAAACTGTAATAAAGCAAAGGGGCTTGGGATAAGATAGTTAATTGGGTAGAAAAATAGTAAGGTAAGGGATAGCTTAATAGGGCTTGTTTATACCCAATTCCCTCAGCCTCAGTTTTCTGTCTTTGCCAAAAAATAGTGTCCCATTTTTCACATGGGAATTCATCTGCTTTTAAGAAACAGCACCAAGGTCAGAGAGACCTTTAACTTAAATAGTGAATATGCTAGAGTGGCTTGTTAACTCCTTCAGCACCAAAATAAAGACTCCATTTTTCAGGTTCCCTTCCAGCTCAGTGGAACCATGTGTTTGACCAAGGTCAGGCCAGTGAGAAGTGAACAGAGGGGATGTGTGTCTCTTCCAGGTTCAGCTCCTAAAAGAGGCTGTGTGTATGCTTACCTGCCTTTCCCCCACTTCCTGCTGCCTAGGTGGGAAGAGCCCCCATGCACCTCAGGTTTGCAGAATTGGCCTCTGCAACCTAAGTGCAATTCCTTACCCTCCTTCTCAGAGAAGTTCTCCGCCTTCTTGGAGCTCTCTCAGAGGGAGCCTTACTACTCAGAGACGTGTGTTTTTCTACAGCTAGACTAGCTTGGTCCTTCTGTGAGTTCTTCATACCTATTCACAACCTCTGCCCAAACCCACGTCTCCTCGGGAAGTGATGTGAATCACATTTTCTTTCTTTTTTGTTTAATAATCTAAGCTGTTTAGTCACTGTGGCTTCCTTGCGCCACCAAGCCAATTCCCATTTTTTCTCAGGCTGTCCTCCCTGACAGTCTCACTGCTGATCTCTAAGCCTCAAGATCCCTAAGCACTTCAACTCATTTACCAGTAGAAAGTGTTCTTTCCCTTCCAAAACCATATCTGAGTCTGATGCCTTCAAGTGTCTCCAACCAGAATATTTCATTGCATAAATGTACCCTCTACTCCCTGCTATCTCACATGCATAGAGACATGTTAACTGTCATGCCATTCCACTTCAAATGGAGCTCAGGAGGGGCTGTAGCCCTGGCATTCCTGGCATGTACATTTCAGTGCACTGTCAGCAGATCAGAGAGTGCCCATCAGAATGTTCTGTCCCCAGCTCTGTTTCATAGGGTGCTTTGTAATTCCCTATTCTAGCTCCAGTCTTGTCCATGCCCAAGTGCTGTCTTATTTGAACAAATTCTTTTCCCCCTTTCTCTCTGGCTTGTCCTCCTGGGTAATTTGCCTCAAGATGTTATGCAAATCACAATATGCCTTCTTTATCACATGGGGTGCTTCAAACCTGTTTTGTAGCCCCATCTTCCTTGCTACTCCAGACATTCCTCCTTTTCTCAGGTTCTATTCCTATCAAGTTCATTGCTGATGCCATTTCTCCTTGTCTTTTTCCTTCTGACACAATTGGAAACCTGAACAGTATCAGGAAGCATTATCTATGTCACTCGAGAAATCAAATCATTTTTCTGTTGTTGTCTTTTGAGGGTACAGCAATTGACAAACCATATGCTTAGAAAGAGGCACTCTGTAACCTGAGGGCATCATTCTAGAAGTGAGGAATTTAGTAGGATGAGGCTCTAGAGAACTCCTGCCAGACTCAGTTCAGTGGTAGACATGAGTAATGAGAACCTGCCCTCAACCTGCCAGAGGAAAAAAATGGGAAGTTTAGGTTTTTACATGAGATCTTCCAATTATTAAATTTTGGAAACTTATAGTAAGTATTTAAAATGCCACTGATCGAATAGTACAAGTTGGTAGAGACCAATTTGTCTAAGGGCCTACCATTTTACATCTTTTCTGTCAGGTCTTTAAGCTCTTGTCCTACATCTATAGCTACTTTCTTTTCATTTCTGTGTAATGGCTTATGTCTATTGCAGTGTTCCTGTTGTTACTATCTCATCAAATTATTATTTGCCTGGAAATGTGTGACTGTCGTGTTTTCATAAAGATCATATGTTCACATTTTCCTCTACAGAATAGTTTGTTGTCAAAAATCATTGGGACAGTAATATTTGGCGTATAAATGCTTACATTATTTGTAGTTTACATTACTTAAGGATATCTCTGTATACTCTTCTTGTCTTTGGGTGTCTTGCCAATGCAGCATGTGTATTGGTACATTTATTTAGCACATGTTTACTGGGTGTCTCCTCTGTATCAGGTTCCCAGAAGAGGTCAAGTCAGCTTTTATGGGCTGAGCCAAATGAATGGGTGTGCTCATTTCTGAGAGTGACAGTTGGTCTGACTAATGAAAAGAGAGCTGTTCTGCAGAACAAAGTGGGTTTGATGGTGAGAAAGGCAGTGGGAATAAGATGAGGGTTTTTTTGGTGTGTGTACTGGTGGCCACAGAGGACTCTGAGATGTTGGCATTTGGATCGAGCTATGACTTATGTGGAACTGCTGTTGTGAAAATAGACAATGGACAGCAGACCAAGGAATTTGCAGATGCAAACACCTTGCATGGCACCATGCTTGGTAGGCTTAGTTAAGGAAGCCCAGACTGGTTAGGGCATAATGGGCAAGTGCAGTGGTGGGCATAGGAGCACAGGAGGAAAAGCCAGGGCCTGGGACACGGAGGATCTTGTGGACCATAGCAGTGTCTAGTGTGTTCAAAATGCAACAATAAGAAAATAGAGGCTTCAACAAGGAAGTGATGTAATCTAAGTTTTCAAAAAGGTTTCTGTGGCTCCCATGTGGAAATGGATTGCAGGGGGGCATGTGTGGAAGCATAGTGGGGCGTTTGGTTACTTCTTGGGTGGATATCTCAAAGCTACATCTCATCCGAGAGAATCCACCTGAATGTCTAAAATAGTGCAGTAAGTGACATGATCAGGCCAAAGCTTTTCCATAAAATTTAGCATCTTAGTGTTCACTTTTAATATATTTATCTTCTGTTGTTCTTAAACTTGGCCACTTCCATAGAACTGTTTAAATATCCTTCTGCCTTTATGTTTATGGCTTTTAAAAGGAGCTATGGTTTTCCATATTTTAGTTCCTGACAAGGAGACCATGAAATACATTATGAAAGTTAGGACAGTATAGGAATCTCAGAAGTCAAGGCCCATTTTTCCTATTTGTAATTTTTTATTTGTTGGGGAATTTTTTTTAAAAATCCTGAATGCAACATACAAACTTATGACCAAATAAATAAAGGTAGTGGCAGGTTTTATTTTAAGTTTCCACATTTAAGAATGTAATATGCCTGGAGGTCAAAGGAGACTGAGGTTTCCCTATTTCTCAAGGGAAATAGGGATAGTAATATTTCCGTGCATTGTCTGGAATTACCACGTTCAAATGTGATGTGAATCACATTTTCCTTCTTTTTTGGTTGATAATCTAAGCTGTTTAGTCACTGTGTCTTTCTTACGCCACCAAGCCAATTCCCATTTCTTTCTCAGGCTGTCCTCCCTGACAGTCGATCTCTGATCCTCAAGATCCCTAAGCACCTCAACTCATTTACCAGTAGAAAGTGTTCTTTCCCTTCCAAAACCGTAACTAAGTCTGATGCCTTCAAGTGTCTCCAACCAGAATGTTTCATTGCATAAATGTACCCTTTTCTGCTGCCCCTTCAGCTAAGTTTGGCAAGAGTGATACATGAAAATAAAAAGGAACAGGACTGATGGTCTAATGTGAAGGCTTGTTAAAGATGCCCTAACAAACAGAGGGATTCCGTTCTTCAAATGCTTTTAGGCAGCATAAAAAGGGCAGGAAATGTTGTATTATTATTTTTTTTCCTTTTTTGTTAATATATTCTCTTCTTTGAAAATAAATATCCCCATGTAATTTTTGACAAAACACTATACCAGGCAATATTTTAAAAATAGACTGCATAATTAAAAAGATTTTAAAATGCATGGTATTGCATAAATTGAATAAAGGGACTAGTAAACACAGTACAACTGTGATTTTAGATTACTATAAAACAGTTCTTAAAATTCAAATGTAAGTTTACTTAGGAATATTTCCAAGTCGTACATATGCATGTCTGTATTCATATCTCATCTCTCTCACTTAGTATTTGAGGTGGCTAATAAGAATGTTTGCAAGAAAGTTAGCATCAAAAAAATACAGGATAATAAAATCAGAGAAAGTAAAGGATGACAAATGGGAATATCCAGCCATGGTTTTGGTTTTGAGAGTCTTGGTTGTTAGACAAAAATGGGAATGCAGTCACTTATAACATGTACATTTTCCAGAAGTAGGGAGGGCCACAGTTTTTTAGGGCTTTTGTTCAGAAAGAATACTTTTCATTGGTCCTGCATTAGAGGGGCATTTTGTGATGGTATGTGTTTGTGGTACTACCTATTATTTATTAAGCATATTATGAACTGAACCTTGTCTTTTGAAGAACAGATGTTTTAAGTCAATATCAGCTTTCATCAGTTTTTCCTCTCAAAATTATGCTTTAGCAGCCATATCGGAGAAATATTTCCTCTACCTAAGGTCAAAACTATTTTTTTCCTGTCTTCTCTTAGAAGTCTATGGTTTTAGCTTTTTTTAGAGTGCTAACTCTAGGCTTAGCACTCATTTTGAGTTCATTTTGGTAAATGATGCAAGGTATGAATCAAAATTTTCACATTGTTTATTTGTCAAAAATGTGTCCTCAACTGCATTGTCATTGACCTTGGTCAAAACTCAGTTGCTTGTGTTCATCTGAATCTATATGTGTGCTCT
The DNA here is from genome assembly GCF_001458135.2 of Marmota marmota marmota. Classification (NCBI taxonomy): domain Eukaryota; kingdom Metazoa; phylum Chordata; class Mammalia; order Rodentia; family Sciuridae; genus Marmota; species Marmota marmota. The sequence goes on from NW_026000241.1 coordinate 12,904,911, forward strand.
TCTTCAGATTTGTTTTGGCTGTCCTTTTGCATTTTCATGTGAAACTTAGAATCAGCTTATCAATTTCTACCAAAAACAAAAAACCCTTTGGCATTTCAGCTGAGATTATATTGAGTCTATGTATTAATTTGGGGAGAATAGTCATCTTAACAATTTTGAGTCACTTGGCTGATGAGCAAAGTGTATTCCTCCATTATTTAGGTTAATTTTAATTTTTCTTACCAATATTTTGTAGTTTTCTAAGTATAGATCTTTTCATCTTTTCTCAGGCATATCTCTAAGGATTTCTAAATTTTTGATGCTGTTTTACTGGTACTGTTTTAATTCTAATTTCTGATTGTTGTTTACATGCAAAATACAATTAATTTTGTGTGATGCTTTTAAACCTTTTAATTTTGTTGAACTCACAGACACTGGTAGTTTGTTTATAAATTACATGTGTTTTTTTTTTTAATACAGAGAATCATTCTTCTTCAAATAAAATAACTTCTTCCTTTCCAGTATGGATATTATAGGGCAGAGGTCTGGATGGGAGGGAGGATGCACTGATTGCACTGGCCAGAATGTCCCAAATAATGGCCAGTAAAAGTGGTATGAAAAGGCATCCTTTTTGTCTGCCAGATCCCAGAGGAAAGGATTCTGTCTCTTACATGCCATTTATTAGGTTGAGGAAGTTCCCTGCTACTCCTAGCTTGCTGATTTTTTGTTATAAATAGGTACTGGTTATTGTCGGGTATTTTTTCTGATGAGATGGTCATGTGGTTTGGATTATGATGTGGCAGGTTAACTTGTGTCTTCCAAAAAAAGATAATAGTGAAACTCTGACCTCCAGTATTCCAGAGTGTCCTTATTTATGAACAGAGTTCTTGCAGATAGAATAAATTGAGGTCACACTGGAGTATGGTGGGTCCCTCGTCCACTATGTCTGAGACAAAGACATGAGAGAGAGGCCCTGTGAAGTTAGAGGCAGTGGTTGGAATTATGTGGTTACAAATCAAAGAAGAGCTGGGGCTCTAGGACTGTGAGCTGTAAGAGGCAAAGAAGGGTGCGTCCCCAGAGGTTTAGGAAGAAGCAAGGCCCTGCCAACACCTTGCTATCAGATATCTAGTCTCCAGAACTGTGGGACAAAAAATTTCTGTTATTTTAAGCCACCTAGTTTGTGGCACTTTGTTAGGGACGCTCTAGGAAATGAATAAATATGGTATGTTACATTGATAGGTCTGGGTGTTTGTGTTTTTTGAGATGGGGTCTTCCTGTGTTCCCTGGCTGGTCTTGAACTTGTGGACTCAAGCAGTCTTTTTTTCTCAGCCTCCCAAGTAGCTGGGTCTACAGGTGTGTGCTGCTGTGCCCAGCTACATTGATAAATTTTTGAATGTTGAACTATACCTGTATCCCTAGAACATTCTACACTTAGTTGTAATTATTGTTTAATATAATGTTGAATTTTATGTGTTATGATTTTATTTAGAAGTTTTACATCTATATTCATGAGGGGTCTTGTTCTATAGTTTATTCCTTCTGTTGTCTTTGGTGGTGTCAGAATGTCATTGATCTAGGAGAATAAGTTATAATTAATTCCTTCCTCTTCAGTTGGCATGGAGACTGTGTAGAATTGGTATTTTTAGTCGTTTCATTGAGAAATAATTCACATACCATAAAATTAACCCTTTGAAAGTGTATATTTCAATGGTTTTGATGTTTATTGTGCAACCATTATCTAATTCCAGAATTTTTTGATCATTCCTCAAAACAACCTCAAACTCATAAGAAATCAGTCTCTATTCCCTCCCCTTTACAACTCTAATCTATCACTAATGTACTTTTTGTTTCTATAAATTGGTCTATGCTATGTGTTTTATTTGGAAGTACATAAAATGTGATGTTTTCATCTTTCTTTTAGCCTAGTGTACCAAGCTCATTCATGTTTGTAGCATGTATAAGTACTTCATTCCTTGCTACTACTGAATAATATTCACCATGTAAGTGTACCATGTTTGTGTGTCCATTCTTCAGTTGATGGAGTTTTCAGTTGCTCCCACTTTTTGGGCTATTATGAGTAATATTGCTCTGAACATCTGTGTACAAATTGCTACATAAATATACACTTCTTTCTTGTGAGTATCTATCTAGGTTATATGTCAAAACTGTGTTTAACCTTTTGAGGAACTGCCAGACTGTTTTCCTGGGTGCCTGCTCCATTAACATTCCCATTAACAGTGTATGAGTGCTCAAATTTCTCCAAATCCTAGCCACCTCCTGGGTTATTTTCTATTTTGAATATAGTGGAGTAGTATTTCATGATGGACACAATTTATTTATCTATCTATCTATTTATTTATTTTCTGGTGCTGAGGATCAAAACCAGTGCCACATACATGTAGGTAAGCGATCCACCACTGCCCCACAACTGCAGCTGCTGAGGATAAAAACCAGTGTCACATACATGTAGGTAAGCGATCTACCACTGCCCCACAACTGCAGCCCTTTTTATCATAAAAGGCCACACTTGTAATCCCACCAGCTCGGGAGGCTGAGGCAGGAGGATAGCAAGTTTAAAGCCAGCCTTAGCAACTTAATGAGGCCCTATAGCAACTCAGAACCCCCAAAATAAAATATAAAAAAGGGCTGGAGAGATGGCTCGGGGGTTAAGTACTCCTGGGTTTAATCCCTGGTAAAACAAAGTAAAATAAAATGTGCTGAGACAATTTAAGGAATCCACCTCTGATCCCTCTGTGTTCTTTGCTCTAAAAACCCTATCAAGTCTCTAGTCTGACCCTATTTGTCTCCCATCTCTCAGGGATCATTACCAGGTGTCTAGTAGTTTTACTTTTAGTGCATTAAAGTTATACAAAATATTGGGGTTCGTTTTGACTATTCAAAAATGCATATAACATGATTTTTCTCCATTTAATCCACAGTATTACCTCCTTTCCTCTTCTCCCTCCTCCAATCCCTTTTCTCTATTCTGGTATCGATTTTATTAATTAATTGATGCATTATAATTGCATATAAAGTTGATATATATTGTGTTATATTCATGTGCACCCAGTGTGATTTGGTCAACTTCATTCCCTTCCTCTTCCCCATTCCCACCCCTTCTTACTTCCCATTGATCCCCTGCTTCTGCTTTACTGATCTTCCTTCTATTTTTTGTGAATTTCCATTTTTTTATTCCTTTTTTCTTTCTAGCTTCTGTATCTGAGACAAAACATTTGACCTTTGACTTTCTGAGTCTGCTTATTTCATTTAGCGTGATGTTCTACATTTCCATCCATTTAACAGCAAATGGCATAATTTCACTCTTCTTTGTTGTTTAGTAGAACTCCATTGTGTATATTTACCACTTTTCTTTATTCATTTGTCAGTGGGCACCTAGGCTGGTTTCTTAATTTGGCTGTTGTGGATTGTGCTGCTATAAACATGGGTATGCATATATCACTATAATATGCTGATTTTAGTTCTTGTGGATAAATACTGAAGAGTGAGATAGCTGGAACATACAGTGGGTTCTATTCCTAGTCTTTTGAGGAATTTCCATACTGCTTTCCAAAGTGGTTGTACTACTTTGCAGTCTCATCAACAATGTAAAGTGTACCTTATTTCCTCCCATCTCTTTGCCAACAGTTATTGTTGTTTATATTCCTCCTCCTTTTTTATCTTTTGTAATGGGGATTGAACCCAGGGATGCTTTGCCCCTGAGCTACATCCCCAGCTCTTTATTTTGAGGCAGGGTCTCACTACCGTCTTTTGCCTATTTTATGAGTGGCTTATTAGTGGACTTGGTGTTAAGTATTTTTTAGTTCTTTATATATTCTGGATATTAACCCCCTATCAGAAGAGTTGCTGGCAAAGATTTTCTTCCATTCTATAAGTTCTCTTTCTTTTTTAAATTTTGATTATGTGTAGTCTTTTTAAAATTTATTCTAATTAGCTGTACATGGTAGCAGAATGCATTTTGACATATTGTATCAAGCACAACTTCTCATTCCTCTGGCTGTTCATGATGCAAATGTAAGCTCTCTCTTCATGCTCTTGTTTCCTTTACTGTTCAAAAGCTTTTTATTTTAATGATATTCCTATTCTTAGTTTTATTTCTTGAGCTTTTAGCAGTTTTGTATTAAGGAAGTTAATGCCCAGGCCATTGGAGTGTTGCCTCTGTGTTGACTTTTCACAATTTCATGTTCCTGGTCTAATTCTTAGGTTTTCAATTTACTTTGAGTTTTCCCAGTGCAGTTTATTTAAGAGGCCATCTTTTCTCCAATATATGCTTTTGGCACTTTTGTCAAAGATTGGATGACTGTATTTATATGGATTTGTCTCTGTGACTTCTAGTCTATTCCAGGGGTCTTTGTTTCTATTTTTTTTTTTTTTTTTTTGCCAGTACAGTGCTATTTTTGTTACTGTAGCTTGTAGTATAATTTGAAATCCATGTATTGTTATACCTCCAGCCTCACCCTTGTTGCTTAAGATTGCTTTGGCTATTCTGGGTTTTTGATATAAATTTTAGGACTGTTTTTATAATCCTTTGTTCTGTGAAGAATGTCATTGGTATTTTAATGGTGACTTATAGATTACTTTTGGTAATATGGCCATGTCGGTGGTATTAATTTTACCATGAACCTGGTAGACCTTTTAAGGTCTTCTTTAATTTCTTTCTTTAGTGTTTCATAATTTTCATTGTGGCGATCTTTCACCTCCTTAGTTAGATTTATTCATAAGTATTTTTTGAGATTATTGTAACTGGAGTAATTTTCCTCTCAGCAGACTCATTTTTGGAGTATAAGAAAGCCGTTGATTTATGAGTGTTGTTCTTGAATCCTGCTACTTTGCTGACTTTGTTTATCAGATCTAGAAGTATAGAAGTTTGTTGCATTGATCCTTTGTAGTTTTTTTTAATGTTCTATTGTATCAATTAAAATTCAGATCTTAATTTTTTCCTGTCTTCTACTGGTTTTGGAATTAGTTTGTTCTTGCTTTTCTAGGCCCTTTAGATATAGCACTAGATTATTTAGGATCCTTTGTTTTTTTAATGTGGATCTTTAATGCTATAAACTTTCCTCTTAGTATTACCTTCATAATGTCCCAGATACTTTGGAATGTTGTATTGGTGTTCTATCTTAATCCTAGAATTTTTAAAATTTATCCTCTAATTTCATCAATGACTCATTCCTCATTTAAGGGTCTTAATCTCCATATGTTTATGTGGTTTCTATAAATTTTCTTGCTGTTGATTTCTGATTTCAATCCATTATAATCTGATAAGTTGCTTGGAATAATATCAGTTTTGTTTGTATTTGCTAACAGTTGCTTTGAGTCCTAAAATATAGTCTGTTTTGCAAAAGGTTTCAGGAGCTGCTGAGAAGAGAGTGTATTCAGCTGTTTTGGTTGAAATATTCCATAGATATCTCTTAGCTCCATTTGATTTATACTTTCGTTTAGGTGAGAAGTATCTTTGTCTGGATGACCTGTCTCTTGTTTAGAGGGGGTGTGTTGAAACTACCAAGTATTGTTGTATTGGAACTAGAAGAAGTGTTTTTACGAATTAGGTGTGCCAACATTGGGGCATAAATATTTACTATAATTATATCTTCTTATTGGCTTATTTCTTTTAACAGCATTTAGCTGTCTTCCTTGTCTCTTCTGATTAATTTGTGTTTGAAATGTTCTTTGACATAAGAGAATAGCTGCTCCTGCTTGTTTTCAGATTCTGTGTGGAATGTTTTTCCATTCTTTTACTTTCAGCCTGTGGATAATCATTGTGTATAAGATGAGTCTGTTGCAAGCAGCATATAATTGGGTCTTGTTTTTTAATCCAGTCTACTAATCTATGTATTTTAATTGGAAAGTTGAGATTCAAGTTATTACAGAGACATGTTTATTATTTCTAGTCATTTTGGTTTGTTTCATAGATTTAACTTATTTTTATTTTCATTTGTTTAATTGCTCTTCTGGAAAGCCTCAACCATTTGAGAACTGTGAAGTTTGAGTTCTTTCTGTTGTATTTCTTTAAATATTTTCTATAATCATTAATTCTTTTATCTTTATCTTTAAAAGTTTTTGTTCCTTATACAATTATGAATAATTCCTTTGCTGAATATACAACTTTTGCTGGCAATTGTGTTCTTTCAGAGGTTGGATTATCTCATTACAAGCTCTTCTGGCTTTTAGATTCTGAGTGGTATTGGTCTACCTCTAAATGTGATCTGATGTTTCTCTCTTGCAGCCTTTAATATTCTATCATTCTCTTGTTAGGCATTTTGTTTATGATGTGTCTAGAAGGAGGTTCTTTTTTGATCTTGTCTGTTTGGGGTTCTATATGCATCCTGTGTATGGATGATCTTCTCATTTCTAAGGTGTGAACAATTTTGACATTATTTCACTGGAAAGTTTCTTAATGCCATTAGCCTGTATTTCTATTCCCTCTCTATCCTGATGACTCTCATGTTTCGTCTCTTAATCTTGCCCCAGAGTTCTTGTATATCCTGAGCATGGTATTTATTTATTTTTATTAACTGTCATACTGAGTGTTCTAGCTCAAATGCCCTATCTTCAAGGCCTGAGATAATGCTTTCTATGTAATCTAGTCTGTTGGTAATGCTACCGAGTGAATTTTTTATTTGATTTATTGTATCTTTGTTTCTAATTCTGAATGGTTCCTTTTCAGAGTTTCTATTTCTTTGTTGAGATGGTCTTTTACCTCCTGTAATTGCTCTCTTAGTTCATTTCTTAATTAATTTCTTAGGTCTTCTTTTAACTCATTAATTCTTTTAATAATCAGTTTTTTAGTCTTTCTCTGAAATTTTGTCACCTTTTGTGTGTGTTCCTTTGTTGGGGGATTATATCTTTAGATAGGAGGAGACTTATTTGCCTGTTTCCTCATGTTTCAGAGGTCTTATACTTGCACATCTTTTGAGGTAGATTTTTTTTCCTGTTTTTTGAGGACATCCTTTGGCATGTAGTTGTCTCTTTTGTAATGACTTCCATGTTGGTTTCCATTTGCTTCATCACGTAAGTTCAGTGTATTTCAAGTGTTATTTTTCACCACCAGTGCCTGTAGATTTGCTGCTGAACTGCTGGATTAATTTACTATTATTAAACTGCTATAATGGTGTGTGTTTTTCTAATTTTAGAGTTCTTTCTCTGATTTTGCTGTAGGTATAGATGTCCAAGAGTAGGACCTGGGGATGGGGCTGTGGCTCGGTGGTAGAGCGCTCTCCTGACATGTATGAGGCACTGGGTTTGATCCTTAGCACCACATAAAAATAAAATAAAGGTATTGTGTCCATCTACAATTAAAAAGTACATATTAAAGAAAAAAAAAGAGTAGGACCTGATGTTCCCTTCTAGTCATATTTACTTTGGATCTAGTCTTTGGTTTAAAGTTTTTGTCTCCCCTATTCTATGTGTTATAGTATTATTGAAGCTTGAGTGGGGTTGGTTTGTGTGTTGGGGGTATAGTTCAGCTACAGAGTCTATACCCTATGAAATTGTAGTGTACCAGTTGTTTCCTAGCTCCTCTTCAGAAAAAAGGGAAACAAGTACCAGCAGCAACAATAATGATCAATTACCTCATTAGAATAAATGTCCAGTGCCTATGTACACCATTAATACCACAAAATGGAATGGTGGGATCACCCTTTAACAATAGCAGCAGCAATGAACAGCTGTGAACTAGATCTAATATTAAAGTAAGTAGAAGGTATCAACTATGTGGCCTCCTTAGTACTAATAATGGCAGTAACATGAATGTTCTTAAAGATAGTAAAATTAAAATTTATTAAGAGGAAAGAAAATAGGATAGGAAGTTTGTAAAAGAAAGTTTAAAATATTCAAAAGGCAAACACTTATACAAAAACAGAAAGGTAGTATGTGATTACTATAAATAAGGGGTAATAAAAAAAACTAAAATAAATACTGAAATCATACAGTAGTCTCTGACCAAAGTGGAATCAAATTAGAAGTCAATAACAGAAGGACAAATGGAAATTTTCCAACACCTAAAAAGAAAACACACTTCTAAATATTGATGGGTGAAAGATGATGTCTTAAAGGAAATTTTTAAAATGCATATAGAACTGAATGAAAATTAAAATAAGGTCTTTTTCAATTTTTTTCTTTAGTGTTCTGTACTTTTCATTGTAAAGCTCATCTTTTGTTAAATTGATTCCCAAGTATGTTTTTTTGAGGCTATTGTGAATGGAATAATTTTATTAATTTCTCTTTTAGCTGATTTATCATTGGAACAAAGGAACACAATTGATTTATGGGTGTTAGATTTGTCTCCTCCTACTTTACTGAACTCATTTATGAGTTCTAGAAGTTTTCTCATGGGGTTTTTTGGGTCTTCTAGATACGAGATCATGTCATGGAAAGACCTCTGATGTTCTTGGATAGGCAGAATTAATATTGTCAAAATGATCATACTACCAAAAGTGCTATACATATTTTATGAATTTTCCCATTAAAATTCATATGACATTCTTTATAGAAATAAGAGAAAAGCAGTCATGAAATTCATTTGGAAAAATGAGAGGCCCAAAGCAATCCTTAGCAAGAAAAGCATATAAGTCCTCATGAGCTTGGTTGTGAACTCTTGGATATGTTGCAAAAATCATGTATATAAACCCTGAAATAAAAATGATAAATGAAACTTCATCAAATTTAAAATATTTTGTGCTCAAAGAATGCTATTAAGACAGTAGAAGAGAACCTACAGAATGGAAAATTGTTTTTCTAAAATCATATTTAAAACATAAAGAACTATCAGAACTCAATCATAAAAAGTCACATGCTATATTGATTTTTTTTGCACATGATTTATTTTAAAAATGGGCAAAGGATTTGCACAGCTATTTCTCCAAAAAAGATATACAAAAGCCCAATAAGCATGTGAGAAGATTCAGCATCATTAGCCATTAGGAAAGTACAAATGGAAACCATACTCCATAGCTACTAGGAGGGCTGAATGCAGAAGTCAGATAATAACAGGTATTGGTTAGGATGTAAGGAAACTGGAACTCTCAGACATTGTTGTTGCAAATTGCAACTTCAGAAAACAGCCTGGCAGTTCTTCAAAAGGTTAAATATAGAGTGACCACATGACCCAGCAATCCCACTCCTGGGTATATACCCCAAAGAAACAACACAGGCTTGCACAAAAATAGGTACACAAATGTTCACAGCAGCATTATTCAGAATAGCCTAAAATTGAAAACTCTCAATGTCCACCAGCTTATAAATAGGTAAACAAAATGTGTTACTTCCATTCTATGGATACATGCTACAACATGGATGAACCTTGAACACGTGATTCTAAGTGAAAGAAGCCAGTCACAGAGGATCACATTTTATAGGATTTTTTGTATCTGAGATATCCAAAATAGGTAAATTCATTGAAACAAAAAGCACAGGAAAAGGGAGATAGCAAAATCTTACTAAAGTGTATAAGATTTCTTTTGGGGATGATGAAAATGTTCTAAAATTCATTGAAGGAACTGGATATATAGCTCAGTGGTAGAGTGTGTGTTTAGTGTGGCATGGCCCTGGGTTCAATCCAGAGCACCAAAAATAATTTTAATAGGTTTGATTGTATTAATGGTTGCATTATTGTGAATGTACTAAAAACTGTTGAATTATACATTTTGGGTGAATTATATGGTATAAATATTACATCTCAATAAAGATATTGCAGATAAAATAAAAACTAAAAATAGATTAAAATGTTTATAATATTACTATTTCATGTTGTATCTTTTAGTGTACATAGAACCAATGCTCTGTAGAGTCAATGATGATTTGGATGCAGAAAAGGCTAAAATATTCCTTAATATTCTCTAAAAAGTGGATTTTCCCTAAGCAAGTTACAGGTAAATGATAATCTAAAGGAACTTGCCCCTGAAAAATCCATCAACACCTTCCCCCCGTAAATAGAGATGAATCCATGCATGTGCCAGATGTAAAATACATCTCCATCCTCTACTAGTTCTGCTCACTTTTTCCTTTGGTTAAAAAAAGGACTACAGGATCTTCTTTTGATTTTGTGCCATTAGCCTTGTGTTTGAGCTATCCTATAACTTTACAATAGATTCATTTAAAAAAATATTCAATTAGTCAAACTTTCTGCTCAGACAGATGTTCTGAGCCAACTTTTACTGTATTTTTTGAGGAATACCAACGTTATCTTCAATGGAATTTAAAGTATCCTATTTGTTACTTTTCAGCTTCCTAGTGAGGATCCTGAAATTTTTGAGGTTTCATCCAAGTGTCTGTCTATACTGGTTCAGCTGTATGGAGGGGAAAACCCAGACAGCCTGTCCCCTGAAAATGTGGAATGTTTTGCTGAGTTGCTGATGTCCAGGGAGGATCCAAAGGAGCAGAAGCTTCTGCTGAGGATTCTCAGAAGGATGGTGAGTCCAAATGGAAATCAGGAGTATGATGTTGGCTTCCATGTCAGCCTCGTGAACTGGGAGGAGTTTCTTAGACCTCATTTCAAATTTCCAGAAAAGTTGGAAGAGTAGTAAAACAACTATCACTTATCTTTCTCACAGTCACCTATTTTTAATATTGATCATTTCCTATTTGCATACATATGCATTTTTTCATAAACTGCTTGAGGGTAAGAGGTTGCCTTCATACTCTTGAATTCATAGCATGTATTTCTTTTTTTTAAAAAAACAATATTCTCTTAACTATACTAGTATTCAAAATCAGGAAATTTAACATTGATTCAGTTCTTTTACTACTCTGACATCCATATTCTAATTATGTCAACTATTCTAATAATTTATGGTTTTTTTCTAATATTAAATACAGTCTGGGATTCTATTTTTATTTTTGTTGTGGTACTAGAGATTGAACCCAGGGACACTTTACCAGTGAGTTTCATCCCCGGGCCCCCCCCTTTTTTTTTTTTTTTTGAGATAGGGTCTCCTTAGTTGCTGAGTGCCTAAGTTGCTGAGACTAGTCTCAAAGTTTCTATCCTCCTGCCTCAACCTCCACAGTTGCTGGGATCATGGCTTGTGGCCATCATACCTGACCAGGATTGTGTATTTTAATCTGGAACAATCTTACAGTCTTTCTTTGTCTTTCATGACATTTTTAAGAATATAGGCTGATATTATGCAACATCTCCTTCAATTGGGGTCTGTCTGATGTTTCTTCATGATTAGATTCATGAATACCTCAGTAGTGATATTGGTCCACCACATCCAGAGGCTCATGATGTTTTCCCCTTACTGGTGATGTTAATTTTGATCACTTAGTTTAATCAATGTGTAGTTGTATTTTTAATTTTGAAATGGTTACAAAATGGAGATTTCTAACCTCCAACATTTCCAACTCCCAGTATGCTACTCTAAGGAAGAACTCTCCCTTGTATCCAATTTATTTTATTTTTACAAAAATATGTATAGATGATATCTATTTGAAGGTACTTTTCAATACTGACATATTTTCTTTCTACAATAAATCTTACTCTACCAATTGTGAAGGCCATTACTTACAGTGGCTAGTGTAGTTAATAAAGGATAGAGGTCCTGTTTGTCATTTCATTGGTCAGTCTGTGTTCACATCTAGGTCCTATTGTTCTGAGGTGTCCTTTGACAAGAGGAGGCTGTGAATGCTCCAGAGAGTTGTACTCAAAATTACTTTGGTGCCAATTTGATAAGTAAACAGTTGCAGCAAGTGACCACTGAATCCAGCTGACAGGCTTTGAGTGACAGAACAGAAAGAGAAAAAACAATGAGCCCTCTTCACTGCTATGTTATGCTTTTGTACAACCATGTCCCCATCCCCATACAGACTTCCTCTCTCAGCAGAGTTGTTTCCTGAGTATCAGGACGATGACAGTCTAGGCCAGTTTCCCAAAGCATAGGATCTTGGAGATGGTGTGCTGGCATGGCACAGATGACACTGAGTCATATAGAAAGGTAGTTATTTCTTTTTCAGTTTTCTTTTGAGCTTTCTGATAATTTGAGGCAAAGATCTCAGTTTCATTCTACTCTGTCTTTAACACCTCTCTATTCGATTAGAATCTCACTCTTTAACCAGAGAGCAGACCTCTCAGACCTTCAACTTTTGCAGTGGATATAAGGCATTTCTTTAAAAGGTATGTTATTTAAGAAAAAAGGATCTGAAGGCAAGTGCAGTAGTCTCTCCTTTTCTAGTACCTCTGTGGATGCCAACAACCTTGGATAGTACTGAACTCTGTAAATATATGTATCTATTTCTTATATATACTTGTCTGTGATAACGTTTAATTTATAAATTAGGTACAGTAAAATATTAACAATAATAAAATAGAACAATTATGACAATGTACTTGGTAAAAGTTGTGTGAATTTGTGCTCTCTTTCTCTCTCTAAATAGTTATTATACTATATTCACCTTTCCTCTTGGGATGATATGAAAGGAAGTACTTTGGCTTCTATTTGGCATATCTGAATTGCATCACTGTTCTTTCGCTGTGGGACAGTACTGCAACAGTGGGTCTAATATGCTAGACAGCTGCCAAGTGACTAACTGATCGCAAAGACCACATGGATATGCTAGATGGGGGTAATTCACACCCCAGGCATGGTAGCACAAGATTCCTTTGTGCTACTGAGCACAATGTGCAATTTAAAATTTATGAAGTGCTTATTTCTGGAATTTTCCATTTAATGTATTTGGACCACAGTTGACTGTGGGTAACTTAAACCATGGGATAGGAGAGGAAATTGGATAAGGGAAACTACTGTACTAGAAAGTATGATAATACAGGTGATATGTAAATGTAGCAAGAGTGTTGATTTGATAGAGAATGATAAAAGCTTGAAAAATATGGCCTAATGTCTGACATGATTAAGTTTGTAAAGATCCACAATCCCTCCTTTGAAACTCTTGGGCCCAGATTTGTTTTGGAATTCAGAAGTTTCAAATTTTATTTGGCATAATTCTCACACAGTACGTGATACCCACAGGGAACACCCAGACAATGCCATTATGAAGCACATATTTCTGCAGCAAAATGTATAAATTTTTACCCATGTGTTAAAACTATACCATACATGGGGCCCATATGAGTTCAGGTCAAATACCAAATATGTTTTTGAACCACACGTTTATCTTTTTATTTGCTGTATAATTTCTAAAAAGTGAGGTGCAAAAATGTTCTGATTTGAAATTATCATGATAATTTATTTCCTTAATAAGAAAAAACAGACTGAATATTTCCAGTGAAAAAAATATACTTTCCTATTGACTCCTGGAGTATGCCCCTATAAGTCAGCCTGATCCCTTAATGTTTCTAATTCAGCTATTCAAGAGTACCTGTAACGTGTGCAGCCATCTGTGATAAGTGCTTTGAATCCTCTGAAAGCTCTCTAAATTACTCGGTCAGTCTTATTGGGTTCAAGTCATATAAAACACACAATGAGAGATTCTAGGGCCCTCATCAATTCAGTTGTGGCCTTGAATTCACCCATCCTGAAGCCCAGTTCTACTTCAACTGAGTATTGAACTGAGTACTTTTGGAGAGAAAAAGCAACAAGTTACCCAAAGAATAGTATAATACCCGCATACACTTTTGAACCATTCCATTCCTCTTCTACTTCATCCTGCTACTCCCTATCTTTAATTCTTTGGCAGCCATTATTCTGTAACTTTTGGCTTAGTTTCTGTTCTCACCTTCACATTCCCCTTTTGTCAGGGTACTGATGTAATCTTATTGTCAGTAAAAACTTGACGTCTGACATTGGTTTCCACTGAGTGCTAGTCCTTGTGTAAGGACTTTTGATACACAGTCTTATTTTTATATTCACAGCAGTCCTAGAGATCACCCCCAGTGCCTATTACCATTTTATAGGTTAAAAACCAAGGCTCAGTGAACGGAAGCAATGTCCCAATGCCAGTAGCTTAGGAAATAGCATCGCTGGTATCAAGCCCAAATTGGATTGCCCATAGTCCATCCTCGTTCCAAGTACCCAGCTTCTGTACAGCTGCTCTTAGTACTGATTTGGATTCTACAGGTATTCATCAAACCAGATTCAACTAAACTTTGATCTAGAAGGCACCTGAGAGATTCATTCTTTTCTTCATGAGAAAATAATAGCTAAAGTCATTACTGTGTTCAAAGTATTGCACTGGAGATACTAGAACAGTAAGGTCTGATCTTCCTGCTCCCTGCCCTCAAGGATCTCTGCCAGGACAGATTCAGAAACAGTCAACTGAATTACAGAGTAGAATGCAATCACTGCTGTACTGCAAGAGCCAGCAAAGTTTCACAAGAACAGTCCCTTTGGGGAGGAAGTTGGCAAGGATGTGATGTTTAAACTGAGCTTAGAGGGATGTGGAGAAGGAAGCAGCACTTCCTGAATAAAGGCCCAGAAATCTATGGAGCCAGTTTGGGGAGACATCAGAAACAGGACAGGGGCTACCAAATATGAGCCATGATAGCATTTGGAGTTTGGACATTGTTACTAAAATTAGGAAATTCTGATCTCTGAAACAAAAGGGTAATGGCATCATCCCAATTGAATTCTAGTTATCTTCACTATGAAGTAATACTTCATAATAGTACCTGGCATGTAATGGGTATCTAGTAAGTATTACTGAGCTGAATAAGGAACATCCACAGAATATAATTTTGTCATTGGCAATTGTTCATATGTGCTCTTCAGTCTATATTTTGACTGAGAAGGACCTTAAAAGGCATTTAATTAGTCCACAAACTAGTGCTTCTATCTTCTCTACAATGTCCCTGCCAAGTTTTTGAGCAATGGATGAGATTTGATGTGCAGATAGGTAAAGGACAGAAACTTGAGTGGCATAAGGAATGCTAGTGAAGATTTTCTGTGACTTTGATGATACCCGCCTCTCAGTCTCTGCTCACGGGAACAGAGGAACCAGATTCCACAGAGCCAGGGGCCAATCCATATTTATTACCTGGTGTCAGTAATTGCATGAAGGGGGCCTGATCAATGCATTCTCTTAGTTGTAAGAAGAAAGGAAAGACAAGCTACTTAAGGACCTACCTCAAAACAATCATTAAGTGTACACTCCTGCAGGAGCACATCTAAAGAGAAGAATGTTCTCAACTGGTGGAGCCGTCTCTTATAAATCCCTGATGGAGGAGTACCCTTCTGTTCCCAAAGCTGAGTCAACCTGGATGGAATCAGAGAGAATGTGTGGCCCCATAATTTACAAGGCCAGGTAATAAACGTATCAGTGGTGAGCCCTGGCTATTAGTGAGGCATTGTTGGGAATAAGGTGGCAGATCCCTCCAGCTGAGTTCTTGACATTTCTGTTTAAAGTTCCAATCTTGTGACAGTAACTTTCTGAAACCATGGTTTTCGATAAAGAAGAAACATGTTTAATTTCTGCTAATGAGTTGGGATGTTTTGCCCCTTGGGTCCTCTTCATAGTCTGTATTTAGAACATTCAAAGAATGTTGGGGGAACCTAACAATTTAATTATCTGTTGTAATTTACAGGAAGTTGGGAGATATTATAATTATGCTTTGTACTTTAGCATTAAAATGTGATGGGAATCCTTCAAGAATCTCTCAAGTTTACTTATTCCTTAAACTTGATATGTGGGAATTTTCCCAGGGTAATGATTGTAGATTGGTTACTTGTCTCTTAATTAAAGCTAGCTTATGCTGACACTCAAAATATTTGACTGCACATGAACCATCACTAACCCATTTGTGCCTAAATTGGCTTAAATGTATACTACTCTATGAAAGCAGAAGAGTGATTCACGGGAGGGTGATTGGGATAAGCTGTTGTTGCTAATTCCCAGTCACTTTCAGCCCATGTACCTGGTGCAGCAGAGGTGGTAGGAGTGTGATATGGGATAATTCTGAAGGTGATTACAATTAAAGATGTATTACAAATATATATTCCTTGGAGCCTCTTTACCCTATGGCCTTCAGAAAATCTTGTTGTGCTCCCCATCATTTTCTTTCCAAATGCTCACATAAGACACTTGGTGTTTTTCATTCTACAAGAGAACAGACATGCCCTGTTAGGGAAAATGAATGTAGCCTAGCATTTCTTCATACAGAGAGTCTTTAAAACTTTAGAGAGATCAAATAAACTGGAAATTCTGTAGCTACTCTTTGTCTATTTTAGGGCCAATTTGGATTGTAAAATTTAGAATCATTTGTAGTCATTTAGTATCATTTAGAGTCATTTGTAGCCAGTCCCTCTCAGGGCTCAGTCTTCTATGTGTTGTCAGTAAAATAAGAGTGCCTTGACCCTAACTTCTGCTAGAAAAGTAAGGAAATATTCTTTGAGGTGTGATAAATAAGCAAAATGATGTCTCTCTCACTTCACTTCTGCCCAGTTTTCTTGTAGTTAAGACCTAGTTTTATTGGTGGTTGGTTGGTTCTGGTTTTCTTCTTATTATTTTTTAAAGGAAAAAAAGAATGGGGAATGGTGTGAATCCAGTAAAATTTGTAAGAGAAACATTATATAACAACTTAGTAAAATGTAAATATAATCATTTTTTAATGAAATCTGGTTTTTTGAACAATTTTTCTTAAACTCTGAGAGGATACTCTTAAGAGGTTCCCAGAGAGCTCTTGCTTTGAATCCATACATTCCCATTTATACTTAGAAAATATTCTCTGCCAGTGGTTGCCATAGAGTTTGCAAGCTGGCTCTGGAATTCATTGAATGATTTTGTTGTATCTTTCCAACACAGAAAAGAAATACCTTGCTCAAATTTTCACTTAATTCTCTGAGGAGGCATTCCTGAGATTTTGCGTGAGACAGGCAGAGAAGGCACGTAGCTAGTAGAACAGAGTCATTTGTAGCCAGTCCCTCTCAGGGCTAGTCTTCTATGTCACTGTCAGTAAAATAAGAGTGCCTTGACGAACCATGAGGAACTATGTTGAGCTCCACCATAGGTACCCCAGGATGTGCATGTGACAGAGAAAGCTTCCTGAAAGTCCATTCTGAGGATACTTCATTTCCCCTCCAACATCAGCTCCTTGCTTCTCTCCACCCAACCCATGGGCTGCTCCCCTTCCCTTCCTCAGTCTGATGTTCATAACCCCTGGGCAGTATAAGTTTCCTTCTGTTTTTGACTTCTTTTCTCAAGAGAATCAGATCCCCTGCCCCTTCCTGAAATTCTGGGTGATAAAATACATTCCTGCATTCTCTATGAAGCCTTTCTCCTCCTTTAGGTCCTACTGCCATTGATAACATTTTCACCCTCCTTTTTATTATAAAAAGTTTAAAACCACAGAAAAGTTAAGAATAGTATGATGCATGAGTGCATAACCAAGAATTGTTATTTTAACATCTTTCTCTGTTATGTGTGTTTTCTAAATCATGTGAAAGTAACGACATTGTGACATATGGCTCCTAACTAACCACAATATCATTATCACACCTAAGAAAATGAACAGTTTCATAATATTGTTAATATTTAGCTCACCTTTAGTTTTCTCTAGTTGTCAACAGTGACTTTTACAGCTTTTCAAAGCTGTATCCCAACCAAATCTCACATGCTAAATTTAATCAATGTTTTCTTAATCTAGAATAGTCTTTCTGCCTTTTTTCCCTTGTGATACTGAATTTTTTTGAAAGCCTTATCAGTTGTCTTGTAAAATGACTCACATTTTATAAGAATCTGAATGTTTCCTCATCACATTTGGGTCAGACTGTCTCATTAGTAGTGTGCCCTCATGTTGTATCACATTAGGAAGCATACTATGCCCAGCTGTCCCACTCGGGTGATGCTAAGTTGAGTTGCTTGTTTGAGGAGCCATCTGCCACATCTCTCCATCATAGGTGCATGCTGCTCTTGCAATTACTAAGTAATCCTTGGAGAGATACACTGACACTGTATGAATATCCCTAGTCCCCACACTGACAACTTTTTAAAGGAAGAGGTAAAAATTATAAAAATAGGATAGTGTTCATGAAGCAAAAGAAATAGTCCATTTTTAAGCCCGAGGGAGAGAACATTTAAAATGTGGGAAGGGCCAATCTACTATCCTTGGTAGCAGATATAATATTGCTCAAAAAGAGAGAAGAGCTGCAGGAAAACTGCTTCCTTCCATGGCACTAATTCATTGAGACTCCACCCAATGTAAGTGAAAAGCTAAGAGTCCCTGGAATTTGTTTTATGTTCTGTTGCCTTTTAACAACTTTAAAAAAATAGAAAGAAAAAGAGAAGACTTACTATTAGGGGTCATTTATTTACTCAAACCTTGAATATTCCCATTTTGGGGGAATTTTCTTTTTTGGTTCAATTTATAGTGATTCTAATTTACTATGGCACTTTCTTGATTCTGAGTTGGTCATTTTAACCATCATCAATTTCATGGTGTGGCTTTTGCCTTGCAGAATGCTGTAGATGTCCCTGGTAATTTGGGATTTCTTTAAGGATGTACTTTTAACAAAACTTCTCAAAATGATGAGTATTCAAAACATGTTAAGTATTAGGATGAACATTTTTGAAAAATACTTCTTTGTGGTTGCAAACAGCAATGAAAATTGTTCTGGAGGCCCTTCCCTTATGGACACCTATATTAGATGTTTCTAATTCTTCTTTTTATGATTAATGTTTTAAGTAGAATTTTCCATTTTGTATAATTATAATTAATTTAAAATATTCTTTTTAATTTTTTATTGATTTTTTTTTTTTAAAAAATAAATAACAGCAGAATACATTACAATTCTTATTACACATATAGAGCACAATATTTCATATGTCTGGTTGTATATAAAGTATGTTCACACCAATTTGTGTCTTCATACATGTAATTTGAAATAAACAATAGCTAATGTCTACATTATATTCATAGGAATATTGTATTTGCCCTTAATAGGATGGTTCAAAGTAGATAGGCCACATGTTAAAGCAGAGAACTAGAGTTGAGTTTTGGGTCTTCAGTTTTTAAATGACCATAGAAAAAGCTGAAGATAAACGAATATTGCAGTTGATATTTTAAATATCTATCTTAGAGACTGTTGTAAAGTTAAGCTTTTTTTTTTTTTTTGCATTAAACTAATGTTCTTAATTCAAAAGAAATACTTGACCTGAATTAGCTATGTGGTTTGTAAAATGGGGATTCCTTTTCTGATTCAGAATAAGTGATAATGGAAAATTAGCCACTTAATGTAGATTTCTTAAACTGACTACCTATTTTAGTCAGTAATGACTAAATGTTTGGTTGGGATTTGTTCTTAAAAAATGAAACTAAAATTTATTAAAATAAATTTGTCTTTTAACAACACTATGAAGATATTTTACTAGTGAGTTATTTAGCACTTGGCTGACATTCAGTGCCTCCTATGTGGCAGACATTGTTCTAAATGCTGGGGATACATCAATGAATAAAACAGAACAAAACAAAACCTGCAGTAGAGCTTACTGGGGGAGAATCAGATGATGGCCACATTTATTGATTGAACTGTGTTGTAGTTTAGATAGTAAAAGCATGAAGAAGGAAAGAACAACAGGAAGGACAGTGGGATATTTTTAACTTTTTGGTAATGTGACCAGGGATGGCCTTACTGAGGTGACATCTGAATAAAGACCTCCAGAGTATGGAGGAAGCAGCCAGAGGGTATTTGGAGCAGAGCTGTACTAGTCAGGGGAACAGCAGTTGCAGAGACTACAAGGCATGTGCCCATCTGCTATGTCCTAGGAACTGTCAGGAAGCCCATGTGTGCAAAGCAAGATGAACAAGGAGGAGCAGCGAGGATGAGATGGAGGGAGAAAGTCACCAAGGTCCTCTGAAACCTTATAAAGACCAGCCTTATTCTGAGGGAGGTGGGAAACTTTGAGGGCTGTAAGCAGAAGCATGAGATAATCTGGTAACTGTATTTGAGAACAGTCATTGAAGAGGGTGAGGGGTAAGGAACGTAGTTAGGAGGCTATTGTCATCCCAGAGTCCTGATTGAGCTTGGGTAGGGTAAGCAGTGGTCATATTTTGGAAAGATCTTGAAGCTGGAACATTGAAATTTGCTGACATATTGAATTGAGGCCAAGAGACAAAGAGAATAGTCAAAGATAATTCCATGAGAACCAAGGAGATTCTCTGGATTCAGTGGTTCAAGGTGTACTAGAGTCACCTACACAGGAAGCATGTTTTAAGAGAAAAACCTGGTTTGAGCAAGAGAGTAAAGGGAGCATTCTGGAAGAGATTGAAGATATAGATTTTGCTGGTGACTGTCAAGGAGCCCAGGGGAAGGGGTTCAAGATGAGGCATGAACAAGGGAGTCAGATAAAGGGATGAACACAGCCTTATAGGGGTGAGAGCCCAGGGGAAGAGGGCTGGCCTGGGGACCTAGGCTTTTCATAGTGGTGACATAAACAGGATGCAACATGTGATAAGACTGAACCTAGCTGCCCCAGGCAGATGTGATTGAGAGGAAGGGATCTTGCTGGAACCTGCAGAATTCTGGGACTCTTTCCAATGCCAGGTAGGATGCAAGTTATCCCACCCAGAGTGTTATGTTCCCATATCCCCCTCCCATGGGAGTCAGCAGAGGAGCAGCCTTTCTCTGATGATACAGGTTCCATATGAACCCTCAGAAGACCTATAGAATGGCCCCTTTCACTCCATCACTTGGGGCTCTACCAATGATGCTAGAATTTTTGTCAAAATTTCACATTATCGAAATTACATGATGGCACATTATAACATTATTCATATTTAACTTGCCATGGCACCATAAAAATGTTAACATAAAAAATGTTCCTTTTTGTGAAATTATTTGTTTTTGTCAATTTTCCATTGCTGTTCAAATTAATATTCCCTTTTCAATTGCCTGTTCTATCTTCACCCTTGAACGGATTTCCTCTTCTTCAGCTGTTAATCATCCTGTATTGTTTCCTGTGTGTTCAGAACCTTACACATTGAAGGTTTTTTATGTGACTCTTCCACCATCACTGATTTCATGAAATTCCACATTTCTGCAAAATTTGAGTTTGTTTTTTTTTTTTAAACTTTTGTGCGTGGGTATATGAGAGCCAACCACCCATCAATTTATCAGTGAACTTCTTCATGCCCCTGAGATTTATGCTTCTTGAGTCAGTGAGTGTTCCTGGGAAACTGGATGCTAAAAAGAAATACTTGGGTAATAAGGATCTTCTGCCACTCTATAACTACCTGTTAAGCATAGCAAACCTATGATCTCATATGCCTGCATAATTTTTATTCAAGAATGCCTTAAATATCCACTATCACAATAAATGACCCGTTTAATCTATGTTTGTATTTTTGGTACGGGGGATTGACCTCGTCAGGGTCTTTTGTGTGTTTGACCTTCTTCCATTTAGGTATGTCACCATTATTTTGCTTTTTAAAAAAGGTATTTTGATTTATAGGGTTGAAGAGTAAGACTAAGCTAATCACATGATCTCCTTCCACTATTTCTGCTGAGAATAGTTAGGAGATGGTTAGAAGAGATTAGGGGGCCTGCATCTGTGCAATAGAGACATCAAGTCTGATTGGCATCTTGGTCAGTTACCAAATATCCTAGGCTAGCATCTCAATGATACATATGAAATTGTTATTGAAGCCCAGCACACTTTTTCTGTTTCAGTGATTAGCTTTTTCTAACATCATTATTAAGGGAAATGTTTTGAAATTGTTCCTGAGGATTATTTCCTGTTGCATCTTGATTTCCTATTTTACTTGAAAGCATGCTGCTCTCATGACCCTTCTTGATGCAAATCATGATTGGGGCTCTCATTTTAAATTATCCTTGCTTCTATTTCTGGTATACACAACATATTTGTCCCTTCTTCAAAGAAAGTCTCAAAGTTCCATGTATAATTTTTTCAGGATATAAATACTTTTATTTACTATAAATTAATAGTACTTTCTTTCTGTGAAACACCTCTAGAAACATTACAGATTTCAGTCAACATATTTGGTATTAAGTACCACAAAGTTTTGATGCCCCTGTTTTTTTTTAATTCTTCATTATTATGTCAAGAACCTAAGCCTGTTTATAAACTCCACATGGGCCTTTTGTGTAATGGTTATGAGTAGGTTTTAATGAAATTTGAGAGTGTCTCTAGAGATCATAGATACTGGGGCCTTTAACATTGTGGCGTTGCTTAGCAACCTGGAAGTCATTACCTTTCCAGGCTCTGTAATAACATGATATACTTTTCTTTGCTAGTCCCTGATGAAAATGTAATGGAAATAATCCCTTTCTAAGGGTTGCGTTCTATGAGTGGGCAGCAAAATAGGTTTCCCCCCTTTTTTCACAGCCTAGCAGGTTTCAATTCAGCACACAAGTATTGTTTTCTGAGTATTGTATGTTAAGAGAATGAAATGTATTCAAGATGATATTCCTAAAAGGAAGGCCTGTCTTCTTAAATAATGGTTATAAGTACTATAGGCATCGTTAATTCATGCCCGTGTCTTGTTGGAAAAAAAATTGAATTTACTAGTTGTTTACCAGTTAATGCAAGAATGTCTACTTTTTAAAGTTCATTTTTTTTTAAAGAGAGAGTGGAAGAGGGAGAGGGAGGGAGGGAGAGAGAGAGAGAGAGAGAGAGAGAGAATTTTTTTAATATTTATTTTTTAGTTCTCGGTGGACACAACATCTTTGTTTGTATGTGGTGCTGAGGATCGAACCCGGGCCGCACGCATGCCAGGCGAGCGCGCTACCGCTTGAGCCACATCCCCAGCCCTTAAAGTTCATTTATTTTATCTAGGTATTTTCAGATACTAGATAAATTTTAAAAGTATAATAAAACCATATACTTTATGGTAGTAGGAGAAATGCAAATCCAAATTACTTAAGAGTTTGGCTTATAGACTATTTTTAAAATGTTTGTAATGCACAATTTGTACATGAAATTCACAGCAGCAGTATTCATAAGAGCAAAAATGTAGAAACAAATGGATTGGGATGTAGCTCAGTGGTAGGGTATTGATGTAGCATATGCAAAGACCTGGATTCTATCAGCAAAAAGGAAAATAATATGTAGAGACAACCCAAATGATCATCAGCTGATGACTGGATAAATAAAATGTGGCACTTCCATGGATAGACTGTTATTCAGCCATTAAAAAGGAATAAAGTTGGGCTGGGTATGTGGCTCAAGCAGTAGCGCGCTCGCCTGGCATGCGTGCGGCCCGGGTTCGATCCTTAGCACCACATACAAACAAAGATGTTGTGTCCGCCAAAAACAAAAAAAAATAAATATTAAAACTCTCTCTCTCTCTCTCTAAAAAAAAAAAAAAAGGAATAAAGTAGTGACACATAAAACAGCATAGATGAACCTTGGAGACAGGTCAAACACCAATACTGTATACTTCAATTAAATGAAATACCCCGAATAGACAATGCATAGATGGACTAGTGACCTATGGAATCTACAAAGCTAAAGAAATATTAGGATTTTCAGGGGATAGAAAGGGGGGGGGGGATAAGATGTGACTGTTAAAGCATCTGGTTTCTTTGGGGGATTTACAAATTATTGTGGTGATGGTTGTACAACTCTGAGTATGCTAAAAACCACTGAATTGTGCACTTTAAAATGTTGAATTTTATAATACGTGAATTTGTTTTAACAAATTGCAACATTGAAAAAGAGGGAAGGATCAATAACTAGGGAAATATATAAGAGTAAAGAAGAAAATAATGTCATCTTTAAACTAGTAACCCATAAATTACCATAGTTAATATTTTGGTTTATTTCTTTCTAGTCACATAGATATTCAGAGAAACATGTAGGCATGTACATGTGTGTACATACATAAGTATGTTAAAATATATTTCTTTTTCAGATTTTTATTGGTGCATTATAATTGTACATAATAGTGGGATTTATTGTTATATATGAAACATTTCTACATGGGATTTTAAATTGTGATGGTGAAAATTTCATGTGTCTTCCCAAATTCCATCAAAATGATCAAAATATAAAAATAAGTAAAAAATGAACAATCTCTCTGAAAACAGGGAAGAGTATCAATAAGATACTTAATTTGAGAAATTTCTAGAAGACAGAATTGGTTTGACAGGAAGAAATTCAGAATTTAGGAGAGTTCCAACCACCACAGGCAAGAATACTGAGAAGCTCTGCAGAATCCTGGCCTCAGAAAAAGCAGGGGCCCAGAGAAAGGATGGAGCATAGGCCCAGTCCTACCCTGGAAGCTGCTCTTAGGATCTTTCCTCTTGTGGGTTGGCACAAGAAGTACTGGATTCTGAACTAGGCTGCCCTAATCCCCCAGAGCCACTGCCCTCCCCCCAAAGGACATGCTCAAACCTCCATCCCTTTTCCTCCCTGAAGTCTCTTCTTACTTCTCATTCATTTCTCACTGACTGACTACAGGCAAGACTGCCCACAGTTCTCACTTCCCCAAGGAAATCAAAGCAAGATCCTAAAAATTGCCAACGTAGCTCATCAGGCTGCCCGGTACTCACTCCCATAGATCTTCCTTTATTACCATGAACAGATAAGGAAGAATTGCTGGGCATTTGAGGAAGGTCCATATCCAGAGTGCCCGCAGAACAACACAAGAGAATATGAGAAACAAGACTTTTTTTTTTTAAAAGATCTAATTAGCATCCTCATAGAGACTTCAAAGATTATTGCATCTGTAAAACAAAATGTGACTTTCAAATTTAAAAATCCTATAGAGGGATTGAATAACAGAATAAACTCTGACAAAAACCAAGTAAATTATTTATAAAACCAATTTGGAGAGTTGTTTCTGAGCAGAGTATAAAATGCTAAGAATTGTGGCGAATGGATCTGAGAAATCCAAGAACCCTTCATGGGAATAGTATGTTGGTATGACAAGTCTAGGGATCTACAAAATTAAGTACCCTCCTGGCATCAAAAAAAGGGACAGAACTCAACCTTGGCATGGAGATTGTTCCCCCCATATCCTTCCCATGTAGAGCATCTGCGACATATAATACAGTAAACAGATATACAGACTGAGAAATGAACACATGGTACAGTAAGTTTACAGTTGTATAATAGTATCTTGTGGACATATATAAATAATAAATGTGTTACACAATAAATATATGTGTGCATACATATGTGTGTGTATGTGCACCTCTGTTGTATTCAGCCATATTTTCCAAAGATAGGTATTTGGGGCATTTCATTTGGAGAATCTGCTGAACTAAATATTGTCACATACAAATGTTCTTCAAGTTTCATCCCAATAAAACTATTGTAAACTGAAAATATCTTAGGTCAAAATGCACTGAACATATCTATGAAATATTATAATTTAGTAAATAAAATAGTGCACTACAGAGTATAGGTTATTTCCCCACATGATTGCATGGCGGACTGGGAGCAGCCCACTGCTGCTGCCCACTTCTGCTGCCCAATATCTCAAGGGCATGCTATGCCACATATTGATATCCAGGAAAAGAAGAAAATTTAAAGTATAATTTCTACTGAATATCATAGATATCATAGATATTCAATAGAAATTTTTTAAAAAAATCTGAACTAGAAGAGTTACATATTAGGGATCATCTGTATTTACTTTAGACCAAATAATGACTGTTTTATCCTGTTTAAAATACAAAGTATATTTCACTCCCCAAAATACATGTTTTCTTGGGAATTACTCTATATTTCCAATATTATGATATATAAATAAAAGACCATCCCAATCCATACTTAACCTAATTATTGTCCCTCTTTGTTTATTGAGCTTATTAAAAATCACCACAAAATTATTAGCCTTGGGTTTCCATTGAAGTGAATCTTAAGAAAATGTTGAGAATCTATGTGCTCTTGTAGTGAGGCCATTTGACTGGGACTCCTTCTAAGCCCCCAAAGGTTCTCAGCCATGGAGAGGCGAGTTACCGGATGCTGCTTGTTATTGGCTTTGGGGACATTTCCCATCTTTGTAATGGTGCCATTGTTAGTATGGTTGTGAAACTATACTGTTTTTTCTGAATTGGAGGATTTAACCCATGAAGCTGTCAAGTGTGTGTAATTAACAGATCATCCTTTATTGAAATAAGCAGGGAGTGTATCCAAATGATTCCTGAACAATTTACTTCACAATATGGAATATTTGATTTAAAACCACATGTTTTAATCATGAAAACCAATGGTCCTAATTTTATTTTCTGAAAGCCCTTAATTTCCTTGTGGTCTTATTATCATAAGTCTTTACATTGAAGTGGATGAAAATTTAGTGCTGCTTCTGCATTTGAAATCAAAAGAGCTCATTTAGCATAACTAACCATAAAGAGCAGTGGTCTGGGGGAGGCAGTCTTGGGTTCCTCTTTGATCTTTTATTTGGTAAACAATTGGATAACCTATCCTCATTGAGTCTCAGTTTTCCAATCTAAAAAATGGGGAAAATTATATTTCTCTCATAAGATTGTTGTGAGAATTAAATGAGGTAGTATAAGCAATGAGCTTAGCATGGGTCTGAAACATAATTGCTTGACCATGGCAATTGTCACTGTTGATCATCAGTGTGCCCATCATCATCGTCATTGCTATGTTATATTGATTTTCTGGCTGCATAAAAAAAATGTAGTTGTCTTACTTCCCAAATATATATATATATATATCACTTTCTTCCCAGTTAATTGTAAAAACATCAGGACATGGAAGATAATCTGGTTATTTGAAAGTTATTTTGAATTTGCTATTTTAAATTTGTATCAAAGTTCAAAATCATGAGTCTGCCACATATTGTCAATTTTTGCTTATTCTCTCCCTCCTTTTAAATGGGAATTTGTGACTTTTTCAGTGTGACTTGAACGTCTATTCATGTCATACACCAATAGGACAACTAGATTTTCCAGATCGGATATTGCAGCAAAATGAACTGGTAGGTTCAGAATCCAGGGCGTAATAAAAAATGATGAAATAGTGCCATCTCTGGGATATTCAATGATGTCACAGAAATAACAGTACCTGTAGCCCTTTATTCCCCCAAATGTGGTCCCTGACCTATAATTACATCATTATTTGGGAATTTACATGAAATGCATAATCTCAGGCTCCTGCCTGCTGAATCAGAGTGCATTTTAATAAGGTCCCCCAGATGGTTCAGGAGCATGTCTTTATGAAGTATTATGCTATAGGCTGCTCCTGAAAATCCAGAATGAGTGGTTATGGAAGCCATAAAAAAAAAAAAAAAGGTATGGAAGAAAAAAAAAAAGATATGAGTCTGTGAGGTTCCCTCTTCAGAATCTAGTCCGTCTCTAGCCATTTCCATATACTTTCATGTATGTTTGCTGGAGAGAAGACTGGAGCTTTAATTCATGTCTGTCCACTTGTTTCTAGAAGATTTGTTAACATCCTTCTTTGAACATCTTTTATTTATTTTCCTTTTATTTGAAAATGATAATATCATTCAAAATTGGCATACCTATTTATGGTCCTCTGTCTTGTTTGTCTAGTAAAGAATTTACAAGTAGACTTTGAGTAGCACTAGAAGTATTAGGAAAAGAATATTGATTTAATAAAACTGAAACAACTAGCCAGAAGTACAGGAGTTATCTTATTTGTTCAAATGATAATACCCACTTGCTAATACATTAATAATGTAGTAATTTGTGCAAGAGGCCCCACACAGGGTCTCATGGAGGTCAGGTAGGCCATACTTGTTGCAGATCGATCAGTTCAGGAGCAAAGGCCCAGAAGTGGAGTGGGGGGAGTATTAAGTGCGCCCCTCCAGTCAATCACCAGCGACTGAATTAAGACAAGAGACTTAGGCGTGGCTTTCAAATCTTCACTTATTCCTCACCTGCTGTGTGTCCTTGGGCACATCACTTAACATCTTAAAGCTGAATCCTAATTTACCTGCCAGGGCCCTTACTTGAGAGCTATAGGGGATAGTTAGCAAAGTATGCTTGGCACAGAAAAGGCCATTGATAAAAGACGAAAATACACATAAACCTGCACATGCACACAAATATACCCTGTGAAAATGACAATTATCATTATAATGTTCAAGACCCAGGTATATGTCCTTCTACATTACACACTTCTATCCTTCTTGTTTCCTCAGTAAAGGCATATTTCTGTTTGAACATGCACACCTTTCCTGTCAGCGGTCCATAGCTTCTGCTGAAGAATGCAGTGATAGGTAAACTAGCACACACCCTGCATGATGCACATATTTTTATTGCTTGTGTCTGCAAGAACCAGAGCTCTAAAGTCAGCTTTATTGGAACCATAGGGAGATGTGGGCCAGCAGCAGCCTCGCAGCACAGGAGCGGCCTCTGTGGCCTGCTTTACCAAACCAGGGATTGGCTTTGCTGTGTCTCACTCAGGAGAGCTCACTGCAGTCAATAGAGCTGCTTATGACTTATGCATGAAGATAGGTGATTCCATCTGGCCTCCCTCAAGGCCTTGACCCTTCCCTGGCCCTTCCCTGCTGCCAACACATAATCCTCAGCCTCTGGGGAACCAGAGGCCTGTTGCCAATTACTGTGGGCATCTCTGTGTACCCCCCCCCCGGGGAGCTCCGTGTGCCTTGTTAGGCTTAATTACATGGCCACCGAGAGCTGGAGCCCCTGGCATTGTCTCACCATTGGCCCCAGGGCATCCTGGGGATGGGCAGCATGGTGGGGAGAGCCCACTGTGGAGTTGTGCACAAGTTTGCTGCCTCCATTATCACTACAAAGGTTGGACACTGGCCAGCTGCATGTTGTGGTGAATGGTACTGGAGGCTATGTCATTGCACAGAAACGCTTCAGCAACAGTGCAGCTGGAATGGGGCTCTGTTCTCTTGGTACCCGGTTCTCCTGAGTCTCTGAGTTGTCATGAAGCTGGATTTGCTCTCTGCTGCTAAGTGCTCCTCCCAGGGATATTCTGTTTATTATCACTAACTGTTAATTGTGGAACTCTATGGACTGGAAAACAGCTTTCCTCAAAGTTATTGTGTTGATCATTGTCTTAACGATGATGTAAAAGCCAGCACGTATTGCATTGTCTGGGTTGGCTGTTGAGCTGAGTCACTGACGTGGATAGTTTCCGAACAACCCTAAGAGGGACTAGGATGTCACCCTCATTTTACAGTTGAGGAAACCGGAGCACAGGAGGCCAAGTAAGTAAACGGTGAAGACAGGATGTAAACCCAGATATTTTAACGTAACAGTTTAACCATTATAAATATCATAGTGTATCGTATTTACCCCAAATAATGAAGAATTGGCAAAATCCTCTGGGGTTTATTTTGAGAATCATATTGCTAATTTGAACGTTCTTAATTGATCTCTGCTTCATGAGTACCTCAAATATGTCAACCTCTAGTTAAGTCACAAATTGGTATTCTGGCTTCTGTTAAAATTGTCTTTTCTTAAAAAAAAAAAAAGAAAGAAAAATGACAGTAACATCATACCTAAGAACCTTCTGTATACTCTAGAGTTAGTGTCTTCTCTCTGACATGGCTACACGGGGGCCCCTCTGGTTGACAGAGGCATCTGTCTGATGGGGCTCCCAGGAAACTAGAATACAGTAAGATACGCTTATCAGCAAAATTTATTTCAACAGAAATTAATCTTTGCTTGACTGTTTAGAACTCTTCTCTGAAAATAGATACCCATGTGATATTATGAATAGCAGAACACCCAAGTATAGGCTTACTCAGCTATACTGTTTTATAAGCTTGCTGTAGCTTTTACTTTGTTAATGATATATAACTACAAAGATAACAACCTTCCCTAAAAACACCAAAATATTAGAATCTATTAAAAAATGATGTTGTCATTTTATTTATTCATTAAAGATGTTATGGCAGAAACCTGCACTTCATATCAAAATTTGAGTAAAATGCCATATTTTGTTTTCATTATGAATATTCGTCACACAAAAATTATGAGTAATAATGAATACTTGGGTAACCCACCACCCAATAAAAAATTAAAATTGCTTTTAAAAAATGTTCTGGTTAAACAAAATAATAAGCACTTAAATAATCCACCACCCAATAAAATTCTGCTTTAAAAAAAAAAGTCCCAGTTAATGGCATTACAATTTGAAAACTTAATCTCATAGTAATGCTGTAATATAAAATCATCTCCAAATAATAATGTGTTCTTAACAGCATGGTTGAGCTCCTAAGCACTTTTATGGAGTCCAACAAGTTCTGGATCCAGTCGCCTACTTCCACAGGGAATGGCCCATCTCATGTCTGATCCTAGAAAAAGTTGAGTTTGTGTCTGAGAGTACTTTCAACAACAGGTTGAGAAATCGGTAATTGTGATTAATGTTGCATGTTTTCCCTCAGTTTTATCTTATCAGATTGGAGTTTTCCCCCAATCAAATCTAAGTTTACAACTTTCTATTTAAATTTTTTTTTTAGAGATGTCCAAACCCACCATCATCTCTCTCAGCTGATGAGCTCTCTACATATTTCGCAGAGGCAAAGCCCTCAGTTTCTGCCCCAGACTCAGCTCCTCCCTCTTCCTCCAGGACTCGCCCCCAGCACATCTCCTTGTTCTCTCACCTATAGTCTCAGAGTACCCTTTCGTAGGTCTTTTTTATCCTAATTCAGTATGCAGATATATCCCCATCTTTTTGATTAAGTCCTCTCTTGACCTACGTTTTTATCTAGCCCTGCCTGGCTCTGCCCTATTCCTCTGCTCCTGTCCCCAACAAAACTCCTTGGGCGTGTTGTCTGGACTCACTGTCTCCACCCAGCCAGGCTCTGGTACCCACAGCTTGTCTACCAGTAGCTGGTGAATGATCAGCTCTCAATCCTCTGCTTACTTGGCCACTGTGACTCCAATGACTCTTCTTTCTGGAACATTCACTCCCTTGATTCCTAGGACACCAAGCTCTCTTGCTTCTCCTCCCAACATACCAGTTGATCCTCTAGGACTTCTTTGCTGGTGTCTCTGTTGAGTGCTTGAAGCCTCAATCTTAAGACCACTTCTCCTCTCCATAGGTGTTCACCCCTCAAGGAGCTCAGCAGTTCCTTGCCCTTATTAGCATCTTTATACTTGGGACTCTATGCTTGTACCTTCAGTCTGCCCAGGCCCCCATACACAGCCTATTCCATATCTCCCTGCCTGCCTGACTCATGGACACCTCAGACTTATGCCTACCCCAAGCCTGCCACTCCATCGTGCCTGCTGTCTCAGTCATGGCAATGTCACACCTTGTATCAGTAGGGAATGCTTCTGCAGCAGGTGCCCTGTGAGCAGTGGCCCAAGACAGTGAGGGGACACATCAAATGGTCTTGAACTCTTCTCTCTCCCTCCCACTCCCATCCATCCACAGATTCTGTGACTCTACTTTGAACATTCTTTAAGAATTGGATCATTTTTTAACCTCCACCTCTAGTATCCTTACCCATCACCTCTCAGGTAAATCACTTGATTGCCTTGAGCTAGTCTTCCTGCTTCACTCCTGCCTCCCATCCTATAGCCTCTTCTGGACACAGCCACAAGTAAGATCATGATGTTGAAGACCTTACCTCGGAGGGAAATCCAAGTCCTTACCTTATCTACAAGGCCCTTGAAATTTGATTTCCACCATATACACATCTCACCACCACTCCTATGACTTTTCTTTTTGCTCACCCTAGTCTAGACATACCTGCGGTTTCTCAAACACACCAAGCATGCTTGTCTTGCAAGGCCTTTATATGTGCTGTGCCCTCTTGATGAAAGATTCTTACACATACCCACATGGCTTTCTTCTTTGATTCCTTTCTGGTCTTTACTCAAGCATCACTTGTCAACTGGTTGGAGACCAGTGTGCAGGGAGTGGTGCCTCTTGCCCTGCTTCTGCATCTTCTGTCTCCTGGTTTGGCTTTCTTTCTCCCAGGTACCACCATCTTATGGTGTTGTGTCTGTTTGCCTTGTCATTTCATTCCATCTTCCTTCCATCCTCCCCTGGCCCCTCCTTGCAGTGCTGGATTGAACCTGGAGTCTCTCCCATGTCAGGCAAGTGCTCTCTCACTGAGCTTCATTCCCAACCCCATTTATTTATTTTCTATTATTTATAAACACTGTGATGAAGAAATGTGTTCATTTCTGTCCTCATTGCTATCTTCCTAGCTCCTAGAATTGTACAGTGCATGTAGTTTGAGGAAATGAATTCTCTTTGCAAACTTGTATTTGCTCCTCCCTGATGGGCTGTAGCCTGTCTGTTCATCAGAGCCTACTTCCTGTTTGCCCCAACTGTCCCATGGCTAGAGATCATGAGAGGCATTGTGGCATAATTGTGAAAAGCATGGACTCTAGAGTCAAAATAGTGGGTTGAACCTAGGTTCCAGAACTTACTAGCATAGGTTACTAAGACCTGTCTGTGCTTTCAGTTTCCTCATCTATATAATGGGGGTCTAATAATACTCTTCTTGGATGAAGCAGTTGGGAGAAGCAGATGAGTTACTTCTATAAAAGCCATTGGAATGGAGCCCAGTACATGGTAGGTACAAAGTGTTAGTTTATGATTTTTTAAAAAATATGTTGTTTTAGTTGAAGTTGGACATAATACCTTTATTTTATTATTATGTGGTGCTGAGGATTGAACCCAGTGCCCTGCACATGCTAGGCAACTCTGCCGCTGACACAACCCCAGTCCCTAGTTGTATGATTTTTATTCATCTCCGGATCTGCCATGACATCTGCTGCAACAGGCACTCATCAGATCCCCATCTTCTTGAAAATACAGACTAAAGAGGAGTTGGGTAGGTTTTTGGGTTGGCAGGCTGCAGATTTGTACCCAAGCCATTACATTTGTAAGTGCCTACTACAAACATGTGAGCCCTACTACGTGCTCAACTGTATGTGTGGCTCTATGCTTGGTGTTGGACAGTGATGAGCAAACACACGTGACAGTGTTTAGGTTCAGGGAGTACTTAACCACACCTTCCTGAGCTGTGAGACCTTGGTGTCCCACTCTGAGAACCTGACACTGAGGGACATTTTTCATCTTCAGCTCCACCTACCCTGAGGCTGTGGTGGCTGAGCTACCTGCCCAGCATCTTCCCATGGCCTTCTGTCCATGTACCACCAGCGCGTTCCCACAGGTGGCTCAGCCACTGATGAGCTGCTGCTTATTCCTTACAAGATCTCTTTCATGACAAGGCAGGGTGTTTGTGTCAGGTCTAGGTTTCAGCCTCAGCTCTGCACTGGGCAACCTTAAACAAGTTGCTTAATTTCCTTCAACATTTATTAATGAATGAAAGATTACATACCCTCCGCCTCACAGGTTTCTGTGAGAATCAAATATTTACTCAAATGTCTTCACATACTCTCACCTTCTAGGGTCACCATTTCCTTCCATTTCCATTCTGTTCTGTGGTTGCAGAGGATGCCTGCAAGCAGAAAGGCTTCATATCTCCTGGTTGCATGGATCCCTAATTCTCACTTGCTGCTCATCATCTCACCTTGTACTGCTGCTGTCCCCTTTTCCCTTGCCTTCTTCCAAAGAATGGGCCTAAGTCTTCATCCCTCAAACTCAAAGTTCCACTCCCCCAGGTGCAGGGAGGGGCCGTTTTCAACCTGCCACTCCAAACTGCCAGGCTTTATTCCATCTGGACAACACTTCCCAGGCTGCTGCCTCCCTTGGATCTCCTGTCCCCTCTGCCTTGATCCTACCTAGGACTTGCTATTGCCACTCAGAGCTGCTCCCTGAACTCCTGGCTCTGTGGACTTTGCCTGGTTTTACCTGACTTCCACCCTGATCCTGCCTGCCTTGTGGACACACAGACCACAGGAGCATTAATTTTCTTAGCAAATTAAATCTTTGTTTTCATTCTAATTGTATAAGCAGTACATGAAAACAATTCAGACATTACAGAAATGACTGGGAAAATTAAGAATTCCAGAAAAAGCAGTCATACCACCCATACTGTCCCAAAGCTGTCCCTTTGTGCTGCTTTGTAGGGCATGGACTTTGAGATCTGATTATTCTACCATTAGTTAGTAGTAAGGATATAGTTTTTGGTGCTGTAATTTAGAATGTCACCCCATCCTTGGGCCTCTCTGAGTGATTTATCAGAAAAGAAACATTAGGATCACTGGGGATTTAAAAACAGGAGAGACTATCAAGGGACAGGGCAATAGATGATACACACTTGACAACGGCAAATCAAACATATTCCTGCCAGGCAGCTCCAGGTCTCCTCTCTGTGTCTGAAACATCCCAGTGACTGTCACATCTCAAATTCCTAATAATCAGACTTGATGGTTTTTGAATAATTCTTTTTCCTTTATAGAAAAACATCTAGAGTCACAGAATAGCCAAAGAGCAGTTTGGCATGGAGAAACCAGGGGAAATAGGTCTTTCCACAGTGGCCTTAAATATGGAAACAAATTTAAAGGCCATGACCTATGTTTCATCTCACCAAGGTCAGAATGATTTACAATTTAAGTTACCTAGAAGGAGAAATTATGTGATAATTAAGTAAAATATCCAGGTGTTTGCCTGCAAAAGTTGGTGGAATGAGCCATAGGGCCTAGAAAGACAGTTCACATAGAATATTTGTTCCCAAGTTTTCTGTTTTTAATTTGATGACATTTTTAAGCTAGCTATTTCATTTTAGCACACCCAATAATGAAATAAACAAAGTGTGAAAAATGAGACAATGCTAGTTAAACATTTATACCAACCCTACCCTGTCATTTCTTGAAACTATAAAAATGTAATGTTTTTTATATGAAATCATTATGAATTTTTAACAAGTCTAATCTGTGGTGCTACACCGTTCCATGGACTGTGAATTATTGTTCTAAATTTTGGATGGCAGATGCTTTCTCTGAGCAGTCGTGCCGGGATGATTAGTTCCTATGATGCGGTTAAGAATATATCTTCTAATTTGCATAAAACACGGATCCTGATTATGCAGTTTGATTTGAGACCTTCTAAAATATTTTCCCCAACAACAATCTTGACAGCTCTGTTACAGTAAGGAGGGTGATTATGAATACTGCCCTGAAGACTTTCTACCTCAATATCTCTATTAAGAATGTAGTCATAAAAAAAAAAGAATGTAGTCATAGAAAGGATAACTCTAAAAAAGTAATCACTGAATATTCAAGACAGGTAAAGAATTATAGAATAATTCCTCTAATAAGAGAAGTTATGTTCTGTGGGGCTTTTGCTAAACCCAAGAGTGTTCTTAGGTTTGAAAGTTGAGATTCAACCCAGGTCCAATCTTAGGTGTTGGAGGACCAAGAATTACCATTCTGGGGTGATTGAAGAGTGCTAGCATTTTTTTATGTACTTGTTGATTGATTGTATGTCCTCCTCTGAGAAGTGTCTGTTCAGGTCCTTGGCCCATTTGTTGATTGGGTTATTTGTTATCTTATTGTTTAATTTTTTGAGTTCTTTGTATACTCTGGATTTTAGGGCTCTATCTGAAGTGTGAGGAGTAAAAATTTGTTCCCATGATGTAGGCTTCCTATTTACCTCTCTTATTGTTTCTCTTGCTGAGAAAAAACTTTTTAGTTTGAGTAAGTCCCATTTGTTGATTCTTGTTATTAACTCTTGTGCTATGGGTGTCCTATTAAGGAATTTGGAGCCTGACCCCACAATATGTAGATTGGAGCCAACTTTTTCTTCTATCAGACGCAGAGTCTCTGATTTGATATCAAGCTCCTTGATCCATTTTGAGTTAACTTTTGTGCATGGTGAGAGGAGGGGATTCAGTTTCATTTTGTTGCATATGGATTTCCAGTTTTCCCAGCACCATTTGTTGAAGATGCTATCCTTCCTCCATTGCATGCTTTTAGCCCCTTTATCAAATATAAGATAGTTGTAACTTTGTGGATTAGTCTCTGTGTCCTCTGTTCTGTACCATTGGTCCACCCGCCTGTTTTGGCACCAGTACCATGCTGTTTTTGTTACTATTGCTCTGTAATATAGTTTGAAATCTGGTATCGCTATACCGCCTGATTCACACTTCCTGCTTAGAGTTGCTTTTGCTATTCTGGGTCTTTTATTTTTCCATATGAATTTCATGATTGCTTTCTCTATTTCTACAAGAAATGCCGTTGGGATTTTGATTGGCATTGCAT
Organism: Marmota marmota marmota; assembly: GCF_001458135.2. Classification (NCBI taxonomy): domain Eukaryota; kingdom Metazoa; phylum Chordata; class Mammalia; order Rodentia; family Sciuridae; genus Marmota; species Marmota marmota. The sequence continues at coordinate 12,940,853 of NW_026000241.1, forward strand.
TAAACCTATAGGAACTTTTGGTAGTATCGCCATTTTGATGATGTTAGTTCTGCCTATCCATGAACAGGGTATATTTTTCCATCTTTTAAGGTCTTCTTCTATTTCTCTCTTTAGGGTTCTGTAGTTTTCATTGTATAAGTCTTTCACCTCTTTTGTTAGGTTGATTCCCAAGTATTTTATTTTTGGGGGGGATATT